>NC_045602.1:119046813-119764313 GCF_009762305.2 Zalophus californianus
CCTTGAATTCTTTGTCGTGGCAAAGTCAAGAACCTGGCACCAGCTGGTGGTTGAGGGCTCAGGACCCAAGAACTCCCCCAGTCTCCGGTATCAGTAGGAATGTCCACGAGCTACCCAAGAGTTGCTGCCCAGGAGGGAGCCTGCTAGGGTGAGGGAATCCCCAGGTAGGGCCTGGCCTATTCATATCCCTAGGAGGACAAAGGGTGGATTCTCCAAAGAACCCCTACAACAGAGGCCAAGAGAGAGACCTACATTAAATATGTGCCCAACCTGGACAGAAGTCTCCCCTCCACCTTAATCTTAATTTCATCTGTTCTGATCCTTGAGATACTGGGGGTAAGAGAGTGGGCAGAGTCTTCCTGGCAAAGAGAAATACATTTGGATAAGGGAGAAGTCTCCTATCCCCTCTCAGCTGATAGCAGCCCACCCTATGCTTGGCCCTAGATGCTGAGAGAAGTCTCACCTATAATTATTGAAATTTATATACTAGACTGGTCATTACCAAATGGAAACAGTGTTTGCAATTTTAGTGATTAAAGATTTATTACCTAAGAATGATCGGAAAGCTTTGAGGCCTTTAGAGACGATGGACTCTGAAAAACAAACTGAGGGTTCTAGAGGGGAGGGGGGGTGGGGGGATGGGTTAGCCTGGTGATGGGTATTAAAGAGGGCACATTCTGCGTGGAGCACTGGGTGTTATGCACAAACAATGAATCATGGAACACTACATCAAAAACTAATGATGTAATGTATGGTGATTAACATAACAATAAAAAATTATTAAAAAAAAAAAGAAAGAAAGCTTTGAGGCCTGCCTGGTATTTTTCTAAGGATAGGGGAAAAGATACTTCCATTTAGAAAGTCTAAAGTGGCAGGCAAAAAAATTCAATGATTACGTACCAGGAGTCCTGCTTTCAACATACTGGTCACATTAATAAAGATTTGGGCTATAGCTGGGAGGCCAACATTCCACCATCCTGGAGTTTGTGACCTCACAGTGGCTGAGAGATCCCTGTGGTGTGGAGCCCCTTCCCCTGGGGAGATGGAACTGTGGCTTGCTGGACAGATTTTTCCAAGGAGGTGGTGCCCAGGGTCCAAGCTGAAAGTCCAGAACCAACCTTGTGCGGCCTGCAAGAGCTCCAGGCCCTGTCTCCGCATTAAGAATGGTCACCATGCTGGAAACCTTGCTATATCTGTTCATCATCCTCATCTGCTTCTTGCTGCTCGTCTGTTACTTTTTCTTTCGGAAGGAATAGGCTCCAGCTACTGCACAGTGGGACTGAGGCCTGATGGAAGCCAGAGCCAGTCTAGCCCCTCAGGGCCTCTCAGGCATGACAGACTCTTTCTAAGCTGCCCATGGCCTGGATCTTGGCCTGTTTTGGGGGTCTCCAACAGCCCAGGGTCCCCACTGGACACTTCCCACCAGGGTCAGCTTCCACCTAGGTCTCTGTACCTCCTTCTCCCTAGGTCCCCTAGCTGGCTCCTCTGACCCTCACACCCTCTCTCATACTAGTTTTGCTTCTGGTTCATTTTTGTGCTGGGCTGTGGACCACTGGTTCTGGAGAGGGACTCAGCGTGGGCTCAGAGAAGGTATGAATGACTCAGGCCCCTGCATGAGGGGCCTGAGAAGCAGTGGCCCTCTCCCTCCAGAAACTAGCAAGGCTGGGCCCTCATGAACTAGAGTCCTAGCTAAAGACTGATAGCCTTAGCAGGGACACTGGACTTTCCTTCCATCCATGGTGGACAATCTTTGAAAACAACTGTCTTGACTACTCAATCTGGATGGTTGCAGCTAATTAACTTGGGCCTCCCTGAACAACAACCCTGGACCTTCCTTGCTAACTAAATTACTGAGATATATGTGGCTCATTACTTAAACTTTCTTGGCTTAACTTTTTTGCTTGAATACTTGGGCATTCCAGGATAATATTTGGCTTTGCCCCATTATCTTTTGCCATGGTAACTGATCACATCAATTCTTCACTCTTAAGACCTTGGGTCTTCCTGGCCAACGGCATCGGACATACGTCCCTTCCCTCCACCCCCCCCCCCGCTATTTCTCTGGGACTTCCAGGATGAAAACAGAAGAATGCTTCTATGATTCCACCATTATGGATAATATTGGCAGATAGTTTACGTTATATATTCTACTTCTAGAATTCTAAGAATTTTTAAAAGTTATGAATGGATATTAATTTTTATCAAGTGATGATGATGATTATGGTGATGATTCTAAAATTTATTAAACTGCCTTACTATAACCCAACACTTATTTTTTAAAAAGCACTTATGGTACTGAGTTTCATATCTTGTATTATTTGGCCTACTTTTAAATTTTTTAATTGTGGTAAAATACGCATAACATGAAAGTTATCATCTTAACCATTTTTAAATATTCAGCTCAGTAGTGTTCAGTATATTCACACTGCTGTGCAACCAATCTCGGAATTTTTATCTTGCAAAACTGGAACTGTACCTTGAAACAATAATTCCCCATTCCTGGCTTCCCCAGGCCCTGACAGCCACCATTCTCCCTTCTGTCTCTGAATTTGACTACTCTAGGTGCCTCATATTAGTGGAATCATACAGTATTTGTCCTTTTGTGTCTGGCTTATTTCACTAAACATCATGTCCTCAAGGTTCCTCCATGCTGTGGCATATGTCAAAATTTCCTTCCTTCTTAAGGCTAAATAATATTCCATTGGGGTGTGCGTGTGTGTGTGTGTGTGTGTGTGTGTGTGTGTGTGTGTGTGTGTATCACATTTTTTTTTATCCATTCATCTGTTGTTGGATACTTGAGTTGCTTCCAACTTTGGCTATCATGAATAGTGCTGCTATGAACACAAGTAGACAAATATCCCTTTAAGATCACATTCCTAATTGTTTCAAGAATATACCCTTAAGTGGAATTGCTGGATCATATGGTAATTTTTTCATTTTTTTGGGCAATTGCTATACTATACTATTTTCTATAGCAGCTGCACCAATTTGCATATTTTATCTATTTTAAAGTTTAAAAACTGAGTTTCAGAAAGATGAAGTCACTTGATAATACAGCTAGAATATGGTAGAGAAAAGTTTTAAGAATGTCTGTTGTATTAATTTCCTAAGGCTGCCATAACAAAGTACCACAAACTGGGAGGTTTACAATGGCAGAAATTTATTCTGTCACTATTCTGGAGGCCGGAAGTCTGAAATCAATGGTCAGAAGACATTTACAAGACAGGAGCGCAGTTACTGTCCTTTAAGGGCACTGGGGGCCAAGGCTGCTTCCACCTGAAGTTGCCAATATATTTTAAAAGATGTTTACATCTACATTCGTCAGATGGACTGTAATTTACTTTCCTTCCATTGACCTTGCCTAATTTGGGGATCATGGGTTACTCTGTGAACTGAGAACATCTCCCTCTTCTTCTATTATCTGGGAGACTGTGTAGGACTGAAAAGCTGGGTATGATGTTTTCTTTGTGGAAATATTGTTAACTACTGACTCAACACTTCAAAGTGTTCTAAGATGATTCAGGTTTTCTATTTTTCCTTAAGGCGATTTTGCTATATATTTCTCTAATTTTTTCTCTCTGCTCTGACTATCCTCTGACCCCTCTCTCATTCCTGAAAGTGCCTCTGCTGCCCTAAATGTGGTTATGCTCATTTTCTGCCATCTTACTTTTTGCTTTTGTAATTTCATTGATTTACTCTACTGGGATCAGTTCCACTGTCCTTTTCTCTCATTTTTTTAAGTCCCCCAGTGCCAAGAGCTGACTGGGACACATGGAATTTTTCTTACATTTTAGAACCAGGTGAGTTCTCTTTCATAGCAATAATGAGGATTTCTCTTCTCCTGTAACAACATTTGAAGCTCATCTATTGCCATGCAGTGAGATGTTGAGATATGACCCCATCCAGCTCCTAAGTGCTTCCCATACTCATCCCCCACCCCTCCCCTCACAGCAGTTTCTGAGTCTTCCTCCCTTTCCCTGAATGTCTTCCTGTTCCCCCCTTTCTACGTGAGCCCTTCAAAACCCTGCCAAGGCACACCACTTCCAAGAAGCCACCTTTTGGAAATTGATAGAAGGCTGACTTTATTCATGTTTCCACAGCTAGCCTCCAAGCTGCTTTAGGATCCATGCTTCCTCACACTCACCATGAAAAATCAAGGAGGAAAGTATCATTTTCCCAGTATGGGTCCCACATCCAACTTTTTGTCAGAGAAGGGCAGGACACCGTAACTGACATTCCCAACAAGACTAAATTCAACAGGAAGAGTGCCACAAGGAAATCAGGGAGAAAGTGTGAATAGGTCCAAACTCTGGATCTCCTAGCCATTTATATATCCAGATTCACATGAAAATAGGCAGTTTGTTGGTCCTAGTTTTTCTGAGAATGCTTCTAAATGTGGGAATTGTTGGTTGGTGATGGTCTGTATCACATGAGGAAAACATCTGTTTAATCCAAGTATGCCAAAATATACTTTTCTGACCAGGAATAGAAATTAAATATTACCCCCCCAAAAGAAATTAAATATTACCAAACATATTTTCAAGCACCTACTAAATTGCTCTGAGATTGATTTCTGGGTTTGAATTTTGACTCTGATACCTACTGTTAGAAGAAGCAATCTGCCATGGGCCCTGAGCATCTATGCACATTCTTTCAGGATATGCTAAGAATGCAAGGTCTTGACTCCTCTTTACCTGGGCCCTTTCTTAGAGCTGTGTTTTGCAGTGAGAAACCTTGAAGGATGAGAAAAGCCTCCTCCCAGACTAAAATCAGGCTTACTTCTGTTGGCTGTAAGTGGTGAATCCCTCCAAGCTCAGTGGCCCTATCCTGTAACGTTAACACAGTATGTGTGCAGGCAGCTGTCATGGGCCCAGCACCACCCCATGGGACCTATGAAGAATAGGAACCAACATATGAACATGAAGCTCTCTCTGCTTTGCCACAGTAATAAGGTCCTAAGACTGACTCAGGAATTTTGTGTCTTCTGCCAGCATCCACGAAACAATAGGCTAACTGTTTAGCTCGCAAGTAGGATTCACTCTCAGATCATGCACAGTTCTTAACACATATGAACTGCGTGATCTTGGACACATTAAATAAACTTTCTGAGCTTTTGTTTTCTCATCAGCAAAATGGATAAGAATATTGTTTGCCTTATAGGATTGATATGATGATTAAATAGATCAAAATCCTGGAATATAATGTGCGCTCAAAACTTAGTGATGATTTAACATTATAGTAGTAGTGTCCTCTGTCATTGATGGGATAGGGCATTGGAGTGACAGATACCATGCTATGAAAAACCCTGTTGGGGATGCCCGGGTGGGTCAGCCAGTTGGGCGTCTGCCTTCGGTTGGGGTCATGATCCCAAGGTCCAGGGATCGAGTCCCACTTCCGGCTCCTTGCTCAGTGGGGAACCTGCTTCTCCCCCTGCCGGCTGCAACCCCTGCTTGTGCTCTCTCTCTCTTGACAAATAAATTAAAAAAAAAAAACTTTTTTTAAGAAAAACACTGTTATTCCCCCAGGCAGGCCCTTGCTGTCCACCCTGGCTAAGTACATTCCCACTGTTATACCACCGTGCCCATTTCCTTTGTAGCACTCATCATGATTTTTTTTAACTCTTTTTTTAAGAGTTTTAAAGGCAGACGCTTAACCAACTAAGCCACCCAGACGTCCTGACTTGTTATGATTTTTAATTATTGCTTTCGCTGACTCATTATTCCTACGAGAATATTATAACAACGACAAAAAAATCGGGAAACCTGTCTGTCTTCAATATATTTCCAATGCTTAGCCCAGTCCCTGATACGAGGTTGCTGCTCTGTAGATTTTTCTGGGGGGACGGGAGTCTAGATGAACATATAGATGTATGAATGGATGGGTGTTTGGGTGAGTGGGTGGATGAATGGATGAGAAAGCTGGTGCTCCCTAAATATTTTCCGGATGAATAGATGGATGGATGGAATGATGGGAAGATAAAGGGATGCCCGGATACCTGGCCGCTCAGATTTTCACCTCCTATCCACGAGGAGGCGCAAAGAGACCGCGCGCCCGGGTTCAGCCTGGGAGACGCCGCTCTAGGCCGCAGCCCGCGCCCCAGATGCATTTCCGCCCGCGCCGGACGGACGCGGGAGGGGGTTTCCTGCGGCTGCAGCCGCCTTCCCGAGCGGTCCCGAACCGTTCCGAACCGTCCCGAACCCGAGAAGCCGCACCTTCTCGCGTGGTTCTCTCTGACCCCGCCGACGACAGTCCCGGCGCCCTGGGTGAGTCACTGCGGGGCAGCGCTGCACAGGGACCCCCGGCGGCCTCCAAGGCCGGTGCTGCATCCCCTCTCTTCCCCGACAGGAGGAGAAACTGAGGCCCGAGGGGGCGGGGAGAGCCGGTGGAGGTCAGCCCGGATTCCGGGCCCGGCTCCTGGCTCCGTGTCCGGCCCCTCCGCCGGGTGCGGATCTCTCGGGAGGCGGGTCCTCGAGAAAGGGGCCCCGGGTCCGATCCCCCGCCCTCAGCCCGCCCGCGGGGAAGACTCCGGTCGCGCTAACGACCAGCAGCGGGTCCGGCGACGCGCGGGCCGCGCAGCCGCTTGTGTTCCCGGGCCCGAGGGGCGCCCCGGACCCCGCGGTTTTCACGCACTCACCCACCCCCGGCTCCGGGCCTTGAGTCCCCCAGAGCCGTTCATCGGTTGCCTACGGAGTGACCTGAGGAGTGTGAACCCGTTTTGGCGTCACCTGTCTTTAACGGAGTGTGAAAGCCCGGGTTGTGCAGAGCGGTTGTCTTGAGCTTTCAGGTGGGGGCGCTCGCGGGGCCGCGGAGGGGCAGCGTGTGATTCCTGCCTCCCTGCTTGGCACTAAAGCCCCTTCCCGGTTCTCTCCCGTGCCCAGGCCGTGCGGGCTCTGCGGCTCTCTTGGGAGCAGATGGAGACTGTCCCTTGGACGGCTTTGCGGGCCGTGCCGCAGGCAGCAGCCCTTTCTGCCCTGCAGGACCCTGATCCGCAGCTCCTGATGCCGCCCTTGTGTGCAGGGGTGAGGCCTGCTGGGTAAGTGCTGCTGCGCGTGAGCACCTTGACCGGGGAGCTCCTTGCCTTCCTGCCACAGCGCGGTGAGTGGGGAGGGAAGAGGGTGGTCCTGGAGCTCAGGTTCTGAGACCCTTCTTGCAAAGCCCTTGTGCAGAAGGGGGTGTGGTGTGGTAGGTGGGGTGGGTTTGGGGTCAGAGAGGTCTGGGTTCAGATCCTGGTTCAGCCCACCCCTGGCCAGCCGCATAACCTTGGCTCAGTTCCTTCCTTGTCCTAAGCTTCACTTTTAAGTGGGGAAACTGCCAGAGCTCTGGGAGGACAGAGGTCTAGTGTGTGTCCTTTGTTTTTGAGGCCAGGGTGCCTGACACGTAGTAGGTACTCAGGCTGTATGTGTGGGGTGAATAAACGATGTCGGTGTTTTTGCCAGGAGTTAGTCTTCCCTTTGGTGATGGGAGGTGGAATCTTTACATGAAGTGGTGATGATGCTCCAGGTCCTGGGCTTGGCCGGGCAGCTTTCCCCTGCCTGGGAAGATAGCAGGCTGCTAACCTGGGGTGCCCGTGTCCAGGTCATTGATAGTGCAGGGAAAGGATTTGCTGAAAGTGTTTCCCCATGTTTGGAGGATCCCTTCCTGTCCCTTCCAGACCTGGAGCATTCCCACACTTCCTCCTTTCTACCACCTTTTTGATGTCTCCTGTCACCTGGTGCCAGTGTCGTGCTCATGGGTAGTATAGGTGAAGGATTCAGAGAAGGGTTGTCCTGTGTTTGGAGAGTCCACATCCTCACCTTCAGGAGTTTTCCCACATTCCATCTTCTCCACAGACACGTTGGGCCTCGGGGGGCAGTGGTGTGTGCATTAGTGTCACTGTTGGCCTTTGGCTTCCTATCCGTGCTGTTGGGAGCCAGGCTGTGTGTGTTACTTGAGTTTTCCTCGATGTCCAGCATAGTTGCTGCCGGGCAGCCATGGCGCACTCCTGTAAATCTGGCCTTGGCCTCCTTTTCAGCCTATCCCTGGTTAATGATGCATTCATCAGCATTGGCCACCCTGTCGTAGACCACACACTGTCTCCCTCTTTAGAGTTAACTACTGTCCTTTTTACGAGGAAATAGTGTGTCTGTGGAGGAAATAATCACAGCCAACGTTTGTCGAATGCTTACTTTACTCTCTGGTAACTACTGTGCTAAGCCCTTTCCTGATGCCTACCATGCCTTGCTGTGAGCAGGGACAAGTTGGTACCCCATTCTTGGGTTTTGGTCTGTTGCAGATGAGCCCACCATGTGCAGAGCCATCATGGGAGTTGTATCAGGAATATTCTAGACCCCAGTGTCCTTGAGGTAAGATTTCTTGTCTTTTCTCTGGAGTGTTGGTTCCTTGCATCTGGTATAGTCAAGTGCGGGTTCCTAGCGACTTCATATGAAGATATAGGGGAGCTGAGAGGTGAGAAGGTAATGTCCGTGAGTCCCCAGCTCTGTCCCTCAATCCCAGACAACCTAGATCACATCTGGCCCTTGATACGTCCTCAGCGCTTGCTGCAGAGGAAGAGTCTCCAGAGTCCCGCTGGGTAATGAGAGCTCTCTGGGGTGCCTGCCTTCTGTCCTTGGAGTGACGGCAGAAGCATGTTGTAATTGGAAATGAGACCCACACGTCA
The DNA here is from genome assembly GCF_009762305.2 of Zalophus californianus. Lineage (NCBI taxonomy): Eukaryota > Metazoa > Chordata > Mammalia > Carnivora > Otariidae > Zalophus > Zalophus californianus. Next base: position 119,055,470 of record NC_045602.1, read on the forward strand.
GAGACTCCCGTCCCTGGCTTTGAATCCCCTTGTGCTGCTCTCTCGGTGACCTATTCAGAACCTCATTTTCTTCATTTAAGAAACCAACTTACGACAGAGGTGATTTCTGTGCTGCTTCGGACCACAGGATTCCTGGGCGCCTGGGTGGCTCAGATGGTTGGGCGTCTGCCTTCAGCTCAGGTCATGATCCCGGGGTCCTGGGATCGAGTCCTGCGTCGGGCTCCTTGCTCCTTGGTAGCCTGCTTCTCCCTCTGCCTCTCTCTCTCTCTGTCTCTCATAAATAAATAAAATCTTAAAAAAAAAAAAAAAAAGACCACGCGATTCCTGTCATTTCCAACCCTACGATTTTCACAGTGTTTTTGCCCAAAGTGACTTCTCTTTGATTCCCCTTGGCAGGGAGGTTTTATGGGACTTTTGCAAGAATGGCCACTCCTGAGGTCCTGTGCTTGGCTGGGTGGTTTCCCCAGATTCAGTCTATTCCAAAGGCTAGTAGTGCCTGCTTCTCTTCCTAGGTCTCTCTCTGCCCTTCATGCCCCTGCATTCAAAAGCGATCATGGGCTGCCTGTGCTCTGGTCAATTGATAATGCAGGGAGAGGAATTGTTGAAAGTGGCTTCCCGTATTTGGAGGGTCCACACCTGTCCCTTCCAAATGCTGACGCTTTCACACACTCCTGCTCCTCTCCAGCTAGTGCTCTCTGGTCTCAGGCATTGAGTGCTGCTGTGTGAGAGTCAATGACGGGACTCTGTAGCTTGGCCTTTCTCAGCTTGGCCTCCCGTTGTGGGAAACCGGGCTATGTTTGTGTCCAAGTTTAGGTACTTTATAGGGTTTAAAGACCCAGGATGAATTCTGCATAAGTATACTGTGTGATATGGGTGGTTTATACTGATTGCCATAAGGTTTTCAAAGGAAAGCAGCTTTTTGGATTCGGTGGTCCAAATGTGATGTGATGGGAAATGTGTATTGGGTGGTGGTGGGCGGAGCAGCACGAAGAGGAGTTTGATGCTAGGGTGAGCACAAGCACCTGGGAGACAGACGTACAGGGTTGTAATGACAACGGAGGGAGGCTTAAATGGGGGCCTTCACTCCCAATTGGGGGGTGTGGGTGTGGGGCTCAGTGGGAGGAGCCCCTGAGCTTTAGCTCTCCAGCCATCTGTCTACCAATTACTATATCTGCTCTTGTCCTGAAAACACCCATTTTTTAAGACCGTGTTTATTTTGATTCTTCTCTGTGAGCACTGAGATTCATTTTTGAGCTGTGTTTGGGGTGAAAAAAACCTGGCAGCTCATGCCTGATTAATTGGGGCTTTCTCATTGATAACAGCTTGGAGAAAGATGAGATCATGTTGGAACCCAGACACTTGTTGTGATCACCTGCTCTGTGGCATCCTCCTCACTCTAGGAGAGCTGCCTTGGATCTGGAGATTGCTGGAGGAAGCCAGAGGGCATGGAGGCACTGGCCCTCTCAGGATGAGAGGTCCCAGCTGCCCTGGAGAGAACTCCTCATGGTGAGTTAATGCCAAGGGGCTAAGTCGGCCTGTGTTTCTGATATGGAAATTCCAGGCTGCTGGCCTCATTGGACTTTCTCCTTTAGATTATGTTGGGATTGATCGTGGACACTAGAGTGGTGTGATGAAGAATAATGTTGCCATGTGAAGCATCACCAGACCTTACCCTGTTGCCTCAGCACAGCATGGAAGGACTTTTCTCTCTGTGTGAGCAGGCCAGAGAGAAAGCCCTGGGACCCTGGAGGCTTGTGGCCCAGAGCTAGAGACTTCAGCTGGTTCTGCCGCTCCCCCAGCGGTGTCACCGAGCACCATGAACCAGGAAGACTGGTTCCCTTCCACCTGGGTCACGTTGTCCAGCAGCCTCCACGTCTCCCCGCCTACTCCTCCCGTAACTTGTTAGAACCAAGAGTTTTCTGTACTGTGCATCGTTGTCCTCTCACGCACCCAATAAATCTTGAAACTGCCCTGCTGCTTGTTTTTGTTGTTTTTCTTGTCTTTTTAAGCCCATACCTCCATGTGCCATCATGGGGTGGGTCATGACAGATCTTCCATATTTTACTCACTGAGATGTTCCGCTTAGCACACTCCCGAGACTGACCTAGGGATAGGAGATGGGATGTAGAATTTGGACTAGGGGTTGAACAATCCCAAGTGCCTCTGGGGGGCTCAGGTTCGGGAGAAAAGGAAAACGTTAGAATTGTTGGCTGAAGGCCATCTGGGCCCGGGCTTTGGAAAAGAGTACGACGGTGGGATGGACACAGAGGCAGAGTCGGGCTGAAGCCCTGGAGGAGGCAGGAGTGCCCTGAGTGCTGGGGCCAGGGTTCCCCTGGGGGATTTTGGGAGATGGTTCTGAGCCGGGGCGGGTGTGGCGTGGACAAGGAACACCTGTCCTTTGGAGAGCTCTGGGGCTGGGGTAGGCAAAGGCTAGGTGTTGGGATTTCTGTTGCTGTTGCCACATGGTAGATTTGGTCCCTGGGAGTTCTATTCAGTGACAGAATGGCAGTGGTGTGCCCCGCAGAGGGAGAAAGGGAGGCATTAATTGTCCATTCCTTGCATGGAAATTGAAATCACCTTGATCAGGGCTGAGGTCAGAACCAGGTAGTCAGGCCTACCTTTGTGAGTTCAGCACCTTGATGGCCTCAGTCCACAGGAGGCATTCTTGGGGCTGAAGCGTCTACTCTGCCCACCGGCTCTGGCAAAGGCCCTTCTTTCTCCCTTGCCCCCCTCCTGAACTACCCAATGTCACCCGCTCTCTCATGAAGGTCCCCCCACCTACTCCACTCTCTGGGCCGGTGTCATCCAACCGTGGTCCTGGTCCTCTCGTGAAAAATGAACGCGTTTTCTCCAACTTGGCCCAAGTTCCTTTCCGGTGAAGTTTAACTCTTGGTTGTTGCCTTGCTATTTGTAGATGTCTTTTTCTCTCACACTGACCAGCCCCTCATCTCAGGCAGCTTCCCGCCAGCTTCCATAGCGCTGTGTCAGCTTTGGGGAGCCCTGTACACTGCATTCCCATCCCCTTTATTCTCTTTATTTTCTCATCATTTTCTTAACTGCCTCCCCGCCCCGTACCTCAGTCCTGTGGCCTGGGGCATCTCTGCTGCCACTTGGTCCATGATGTATAGGAGGGGGCAGCGACGGAGTGCTGGGGAAGAAAGGAGGAGGTGACATTGCCATGGTTGCTGAAACGGCCAAGGGAGGGGCGTCTTGGGGCTATGGAGGCGGATCATTGACCGTGGCTTGGCCCAGCATCACCAAAATGTCCTTCCCAGTAAGCCCAACTGGTCAGGTTGCGGAGGTGTCAGCCATCCGTTGCCCTGTTTCTGCGGTACCCTAGTACAAAGCCGGCCCAGGGAGATCAGGGAGGTCCTCACTGCAGCAGCTGGCGCACAGTCCGCACTCAGAGCTCAGCTTTCCTCTGTCAACAACTCGTTCACTTTCAAATTGTAGACGATCCTTGCCCCTGGCCCAGCCTCTTAGTCTGCCCTCCCCTGCCCTCTGCCCCCCCAGCCCCATCTGAGCCTCAGCCCTAGCATTGCCATTCCATTCTCCAGGGTACCTGCGGGGCCCTCCTCACTGCCCATGGTCTGCCTCTCCATCCTCACCCAACCCGCCACCCCCTGGGAGCACCAGAGGCCTCAGCCGTGCTACTACTGAAGGCCCCTGAACATGCTCTCCCTTTCCCTGCCTACATGATTGGAATGCATCCTCCATGTCCGAGGCTGGCCTGACTCAGCTTGTGTCACTTCTTTCAGGAAGCCTTCCTTGGCTAAACCCCCAGCCAGACTAGATTCCTGGCCCTTCTTTTCCTTCATACCCAGTGTCAATCATGTGCAGCACCATTCTAGGAATCGGTCAGCAAAAGAGCAAACCCATCTTTATGGTACTTAACATTTTAGAGGACAGAGACAGACCATAAATAAAGTACTAAAGCGTGTAGTGTGTTAGAGAAGGGCTAAGGGAAAAAATAATGAAGCAGGGAAACGAGACAGGAAGTGTGGGGCAAGAGGGGGAGTGGCATCTGAAACTGAGCAGACAGGGAAGGCCTCACCTGGCAGGTGTGACTGGAGTTAAGGGAGGGCCTCTCACCTCTGGGCGTTCACGGCAGTCCTGCTGCCTCCATTACAGTGTAGACGGAGTGGTAGGAAGCTTTCCTCTGGGGTACCAGGCCCAGGGAACTGGGGGGGCAGGAGGCCAAAGAAGCCACTGCTATGCTGTGCCTGATTATGAATGGCTGCTGTGTGGTGAGGGTGGCGGCCCATTCAAGTTGGGACTGGCCAGTCAGACTGGGCTGTGCATGTCTTGAAGGCAGGCTCCGTCTCTGCCAACTCTGCAGCCCCCTTGCTCACCTTGACCACAGCTCAGTGGATTAGGGAAGCACTGCCACCTGAGGGCAGCCCTAACCCGGTGACCTTGGTCTAGGACTAAGAGCAGGTTTTCCTCTTGGGGAGTTGTGATTGGTCGCAGGAACAGAAACAGGAAGAGACAGAGGGATTGAGTCCCTTTAACCACAGGATCTCAAGGTACAGAGCACTGAGCTCCTGTTGCAGGTGAGGGACCATTTCTAGAACTCTTCTCGGGGGAGGGTGATATTTCAATTTCCAAACCACATCTGTGTTCCACATGGCCCAGGGTCCAGTTTTCCCTGAATTTTTGTGAGGCATGGCCAAGTGACCAAAATTCCTGTCTTCCTTTTTTATTAGATACCTTACATTTACCACCACTGTGCCATTACTAGAGGGAGCCAAATGAGCCTCTGCCCCTAACAGCCTAAGTGACTGACACATGCCCAGGAGCTCAGTCAGCATTCAAGGATGAGGAAGGAGGCCAGTGGTGGTCTTGCCAGTGTGCACCAGGAATAGCTCTCGGAGGCCTCTCCATCCCCGGGACTACAACTGCCATGTCACCAGGATACCTAACTACACCTGCCCTGGGAAGCAGCCTAGTGAAATCATTTAGAGCCTGTTGAATTCTCACAGTATCCCTTAATCGCTGTGGGGCCTGGAGCACGCTCTTTTGCCTCCTTGAATCTCAGTTTCTGACTGTAATTTGACCATCAGCAATACCCCCCCACAGTAAGGATGAAATAAGGTGATGCATGTTCAATGCATAACATAGTTATGCATCATAGCCTGCATATACTGTGCACTCAATAAACATCAGCCATTTTTATTGGATGAGCACATCTAGCTTGTTGATGGTTAACATGAAGAACAAATATGTCATGATGACAGATTCATCTGTTAATGTGACACCACAAATACTTTCTTCTTTGCTAATTTGCAGATACCCAGTAGGACTGGTGTTAATCATCGCCACCGCTGATCAAACTTTGATTAAATGCCACGCACTGTATTAAGTAAGCCTATAGATATAATTACCTTGTTCAATCTTCACAACAACACAGTGAGGTAGATTTCATTATCTTCCATTTTATAAATGAGGAAACCGAGGCTCAGAGAAACGAAGGGACCTATCTTACTTCTAATGTAAGTGGCTCAGCTGGCTTTCTATTGTCTGGTGTATTAAGTAGTGAAAAATGTTGCAGGCTGATTTCATAAATAGCATGAACATATCAGGTTGTCAGTAGTCTAGAATAGCACTATCCAATAAAAACACAATGCAACCCACAAAGGTAATTTAAAGTTTTCCTAGTAGCCACTTAAATAAAAAGAGGATGAACTACATTTTAATAATATATTTTATTTAACCTAATATATCAGAAAATATTGTCATTTCGGTATATAACCGACATAAAAAATTACTAATGAGGTATTTTACACTTTTTCCCAAACTAAGTCTTTGAAATCTGGTGTGTATTCTACGCTTATAGCACATCTGGGTTTAGATTAAGCACCTTTTGAATGTTCAGTAGCCACATATGGCTGGCAGTTACCTTATTGGACAACAAAGATCTTGGTGGTGAGGGGTTCAAGGCTAATTCCATGTAAGAAGAGGGTCCTGAGGATGCCCCTTCTACCGGAAGGCTGCTGCATTCTATAGAGTCTTAAAGGAGCTTCTCTGGCGTAGATCTCCCATTCTCTGGTATCCCTCCTGGGGATCCTACATCCTGGCAGAGTAGGGCCAGGTATACAGTAGCTATTGCCTGATGGAGCCCCCACATCATGTTCCAGGACCTTCTGGAAGCTGGACACCAAGTTCTGTAGTGCTTCTCTAGCGCAAGCCCCACCTCCTGGAGTTAACCTTAATGTGCCCCGAGTTAGTACATTCGGTCAGTTACTACTTGTTTATTGAGCACCTACTAAGTGTCAGCCTCTGTGGTAAGCAGTGGGAACACACACCAGTGAACACAGGCCATTGTAAGCTCACAGTCCTGTCATGATAAATTAGTAACCTACAAATGAAGAAATGTAATAAATGCTCTGGAGGACAAATGAAAGGTGTCGTGGGACTAAATGGGGACACCGGAGATCTTGGGCGGGGGGTGTCAGAGAAGATCTCCCTGAGCAAGTAGAATTACCTGGGCAATGGAGGAGTGGTGCACATTCGTGAGCAGTGTGGGGGACATAGAGGGAGCTGGAGGAGGGCCAGCGTGGAGGGCATGCAGCGCGGAAGGCTGGGGCAGCAGCCTGGAGTGAGTGTGACAGCCCTGGCTTCGTGCCTCACATACCCAGTTCAACCCAGCTGCGCGACTTGGGTGACAACGTTTCACCCTCTCTCGGCCTCCCTTAAAGGGATGCGGTGAAGACATATGAAAACACCTGCTAAAGCAGATGCCCCGATTCGTTGTTAAATTAGTGACCTCCGTTATTATTTATTATAGGTTCTTCTGCACCATATGAAGAAGATGGCCAAGGTTTGTGTTTGTTTCCTTGTCTTGGGGACATTGGGGTTGAAGGCTCCAAAGTAGTTTTTAGAGAAGTGGAGACAGACCCTTCCCCTTATTGTTTCCCTTACTTTATTTTTACTACAAGATTTGAACAACACAAGCAACAGGCTTGAATTTTAAAAATAAATCTTTTCTAGGGGTGCGTGGGTGGCTCAGTTACTTAAGAGACTGCCTTCAGCTCAGGTCATGATCCTGGAGTTCCGGGATCGAGCCCCGCATTGGGCTCCCTGCTCAGCGGGGAGCCTGCTTCTCCCTCTGACCCTCCCCCCTCTCATGTACTCTCTCCCTCATTCTCCCTCTCTCAAATAAAGAAATAAATCTTTAAAAATAAATAAATAAATAAATCTTTTCTATCGGAATAATTTTAGATTTACAGAAAAATTAAAAACCTAGTACAGAGAGTTCACATATTCCCTTCACCCAGCTTCCCCTAACAAGCACACGGCTATCATGTAGCCACAGTATATTTGTCAAGTAAGAAATTAATATTGGCCCATTACCATTACCCAAACTCCAGACTCAGTTTGGATTTCACCAGCTTTCCCTGTAATGTCCATTTTCTGTGCCAGGATCCAGTCCAGAACACCACATTACATTTCATCAGGGTGTATCTTCATCTCTTCCAATCTGCAACATCTCAAGTCTTTCCTTGTTTTTCTAGACCTTGACAGTTTTGGAGAATGTTAGTATTTTGCAGAATGTCCTTGATGTGCATTTCTTTGCTGGTTTCTCATGACTAGAATGGGTTTATGGGCTTGGGGAAAGAATTATCACAGAGGTGAAGTCCCCTTTCATCACACATCAGGGGCACATGATATCAACATGACTTATTCCTAGTGATATTAACCTTGATCACTTGGCTAAGGGGTGGCTGCCAAAGATACAGTTTCTCCTTTTCCAAAGATTCTGGTTTTGGAATATAGGCTTGATTTTAATACATATTTTAGAAAACATGTTTAGAAAACTTTGCCCAATGGTGAGAGAGTATATATTTTTCTCAAGCACATTCGGAGCATTTCTAAATATTGACCACATTGTATGTTGCAAAGCAAATCTCACATACCAATGCGTCAGTATCATATAGACTATAATATGTGACTACAACATAAAGACAAAACCAAAACAAACTTTAGAGAATATTCAGACTTGAATTAAATGAAAATCCTGTGTATCAAAACTTGTGGAATGCAGCTAGAATAGTACACAGGGAATTTATTTTTTTTTAATTTTTTAATTGTTATGTTAATCACCATATATTACATAATTTGTTTTGGTGTACTGTTCCATGATTCATTGTTTGTTCATAACACCCAGTGCTCCATGCAGAATGTGCCCTCCTCAATACCCATCACCAGGCTAACCCATCCCCCCAGCCCCTCCCCTCTAGAACCCTCAGTTTGTTTTTCAGAGTCCATCATCTCTCCTGGTTCGTCTCCCCCTCTGACTTACTCCCCTTCATTCTTCCTCTCCTGCTATCTTCTTCTTTTTCTTTTTTCTTAAAATATGTTGCGTTATTGTTTCAGAAGTACAGATCTGTGATTCAACAGTCTTACACAATTCACAGCGCTCACCGTAGCACATATCTTCCCCAATGTCCATCACCCAGCCACCCCATCCCTCCCACCCCCGACCACTCCAGCAACCCTCAGTTTGTTCCTGAGATTAAGAATTCCTCATATCAGTGAGGTCATATGATACATGTCTTTCTCTGATTGACTTGTTTCACTCAGCATAACACCCTCCAGTTCCATCCACGTCGTTGCAAATGGCAAGATCTCATTCCTTTTGATGGCTGCATAATATTCCATTGTGTATATATACCACATCTTCTTTATCCATTCAACTGTCGATGGACATCTTGGCTCTTTCCACATTTTGGCTATTGAGTACACAGGGAATTTATAACCTCGAATGCTTTCGTTGGGATTTCCCACCAGTAAGGGAGCATGTGACCCATCACACAGGAGACTTACCTGTATTGACCCCTGTAGACAGGAATTCAGAGCGTTCAGAAATCCCCAATGTTCAGTCTTTGGCACTCCTTCCTAACCACGAGGGAATCAGAACACCAGCTTTATTCCCTGGCAGCCTTATTAGGGAGGTCATTAAGGGTCAAGATGGGATTCCTTGAACTCCGTTGGAATGGGCCCATCAAGGGCCACTCCTCACCAGAGAAGGATGTGCTAGGAAAATCTATCCTTCTCTTTCCATTTTCTCTGGCATTGGCTCAGCCAAGCATCCCCAGCATCTCTGCTTCTCAACAGTGAACTATGATGTGAATTGCTCCCATGAATTGTCCAGTGCACGACTATATGTGGACGCTGTGCCTAGCCTCAGTGGAAGAGGGATGGGGATGTGCCCTGGGATAAACCCAGCATATGTCTCACACTGTATGCAAAAAACCAGATTGAGTGTGAAGTCAGAAACCCACACACACAGAGAGGCAGAGATGCAGGACAGGAAGTCTGGTGGAATTCCAGTGCCTGGTGTTGGTTGTGTTGGCCCAGTTTGACTCCTCCCCTCCCCCTCATTTGAATTTGTAAGTTATTAAGGTATTCCATGCAGGCTTTGCGTGAGGCACTGTGGGCATTTTGCTTACCCAGGCTGACTTTCCCCTGTATGACACTGGACTGCCGAACTAGATTTCCAGCAAACAGGCCTCATGTTGAGTTCTCAAAATAAACACGTAGCGATGGCCCTTGCTCACGGCCTTCAGACAACAGTCCATTCTCAGTGGCTTGCCCTTATTTGGTCACAACATTTATTTTCTGGTCTTAAAAATAAAAGAGCAGGCACAGTCCCTCCAAGCAGGAAAGGAGTATATGTAGGAATTGGACCTTTTGATGGGAGGGGATGTTCTGGGCACAAGCAGCCACTCCAGTGGGGCCCAGGTTGGCAAGCAAGACTGCCTGGAAAATGGTGCTCTCAAGAGCGGAGGAAATGAGGTGGGGGCGGAGCAAGATGGCAGAGGAGTAGGAGACCTGGATTGCGTCTGGTCTCAGGAATTCAGCTGAATAGGAATCAAACCTTTCTGAACACCTACGAACTCAACAGGAGATCGAAGATAAGAAGAATAACAACACTCTGAACAGAAAAGCGACCACTTTCTGAAAGGTAGGACGTGCGGAGAAGTGAATCCGAGGCGATATTCGGGAGGACAGATGGCGGGGGAGGGGGCCTCCGTCGGCCGCTTCTGGCAAGTGATAGAGCCGCGGAGCACAAAATCAGAACTTTTAGAAGCCGGCTCCGCTGAGGGACGTCGCTCCAGTGGCTAAGCAGGGGGTGGGACCCTCGCGGGACAATGTGGTCTCAGGACCCTCGGGGTCACAGAAAGACCGGGGGTGCCTGAGTGCGGCAGAGCTCCCAGGGATCGGAGCGGGGAAGTCGGCTGCAGAGATGGAGCCAAGGCGCGGGCTCTCAGCTCGGGGTTGCCATAAACTGTGATCCGTGGCCCTGTCGGGCCACTGCTCCTCGAGCAGGGACCCAACAAGCGGCAGAGCCGGGGAGACTCCCCTTCCTCCTCCGGGAGGAGCGGTGCGGGAGCGCACCGCAGGGATCTGCTGGGTTTGGGGACTCCACACGGGGTCGGGTGCCAGAGATAGAAACGCTCAATCACAGGCCGGGTGAGCACGGAGTGCAGCCGGAGACCAGGGAGACGGGAGTGACTGCTTCTCTCTGGGGGCACACTGAGGAGCGGGGCCCCGAGTTCTCAGCTCCTCCAGGCAGAGATTGGGAGACCACCATTTTCACTCTGGTCCTCCAAAGCTGTACCGAGAGCTTGCAGGGAACAAAAGCTCCTGAGAGCAAACCCGAGCAGCTTGCTTAGCCCGGACACACAAGGGCGGGGCAATACCACCTCCGGCAAAGACATTTGGGAACCACGGCAACAGGCCCCTCCCCCAGAAGATCAGCACGAACAGCCAGCCAAGACCAAGTTTACCGATCAAGGAGAACGGGAGAACTCCAGCGCTAGGGGAATACTGCACATAGAATTCATGGCTTTTTTACCATAATTCATTAGTTTTTCAAAGTTAATTTTTTAACTGCTTTTTTTTAATTTTTCTTTTTCCCTTTTTCAAACATCTTATCAATCCCTTTTTTAAAAAAAAACTTTTTATTTTTCATTGTTAGAGTCATATTTTTATCCCTTCATAGTAGTTACCCTTATTTTTGGCATATATATATAAGTTGTTCTCTCTTTTTAAAATTTTGAGATACAATTTCTTCTAACAAATCAAAATATACCCTAAATCACTAGTGTATGGCTTTGTTCTATTCTCCTGCCTGATCACATTCTCTCCCTTTTTTTTTTTTCTTTTCTTTTTCTTTTTAAATCTTCTTTCTTTTTAAAAACAACTTCTATCTTATCAATTCCTTTTATAAAATCTTTTATACTTTTCATCTTTACATTCATCTGCCATCCCTTCATTGTATCAACCCTTATTTTGAACATATATAAGTCTTTCTTCCTTTAAAATTTTAGCAGGCACTTTCTTCTAACAGACCAAAATATGCCCAAAAGCTAGTGTGTGGCACTGATCTATGCACTAGCCTGATCATATTTGATCATATTCTGTTTTGTTTTGTTTTGTTTTGTTCTGTTTTTGTTTGTTTTTATCTTTTTCTTTTTTTCCTCTTCTTTCTTTCCCTTCTTGTCCCCTGGTTTCAGGTCTTTTCTGATTTGTATAGAGTATATTTGCTGGAGACGTTGTTAACCTGTTAGCATTCTGTTCTCTCATTCATCTGTTCTCCTCTGGACAAAATGACAAGACGAAAAAAATCACCTCAGCAAAAAGAACAAGAGGTAGTACCATCTGCCAGGGACCTACTCAATACGGACATTAGTACGATGTCGGACCTAGAGTTCAGAATCATGACTTTAAAGATACTAGCTGGGCTTGAAAAAAGCGTGGAAGTTATTAGAGAAACCCTTTCTGGAGAAATAAAAGAACTAAAATCTAGCCAAGTCGAAATCAAAAAGGCTATTAATGAGGTGCAATCAAAAATGGGGGCACTAACTGCTAGGATAAATGAGGCAGAAGAGAGAATCAGCGATATAGAAGATCAAATGATGGAAAATAAAGAGGCTGAGAAAAAGAGAGAGAAACAACTATAGGATCACGAGGGCAGAATTCGAGAGATAAGCGATACGATAAGACGAAACAACATTAGAATAATTGGGATCCCAGAAGAAGAAGAAAGAGAGAGAGGGGCAGAAGGTCTATTGGAGCAAATAATAGCAGAGAACTTCCCTAATGTGAGGAAGGAAACAGGCATCAAAATCCAGGAGGCACAGAGAACCCCTCTCAAAATCAATAAAAATAGGTCAACACCCCGACATCTAATAGTAAAACTTACGAGTCTCAGAGACAAAGAGAAAATCTTGAAAGCAGCTCGGGAGAAGACATATGTAACCTACAATGGTAGAAACATTAGATTGGCAACAGACCTATCCACAGAGACTTGGCAGGCCAGAAAGGACTGGCATGATGTCTTCAGAGCACTAAATGAGAAAAATATGCAGCCAAGAATACTATATCCAGTTAGGCTATCATTGAAAAATAGAAGGAGAGATAAAAAGCTTCCAGGACAAACAAAAACTAAAGGAATTTGCAAACACAATACCAGCCCTACAAGAAATATTGAAAGGGGTCCTCTAAGCAAAAAGAGAGCCTAAAAGCAGCATAGATCAGAAAGGAACACAGACAATATACAGTCACAGTCACCTTACAGGCAATACAATGGAACTAAATTCATACCTTTCAATAGTTACCCTGAATGTAAATGGGCTCAGTGCCCCAATCAAAAGACACAGGCTATCAGATTGGATTAAAAAACAAGACCCATCAATATGCTGTCTACAAGAGACTCATTTTAGACCCAAAGACACCCCCAGATTGAAAGTGAGGGGGTGGAAAACCATTTACCATGCTAATGGACACCAAAAGAAAGCTGGGGTGGCAATCCTTATATCAGACAAATTAGATTTTAAAACAAACACTGTAATAAGAGATGAAGAAGGACACTATATCCTACTTAAAGGGCCTATCCAACAAGAAGATCTAACAATTGTAAATATCTATGCCCCTAACGTGGGAGCAGCCAATTATATAAGGCAATTAATAAGAAAAGCAAAGAAACACATTGACAACAATACAATAATAGTGGGGGACGTTAACACCCCCCTGACTGAAATGGACAGATCATCTAAGCAAAAGATCAACAAGGAAATAAAGACTTTAAATGACACACTGGACCAAATGGACTTTACAGACATATTCAGAACATTCCATCCCAAAGCAATGGAATACACATTCTTCTCTAGTGCCCATGGAACATTCTCCAGAATTGATCACATCCTAGGTCACAAATCAGGTCTCCACCGGTACCAAAAGATTGGGATTATTCCCTGCATATTTTCAGACCACAATGCTTTGAAACTAGAACTCAATCACAAGAGGAAAGTCGGAAAGAACTCAAATACATGGAGGCTAAAGAGCATCCTACTAAAGAATGAATGGGTCAACCAGGAAATTAAAGAAGAATTAAAAAAATTCATGGAAACCAATGAAAATGAAAACACAACTGTTCAAAATCTTTGGGATACAGCAAAGGCAGTCCTGAGAGGAAAGTATATAGCAATACAAGCCTTTCTCAAGAAACAAGAAAGGTCTCAAATACACAACCTAACCCTACACCTAAAGGAGCTGGAGAAAGAACAGCAAATAAAGCCTAAACCCAGCAGGAGAAGAGAAATCATAAAGATCAGAGCAGAAATCAATGAACTAGAAACCAAAAGAACAGTAGAACAGATCAACGAAACTAGGAGCTGGTTCTTTGAAAGAATTAACAAGATTGATAAACCCCTGGCCAGACTGATCAAAAAGAAAAGAGAAATGACCCAAATCAACAAAATCATGAATGAAAGAGGAGAGATCACAACTAACACCAAAGAAATACAAACAATTCTAAGAACATATTATGAGCAACTCTATGCCAGCAAATTAGATAACCTGGAAGAAATGGGTGCATTCCTAGAGATGTATCAACTACCAAAACTGAACCAGGAAGAAATAGAAAACCTGAACAGACCTATAACCACTAAGGAAATTGAAGCAGTCATCAAAAAGCTCCCAACAAACAAAAGCCCAGGGCCAGATGGCTTCCCAGGGGATTTCTATCAGACATTTAAAGAAGAATTAATACCTATTCTCCTGAAACTGTTTCAAAAAATAGAAATGGAAGGGAAACTTCCAAACTCATTTTATGAGGCCACCATTACCTTGATCCCAAAACCAAAGAAAGACCCCATCAAAAAGGAGAACTACAGACCAATATCCTTGATGAACATGGATGCAAAAATTCTCACCAAAATACTAGCCAATAGGGTCCAACAGTACATTAAAAGGATTATTCACCATGACCAAGCGGGATTTATCCCTGGACTGCAAGGCTGGTTCAACATCCGCAAATCAATCAACGTGATACAATACATTAACAAAAGAAAGAACAAGAATCATATGATCCTCTCAATAGATGCAGAAAAAGCATTTGACAAAGTACAGCATCCTTTCTTGATCAAAACTCTTCAGAGTATAGGGATAGAGGGTACATACCTCAATATCATAAAAGCCATCTATGAAAAACCTACAGCGAATATCATTCTCAAGGGGGAAAAGCTGAGAGCTTTTCCCCTAAGGTCAGGAACACAGCAGGGATGTCCACTCTCACCACTGCTATTCAACATAGTATTAGAAGTCCTAGCCACAGCAATCAGACAACAAAAAGAAATCAAAGGCATCCAAATCGGCAAAGAGGAAGTCAAACTCTCACTCTTTGCAGATGATATGATACTGTATGTGGAAAACCCAAAAGACTCCACCCCAAAACTGCTAGAACTCATACAGGAATTCAGTCAAGTAGCAGGCTATAAAATCAATGCACAGAAATCAGTGGCATTCCTATACATCAACAACAAGACAGAAGAGAGAGAAATTAAGGAGTCTATCCCATTTACAATTGCACCCAAAACCATAAGATACCTAGGAATAAATTTAACCAAAGAGGCAAAGGATCTGTACTCAGAAAACTATAAAATACTCATGAAAGAAATGGAAGAAGACACAAAGAAATGGAAAAACGTTCCATGCTCATGGATTGGAAGAACAAACATTGTGAAGATGTCAATGTTACCTAGAGCAATCTACACATTCAATGCAATCCCCATCAAAATACCATCCACTTTTTTCAAAGAAATGGAACAAATAATCCTAAAATTTATATGGAACCAGAAGAGACCCCGAATAGCCAGAGGAATCTTGAAAAAGAAAAGCAAAGCTGGCGGCATCACAATTCCAGACTTTCAGCTCTATTACAAAGCTGTCATCATCAAGACAGTATGGTACTGGCACAAAAACAGACACATAGATCAATGGAACAGAAGAGAGAGCCCAGAAATGGACCCTCAACTCTATGGTCAACTCATCTTTTTTTTTTTTTTTTAAATATTTTATTTATTTATTTGAGAGAGAGAGAGAAACAGCATGAGAGGGGGGAGGGTCAGAGGGAGAAGCAGGCTCCCCGCTGAGCCGAGAGCCTGATGTGGGACTTGATCCCAGGACTCCGGGATCATGACCTGAGCCGAAGGCAGTTGCTTAACCAACTGAGCCACCCAGGCGCCCTGGTCAACTCATCTTTGAGAAAGCAGGAAAGAACGTCCAATGGAAAAAAGACAGCCTCTTCAACAAATGGTGTTGGGAAAATTGGACAGCCACATGCAGAAGAATGAAACTGGACCATTTCCTTACACCACACACAAAAATAGACTCCAAATGGTTGAAAGACCTAAACGTGAGACAGGAGTCCATCAAAATCCTAAAGGAGAACACAGGCAGCAACCTCTTCCACCTCAGCCACAGCAACTTCTTCCTAGAAACATCACCAGAGGCAAGGGAAGCCAGGGCAAAAATGAACTATTGGGATTTCATCAAGATAAAAAGCTTTTGCACAGCAAAAGAAACAGTCCACAAAACCAAAAGACAACCGACAGAATGGGAGAAAATATTTGCAAAGGACATATCAGATAAAGGGCTAGTATCAAAAATCTATAAAGAACTTATCAAACTCAACACCCAAAGAACAAATAATCCAATCAAGAAATGGGCAGAAGACATGAACAGCCATTTTTCCAAAGAAGACATCCAAATGGCCAACAGACACATGAAAAAGTGCTCAACATCGCTCAGCATCAGGGAAATCCAAATCAAAACCTCCATGAGATAACCTCACAGCCGTCAGAATGGCTAAAATTAACAAGTCAGGAAACGACAGATGTTGGCGGGGATGTGGAGAAAGGGGAACCCTCCTACACTGTTGGTGGGAATGCAAGCTGGTGCAACCACTCTGGAAAACAGTATGGAGGTTCCTCAAACAGTCGAAAATAGAGCTACCCTACGATCCAGCAATTGCACTACTGGGTATTTACCACAAAGATACAAATGTAGGGATCCGAAGGGGTACGTGCACCCCAATGTTTATAGCAGCAATGTCCAGAGTAGCCAAACTGTGGAAAGAGCCAAGATGTCCATCGACAGGTGAATGGATAAAGAAGAAGTGGTATATATACACAATGGAATATTATGCAGCCATCAAAAGGAATGAGATCTTGCCATTTGCAACGACATGGATGGAACTGGAGGGTGTTATGCTGAGTGAAATAAGTCAATCAGAGAAAGACATGTATCATATGACCTCACTGATATGAGGAATTCTTAATCTCAGGAAACAAACTGAGGGTTGCTGGAGTGGTGGGAGGTGGGAGGGATGGGGTGGCTGGGTGATAGACATTGGGGAGGGTATGTGCTATGGTGAGCACTGTGAATTGTACAAGACTGATGAATCACGGATATGTACTTCTGAAACAAATAATGCAATATATGTTAAGAAAAGAAAAAGAAGGAGATAGCAGGAGGGGAAGAATGAAGGGGAGTAAGTCGGAGGGGGAGACAAACCATGAGAGCCGATGGACTCTGAAAAACAAACTAAGGTTTCAGAGGGGAGGGGGGTGGGGGGATGGGTCAGCCTGGTGATGGGTATTAAAGAGGGCACATTCTGCATAGAGCACTGGGTGTTATGCACAAACAATGAATCATGGAACACTACATCAAAAACTAATGATGTAATGTATGGTGATTAACATAACAATCAAAAATTATTAAAAAAATAAATAAAAGAGTGGAGGAAATGAGCTCATGGGAACTCGAGGGGCCTACCGGGGGGAAGAGGATACTAACCAAGGCAGCCCTTTTATGTGCAAGACCTTGAGGAAATGTTTTTTGCATGGCTCCTTTCCATATAAGCAATTTGCTTAAAAATATATGTCACAAAATTCATGGGCCCATGTGGAATATAGTGATTCATCGATGGGGATTTAGAATAATCGGTAAGGAGGAGGTGCTGGGACTGTATTTATTGTCCTATCAGGGCACATGAGAATTCTTGGTAGTATCCAGGCGCCATCTCTTCCAGTTCAAGTCCAAGAACCTCCCTTCATGTTTTTTACTATAAAATGTGCCATTATTGCTTAATTTCATATTTCCTACTGCCAAAAGAGATATGCTACTTGGAACCTGTTAGTACTGAGGCAGTATAACCCAACTTTGTAGTTTCCTAACAGATTTATTTAATGCTTGGTATATTATTACTCACGATGTTGCATCATCCATGAGTGGTGGTCTCGATATACTTGCTTCCAAGGACCCAGAGATTTTTACTGTGACTCACTGATGAGAACTACAAATACAAATCTTACCCAGAATATGCAGGAAAATGTGAATGATAATTTATTTTCTGGTCATGTTAAATTTACCTTTTGGAGTATTGTTTCATAAACATGGATAACACATCTTCCAGTCATGTCTTGAACTCTTCAGGCAATAATCACTGTGTTCCTAAAATGTGATTGCTTTTAATGCTGACCACACTCACTTTCCATACACCACCACTAGCAGGGAGCACAGGAAAGGGATCTGCAAGAAGAGCAGTCCCATTCATACACGATACATCCACCTTTGTTCTGTATGGCTTAAGACAATGAGAACACCATGCCATCAGTCCATCATAGGCAAGAAAGTACATCAATAGGAAGAGCACATTGGTATTGCAGAGCAACATTTCAAGTCGTTGGAGGAGATAGGCATAGCAACTCCTGCCAAAAGGGGTGAGGTGATCACCCTGCGGGCCAGCTGAGGAAGGGACTGCAGAGTACATGGAGTAAAGGATCCCTGCTGCTCCCCTCCCCCATCACTCTGGCTGCAGTAGGTCAGAGCAGTATCATGGTCTGAACACAGAGGTGCAGACCAACATTTGGGCCCACATCATGCAACTCAAGCTCAAGCATCTGCAGTGGACTGTTGGTAGCTCAGAGTCCTACTCACCCTGGTTTCAATGTGAGTGAGAGTCACCAAAATCAGCATGCCAACACCATTTTGGCAGCCCAATCTCACACAAGCTGGTGAAAGAAATTCTGCTAATAAGAGTGAGTTCCTGGGGTGCCTGGGTGGCTCAGATGGTTTAGCGTCTGCCTTCAGCTCGGGTCATGGTCCCAGGGTCCTGGGATCAAGCCCCGCATCGGGCTCCGTGCTCGGCAGGAAGCCTGCTTCTCCCTCTCTCATTCCCTGTGCTTGTGTTTCCTCTTTTGATGTGTCTCTCTCTGTCAAATAAACAAATAAAATCTTTAAAAAAAAAAAAAAGGGTGAGTTCCTCGCCAGGCTGTCCTCCTGGAACAAGAACTGGCCATGAGACTCCAGAATGATTCCATAAATGTAAGTCCTGGAGCTCTTCAAGGCATCTGGTCAACCTCACACATAAGTGATGGGGAGGGGGGTGAGACAGAAGGTTGAAGAGCTCTTCAAAGAGAAGAAATAAAGAATGAGACTCACAGGGGATGGACTTGGTCTGGGAGTGCATCACCCTGCCTGGATGGCACTTCTGGCTCTGGCCACTCTCAACCACTGGAGTAAGGCTTAGAAAACTTCAAGATAGAAATTTCTAGCTAACAGGACCCACGTGGGGCCTGGTCTGGATTGGGGCGCCCTACAAAGGTGGCATTGTTGGCCTTGGAGGGGCACTTGGAAAAGTTTGAGGAATACCAATCCAAAATGCAGCACTCCTTGAGGCACAGGGTCTGGGGCAGGGGACCTCTTACCTAGGTCTAATGATGGCACTACCAGTAGCCACCAGATATTATTCACTTAAGACTTAACAGTAGAGCAAGAAAGTCTAAGGTTAGATGCTAAGCCAATGAATTTTTAATCCACTATCCATCCACCAACCCCACATCTACCCATCCATCCAACAAATGTTTATTGAGTACCTACACTGTGCCAGTATTGTCTTAAGTTCAAGAGAAGTAGAAGTTGGTCTTCCCAACCATTATCTACCCCAAACTAGTTCTGTATATTTTGAAAAAGAAGAAAAAAAAATTGGCTACAGATGATATACCTCTCATACATCTGTTAATAACTTTTCTTAATTATGGCTCTTGAAAGTGTTTTAATTACTATGAACGCATACAATTGACCCCAAATCTTAGTGGTTTAAAACATTAAAAATATTTATTTTGCTCATGAATTTGCTCTTTGGTCAGAGCTCAACAGGATTACCTTGTCCCTGTTCTGCTTGGTGTCAGGTACGGTGGCGTGAAACCTGGGGACTGCAATCATCTGAAGGCTTCCTCACTCACATATCTGGACATTTAATGTTGCCAGCTGAGACATTAGCTCAAGCTGTCAGTGGGAATACCTCCACATGGTCTTTTCGTGTTGCCTGGGCTTCCTACCAACATGGTGACTGGGTTCCAAGGATGAGTATTACAAAAGGGGGTAAGCTAAGTGGAAGCTGTATCCTCTTTATGACCTAGTCCCAGAAGCCACACAATATTCCTTTTGCCACATTGACCAGAACAGTCATGACCGGACTCCAGAGGAGGGAACATGGATCCCATTTCTCAGGAAGAAGAGTGTTGGTTACATTGTAAGAACTGTGAGATGGGTTTTGTATATCTATCTATCTATCTATCTGGCCAACTTTGGGGAAAAAAGTTCTGCCAAAAGAGGTTAATATAACTCCATTTTTCCTATTTTGAATGCAATGCCTTTTTTTTTTTTAAGATTTTATTTATTTATTTGATAGAGAGAGACACAGTGAGAGAGGGAACACAAGCAGGGGGAGTGGGAGAGGGAGAAGCAGGCTTCCCGCCTAGCAGGGAGCCCGACACGGGGCTTGATCCCAGGACCCTGGGATCATGACCTGAGCTGAAGGCAGATGCTTAACGACTGAGCCACCCAGGTGCCCCAGCAATGCCTTTTAATACACAGTATATAAGTACACAATACAAAGTGATATTCTGACATAACAGTTTCAGAGGAAGACACTCTCCCAATTTATTCTACTCTTCTAGTTAGAAATTATGATGTGGAACATGTTTGAATTGGGCACTGTGTTTGGAGAAACCGTAAGGTTTCCCTCTGTACAGCATTTCATGTTTCCTCAGTCTGTTGCACAGTCTGAAACACTTTCCTCACGTGTTTCTAAGTGTTATGTTTAGTCTTTTCTTCCCCCACAGGTGTGTGTGTGTGTGTGTGTGTGTGTGTGTGTGTGTGTGTGTGTGTGTGTAGGTTATAACTTTATTGTTATGTTGGTTAAGTGAAGCCCTCAAAAATTAAAAAAAATGGTAACGAAAAAGGTGCAGAAATGTATTACCTTTAAAGAATGATTCTTGGGGCATCTGGTTGGCTCAGTCAGTAGAGCATCTGACTCTTGATCTCAGGGTTGTGAGTTCAAAGGCCCACATTGGGTGTGGAGCCTACTTAAAAAATAAAGAATGACTCTCTTGCATCTTTTCTCCACCAACCCCCACCAAATATTAAATCTTATCTTCGGACCAGTACAATAGTTCTTACACTTTGTATTTTATGTAAAAGCCATACTCTTTTTTTTAAAGCCATACTCTTGACTTAAAATTATTTATTGCCTATATAATTTTTATTTGCATTATTCCATTGATATATTTTTCTATTAAAATATTTCGGTGTCTTGGGTTGGAATTGAACATGTTTTTTTGTTTTCCCATTAAAATTAATGGAAACATATATGTCTTCATTTAACAGCTTTCACTTAAGAGTCAGAATTTTCCAGAAATGAAGTCACTAAGGGGGAACTAGATGCATTTTTGTTCTCTCCCTAAGAGCTTTCGGGCAGCTTCCTAGTCCTGTGTCTGTCACTTTTCCAATTCCCACCATCTGTTGCTCTTTCAATCTGTCACTTTCATGATCAGCCCTTACCTGTCTGATATATTACAGATATTCAATATTATGTTAGAAATGAGTCTGGTTGAAAGTAACATAAAACTCAACAAACTCTGAATAAAGAAGATTTTCCCTGCCTCATAAAACAGGAAGGCAGTCCAGGGTTTGTGCAGCTGCTTGAATATATCCTAAAGAACCAGGCTTCTGGGGTGCCTGGGTGGCTCAGTCCTTAAATGTCTGCCTTCGGCTCAGGTCATGATCCCAGGGTCCTGGGATCGAGCCCCACATCAGGCTCCTTGCTCCACGGGAAGCCTGCTTCTCCCTCTCCCACTCCCCTGCTGTGTTCCGACTCTCACTATCTCTCTGTCAAATAAATAAATAAAATCTTAAAAAAAAAAAAGAACCAGTCTTCTTTTGTCTTTCTGTTCCACCTTCCTTAGCACAGTCCTCCTCATGGTCTCAAGATGACTGCAGCACCTCCAGGTGCTGTGCCTGAATTCCATGAGTGAAGTAAGGGAAAGGTGAAGGTCACCAATGTCTCCAAAGACTTCCTTTTTATTCTGGAAGGGAAGATCTCCCTTTGGACTTCTGTCTACATCCTATTGGCCAGAAACTTCGTTTTGTTACCATTCCTATCTGCAAGGGAGGTTGGGAATGGTATGCTTTGCTTTCCAGTCTCTGTAATTCTGAAAGGCAAGGGATACGTGGTTGGAATAGATATTGAGTGATCCTCTTACAGTGTCTGTCACACTGCGTTTAATTGAAATGCATCGCTTTGATCCACAAAGTGTCCTGGATATAGCCCCATTCCTGTCCTAGAACATTCTTACTCCTTGTTCCTCTTTCCTCTAACAACTTTCCCGTGGTGGGGCTTGGGGGGGGGGGGGCTGCTGGCAAAGTCTTGAGGAAACACTCTTCTCTTTTATCCTTCTTATGACAGTATCAGTTCGTGGTCTCTTCTAACCGAAGGTAAGGAGGAGTCAGCATTTTCTCAGCTCTCTTCAGCCCTTTTCAGACCACCATGCCTTCAGCACTACTCAACACCCTGATCCTGTCTTCTCTAAATATCAAGGACAGTCTCAAGGCCGTGGCTTCCCTCCTCTTCTCTCAGCCCAAGTTTCCCCCTTTACACTCCCAAGGCACTTGAGCTGTACCTACTTAAAGGTATTTATTATTTTCTTCGTTAAGGCTGAAACCAAATTATTGAAAGTGGTAATGTTTACATAATCTATGGTGCATCATAGGTGCTCAAATCGTTATCTCCTATTATTATCACTATTTATGTCTTCTCGCCTGTGTCAGCCTCAGCTCCTCAACCAGAGGCTCTGATGTCTGATTCATCTTTGTGGTCTGCTCCTGCCCTGGAACTGAGTATTTCTTACAGTTAATGCTATGCCCAGGTAATAAGGGAGCAGCGGGAAAACGGCAACATTTCAAAGAAAGGGTGATGTAATGGTGGGATGTGAGAAACTTCTAGAACCTGGGTAGGACCCAAAATCTTGCAGAGAAACCCTTTACTCCGTCCGCACAGAAAACACGGAACTCTGGACTGATTCACAGGGATGCAGGTGGAGCACAACCTCGGCAGTATTGAGACAAGGTAGGTGCAGCCGTCACTTTACTCCTCCCACTTCACTTGATCCGGAAAGGAAGGAGGGAGTATGCCCCGCGCGGCGATCTGGGATAGCTGCGCACGCGCAGCTTCCGGCGCCGTGTCTCGGGAATTATTTGACGCCGCGGCTTCGGACCCGCAGAAGTCTCTAACCCGGAGCGCCGCGCACGCGCGGTGGTCCAGTCGGTTCGGGGAGTTATTTGACGCTGCCGCCCCTGGCAGTCGGAAGTTGCCAGAGCAGAGCTCAGCCGGCCGGCCTGACCGGCCTTCGTCGTCCCCCGGGCGCCCTCGGAGAGTCGCTGACGGGTGGACGGACCGACCGCCTGAGGACAGCCGGCCTGGGCAGCAAAAGAACCGGCACTATGGCGCGGGTGGCGTGAGGCGGAAGGCCGAGTGCGGCCGGCGGCGGCGGCGGCGGCGGCGCCCGCCCCAGCGATGCGGGCTCCGCCCGTCGCCTCAGGTAACCGGACGGCCCTCCCTGTCGCGGCTGGACCCTCCCCTCCCCTCCCCTCCCCTCCCTTCCCCTCCCCTCCGGGCGGTCCCGGAACGGCCAAATCTGTCTCTCGGGCCCGGGTGCCCCAAGGGCCCTGCCTTCGGAAGCACGTCTCTGCCTTTCTCGGGGGACCCCCGGGGTCCAATGGAGCCTGGCCCTGACTCGGGGCTGGGGGAGGAGTCGGCGGCTTCTATAGGGTCTGTTCCGACCGGGTCTAGCCCTTGGGAGCTGTCCGGGCCGGGCGATGCGCTCTCCTGGCAACCTGGGGGAGGGGGCGGGTCTTGGAGCGGAGCTAGACAGCTCCGCGAGGAATTTGGTCCAGCAGAAGGGTTGCTTGAGTTGCTGCCGTCCTGTGGGGACGATGCTGCCCATTGCACAGTGACAGTCGGGTGAGGAAGAGTTAATAACGAGAATAAACAGCAGACCCTTGTTAAGCGCTCACTACACGCCAGGCATCGTGCCAGGCCATTACGTTCGCCACATCTAACTTCACAACAAGCCTGTAAGGTAGGAGGGTTATCCCCATTTTACTGACGATGCAACTGAGGCTCTGAATGGTTTGGTGACTTACTTGCCCAAGGTCACATAGCTGGTAATTTGGACCCAGGCAGCCTGACTCCAGGTCAGTGGCTCTTCAACTTTGCTGCATGTTAAAGTCACCTGGAGCCGCTTTTAAAGATTCCCAAAGCTTAGGCAACAGACCCAGATCGATTAAATCAGAATGTTTGGGGGAAGCGGGGGAGTCAGACGTCAGTATTTTTTAAGGAGCCCCATGTGATTCGAGTGTGTAGCAAACTTTGGGAACTGCTGGGGTGGGCAGCCCTGTATCTCAGAAGACGTTTCAGTGCGTCTGCAGTTTAAGTGTGTAGGAGAATCATCTGGGAGTTTGTTAAAAATTCGAGTTCCACTTGCAAAGATCGTATCTTTAGGCCCAGTGACTACCCCACTTTGAAAACCACTTGGAGATGGAAAGTAACTTTCTGTACAGGATTTCTGAGTTGCTGTACCTTTACAGTGTATGCATCTCATGTAAAACTGTTAGTTTGCAGTTTTCCTGGATATACAGTACTCACGGGTCTAGTGTCTTTAACTTCTGGGTCATCTTTGCATATGCTGTTCTTCTGCCTAGGCTATCCTCCATGCTTTGTCCCCACTCCACCCAAACGCACACACTTCTGCTCTCTCTTATACACGTGCACAGAGCTTTTTCTTCCAGTCTCTGCCTGCCTAACTCCCAACATGCCCTTCGGGATGCCTATGTCTGTGACACTCAACCACTTTGGGTCGTTCTTATATGCTCTTTAGCATCATCATAATGGAATTTACCAATTCTTTATCTGTGTCCAGTAGAAGAGACAAATGCAACACATTTCTGTCTCTTCTACTGGATTATGAGCAACTTGAACTGTATTTTTTTGATCTCTGTTCCTCCCAGTGTTTTGATATAGACTTACACAGGTTTTACTGATTGGCATGTTTGAGTCTCTTCTATGTCATAGACTTAATGCTCTAAACAGATTCTTCTCTATTTCCATTTTTGCAAAAGGTGTTTGGTAGTTCTTAGCCTATAGAGTTTTGTTCTTTTTGCTTAGAAACACTCTAGTTAGGTTCATTAATTTATCCATCCAGCAGTTGGACAAACACATTGAGTTCTCACGCTGGCAAGGCACTATGTAGGATGATATGTAATCAACATTGGTTGATTTTTTGTTTTTAAATCGGATTTTATCATAATCAGATATGATCAGTTCTGCAGTGGAGACCTTTAATTGTCCTTAGGCCTTTGCATATGTTCCCTACCTCATTGTCCAAAATAGTGTTTAGTTGTCATTTACTAAATGTTATTGCCTTGTTGGTACTTGATAAATGCTAGTAGATGGAATTGGCTATTAGTAGTAGTTCATCCTGTTCATTAGGAGAGATGACATAAGTAGTACTTAATGAAGATTAAAACCTTGATGTCAGAGGATTTGACAAACTTAGTATATATTTATTGTAAAATGCCCAAACTGCTATTGCCCAACGTATTTACAGATTTTAAAGAAAGGCAGGCCAGTAATTCAGATTGTATTTCTTCTTGGCTGGTCTTCAAACCATGTAAAATTTATATAAGAGAATGAGTGAATAAGTGTGTGAAGGTCATTATGAAGAGATTTTTGGACAATAAAGATTTTTTTTATAGCAGTTAAATATGGTGAAGTATGTGGACTAAATAAAAATATATACATTTTATAAAAGACATTCTTTACAGGATAAGGATTGTTATAGAAACATTCTCTTCGTTCTGTTTTGGACTGATTTGTCAATTTTTAGGCTAAGGCTAATAGAGAAACTGATGGGACAATTCTTGTTAAATTCAGATACTCAAGAAACTTGCCCTTGTTTCTTTCTGATCAGATATGGACAGAGTATCCAGTTCGGGCCTCAGCGCATGGAAGAAACTAAATCTTTAAGCCTGATGTTTTACTCTGTAGTTGATATCCAAAGTAAAGGTGAAATATTTCACATGTTCATTAAAGACCAAAAGTGGCTCCAATCAAGATAGCCTGAGACTTAGAAATGGATTCTGTTTAATTTGAGATACTCATCATTGTTAGCAGATGTGTTTTCTGACATGTGTAAAGACCTTTTGGATAGAATACATGATTTCTTTTGGTACAAGATGATTAAAGTTTTAGAATTAAAGTACATGGAGTTTAATTCTAAGTGTTTAGAGGTGAAGAAAGACTACCCAAGACTACATGGTTGGGTTCTAGCACATCAGGGGCTAGAAAGCAGGTTCCTTCCTGCATGCAGTATTTCCTTCCACCTCCATGCCCCACGTGAGAGGATGTCTTGTTTGTTATTATTTTGTGTGTGGTGTGTTTTGGGGTTGGGGAAATGACAGAGTAGTCTGCTATATTTGAGATACTCAATTAGATGTATAGTGAATGCTTGTTGTGTGACATGTACTTTATATGCTGAGGATACCAAGATAAATAAGACACAGCCTCTGTCCTCAAGGAGTCTATAGTCTAGTTAGAGTTGTAATAAAAATGGAAGTATAGTATCTAAGTCAGCTCTGCTGGGTAGAATTTTCTGCAGTGATGGAGCTATTCTGTATCTGCACTGTCCAATATGGTCGCCCCTAGCCACATGTGAGTACTGAGCACTGGAAATGTGACTAGTGTAAATGAGGAACTGAATTTCTAATTTAAATGCAAGTAGTTACATGTGGATATGGCTACTGTATTGGACAGAGCAGGCATAAAAGGCATAAAAGATGAGAAGTGTGGTGGTACTGGTGGGGGGCGGGCAGGGTATTCATAGTATTCATGCTTTTTTTTTTTTTTTAAACAGACTAGCAGAAACTACCTATTTACCCTTTTAGGGAGGAATGTCTTTCTTTCTTGTGATTCAGGTGTTTGATAGGATCCCCAACAGAATCTGGTGTATAGGTGAATACATTCCTTTCTGATGAAACTTGATTGGTATTTGCCTTGTAGGGTCAATGGGACTACAACAGAAATGTGAACTATAATCCTTTTGTCTTTATTTGTCATAAAGTTATATGGGTGACCTTGAGAGCGATGTGTGCTTTAAAATCCAGCATGGTTCATTTATTTACTCAAAGTTTTGGCACCCTGTACCCTATTTTTCCTAAGAGAAACAAGGCATACCTGATAATGTTTACCTTGCCTTTGTACATCTTAAAGTATGTTGACTTAATGTCACTTTATTTGATCCTTCCCCTGAGTTACTTTAGGTAGGTACTGCAGGTGTTCTCCTTGTTTTGCAGATGAGGAAACTATGACAAAAAATGCCAAGTGACTTGTCCAAGGTCATAATGTTGAGGTATGGAGCCAGACAAAAGGGAAGAGCAGTGGACTTTGGAGCAAAAGGTGGAGTTTCTTGTCCCAGCTATATTGTCACTTGATGTGACTGTGAGCAGGTTATAGCCTTTTTTGTTTCCTCACCTAGTGTGTCTAGTATATCTGTCTTACTGAACTTTTTAGGCTTGTTATTGGAATAAAATGAAATAACATGTGAAAGCTCTTTCAAAATGGTCAATTTTGCAAAGGTACATTGTTATCAGGCAATGTTTTTCTCTTGTTTGATGCTGACTTCAAAACTCACCATGTCAGTTAATCTTAATGTTGAATACTGCAGTACTCTGGTGTTGTCACAGATTTGTCTTCCTCACTATGAAACCTTCCCTTGGGCAGCCATCGTGTCCTGTTTATATCTGCGTACCTATACCTAGGACAATACCTGATACATAGCAGGTGTTTAATAAATTCATTTGTTTCATGAAATAACTGATGTCTGGATTTACTTTATGAAGTTTTAAAAAAAATTTCTCTGTAATTAGACTTGAAGCTTCTTGGGAACAGGGATTTTATTTATTCACTGTTATTATTTCCTATGCATGGTGTATAGAAGGCATGCAATAAATATTGGTTGAGTCAGTTGATGTAATTAATGTCTGGCTGTGGTCTCAGTGCGTCTACCACTACCACTGTGTCGATCGTTTTGGTAATCTGTCAATTAGACCAAACCTTCATGTTACTCTGCAGTAGTACCTACAAACCATAAGCTGTTACCGGCACACAGTCACCTGATGATAGAAACCTCCAGGGAGATTACCTAGAAAATGGATACGTAGAGTTGGGAAGAAATTAAGTGATCTGCAGGGGAGCATTGTCATCATCTTCTCCTTCCTCCTGTCATATTTACTTCTGGAGACTTCTCTGCTAGTAGCCCAGGGTGATAGCTGACTGAGCCTATCTGGGGAGGATCCTTAACTTAGCAGTCAGAGCCCTTAATTATCTAACTTCAGTTATGTCTTCTTTTCTCACTGCAGTGCCCGGGCCTCCCTGCCTTATCCCCGTCCTCCCCTCCCTCCTCCTCCTCAGTATATTAGCTACACTGGAGTTTACTTTTCTATTGTCCCTTCAGCCTGTCTTGGACACTTAGACCAAATTCTAGTTTTTGTTGTATCATTTCTATGATAAAGTTAATATTCTCTCATTTTCTGCCCCAGTTTTTACTGAATTAATTCTAAATCTCCAATCCTAGCATTCATACTCTTTCAAAATTGGTCACCGTTTATCGTTGAAATCTTATCCCTTCTACATACAACTTTTTTTTCTGCCACTCTAGGTTTTTAGTTTCTGGTACTCTTTGTTGCTACTTGAAGCAAGCGCCCTTCTTCGTATTTTTCTTTTCTACCTGCCTCTTTTTACTCTCACTCTTATTCAGTTAATTTTCTTATCTCTGTTAAAATCGTAACCTTCCTTCAATACCCCATTCATTCTTCCCTGATCTTATCCTGTTGTTTTCCAGCTCAGCCCTTCTTTCAATCAAAAGTAATCTTTTGTCCTCTGAACTTCCACGATGTCTTTCGGATAGCTTACCATAATATGTTTAGTTAATATCCATCATCTTCTGTAGATAAAATAAAAAGAAAAAATATTTTCCTTGTGATGAGAACTCAGGATCTGTTCTCCTAACAGCTTTCCTATATGTCCTGTAGCAGTGTTAACTTTAGTCATCATGTTGTACATTATATCCCTAGTGCTTATTTATCTTGTAACTGGAAGTTTGTACCTTTTGACCACCTTCCTCCAATTTCCCCTCCCCAAAGCCCCCATCACTGGTAACCACAAATCTGATTTCTTTTTCTAATTTTGTTGGGGGTTTTTTGTTTGTTTGTTTTTAAGATGCCACATATAAGTGAGATCATACAGTATTTGTCTTTCTCTGTCTAGTGTCACGTAGCATAATGCCTTCAGGGTCCATCCATGTTGTTGAAATGGTAGAATTTTCTTGTTTCTTTATGGCTAAGTAATATTCCATTATACACACACACCCACCCCCCACAACTTCTTTATCCATTCATCCATCAGTGGACACTTAGGTTGTTTCCATGTATTAATGTTGCTATGAACATGGGGGTGCAGATTATCTTTTTGAATTAGCATTTTCATTTCCTTTGGATATATTCCCAGAAATGGAATTGCTGGATCATATGCTAGTTCTTTTTTAATTTTTTGAGGAACTTCATACCTTTTTCTGTAGTGGCTGTACCAGTTTACAGTCCCACCAACAGTGTACAGGGGTCCCCTTTTCTCCACATCCATGCCAGCATTTATTGTATCTTTTTGACGATGGCCATTTTAACAGGCATGAGGTAATATCTCATTTTGGTTTCAATTTGCATTTCCCTAATGACTAATGATGTTGAACACCTTTTCATGTACCTGTTGTCCATTCATATGTGTTCTTTGGAAAAATGTCTATTCAGATCCTTTGCCCATTTTTAATTGGATTATTTGGGTTTTTTTTGCTATTGAGTTGTATGAGTTCTTTGTGTGTTTTGGATATTAACCCGTTATCAGATACATGGTTTGCAAGTATTTTTTCCCATTCAGTAGGTTGTCTTTTCACTTTGTTGATGGTTTCTTTTGCTGTACAAAAGCTTCTCAGTTTGATGTGGTTCTACTTATCTTTCATTTTGTTGCTTGTGCTTTAGGTATGATTTCCAAAAAATCCATTACCAAGACCCATGTCAAGGAGCCTTTTTCCTATGTTTTCTTCTAGGAGTTTCATGTTTTACAATTAAGTCTAATCCATTTTGAGTTAATTTTTGTGAATGGTGTAAGATAGGGGTCGTTTCATTTTTTTTTTACATGTGAATATCCAATTTTCCCAGCACCATTTATTGAAGCGACTTTCTTTTCTTGTATATTTGACATTTTGAAATAAGGGCTACAGAAGTGTGTATGTAGTTCTTGTGATTGTGTTCCCGATAGCAGTGTGTGGTATCAGCAGCTCAGATACCACCAGTGGCATGGCCTTCGGTGATGTGATTTTTCTGAAATGGTCAACAATTTTTTTTTTAAACAATTCTTTGTATGGTAAGGTTCTAAACATAAAAGGTTCAGTCTTTTTGCAGTTTACACAATTGCATTACTGGAAAATTCAGTGTATATTAAAATAGCACAAAATATTTTGTATTTTTGTATAAAATAGAGTTACATTTCTAGGTTTAGACAGTTAAGGACAGAATGATTTTCTGGCAGACATTTGATAGTCATGTGAAAAGTAGCACAATTGTTCATGGTGCAGGACTGTCTCCTGCATTGCAGGATGTCTAGATTTCCTGCCTCTGCCCATAAATACCAATAGCACACCCCAATCATTGTGTTAACCAGAAGTGCACTGAATATTTCTAAACTGCCTCTAGGAGGCAGTTCTTTTGTATTGAAAACCATTGACTTAAATTCTTGAGTGTGTCTTGTTGGCCTTACCTCTTAATCAGAATTGACTTTTATCACTTGTTTTGCTAGTTTAATAGGTACAAAACAATATCTTTGTTGCTTTGCTCTGTTTTTTTTATTCATGTTTGTTTCCAATGTTATTTTCTCTTCATTGTTTTATTTAATTTGCCTGTAATTATAACACACATCTTTATCTTAATACTTTTTGTCTGTGTATTTTGTTAAAATTTAGCATGTTTTTTTCTGTTATATACATTTTAATAGCTAAGTTAAACTTTTTCACTGTATCTTTTCTATACCTTTCTCCTTGTTTCATTTTCTTACATTTAATTATTTAAAAATACATGTAAAGAAGTAAAATTTCTTACATTTAAGTTTTTAAGAATTTAAGAGCTATTAAACCTGTTTTGATTGGTCTTTCACAGTATTGTTGTTGTTTTTAAAGAATAGTACTCCTGTCTTTTTTTCGGAATTGGGAGGGATAGCAGCTGTTTCTTAAAAATGCTTATTCCCAGGTCCCAAGGTAGACCTATACCGAATTTCAGTTTCTAGTGATAGGGCCTAGAGATATGCAGCAGCACCACCACCACCCCTGCCCTGCCCCTCCATGATTCTTATGTGTGCAATGGAGTTGGAAAGCTAGCTTTCCTTTTTTTGTTTTTATTTGAAACAGTTTTTATCCTCCAATAGTGTGTTGTCTGGAATGCATGCTAAATATTAATTAAATATTCTTTAGATATTTGGAAACCATCTAACTACTTTTTAAAAAACTAATAGTATAGAGTCGCCTGGGTGGCTCAGTTGGTTGAGCATCTGCCTTTGGCTCAGGTCATGATCTGGGAGTCCTGGAATCAAGCCCCGCATTGGGCTCCCTGCTCATTGGGGAGTCTGCTTCTCCCTCTTATCTTCCCCCTTCTCGGGCTCTCTCTCTCACTCTTTCTCTCAAATAAATAAATAAAATCTTAAAAAAAACTAATAGCATAAGACAAATGGACATTTTCCAATTGTATTTGCGTGTGGCATGCAAAATTTAGACATCTCAGTGGAATAAAGGGAACTTTCTAATGTCTTCCTGTTTCCCACTCGTAAACCTTAACATTCTAATACATTTATTTACTATCTACTGCATGCTAGGAACTACTCAAAGATTTAGGAAGTGAGGTTTCCACTCAGAAAAGGTTGATACCCTTATGGCGAAGATATCTTTACAGGGCTAACAAGTTAATGTGAAGCTTGATATGACCAGCCTGAAATACGCACATGGAGGAGGGGTGATATGAGGAGTGTAGAAAAGCCTTACCAAAGGGAGGACATTTGTGCTATTCCTTGAAGGAGTACTACTTCATAAAGTGGATCAAGGTGGGGTGTGGCAGTGCAATCAGTGGGAGTAGCTCGAGCAGTGATACAGGATATGAAAAACCTTGTTGGGTTTGAGTGATCCTTCAGTAGTCCTTTTGGCCATAGCTGCAGGGAAGGGTATGTGTGTTGGAAAGTGTCAGTAGAAGATGAGGCTGGGAAGGTGGAATGATCAATTTCAATTAGATTCCTAGCAAGGTTTTGTTTATTTTTTTAATTGTATAAAATCATCTTAAATTTTATATAGAAGAATACATATATAATAATTTGGTCTGAGAACAGCCAATGAAGTTTTGAAAAAGAATACGGGAGGTGGAGGGGGCTTCCTTTTCAGATCTTAAAACATTCTATAAAGCCACTAAATTTAAATCATTATGGCATTGGTATGGGAAGAGATAAATAGTTGAATAGAACAGATTCATAAGTAGATTCCTTTGTAAATGAGGATTTAGTATATGACAAATTGGTGTTTCAGTTTGGTGGGAAAGGATGTATTTTTAATAGACGATGGCACAATTGACTGTACATTTACAAGAAAATAAATTTCACCTTTCCTACACCACTTACAGAGAAGTAAATTCCAGATGAATATAAAACTTAAGTGTGAAGAAATAAGCAATTGTTTTGCAGGAAATCTGGGAGACTACATAAACACTTTAGGGTTACATTTTCACACTTTTGGACCTAGTCCCATAATAAATGTATTTTACACTGTGACCCAGAAATACGCACTTATGAAAAGTGAAACAAGTTTCACAGAATATTGCTTACCTTTACTATGTGTGATGCCTTTATTGTGTATCTTATTCCATGTAATTAAAAACAAAAGTGTTACCCATTACATTTATTTCATGACGCACAGTTTGAAAAACACTGATAGAGGAGATGGGAGGCAGAAACCACCTAAGCCAGACTCAAGCTGCAAAATGTAAATAATGTGACTAGAACAATGAAATTTCACTTCATACCTATCAAATTGTCAAAGAAAGAAAGAAAAAAGCAAGCAATTCCTGGCAGGAGATGGGGAGTGAGAGGAGGGAAAGGCTCTCATCCATTCCTAATGTAGATGGAAGTTGTTACAGCTTTTTTTGGGAAGCAATCTGGCAAGACCTATTAACAATAAAAACAAATGCCCTTTGATCCAATAGTTTCATTCTTGGGAACTTGTTCCATAGAAATTAAAAGGCCAGTGTTTATATGAACAAATATGTTTATTGCATCATTTCCTGGTGACAAAAAAAATGGGAAATAAAGTAAATACACATCATTAGGAGACTGGTTGAATAAGTTATACCACACCCATGCCATGGAATGTTACACAGTCATTAAAAAGAATCTATTATTAGTTGGAAGGATGTTCATGAGGCATTGTTGAATGGAAAAAAAAAACAGAAAAGTATACAATGCCTATCTATGCAAGTATGTATATTATTTTAACATGGTTGAGTTAGGGTAGAGAAACACAAGAGGAAATGTTAGGTTGTCAACATGGATTATCTATCTAGGGAAGTGAATTATTTGGACAGGACATGAAGCCAAATAAAATGAAAAAGGTAAAAAAAAAAACTACACTAAAACAAAACAAAAGTCCCTGCGGTATAATATTCTTGTGCATTTATGTAAGAGACTATGTATGGTGTGTATATGTATATTATACTGTGTATGCACTGTATGTATATGTATGCATATATGTTGACTAGAAGAGGTGAGAAAAAAATGTGTGGCATGGAAATATAAATTGTCACCTGATGGGGATGGCTCCCTATCAAGCTTTCCCTTTTTCCCCTTCCATTATTTTGGGAGGGGTGGGGAGGGCACCAGAATATCTTTGGGGAAATTCCTTATAAACCCAAGGAAACTGAGGCAATCTTAATAGTCGAATCCACCCTTCCTTCACATTGTAGGTACCTTGTTAGATGCTGGCCCATCTCTCTGGCCTTCTCATTTTCAGGGCCTTTTCATCCAGAGGAGGACATCAGATCTCATAGGGTACCGAAAGGTACCAGGGCCCAGAGTCCATCAGATTCCCAAAGAGGATGAGAAGATTGAGCAGGGTTGGGGGTGGGAGGTATGCAAGAGGGGAAGAGAAGGTGGTGGGTTCCTCTGTATGGAAATGTGAAAGAAATGTAATTTGGGACCAGTCCGCGAATGACTTTGACTTTCGTGCTGAGGAGTTTCATTGTCATTCTGTAGGCCTGTAAATCTCAAATGCCATATCCTCTTGAAAAACACTGATACTTGTTGAGCTGGAATGAGGTTTTTTAAAGATAAAAGTGAACAATGCTAGTCTTTCCCAGTGTGAAGAAAAATTAGCTTAAAGGATAGAACTTTTTAAAGATTAAGTGTACCCATGTATTTTGCTTAAACTCTGCTGGCTGGGCATACAGATTTCAGAACAAGTAGAAGTTGGAAGTTAACAGAAATTAATTGGAAAGAGCTAACCATCCTTGATTCTCTTCATGAGCATGGTGTTTATGATTGTAATATTTACATTGTATTCATACAGATATGTTTTCTGTGGCTGAAAGTTTTTCATTTGTATGGTAGACATAGATCATTTCATGGAGAATATACAGCACAGGGAGAAGCAGTACATGCATGGAGAATGTATAGGATAGGGAGAAGGTAGTACATGCCATGGTTAAGAGAATGGTCCCTGGAACCCAACAGATACGGATTCAAACCCAGCTCCCCCATGTTATAGCTCTGAAGCCTCAGGTAAGTAGCAAACCTCTCTGTCTCAGCTTTTTCATCTGTGGAATAGAGATAATGTTCATTAATATTCATTGAGTTGGATTTTTTTCAAGATTTATTTATCTTTAGGCGGGGAGAGAGAGAGAGCACGTGCATGCATACACACACACAAGTGGGAGGAGGAGCAGAGGGAGAAGGAGGGAGAGAATCCCAAGCTGACTCCCTGCTGAGCGTGGAGCCTGATGTGGGGCTGGATCCCACGACCTGAGCTGAAACCGAAAGTCGGGACGCTCAGCCAACTGAGCCACACAGGCACCCCTATTCATTGAGGTGTTTTGATGATTGCATGAGTAGCATGCAGTAAATGCTCAGTGAGTGGAGCTCTTAATATATTTCCTGAAGAACACCATGACTTCCAGTCTACACTGTTAGAAATTTGTGTGTCACTGCTGCAGGGAATGAAATATTCTCAAAGAATTTTGTGTCTGATTTGAGGACATTGGTGGGAAATTGCAGGGGTATGTTTCTAGCATGTAATAGGTACTTGGAAATTGTTGACTGAAAAATCTGGATCTTGGAGTAAACTCTTTCCTTTGTCTTCCTTTCCTACTTGGGGCGCTTCATTCTGCTCTCTTTTTCTGTCCTGGAACATAGAACGAGGAGGGCTCCCTCTTGTTATAAGTACCAAATCAGATAATTTTATCCCCCCGCACAGTGGCATCTGTCCCAGTTCCATTCCAGGGCTTCTGCGGCTCTTTTGGGGGAGGTGCTCAGACAGCTGCTTCCCAGGGTCTGCCTTCCTACCTGATCTTGCCACGAGGTTGTTTTAGGACATTCTCAAAACATTTAGATGTATTTTTTTCTCAGTCTACTTGGCAGTGTGTTCGTAGCTGCTTTATCTTACCATGTAGGGTAAATCTGTGTTTTACTTATTTTTATTAATTTGCAACAGTGTAATTTAACAGTAATTCTGTTTTGTCTTTTCAGGTGCCATTTGGATAGTCCTTTAGCGGCACGATGTACTCTGAGTGGAG
The DNA here is from genome assembly GCF_009762305.2 of Zalophus californianus. Lineage (NCBI taxonomy): Eukaryota > Metazoa > Chordata > Mammalia > Carnivora > Otariidae > Zalophus > Zalophus californianus. The sequence continues at coordinate 119,091,080 of NC_045602.1, forward strand.
GTCACTGCATTTGGTGATTCAGAATGATCAGGGCCACACGAGTGTGCTGCACAGCTATCCAGAGAGCGTTGGGCGAGAGGTGGCAAATGCGGTGGTCCATCCCCTTGGGCAGGCCTTAGGTACCCCTTCAGTGGCTGGTAGTGAGAGTTTATTAAAAACTGACAAAGAAGTAAGTGTTTCTTCCTTTCATTCTACTGTGTGAAAACATAATTTTGTTACTGAAGAATTTATTTGACATTGTCCTTTTAATGGGTTTCTGTCCAATGCAGTACAACTTTTTAAAATTTTGACCTTTGTTTGGGTTGAAGGTTGGGGCTGAGAGTTTGTGGGGGTCAAGGAATAGGTTGTACTATTGTGCTGCTGGCTCCTTTCTAGCCAGACCCAACTCTCTACTTGAGCTGTGTGCCCAAGACAGAGGCTTAAGTGTCAGGCCCTTTCCCCTAAGCTCTGGGCCCACTTTTCAGATTTTTATTCAGAGGTGTGTTTGGAAGGTCTTCATTGCTACTCCAGTATGGCCTCTAACTGAAGGCTTGTCTTGGGTCAAGTTTTCAGGCTTCACATATGCACTGAACTTGAGGTCCTCCTGTGTCTCCATGTCTGCCTATCCTTACCTGACTCTCAGGTTTAAGAGTGCTGCAGAGCAGCTAAGCGCATATGGCTGTGAGCCCAAGTGGTTGGAATGGGGGTTGTGTTTGCTGTCCCTAAAGATAAGGGCTCCTAGAGTGGCTCCGCCTGGAGGTGGTCCTCTGGTCTTGGTTCAGGTGACTGGGCTGAAGTGAAGTTTTCAGGGGCAGGTCATGAAGGGACCCTGATAATGGAGAGAGACAGGAATTTGCTAGTGTGATGTCTGGCTAAGATATGGGATTAGAACTTTGTCTCTGTACTTGAGGATGTTTATACAACCTTCAGACTTTGGGTTAACTTATTTTTCAGACTCACTTTTTCTCCCCCTTTTTGATTTCTTTCTGATGAAGGAGAGATTAGACTTAATCTACATGGAAGACTGGATACAAGACTAAAGCTTATAGCTCTAAAGGCAGTTTATTTACCCTCCACAGGCCATGGGTTGCGGGAGGATGAAGCCTCTCAGTCTGAGGAGCGTTTTTCTCTCTTCAGAGTACCTTAAAAGAGACTTACCCTGAGGACCAGTGCTTGGCCTGGTGCACTCTCCTCCTGGTGGGTCTGTGATCTTCTCCTGGGAAGAGAAGGCACATTAGTGGATAGAGGTGCTCTGCTGCACTCTTGTTGGTTCTCCCTCCCCACCCTTAAAAAGATACGAGAGAATAGTCCTTGAATCCAGTGTCCTCTAGAATTATACAATTGAACTATTATGGAGGTATCACCAGAGATATTTTCTCTTTTGTCTTTTCATCTGACAATTATGGACTTGCAGTCCCTTTTAAAATCCTTTCTTATGCGTGGTTAAATTCCTCCCACCCTCCTATATTTGTCACAACTTCACTGTGGTGTTATAGCTTTTAAAGTTTATTGCTGTTGCAGATAATATGTATTATATTATCTATGTTACATTGTTGTTACGTAATTTTACCCTTAGTCTTTGTAGTTGTTTTTGAGCTTAAAATTTTCTCTACATGTATTTATCTTATTAGATTCAACTTTTGTTTTAAACTGTTGAAGTCTTTTTGAATCCTGAATTTCTATCTAACAAGTTAGCTGTCCATTTTAGCTTTGTGGTATCTACAGATGGTCAGCCTATAATCTGTTTTTCTCTCTTTTCCTACGTTAAAAATCTCAGTGGGGCATGTGGCATGCCACTGGGCACCTTCTTCAAAATGATCTTTGTGCATTAACCTGCTGTGTTCTCTCATCTTGTGTTTTAACCACTTATAAATCCAGCTATTCTACTTTCCTCTGGGCCATAAGTCTCCATCCTGTCCAAAGGATATCCCGCATCTAACCACATTTCTTCCTAAAACCCAGGTCCCCCTAGCCAGACAAGGCTATTGATAGTATGGTGAGAGTAGCTTCAGATGTCTAGCTGGAAGACTAGGGCCCAAGTTTTCAGTTTTACCATTTCCACACCAGTGACTTGGGCCAAATTGCTTAATCTTCCTAAGTGTCATTTTTCTTATCTATAAAGTGAGGATAGTGTACCCTCTCACACAGGGTTATTTTGATGGTTAGATGATATTTATGAAAGTTGCTTTGTAAATTGCCAGGGTTATGCAATTGTCCACTGCCTTCATAGTAACCTTGTTAGTAAAGGAATGAAGCTTGTCTGGCATGACTTGTTCTTTTTGAGTAGGCTGGTTCCCAGTGATCATGCTTCCATTTTGTAAGTGCTCACTGATCATCTGCTTAGTAATTTTGTCCCATAGTTTCGTCTGGCATTCACTGAAACTTTCCAGTCTACAGTATCTGGAATATTGTTTCATCCTCTTTTGCAAATTATGCTATTTTCCGTTTCTGCTCATATCGTATTCATTCTTTATGACTGCAGGCAGTGGTTTGGCAGTTTCTTAGGCAAGTTCTCTCAGCCTCTATGATGTGATGCAGATGGGTCAAGAGGCTAGCACTCATTTAGTGCAGCTAAGTGCCTTGTTAAGATCTTACCCAGCTTAAGTCCCTTCTCACTTGTGTTTGTTCTTACCTTTCCATGTTAATTATTTTCTTTGGCAGAAAAAGTCACAGAATAAGAGGTGAGCAGTTAATATTCCTTCCTGTTGCTTGTTAATGTTGCATGATCTGGAAATGGAATATGATTGAATTCATGTATATGATTTCCTAAATAACACACATACCTGTATACAAATTAAAAGGAGAATTATAGCTAAAATTTTCTATTTCTGTGCCTCCAGTCTCTAGGGAAAATCAAGATGGCCCGTTAATTGCTTTTTATTTCACATTGCAAACAATAATAATGTCTAATGGGTAAAAGCCAGCATGGGCTTAATATTTAGAAATAAATAATTTATTTTCTTTTCAAGTATTTTGCTTAGGAAATGTTGTCTGAGTATATTTTATCCATGGAAAGTGCATTCTTGAGAATAAATCTGATGATACGTAGTTGAGATGAATATACTGTCACTTGAGAGGTTTTTGGTAATAAAAGAGGTAAATATTTTAAATCAGTCTACTGAAATATAGTAGGGATGTGTGATAATTCTGTATGTATATTTTCTTTTGTTTAGGTGAAATGGACGATGGAAGTAATTTGCTATGGACTGACCCTTCCATTGGATGGAGAGACTGTAAAATATTGTGTTGATGTATATACAGACTGGATTATGGCTCTAGTATTGCCGAAAGATTCTATTCCATTGCCAGTTATTAAAGAGCCTAATCTATATGTTCAAAGTATACTAAAACACCTGCAAAATCTTTTTGTACCAAGGTAAGCTATACCTGTCTGTCTGGCCTGTTATCAGGATCATAATAAAATATTCATAAATGTTACTTTTTTATATTAATAGCTGATTTCATTGTTAGTCTTTTGAAAAATAACTTTCATTACTGTTCAAAGAATGTATTAATATGAATGATAAGAGAGATGGGCTTATATAATGTTTACTAATAAGTGTTTTGTTTTTTTTAAGATTTTATTTATTTTTTGACAGAGACGGTGAGAGAGGGAACTCAAGCAGGGGGAGTGGGAGAGGGAGAAGCAGGCTTCCCACTGAGCAGGGAGCCCGATGTGGGGCTCGATCCCAGGATCCTGGGACCATGAACTGAGCCGAAGGCAGACATTTAATGACTGAGCCACCCAGGTGCCCCTTACTAAGTGTTTTTAACAAGTATGTGTTCATTAAAGACTTTTGGTTTCCTTTCTAAGATCTGATAGCTGTTAGATATTAAAATGCTATGACACCTTTCCCCTCCATTCAAAAAACATACTTTTGCCTATCATAATTCTTTTCTAGGCACCTAAGCCTTTACCTTAAAATGAATCTTTCCTATGAGAGAATGAAGACATTGAAGTAAGCAGACTTGAAATTATGGGCAAATTCATAGTAGGCCAAAAGATTATGTTAACAGTTTGTTACTGATTTTTTTCTCCTATCTTCTAAGACAAAGATCTTAAATATCATAATATGTGATAAATACCTTATTTGGGCTTAAAATTTTTTTTCCAGGGGCACCTGGGTGGCTCAGTCAGTTAAGTGTCAGCCTTCAGCTCAGGTCATGATCTCAGGGTCCTGGGATCAAGCCCGCTTGGCAGGGAGTCTGTTTCTCCCTCTCCCCTGCTTGTGCTTTCCCCCTGTTGCACTCTCTCTCTCTCAGATAAATAAATCTTTAAAAAAAATTTTTTTTCCAATTCTAAAAGATTATATGTCATTGTAAAGAGTTTGGGAAATAGAGAAAATAATGGAGAAGAAAGCATTAATTAGTTTCTTATCCATTCATGAGGATTTCCTTTTTTTTTTATTTTAAAGATTTTATTTATTCATGAGAGACAGAAAGAGAGAGAGAGAGGCAGAGGGAGAAGCAGGCTCCCAAGGAGCAGGGAGCCTGATGCAGGACTCGATCCCAGGACCCTGGCATCATGACCTGAGCCGAAGGCGGACGCTTAACCGTCTGAGCCACCCAGGCGCCCCATGAGGATTTCCTTTAAGAAAAACCTGTCTTTAGCGATTTCTTAATATCTTTGAAAGAGGCAAAGAGGCTTGCTTCCTTTTGGAAAAGTTCTTGTTACAGCTTTTTCTTTATCAGCTGGTGAGGGACTTTGAATCATCCAAAAACCACTCTATAAATTTTAACTTTTTAAATTTAGAAGGAAGTTTACTTTGGGGGCACCTCTCTGGCTCAGTCGGTAGAGCATGCAACTCTTGATCTCAGGGTCATGAGTTCAAGCCCCACATGTGGCATAGAGTTTACTTTAAAAAATTGTTATTATTTTTTAAAATTTTATTTATTTATTAGTGAGTGAGAGAGAGCATGAGCAGAGGGGAGGGGCAGAGGGAGAGGGACAAGCAGACTCCCCACTGAGCAGGGACCCCAGCTCAGGGCTGGATTCCAGGATCCCAGGATCATGACTTGAGCCGAAGGCAGATGCTTAACTGACTGAGCCACCTAGGTGTCCTCCCCCAAAAAAAATTTTTTTAAAGAGTTTTAGAAGATTACTTTGTAAAATTTGAATTAAAAAAAAATCTCATTGAGGGGCACCTGGGTGGCTCAGTCGTTAGGCATCTGCCTTCAGCTTGGGTCATGATCCCAGGGTCCTGGGATCGGGCCGCACATCGGGCTCCCTGCTCAGCGGGAAGCCTGCTTCTCCCTCTCCCACTCCCCCTGCTTGTGTTCCCTCTCTCACTGTGGCTCTCTACATCAAATAAATAAATAAAATCTGTAAATAAAAAAAAAAATCTCATTGAGAACTGTGATGTGTAGGATCAAGTATAAACTCCTTGCCTTGTGTGACATGCTGGCTATAATCTAGCCAGATTATCTGCTGCTAATTCTGCATGAGCCCTGCTCATTGGTCAGACTCATAAATTATACATTCCCTGAAGACTCCTTAATGATCTTCCACATCTTCACCTGCCCTTTTGTCTTTTTCTGCCTCTTCTTCCTCTCCTAGTTGTCCACATCTCACTCTTGTTGGTTCATCTTAAATCCTGCCTTATAAAAAGAAGCCTTACTTGACCATCCAGACCCACAGTCATCATACCTTTTCTGAACCAGTGTTACTTCCTGTGTCACTCTTTTATGTCTTCACTGTTTTATTGTTTATCTTTTAAAATGTGTGTGTCTCATTTCCCCAGCTAACCATCTGGAAGGCAAGAATTAGGTTGTACATATTTTGGGCTTCCATAGTACCTGGTGCAGTCCTTATATTACTTTAGGTGTGAATTAAATATTAGTTGCTTATTATTTATTGCTTTCAAATAGAAGTAGTAATAGGAAGTAGTTGGCCATGATTAGCATATTATTTGTGTCTAAGCAGGCTCTTCTAAAATGGTGTAATAGTTTTAATGCTTTTGTCACTCCATGTAGGAGACTAATTTACTGGCCTTTTTCCTTGGGCATGAGACAGTCTGATGAGTAGTATTGTCACTGTGTTTCTTTCCTTTTTGTACTCTTACCACCTCTCCGTGCTCAATTCATTTGTATTGATGAAAAATATCAATGGCATTTGAGTTAATTAGGCTTTTGCTTTTTTTCCCTTTTGAGAACATGAGTCCCTTGTTCATTAGCTTGTTTTCTCAAGAGTGTGTGTGCATTCTTTGGAGAGGATATTGAACTGCTGAGTACTAGAGTTCTCCTGGCCAACAGTGTCTTAGGGAGCTGAATATTTTCAGCGCTAAGTATTGGGAGGTATGATCTCCTCTCCCTTTATTGGAAGTATCAGGGTTGTTTTTTTTTTTTTAATTCAGATCACAAAATTGTCATCAAGTTTACTTAGTTGTTTTTATAAAAAGTGACACTCAGAAGAAACTTTTTAACCACTTTGCTAGAGATAAGTCGGGGGTAACCTTTCTCTTTTTGCCTATCAGTTTGATCTCTTTTTTGTTTGCATGATTGAGTGAAGAGTGAAGAGTGAATCATCTTTTAAAATCGATTAGGGTTTTCATTGCTCAAATATAATGTAGTTTAAAAAATGTAATATTCTTCTAAAGCAGTGGTTGGCAAACTTTTTTGATAAGTTGACAAACTTTTTGATAAAGACCCAGATAGTAAAATTGTGGGCTATATAGTGTCTGTTCTGACTACTCAACTCTGCTGATATAGAGAAAGCAGCCATAGATAATGTATAAATGAATGAACATGACAGTGTTCCAATAAAACTTCAACAAAAACAGGTGGCCGTCCAGATTTGACCCATGGGCTGTAGTTCACAGCCCTCGTTCTAAGAACAGTTTTTCTGAAGATCACAAGTTCTTTTTGAAAACATTGGGAAAGGAAAATCTCTGGTGTGTAGACCTTTCTGTTTATTTTTTAGTAAAGATGATTTTGTTTCTCTTAGCTTTAGAAACTTCGACACTGCTCCTGAATTTAGGTCTTCTTAGTGAGGCTACAGTTGCCTACAGAGCAGATGTTTCCTTTTGTATTAGCAGACAGGTACCTGGAAATAGTGGGTAGGCCTAGGTTACTAGCTTGGAGTCTTATTGCTAGCTTGGAAGAGTGTCAACCCCAGAGCTATTCTTATTTCTTATTATGGACTTCTTGTATGGCTAGATGAGATTTGGGGCTATTACATAGTTTTGTACTGTTCTTCAAGTAGCCAGAGCAACAGACACAAACTTGAGACTCATCGCTTCACATGAACTGGATTCACCGCCAGCTGAACGTGGGACATCTCCCAGCTCTTTGGGGGTCTTTGTCTTTCCTAGGTGAACATCTCATTTTACTCTTGGTAGGACTTCTTTAGGAAAAACTTATTGGTGTCATTTGTTTGCAACTGTAGGATAAGTGTCTGGTTTTCTGGGCCATGGCCCAGAATCTGAGAACCTTCTATGGTCAGGTTGGGGCGGGAGTGGTAAGGCCACTCACTTCATTTTCTGGATTTTTTGAGGAAGCTCTGTTTTATCAGTTCTTTGTGACATAAGTCATAATATAAGAACTTGCCCTTGAGATTTATTTCAGTAATATTAGTTACTTGTCTTAGGTTTCACATAGGAGGTCTGGAGGCCAACTCACCACTCATTTGCGCAGTGAGTTTCCTACTATTCTCAAAATTCTCAGGTGGTCCACTTTGGAAAGTAGGGATAAGGGGCTGGGGCTTGGACCTCTTTCTTCAACTCTAGCTCCAATACTTTGATCTATTTTATTCTCTTGAGAAAAAAATGGTCCTGTCGACTAAAGAGAGTTATAAAACTTTTTTCTAGGGTATCTTGGGAACCATTGGAACCCCCATCTTAGGTTAAGTTGCCTTTTTTATTAGAACAGCAGTAGCAGGGTGCTCGTTTCTGAGGCAGTTGCCTCCATACCTCATCAGTTTCAGGGACCTGTGAGGATATTCCACTGGGTCCATAGGCTCTTCTCTAGCAGACATTAGCTTCAAAGGGACTGTGATCACTGTGAATTCACATTCTAAATTCTCGTGAATGTGTGTTTAAAAATTTTTAAAAAGAACACAAAGGCCATTCTGCTTCATTGTGAGCAACAGAAGGGGCTGTGGGTATTTACTCATTCACTCAGCAGAAAATGGTGTGCCTGTTATGTGTCAGGCACATTTTAGACTTAGAAAATCCAGAGGTGAAGCTTACATTCTACTGTTCCCCCCGTCCCCAGGAGCTTTTCAAGCTCTCATAGGAATGGTAGGTTGAGATCCCAGAATGCCAAACTGTATGGTGGCAAAATATCTTTGAACTGAAGAGGCTGCACCTTGTCCTGTCCTCTGATGCTCTTAGGGAGTGTCATTGGACCATTGCTTGCTGTGTCCGTAAGTCGCCTGTCCTCAAGCCTTTGCTTTCTCTCCTCAAGGCTTGTCAGTGATATGTCTGTCTTCTTCAGACAGGAACAGGGCTCCAGTCAGATCCGACTATGCTTACAGGTCCTGAGAGCCATTCAGAAACTGGCCCGTGAGTCATCCATCATGGCACGAGAAACGTGGGAAGTCTTACTGTTGTTTCTTCTGCAGATTAATGACATACTTCTAGCCCCACCAACTGTTCAAGGTCTGTTTATGTTTTTTCTAATTTATTTCTGAGCTCTGGATACAATTCACTTTAAACTCAATGAATAGTAGACTCATTAGGGATTTACAATTTGGCATGACATTTGACAAACCAAGGTTAACAGGTCTTAGAATGGAAGCCCTGATAGGTACAACATGAAGTTATTTTACTTTCAGTGATGATTTTGCTAATGTAGGGAGAGACTCAGTGCATTAATGCATATTTGATAATGATAGGAACAGTAGGTTTTGTTTAGTCTATTAAGATAAAGCCTATATAAGAAACAACTTAACTAAAGTAGAACCTGTAAGTACTGTACCTGATTACAAAGTAGTTATCAAAGTAGACACTGAAAACTTGACAGCTACAGAAGATATTTTGTTCAGCAAATGAAACATACAAAATCTTAAGGGTTCTATTTGGAGATATGACAGTATGCCACTCATTACCTTGTCATTAAGAAGCCTCCAGTTTTATGCCTTCAGATTGTATTGTAGAGGCCCTGCTGTGTATGTTACAGCACAGTGTACACGAATTGTAAGTTGATATTCTAGTTCTAGGTTCCCTTGTTGCCTATTCATCTGTGTAGTCTCTTACTACAGACATGCAAATGTGCACTTGTGATCTTGCACAAATGCAGTGTCCAGGAAAGTATCTAAAGGAAATCACAGAATTTCACTGTTGACAGTGAGTCCATAGTAGGAATACCTTGTCTGTTATGATGATAGCTAGCCAGTCATTGACTCATTAGCTCTTTGGTACACAGTCTCCATGCCAGGGATCTCAGCAACTCAACGCAGGCAATTTCTCCCCTTCTGGGGCTCATTATTGTTGAAACTTCATTTTTGCTTATTTGAAATATGCATCCTTATAACTTTTCCTACTAATCCCAAGCTTGCCTTGTGGAGCTATGCAGAGCACAGACTACTGCTTTTCTCCCTAGTTCCGGGGCTCAGAGCAGAGGAACAGGTCTGTTTTTTATGGTTGAGGCTCTGTCCTGCACAGCACTGGTCCTTTTGCTCCCTTCTTTGTCTCCCTCTCCCTGAAGGGTAGCTTTCAAACACCTGAAAGTTTTACAACAAAGGTTGGAGGTAGAAAGACCTGGGTATTTATTTGCTCTGATTCCTTCACTTACTGACTTTGTAAACTCAGAGGTTACTTAAATTTTCTCATCTAAGTTTTCTCTTCTTCAAAATGTGTTTAATTGATAATTGGTAAAAGATATAAATATCTATCTTGCAGAATTAATGTGAGGAATATGTGAGGTCATGTGCATAAACCAGTCAGCACAGAAACTGACCCAGTAGTCACACATCCTAGACATTCGTCCTTCCCCTTCTCCTCTGTGTCTGTCCCACTTGCTGGAAGATAAAGATCTTTGATAAGAAGCAGGGCGACTTGAAAACTTTATAAATGATAATTGGTTGATGTAGTCATGATTTTCTTCATAGGAGCTCCTAAGAATAGTTTCTCATTCTTACTTATTAAGTGGCTATTTGAAAGTCAGAACTTAACATTGCAGTTATTTTGATTTTTGACCACTTATCCTGAATCAATGAATTAAAGTTTTTTCTTTAAAAATGAGTATGCCAAAGATGTTTTCTTTTTGTTGGTAAGGTGGCATTGCTGAGAATCTAGCAGAGAAGTTGATTGGTGTTCTCTTTGAGGTTTGGTTACTAGCTTGTACTCGGTGCTTCCCAACACCACCTTACTGGAAAACAGCCAAGGAGATGGTGGCAAACTGGAGGCACCACCCGGCAGTGGTGGAGCAGTGGAGCAAGGTCACCTGTGCACTCACTTCAAGGTAGGTCACTATCATTGACTTGCCTTCCTTCATCTACCTGGTCTAAGGCAGCTTCTCCTAGTTCCATGTGTTCCTGGAATTCATGGAATATGTTGTGAAAAGCCCGTATCCTGTGTCTGTTATTACTTGTATTTTAGGTACAGAATCAAGCCACTTCTTAAAAATGGATATAGCAGTTTGGCTAGTGCCTGGCAAATTTAAAACCTTTCAGATTAAGCAAGTATGGAGAAGCAGTATGGAGAAGAATTCTGTACCCTGCCTCCCTTGCCAAAATCCCATTCTTAATCTGATTGCTAAAATACCATGATTATTATTTTAAAAAAACCATAGAGGGGCGCCTGGGTGGCTCAGTCGTTAGGCATCTTCCTTGGGCTCAGGTCATGATCCCAGGGTTCTGGGATCGAGCCCCACATTGGTCTCCCTGCTCTGCGGGGGGGCCTCCTTCTCCCTCTCCCACTCCCCCTGCTTGTGTTCCCTCACTCACTGTGTCTCTCTCTGTCAAATAAATAAATAAAATCTTTTAAAAAATAAAAATAAATGAAAAAACCATGGAAAGGTATGAAAAAAGTTAAGTTCACTAGAAATCCTATTATATATATTTATACATAATTTTACAGAAATGAGACCATCCTATAATGTGCTATATTATAACCCAAGTAGGTAGTTTGTTAAAATAATTTTACCTTTTTTACCATTTATATATCATGTGAGTAAACTGTAGGCTTTATTTTTTTTCAGACTTGTTTTATTTCAATTCTACATATTTTTTTCCTTACAGATTTTATTTATTTATTTGAGAGAGAGTAGAGAGAGAGCACAAGAGCAAGGTGAGGGGCAGAGGGAGAAGCAGACTCCCCGCTGACCAGGGAGCCTGATGCAGGGCTCGATCCCAGGACCCCAGAATCATGACTTGAGCTGAAGGCAGATGCTTTTAACTGACTGAGCCACCCAGGCGCCCCCAACTCTACATATTTTAATATGTAACTCTAAAAGATGAGGATTCTTTTTAAAACATAATCACGGTACCATTATCATACCTAAAAAATTTTAACAGTTCTTTAATATCAGTTAACCATTCAATGTTTAAATTTCCCTTGCATGCCTCCTGTTTTTTTCTTTTTATGGTTGATTCCATTGAATCAAAACAAGCAAGGTTCTTAAGCCTATCTTAAACTGTAGGTTCCTACTCTCTTATTTTTATTTCTTTGGGGTTTTTGTTGTTGAAGAAACTGGGTTGTTTGTCTTAGAGTGCTTCCACATTCTGAACTTTTCTGATTATGTGCTGGTGGTGTTAATGTTTCTCTGTCCTCTGTGTTTCCTGTCAGCTGGCATTTAGATCTAGAGACTTGATCTGATTTAGATTTGATGAGGGGAGAGCAGTGTGAAGGCAGGAACAAATAACTTATAGGTAGCATTATGTATCAGAAGGTAGACTGGTCTTTTTCTGAGTTAATGAAATGTTTATGTTTATATCTTTATCACTATTTAAGGTAAAAAAATGGAAGTTTTGGAATATTTTTATTCTGTTACATTGTAGTGAATGTCAAAATTATAAATCTATTTTTAAATAATACTTAATTGAGTTTAAATCAAAAATTAAAGGAAAAAAAACAAAAATTTTTAGCAACCAAAAACAAGTCATCTAAATAATACCTGTATCATGTTAAATAAATCAACTAATTTCTGCTCCAAAAAAATAAATAATACTTCTTTTTATCTTGATTATAAAAGCAATACATGCTTAAAATAGAAAATTTGGAAGATATAGGGAAAAATATCCATCACCTACAGATAACCAGTGTTAACATTTTAATGTATTTTTTCCATTTCTCTTTATTAAAAAAAATTGAGATTATTCTATATAGTATTGTTATCTGTTTTTTTAATTTGATTCTTGTCCCATTAATTACAAGTGCCTTTTCCATTCTTAAATCCCGAGATCATATTTTTAATGCCTTTGTAGTTTTTCATTATATAAATGAAATTATAATTTATTTAATAATTTAATTGTTTAGACATTTATGTTCTTCAAAAATATTGTTGATATGAATACTTTATACAAAATCTATGTGTATTCTGGTTATTTCAGTAAGATGTAATTTCTAGGTATAAGATGATTGAGTCAAAGGGCTTTGAACAGTTTAAATACATTTGGAATAGTACTATTAAATTAAGTAATTGAATTGTTGAATTGAATTACTTTTAAGGTACACTATAAATTCTGAAGTTCATGCAAGTTATAGAGCAGTTATGGATAAATTACAGCTTAGTTGTGTTGAAGGAGTTTGCAGTGGGATGAATCTTAAAAATAATTTAAATAATTTATTTATAATTATATAACTGTAAACAGCAGTTTCATATTATATGATTATAGAGTTTACTCATGTTATTTGCAATTATTCATAAATAAAAATTTAAAAATAATTCATAATTTGTAATTTGATAATATATGGTTTGTAATTTTATAATGAAATTATGAAATTATATCACATAATTTTATATATTACATATTATATATTAAAAAGCTATTATATAAAGCAAGATCATAATGTGATATATATCTAATGTATAACATTATATATATATAGTTTTATAAATTATAGATACACTTATAAATTATATAACAAAATATAAATAGGTATGTAACTAAATAAATAATTTTTAAAATAAATACATTGTTCAAATGTTTAAACATTTTTTTTAATCTTACAAAACTGGAAATCCTCTTATAGTTTGTTTCTTATCAACAAGCGTTTACATTTATCTTATTCACTTCTGTGAGGTATAATACACATCATCTATTTTCTCTTGTATTTCTGTTATCATATTTTAATACTTAGTATTTTAATACTTAATACATATTTTAATACTTTAATATATTTTTCATTCTGCTAAGAAAGGAACTTGGTGTTATGCATTTTTTTTGTATTTCAGATTGCTACGCTTTACGTATGGTCCTTCATTTCCTCCATTTAAAGTTCCTGATGAAGATGCCAGTCTGATCCCTCCTGAAATGGATAACGAGTGTGTAGCACAGACATGGTTTCGCTTCTTACATATGTTAAGGTACTATTATTTAGTATCGTGTGTGCTCTTTCCCCGGTGTCTTAGGGCAGGAACCATGCTGTAACTTTTGTGTTGGTGCTCAGTGTGTGACGGCTAAGTACAGCCCTCAGGTGGAGCCACAGTGGACAATAGGTCCATCTATATCATTGCCTCCTGCTCTCCCTGTCCCAGCAGAGTCAGGCTGCCCTCAGCTGCACTCAGTCTACAGTCTCTAGAAGCTTGTCCCCTGTGGTACATGTAACATTTGTTCTCATGCCTACTGATGCAGCCTGGATATTATCTCTCCCAGGACCTGCTCTCTCTCTCTTTTTTTTTTTTCCTCTTTTTTATTGTTATGTTAATCACCATATATTACATAATTTGTTTTGGTGTACTCTGCTCTCTCTTTATAGTAATTCTGTTCAGTTCAGTTTTATTGCTTCTTACTTTTCTCTCTACTAGCTATATCCTTGTGTCCTGTGGAACTTTTGTTCTGTTGCATACTGCCCTAATTCTTAAACCATTTTCTCTCCATATCTTCTCATTCTCGTTTGACTGGCCTCATTTTTCTATTTGTGTATTAGTGATTCTAAATTACCCTTTTTATAAATTAGGGAGAGATTTTAACTATTCTCTTTTTTCCCAGTTTGTGTCTTTCATATTTCAGTGATTTCTGTTTTTTTTAAAATGTCTTTTTCTATGATCATTTTCTATTTTCCTTTAAAATTAGAAAGCCTTTCTGTGTAATTAATTCTTTTTCTCTGTTTTCATAGTAATCCCGTGGATTTGAGTAACCCGGCCATTATAAGCTCAACTCCCAAATTTCAGGAACAGTTCTTAAATGTGAGCGGAATGCCACAAGAATTGAATCAGTATCCCTGCCTTAAACATCTGCCTCAAATATTTTTTCGTGCCATGCGTGGAATCAGCTGTCTGGTGGATGCATTCTTAGGTGAATTTTGTGTATGTTGCTAAATGTTTGGAGACCTACATGTAGATAACTCTAGAGTGTAGATTTAGAAACTATTATGGAAAGCCCAAAGAAAAAGATGAACAGATTTGATTACAAATGACAAAGAAGGAAGAATTATTTGCAACAAATATAATAGTTGAAGGCTTTCGTTGTCTTTATATAAATAGATCAAAATATGTTAAGAAAAAGAATAAGACTTGGTAGATAAATGGACAAAGGATATGAATAAATGATTTGCAGAAGGGATAAGTTCATTCTCGCTAGTAATCCAAGAAAATACAGATTAAAATACATTAGGTATCATTTTTTTGTGTGTCACTGGGAAGCAGATTAGACCTTTTGTGAACCACTGTTTTAAACCATTTTGGGGCGACTGAGTGGCTCAGTCAGGTAAGTGTCTGCCTTCGGCTCAGGTCATGATCCCAGGGTCCTAGGATCAAGCCCCGTATCGGGCTCCCTGCTCGGTTGGGGGCCTACTTCTCCCTCTCCCTCTGCCTGCCACTCCCCTTGCTTGTGCGCTCGCTCTCAAATAAATGAAATCTTTAAATAAACCCATTTTTCACATTTTAGGAATATGAAAAGTCAGTATTTTTAACCTACCGAAAGGCAATGATATTTAATACCTATTTTTTCTAAAACATTTATTATGTGCACTTGTTAATACATTACATAGGTAATATATTATTCAAATTAAGTTTGGCCACATAACAACCAAAAATACCAGTGGTTTGAACAAGGTGGTTTATTTTCACATATGGTAAGGCCAGGGCTAGGCAGTATAGGGCTGCTATAGCTGCTCCATTATCGTAAGGGACCCGAGGCCCTTCTATCTTGTGGCTCTTTGTGTACTCTTTCATGGGCCGTGATGGTTAAATGAGTTCCAACCATCCTGTTCAGGAATTAGGAAGGGAGGAGAGTCTGTACTTGATTGGTCTTTTTAAGATTTCTTGGAGTACCCACCCAACAATCACCCACTTCTTTATGGTCAGGACATGGCCACATACATAGGTGTAAGGGAGGCTAGAAAATGTAGTTGTGTATTTGGGGTAGCCATGTCCAGCTAAAATTTGTGTTCTATAACTCAGGAAGAAAGAACGAACAGATACTGGGAGGCAGCTAGCAGTGTCTGCTGTGGTCTGTCCTGAGCCTTCACTGGTGTTATTTGAGGCAGATTTTCTAACCACATGTTTGAAACTATGAAGAATAACTCCATTTGTTTTTTTCTTAAAGGCATATCTAGACCCCGATCAGACAGTGCTCCTCCAACACCCGTGAATAGATTAAGTATGCCTCAAAGCACTGCTGTCAATACCACCCCACCACATAACCGGAGGCACCGGGCTGTTACTGTGAATAAGGCCACCATGAAGACAAGCACAGTAAGAGTTTTCGTCTCCATTATTATGCTGTATGAAGTTGACTTTTTAATCTGCCAACATTTTAGAAAAGTCCTGCGGTTTTCTCAAACTTTTCTTGAGTGTGGATATATTGTTGTACTCCTCTAACAGGTTAGTACTGCTCATGCCTCGAAAGTTCAGCACCAGACATCCTCCACCTCTCCTCTGTCAAGTCCCAATCAGACTAGTTCTGAACCCCGGCCACTGCCTGCCCCTCGGAGACCAAAGGTTAACAGCATCTTGAATCTCTTTGGATCATGGTTATTTGATGCAGCATTTGTTCACTGTAAACTTCATAATGGGATAAACAGAGACAGCAGCATGACTGGTAAATATTGCTCAAGAAATATGTTATCACTTTTTTCTTTTCTTTTTTTTTCTTTTTAATCTTTCCTACCTGCAAGATTAATATGTAAAAGCTCTCTGTCTCTGACCAAGCAGTGTCTTGTGTTTAACCCCTTCCAGCTGCAGTAACAGAATTTGGAAGTTTTCCTACCTGTCCTTTTTATGTCTGTTCTATGAGGTTTGGCTTTTGTCTGGTTTTATTAGACACACTTCAGGTTAGCCACTTTTTGTTGAATCAAATTCCTTTCAGTAGGTGGCCGGAAGTTCCCTTCATGTCAGCCAGGATAATAATATTGATAGTAAGAATTAAAGATTTTGACCAGAAATTTATTCACAAGAAGTGTTTTCTTAGATGCTGACAGCCATTCACTTATTAGTACATAAAATATTAGAAAATTTCTGCTTCATCAAAAACTCTTCTCAGGTTTTAGTCTAGAGAACTTGATTTCAGGGCACACTTAAAAAATACCATTTGCTCTGGAACTAAATAAGACTGGTGGCGAATTAATAACTCAACCCTGATATCTTCATTTAGATTTTATTACAGAAATGACACTATTTAAATGAAATCTGATTGTACTTGGAAGTAGTGGCATAGCGTGCAGGATGGGAATGTGGGGTAGTGCAGAATGTACTGGATATTTATGACATGTCTTATAGAGAACAGTAATCATGGATAGCATTTATTGAGCTGCAATGACTTTGTGCCCAGACACCACGTTATATGCACTAATGAGCGTACTGGTTGTTTGGTAAGAAAGCACTTTTCCGACTGGGGTTTGATGTAGGTTGAGAGAAAAGGATGCCTGATTGCTTTAGTTTATGCATCTCTAGGGAGAATATTAGTTCCAAGGATTAAAACTAATATGATGACCATAAAGGTCTCTGCTTTCTCTCAGAAATGCATTCTTAGCTATTATGAATCATCTCAGAACTAAGGTCTATATGAGCATTATACATGTATAATCATTTTGGATGTCCTTACAGATCTTTTAAATAATTTAAAAAGGTGTGAATATGAAGATATTTTTGGGAGTATAACTTGAGATTGCATGTTTGAGTTTACAGATTCCTTTGTTTATTTTCTTCAAATTCAGACACTTTATATTCTACCATTTCCATATTATATTTTATTTATAAGTTTGAAAGTAGTGCTTATGTATGGAAAGTAAATGTACTTATGACTAAATGAAAACTTTTAGAAAACCATTTTTGGCTTATATTTTCTTATGTTCATGTGCCTTATATCTTGAGTTTTCTGAACCATGTTTATATTTATTAATTTGTATTGTATTTTCTAGAATGAATCAGTCATATTTTTAATTTTTATTTTTATTAAGGTGCAATTCTTATAAGTGTAACTTTTGGGTATCATGCTGTTGACACTAAAATCCCTGAATCCAGAATGGCTCAATCTCCTGCCTCCTTGGTGGGCTTGCTTAAAAGGAATATACAGATCTTCTCACTCTCTAGGGAGTTTGTAACAGCTTTGCTCACCCTCTTGTGCCAAAAGATGGATAATTCAGATAATATGTGGGCAGCTAATTTTTACTTTTAACTCTTAACACCTTCCTTGGTATGGAAAAGATAGAAGCTCCTCTTTCCCCTATTGTGTTTGGAGATGAGAAAGGCTGTTACATTACCCAGGAGCTAGGAGGTGTCCTGGTATTTCACTGAATTTGAGTGCTATTGGGTGCTGCTCTTGAAGTCGTGGGGGTGGGGTTGGAGGGGCGGGGGTGGAAGGTTCGGAAATACTAACACTGTTAGTCTGTTTTCTAAGTACTGGCTGCCATCAAGGAATTCTGCCTTGCAGTTCACCTCTAACTTAAAATGTTTGCTTCTATGAACTGGTTAGCTCTAGACTGATGTGACATTACACTGTAGTTTGTGAAAGTAACATTGAGCTGGGAAGGGTTAATGAACTAAAATTTTAATGCACGTTATTGGCAGTTCAAAACCTCAATTCTTTGTAGTTGTGTAATTTTCTTTGTTCATTGTTTTGCATGATACAAAAATCATAATTTTGGATCTGAATGCACAATTTCCTGTTTTTGAACTAGCTTGTGGTATCATAAAGCTTTTAATCTAACTTTTAAAAAGCTAAAAAGCTTCTTAACTTATTGTAAAATTTCACCATCTTTAAAGTATTTTATAATTACTGCTGTCCTTTGATTTGTTTCCATTTATTTCTATTATCTTGCAGCATCTTTTATCCAAATTCTTCTTTCTTATAAATCTTGTAAGTAGGAACCAGAAGCTTCTCCTTAATTGCAGTCATGTTTTTATTTTTTTCATAATTCCATTAAAAAATTTGATTGTCATTGTCTCTTGTAGTTTTTGCACTTGGGAAGAAAAATACTTTTCTGTGTTTTGAATGGGGAAGATTGTTGGCAAAAGCAAATTAATCTGCCTGAATCAGTCCCATTATTTCTGTACACTAGTCTGGTCATGTCATGAATTCCAGGACTTTGCACTAACTGTGTTTTGGCTTTTTTATTTTTTTTTTAAAGCTTTAAGCTTATTTTTATACAGATTTAGTGTTTGATTTGTATGCATTCTGCATGTAGTGTTTTTCAAATGTATTATTGCTGGATAGCTTATTCAGGACTAAAAATGGCTCATGGGAAGTTGCATAAAGATTTATGCTTGACTCTGCATTCTATTAAAACTATTACAAAATAATTTAAACATTTCATGTAGAGTGATAAAAGATTTCAGAGTGATTATTCAATACACTGTGAAATCTTTTGTTAAAAATAAAAGCAACAAAAGCAACTTTCAAAGGGCTTCTGTTTCAGTGACAACGAATGACCATGATAATCTTTCTTACCAATCCAATTTTCTGATTTATCAACCTCAAGTTAGCTGCTGTCTGTGGTTGTTAAAATTCATTCTCATTTTGCTTGGTTGGGCGATTCTTTGGTGTGTGTTTTGGATTTGGGTGGGTGGTGGGAATGCTCTCTCTTCTTCCCTCCCCATTTCTCATCCTTACTTTGCCCTCTCCCTAAAGTATACAAACTGGCATGGGCTTGCCCATTCACTTATGATGTCTGTCTGGGATAATGTGTAAATTGAAGTAGCTATTTTTCTTAATGTTTAAGCATCATTCTACAGGGGGAGGAAAAAGCAGAATAAATAATAGAAAAGCCAAATTCTTTTATTATATATCTGTATTGACATACAGATATATACACATGTACTCTGCTGATCAAAAATTCAGTTGAAAAATGCTTCTAGTAGAATCTATTAAACTGATAATACTAGTGTAAATTAATTGTTGCCATTTTCAAAGAAGATTTCAGAGAGCCCCTTTTAAAAAAATTAAGACGTAGTTGCCAAACAAAAGCATTATTCTATTTAAGTAACAATTTAATGACACCAACATTTGATCTTTGTGTCCAGGGTCCCATGAGCCTATTTGCATATTGACAAATATAATAAAATGCTCCTTTTCTCTCCTCAGCCATTACAACACAAGCTAGCATGGAGTTTCGACGGAAAGGGTCACAAATGTCCACAGACACCATGGTTTCCAATCCTATGTTTGATGCAAGTGAATTTCCTGATAACTATGAAGCAGGAAGAGCTGAGGCTTGTGGGACACTGTGTAGGATTTTTTGTAGCAAGAAGACTGGAGAAGAGATTCTGCCAGCTTATTTATCCAGGTCTTAGAATTTTTTCGTTTATTTTTCCATTTATATAGTTTTGATAGTGAAACTCTTATAGTATGGCTTGGTAGGCTGAAGTGATAAGTAAATTTTGGTCTGAAATACTTGCAAATGTCTGTAAGTAATTGGAATTTTTGCTGGAAATTCTTGCATTTTACCTGCCTCATCAAATTTGGTAAAGATCCTTAAGATGCTTTTTATTTTAGAAGTATTATTTATTTCATTATATTTTACTTTTATTAATGATGGAGAGATTTGGAAGGATCACATTACTTAAATTTTTAGCACAGTATTAGGGCACTATAAATGGTCCAGAAATGTTAGCTGTAAATCTGGTCTCTGAGGAGCTTATTTTCTCAAGTGAGCAAAGCCGTGTACTTAAGTAACAATGATCCAAATAGTAATAGGAAGTTGGTAGGAGAGAGGCAGCAGTATGCGCTTACCCCAGGGGTTCAGGAAAGAGCTCCAGAGGATGGGATGATTGTGCTGGACTTAAAAAGGATGGGTAGTGTTCAGCCTATGTTAGCAGGTTGGGTAGGGTCCTCTTATCCAAATCGGTGACTTCAACCATCTTGGTGAATGGCTCTGGCAGCCATTCAGTTGCTCAGGCCAGAAACTAGGAGTCATTTTAGACTCTTCTCCCTCTTTATCTTTGGATGGTGAACAACTCCTGCCTGTTACTTAACCCTCTTTCTAATCTCTCCACTCTGTCCTCACCATGACACTTTAGACCTTGTCACTTTTTTCCTAAATTAACTTGTAGTGGCCTCCTATTTTTCTTGACTCTGTTTTGCTTTCCTGAACTGATCATTCACATAGCTGCTAAAGTGATCAACAAGAACATTCAGGTGTGTCTGTACCTGCTGGGTTCTCAGGAATGAAGCTGAATCAGAGGGAACTGAGTGCAGAATCCTAGAGGCCTGAAACAGAATGGTACATTCAGGCAGCTAATCAGGGGTATCTTAATAGGTTCTTGGCTTTAAGTAACAGGAAACCCATCAATGTGATTTAAGCAAAATGGTAATGAGTTATGAGAAACTGCTATTTAATACATTCTAAGGTTAGGACATGCACCAGGGCCTCACAAAGGGCAGGGATGAGAAACTAGAAAGTGTTCAAGGAACAAAACAACTTCCTTTCTGTTTCTCTATCTTCATGGTCTCCCATGCTTCATTCTTCTCTTCTCTGCAGATTATTTTCTTATATTCTGTATGCTTCTGAGTTCCCAAATTCCATGGCATTGGTCTAGATGACCAGCGGGGCCAGTTAGCATTTCTGAAGCCTAATTTCAGATTCCTGGGAAAGAGGATCTGATTAATCAGGTGTCTTCCTCTGGTCTAGCCAGCGACAGCTGTGAGGGTGGGTCACACGAAGTGCTGGAGCTCATCCCTTGTGGTGGGATGCATAGTCTCAGGAAGAAGACTGTGGGTTGGGGAGATACCCCAAGAGTAAATAGCAATAAGGGAGAAGGCTGTGACCATGAGCTTTCTGTCTGGCCCCTAAGACTGGATGGGTGGGAGTATGACCAACTGAAAGAGCAGATTCGTTAGAGGGCAAGTGATGAATTAGTTATGAAACTATTGAGTTTGAGATGCCTGTAGGATATTAATCAACAAATATTTAAGTTCCTACTGTGTGCTAGACACTGTGCATAGGAAGTACTGGCGTAATCAGTACAAATTATCAGTAATCAATAATTAGACATGACCTGCTTTCAGGTATCCAACACACTTTTGGTTAACAGATCTGGGGCTCACTTGAGAGGCATGGGCTAGAGATTGATTTAATTATATTCAGGAGCTTAAAACCAGGTTAGTGCCAGAGAGAGCTTATTAGAGAGTGGAGCTTGACAGCCTGATGGATACCAGTATAGGAGGCAGGCGGAGTAAGAGGGTCTATTACAGAAAACAGCTACAGAGGTCACAGAAGGAAAAGAAGAGAAGAAGGGAGTAATTAAAGGGTTGAATGCTTTAAAAAAGGCAGAGGAAGTTAAGACTTAGACATGTCTTCTGGATTTAGCAATTGAGTGGCTGTTGGTTGTTTGCTGACATGGTTTCAACTGATCTAGGAGGAGAAGCTAGATTGCAGTGTGCTGAGTAGTGACCGGGAGGTGAGGAAGTTGTTTCCGAATAGGTTTGTGGAGAAAAGTGCCTCATGGTAGTAGAAGAGTTTACCAATATAGTTGCTCTTGAATGATGGAAGATCGAATACTTAGTTGATTGGGGGTTAGGAGAGGAGGCTAAAAGAAGGTAGGCTCAGGATTATTCCTAAAAGGAGTCTTACTCAGACTCACCTCCATGTCGTGGTAAATGCAGGGTTGCGTGAGGTTTCTTTCTTTCATTGTCGCCCCGGAAATGATGGGGAAAGAGAAAAGCCACAACACGCTTTTTTTCTTTTTCAGGAATTGGGAAAGGTTGTAAAACTTTACTGGCATGGAATTCGGTTCACTAATTGCTAATTACTGCAGTCATTTGTCTTGTTTTGGTGACTTCATTTGCAGGCACCTATAACTGAGTTGCAAGGCTTAACACTTCAAGAAGGTGTAATAGACATGAATCTTTTTTCTCTTTTCATTAGGAAAGATAATTTGGTTTTTAGTATATTTGCTTTTGAATTGTTCTAACTCTAGTAATACCTCTTAAAGGATAGAAGTAGTGAAGAGTGTAAATAGACTTTCAGATAACTTTTCTAGAAAATATTAATAATTATGAAAACAATTGATCAGCAGTTTATTTAAAATTTTTTTCTTGCTTTCCTAGATTTTACATGCTTTTAATTCAAGGTTTGCAGATAAATGATTATGTGTGCCATCCTGTCTTGGCCAGCGTTATTCTAAACTCCCCTCCTTTGTTCTGCTGTGACTTGAAAGGGATTGATGTTGTGGTTCCTTACTTTATTTCAGCTCTTGAAACCATTTTGCCTGACAGGTAAGCTCTCTGTACTAGCATATCACTTGTTGGGTTTGGCCTCGTCTGTTTTGGTGCTTCCTCCCCAGTTTCCTCATTTATCCTGTGCAGTGTTGTCTTTATAGCCCAAGGGGACTCAGGTCACATTACGTGAGCATAGAACGTCCAGATATACCTCATCCCTGAATTCATTTAGTTCTCATTTGTCCTGGGCATGTTGAATCCTTTTTGGCCTGGTTTAGAGGGCTAAGAACAACCCCAGCCCAGAGGTCCTACTTTTATAGAGTAGATCATACATTTGAAATCAATCAGTCAGATTCTAGTTTAATTCTCTAAGTTTAACATAGAAGTTCACACACATGCACACATACACATACACATACACACCCCGCAGAATATAAACTCAGTGTAAAGTAGTTACTGCATTTGTTATGAAACCAAATCCAGTGCTTATATTGTGAAAAATTGACATAATGTATATTTGGCAATAGCTAAAAACAAGCTTTGGTTTGGAAATACCAATAGCTATTTCTTTTTTTCTTTCTTTCTTTCTTTCTTTCTTTTTTTTTTTTTTTGGCAGAGAACTCTCAAAATTCAAAAGCTATGTAAATCCAACAGAATTGAGAAGATCTTCCATTAATATCCTCCTTTCTTTGTTGCCCCTCCCACATCATTTTGGCACAGTCAGATCTGAGGTAATGTTTTATTAAAGTTTTTTATATTCTATATTCTGTTTTGTGTGCTTAAATCATGTCACATTGTATTTTAAAAATGAAACATGAGCTTTTTAAAACTTTTCTCAGATTATTTCAATCAAATCGACAAAGCTGATTTATTGTAGTATTTCTTCTTTCAGCCAGCCAGCATGCCTTGGTCTACTATTTCAGGTGGCGATAGCTAGTGACAGCTAATGATAACACATGTTGAGTGAGTTAGTGCCAGACTTAGCACAGGAGCTAATACTAGTCAGATTGAAAGCCTTGCTTGTTAGCCTGGTCTCTTTGTCCACTGTAGGAGTTGCCACATGGGCATAGTGCACCACAACAGTTGATGTTGAATATTATTTGTTTCTTTCATAGGTGGTCTTGGAAGGAAAGTTTAGTAATGATGACAGCTCTTCATATGATAAACCAATAACTTTTTTGTCCCTGAAGTTGAGACTTGTGAATATACTAATAGGTGCCTTGCAAACAGAAACGGACCCCAACAACACTCAAATGATACTAGGTTTGTGTTCACACATTTTTTTGTAAGTGAACCCACACACTGTTGACCCCAGGCATGCTTAGAAGGCAGGGGTTGGTGATGAAGCCTGAGCCTAATACAGCTCTACTTATTCTGAATCAGAGGCAGAATTTGTTTGCTTTTATATGTGAAAAAGTTTAAAGGGGTGAGATGAGGGAAGGGAAAAGCATTACATTTGTCTTAGGGGGTCATTTTTGCTTAATTTTATTTGTGTTATTTTTCCCTTTCCCTCTTGCCTTTACTCTCTCCTCCTGTTCCCTTACCCCCTTCTTCCTTTTCCCTCTGTTCTCTTTCCTTCCCTCCCTTACATCTGCGTTTTCCTCTGCCTCCTGCCCATTATGTCCATGGGGAAAAATTTTGAGTTGGGTGTGAATCTGGAAGCTACGTCAGAACCCTGCCAGGAGGAAACTGAGAAGTAGCTGTTGCTGTGCTTCCTTCCTTCTTCCTTAATGTTCTCTGTTGGTCTCCTGATCGTACTGATTCTGTTTTATTTTTTTAAAATTTTTTAAAGATTTTATTTATTTATTTGACAGACAGCGAGAGAGGGAACACAAGCAGGGGGAGTGGGAGAGGGAGAAGCAGGCTTCCCGTGGAGCAGAGAGCCCTATGCGGGGCTCGATCCCAGGACCCTGGGGTCATGACCTGAGCGGAAGGCAGATGTTTAACGACTGAGCCACCCAGGCACCCCTCTCTGTTTTATTTTTATTAAAAAAATTTTTTTTTAAGATTTTATTTATTCATCAGAGAGAGAGAGGGCACAAGCAGGGGGAGCGGCAGGCAGAGGGAGAAGCAGACTCCCTGCTGAGCAGGGACCCCCCCCCCCCCCCCCCCGCCGCCATGCGGGACTTGGGATCATGACCTGAGCCAAAGGCAGACGCTTAAATGACTGAGCCACCCAGGTATCCCTGATTCTCTGTTTTAAATGGCTTCTCATCATTATGCCCACTGCCGTATTTTAAGCCCCCATTATTTTTCAGTTGATTACTACAACTGTACGTGTCTCTTTCTGTACTTCTGGCCTTTTTTTTTTTTTTTTTTTACTTCTGGCTTTTCATGAAAGCCAGGAGCCCTAGGTACAGGTGCTCTGAGGACAGTACTAAAGAACTGAATGGCATGGCTTTCATCCTTGAACAAGTCTTATTGCAGAGATTAGAATATTCTCACAAAGTGTGAGATAATTACAGAGGACAGAGCTGATTGCATGTCTTAAGTGTCTTTACTGTTGAGAGAAGAAACCAAAAGAGCAAGGAAGACTTCATGGGGGGAAGTGGAAGTTAAATTTGATCTTGTAGGGCAGAATTTGAATAGGCAGAAATGAGGGTAAGATTTCATTTCAGGAGAGGAAATGTCACGGCCAAAGAACTGGTGGCAGCAGGAGTAGTTGGAGTGTTGGGGAAGTATAGTGTGTTATGCAGTGAGAAGGTGGAATAAATAGGGAAGAATAAATCCTTTCGTTCTGAAAGAGTTGAAAGAACAGAGGTTAAATCTGGCTGTGAGGGGGCCTCCAAGTTGTAGTGTTTTAGGTTATTCAAAGAATGTATCACTTGAAATCAGATAATTTTCTACAGAGTTGTTACTTAGTTTTGCTTTACCCTTGTTCTGAAGAGCTTCATGTGTACCTTTCAAGGAAGAGTTAATTGTCAGCTCTTGCCATAGATTGGCAAAGCTGTGTCTGTCCTCTCTTTATCCATTGTGGACAAGAGTACTCCCATACTGAGATGAGAAGCAGTGTGCTAGGCTCACCATCTTATTTCTGTTCTAGCCTCTCTAGGGCTGTAAGTTCCTTTATAGTGAATATGTGCAGCTTGCCTTCAGAATATGCAGACAGGGGTAACCCTGAACCATGTGACTTTATTCATTCTTAAAAAGCAGTCTGATCAGGGGCACCTGGGTGCCTCAGTTGGTTGAGCATCCAACTGGTGATTTCAGCTCAGATCATGATTTCATAGGTCATGGGATCAAGCCCCACATCTCAAGCCTCAGGCTCTGTGCCCTGCAGGGAGTCTGCTTGAGATTCTCCCTCTCCCTCTGCTCCTCCTCCAGCTCACACCCTCTCCTTTTCTGCTTTCTCTCCCTCAAATAAATTAATAAATAAACAAATCTTTAAAAAAGGCAGTCTGATCAGAGAGATACAGCTGTGATTTTTATTTTGTTATTTTTCTTTTATTTCTAAAAGAACAGAATCTATTTTTTTTAAAGTATTCCATAATAATTTTTCTTAGTTTGCAGTAGCCTTGAAATTGAGATGCTTACATCTGGTCTTAAATATCAGTTTAAAAATATCTGATAGTGGTCATGTTTTTATATAGTTAAGTTTGACCTTCAAGTTTATTTTAGAAAATGTGGTTTTAAAACTTTGAAGGAAGATCAGAATTACGGCATTTCTAAAGAGTGTTTTTTTCATACTAGTCAATAGATTTATTAGTAATTTTATGGACATTTCAGGAATAGTCAGCTAAAATCATATTCTTATCTCTATTGAGATATTTTAGCCATTTTAGTATTTTTGTCATGTATTTAAATAACATGCCTTTTTTTTTTTGCTGTTACAGGGGCAATGTTAAATATTGTTCAAGATTCAGCACTTTTAGAAGCCATTGGTTGCCAAATGGAGATGGTAAGCATACCACATGTAATCTGTCAGAATATCAACATCTGATTTTATGTAAATTGCATTCCAAAATGTCTGTCCTTGTGATTTTTAAAGGTATTGGTTTGTAAATTCAGCTCACTGATACAGAAGGATCATATTTTAAAATATATATTTTGAGGTTTCTTACCTTTCAGTGTTTCCTCAACCATTCTTCAGGTCCTTGAGAGATTCTGCATGAGAGAAATTTCAGCTAGATGCAGTCTTTATTTCTGGACAGTCTCTACTTAAAGCTCTTAACTTCTTTTGCTGTGCTGGTGAACTGGCTTGAGTAATCTAGGAAAAGCCTCCTATTCCATAATTCCTTCTGTCCCTAGTAGATTTAATGCTGTCTAGAAACAAGTATTGAGTTTATTCTTTTCCATCTCATCAGCTCTTTTAGCTCCTCTAGACCAAAGTTTGAAGGTCCCCTAAAGCACCAGTACTTCGAAATTAAAAAAGCTTCCCAGTGGGGCGCCTGGGTGGCTCAGTCGTTAAGCGTCTGCCTTTGGCTCGAGTCATGATCCCAGAGTCCTGGGATCGAGCCCCACATCGGGCTCCCTGCTCAGCGGGAAGCCTGCTTCTCCCTCTCCCGCTCCCCCTGCTTGTGTTCCCGCTCTCACTGTGTCTCTCTCTGTCAAATAAATAAATAAAATCTTAAAAAAAAAAAAAAAAGCTTCCCAGAGACTCCCAATGACCCTGGCTTCTGGCTTCAGGATATGTGATCCCCACACCTGGAGTAGAGGCAGGAGAGTGGGGAAATTTATAGGGTATACTAGAATGAACTGGGTAGATGTAGGATGGGTGATCAAATTATTATTAAGGAAATTATATTTGTATCCCAGTAGGTAGCTAATAATAATCAACTGATCTGGATATAATGAACTTTGTTTATATGGGGGATAAAATGAGAGAAACCTTCAACAGATACCTTTGTTAGCCCATATACATATAGGAGTTAATCTTTATACTAACCATGATATCTTATTGTTTGTGTTCTATGATGTAACTACATTTGAAAGTTACTGTTGTTTGTTTATTTGTGTTTTGTTTTTTTAAGCTTGTACTCCTAAAGTCTTGCGTAGGAGGCATAGGGTAATTGTTTAAGGGCCCAGGGTCATTAGCTAGTGAAGTCTAGTGAAGATAGAAAAGGTCTTGGGCTGGCCCTTTATAAACAGCAGCAAAGACTCCAGAATGGACACCCATAATCATCAGACCCTTCATATCCTTCAGTAGATGGTGTCTGCGCAAAAACACCACAGTAATTTTAATTCCTTGTCAGGTTTTTAGATTTTATCAATTCATTTGACAGAGAGAGAGAGAACACAGGCTGGGGGGAACGGCAGAGGGAGAGGGAGAAGCAGGCTCCCCGCTGAGCAGGGAGCCCGAAGCGGGGCCCAATCCTGGGACCCTGAGACCATGACCTGAGCCGAAAATAGACGCTTAACCGACTGCGCCACCCAGGCACCCCTCCTTGTCAGTTTTTATCTGTATATCAGTTTGTGCTACTTAGTTGGCCCATTCCGTTTTATCAACATGGCTTTTAATGACTGACTTCTATCTGTTCTTGTCAATTTTGAATGTAGCCCTCAAATCTTTGATCCATTTTTATTTGACTAGGGTGGTGGAGAGAATAACCTGAAGAGTCATAGTCGCACTAATAGTGGTATTAGTTCAGCAAGTGGTGGAAGCACAGAGCCCACAACTCCCGATAGTGAAAGACCTGCTCAAGCTCTCCTAAGGGATTATGGTAAGCCATGTTTGTTTTTTTGAAATCCAAAGGTTATTGAATAAGTATTAATGCCCAGATTCATAAAACAGTCTTTTTAAACAAAATTTTAATGTTCATGATTTTAATGTATTTAAGTATAATACTTAATAACCTAATACTTATTAGTCTAAGAGATTTTTTAAAAGAAAACAGATTTTTTAAAATTACCTCTGTAGCTTTTAGTGGCTAGATTTTGGGTAGTTTATTAGATTTTATAAATGATTATAGTGGGGGGGGTCAGGAAAAATTTATGGATTCTTTTACCAGATACTGGTAATATGGAGAAATAGAACGTGCTCTGCCTCAGGCTCTAATGATAGAGATAGCCAGCACATCAATTATTGCAGTGTGGTACGTGAAGTGATAAAATGTACATTAGATGGAACCCAGAGGAGAGAGTCTTTGTGTTTAAATTTTAAGCAAAAGTAAGGAAACATTTGCTAGCAGAGCATCCTATTCAGTGATGTCCTGTACCTTGACACTTACTTTACGGGTTCTGTGAATTTGTGGGTGCCTTTTTTTTATACATGATTATTAATATTGTATTGAATCTGTGAGTGCTAGTCCAACATGACTGGAATGAAATCTAGATCCTTAGATGTAAATTTAATTTTTTAATTATCTGGAAAATTCATGAGCCTAGGAGTCCAGGCATGTTTAAGTTTGCTTTAAGTATCCTTGAGCATGTCAAATACATCAGCTCATTATGTTAAGGTTATTCAACAAATTTAAATATTGCATTTATAAAGCAGTTATTTAAATTGTTAACTTATTCATTATGTTCATGGATTTAAGTATACAGTGGGTGAAAATTTGTTTTTCATGCTTTCTAAAACACTTCTGAACTAAAGAACTTTTTGAATTATTGTATGTGTTCTAATATAAATGTTTGAAGTGATTATTGTTTGTTTCAGCCTTTTGAACTGGTGTTAGTGAGTTCTGCTTGTAATGTCATAAAGTAGTTTTTACTAAGAAATCCAGATTTGTGTTAGTGTCGCATGAATGTCTCTCTTTAATGATCATTCCTTTTTCTGTTGTCACTGCCCTCTTTCTGATAGGATCGACAGGTATAATGTCCCTAAAGCTTCCTTTATAAAATCAGTTTAATTTGTCCTAATTTATTATTAGCTAAGTAGTAATTTTAAATGTAGAACTAGAGGTCAAATAAAAATATGTTGACTTGGTTATTTAAATTTTTTTTTAAGAAACATTAAAGTAGCTTTAGAGAACTAAATGTTAAAATGTGTTTGAAAAGGCTTTGCATGTGACTTTTGATAGTTTAAACCCTGAAAATAATGTCAACAGATGTTTTAGGGTATTCCTAACATCTGAGGAGATTCTAAAAATGTGAATTCTTTCTTCTATAAAATTCCAAGGAAATAATTGATAGATAGCCTTTTCATTGTTTTTTTTGAAAATGTAACTCTCTATGAGTTAATTAAGAAATTTTAAGATATATTGAAGTGCCAAATCCTAGTGGATGTCTGTGTAAAAGTACCTGAGCTGGGAGCTAGAAGCTGCTTTGGTCCAGTGTGTGTGCCCTGTGCACTGTTGTTCAGTCAGGCTTCACGCTGAGGCCAGTGGGGTGGGGAGCATAGCACTGTGTGGGTGCCCGTCGTGCTCACTGTGGCTGCTGTGGTCTGTGCCTGGTGGAATGCTGTGCTTCTCGTTACTAATGCTTAGTTGTTTTCCCTCCCTGTGGGATGTGGCATTGGGGTTATATCCTAGCTCTTAATACAGATTCAGCTGCTGGGCTCCTGATTCGCAGCATTCATCTTGTCACCCAAAGACTCAACTCCCAGTGGCGGCAAGACATGAGCATATCACTGGCAGCTCTAGAGCTCCTTTCTGGCCTGGCAAAGGTGAGGAGAACAGTACTTTTATTTTAGCCCAATAGCTTTGGACCATGATTCTTTTTCCTGTATCTCTCAACTCCTTGATATGGGTATTACAGTGTTGCTTATACTCAAACATAGTTTTATCCAGAGTGTGCAAAAGTGAGCCTCCAAGTGAAATTTTACAAAGTGAACTTTACTTTTTTTAATAGGTTCAAAGATTACGAATGATACTTTTGCTGTTAAGTTACAGGAAACATTTCAGTACTTCCTGTTTATTTGCACATGCTAATAGAATATCTGTTGATTTTTTTTTTTTTTTAAGATTTTATTTATTTGACAGAGACACAGCGAGAGAGGGAACACAAGTGGGGGAGTGGGAGAGGGAGAAGCAGACTTCCTGCTGAGCAGGGAGCCCGATGCGGGGCTGGATCCAGGAGCCCGGGATCATGACCTGAGCTGAAGGCAGATGCTTAACGACTGAGCCACCCAGGCGCCCCTACCTGTTGATTTTGTATTTTCTTATAATACCCTTAAATTTTCAACATGACATTTTGTGTCATTGTAGGATCATCTGATTTTAATAAATGCACATAAAAATGTGCATAAATCTCAAAATATTTATGCTGAGAAGAAGAAGCCAGGCCCCCTCCCCCAAAAAAGAATACAATACATATGATTTTATTTATATAAAACTCTAGAAAATGCAGATTAACCTGAATTGACAGAAAGCAGATCAGTAGTAACCTAAGGAAGGGGCATAAAGGAGTGGAAGAAAGGATTAGAAAGGTGCATGAGGATATTTTGGGGGGTGATGGATATGTCTACTATTTTGATTGTGGTGATAGTTCACAAGTGTATACTTATGCCAAAATTTATGAAATTGTTCACTTTAAATATGTGTAGTTTCCTGTATGTGAATTATACCTCTGAGCAGCCATACAGAACTTTATAGCCCATAGAGCATCACTGCAGGGTTGGGTTAGGGGGCTTCGGAAATGTATACACGTTCCATTGCCAGATATTCTTTTGATATCTGATGATGATGGATAGGTGCACTCCAGGAGTTTAGGTTTTTAGCCAATGAAAAAATATGCTAAAATGAAATAACTGTTTTGGAGTTTGAAAAATGTTCTCTGATTTTATAGAGTATTTTATGATGATATATCTGAAATATTTCTCTGTATAAATAATATTTATTTTTAAGATTTATTTATTTGAGAGAGAGCAGGAGGAGGGGCAAAGGGAGAGGGGGAGAGAGAATCTCAAGCAGGCTCCACCCCCAGCACAGTGCCCGACATGGGACTTGATTTCACAACCCTGGGATCATGACCTGAGCCAAAATCAAAAGTTGGACACAACCGATTGAGCCACGCAGGTGCCTTTGTATAAATAAAATTTTTGAAAGCAAGGCTTCCTGTAGTGTATCCCAGTGTCAGAAAGGCCAGGCTGCAGTGCAGATAGTTTGAAATCAGTACAGTGGTTCCTGGCTAACTGTGTTCCCCATATGAATATGCTCAGGTGAAGGTGGTGGTTGACTCCGGAGACCGGAAGCGAGCCATCAGTTCTGTGTGCAGCTACATTGTGTACCAGTGTAGTCGGCCAGCTCCTCTTCACTCCCGGGATCTGCACTCCATGATAGTAGCAGCTTTTCAGTGTCTCTGTGTCTGGCTGACAGAGCACCCTGATATGCTTGATGAAAAGGTTAGTTTACTAGATCTTAAAACAGGAAGGAGAAACAAAAGTGTATGTTGGGAAGATGCCTCTTAAAAGAGAATATTTAAATGCAATATTGCATACTTTAAACTGAATATACTTGTTATATTTTGGTAGGACACTTGTCCTTTTGGGCTCAACTCAAAAATTGTCATCATGCTTATATTTGGTTGCAGATTAATCCATAGAGAAGTTCTTTGAAAGATGGAGCCTTGACTAATTTATCTGAACTATCAAGAAAATTCTTTCTTGAAAGGATGTGGTAGCTTTGAGATGGCCAGAAGGCACTTTGGTCACCCATTGCCAAACTTCGAAGGGCAGTTGGTAGCCAGGTTGCAAACCTAGAGCACAGCTTGCCATAACGGTTTGCCTGTATATTAAAAATTTCATTTCACACATATTTCCCACTTTCAAGTAGGCACAGATATCTAGGCTGATTTCCCTTGCCATTGTTCCATTTAATATCTTCCTTACAGGGAGGCAGGTGGTTTTCAAGAATTCATAGTGTAAATAAGAGGTATCAGTCTCATTGAATATTTATGGAGAGTTTTATATCATTTTAAAATAATACTGTTGATTAAATCTTAGTTATTTTCATTATGGCTTCTAATGTTATGGTACCAAGAATTGCTTAAAAATTTCAGTAACTGATGAACTTCTCTTTGGATAATCTAATGTCTTAGGTTTCCATCTTGCTCCTGAATTTTGTTTTAATCTTAGTGACTTAATGTCTTAAACCACCCCAGGTTTAACTGAATTACCATTCTATCTCTTAAACTTGGGCTTTCATGATTTTATAGTCTGTGGTAATTTTATAAGAATTATAACTGATAAGATTGAATTGATTTTATCATTTATTATCTAATTCTGAACATTCAAATTCAGTTCTTTAAAGAAAAATTGGGGGGCAAAGTTTATTATATTATTGTGAAATTAACATACACCTATTAAAGTGAGAAGGAAACTGAAGCCCACCACCAAAACACAACCACTGTTAGCATTTTGCTGTATTTCCTTATCTTATAAGATAGGTTTATTACAAAAACTGATTTGCCTTTCCTGCTTCTAGGACTGTCTTAAGGAAGTATTGGAGATTGTGGAACTGGGTATTTCAGGAAGTAAGTCCAAGAACAGTGAGCAAGAGGTCAAGTACAAAGGAGATAAGGAGCCAAACCCTGCATCTATGAGGGTAAAGGATGCTGCTGAAGCCACCCTAACATGGTATGGAAAGTGACTGCACAGGGATTGCACCTAGCAATTAGATGGGGTTAGCTGCGATCCATGTTGTTTCTTCTCCCCAGTTGTTCAGCATGAAGTGATGTAATTTTCCAGGATACTTTTTCTTTAGAAATAAAATGGAAAGGAAAAACTTGTTTTGGGGACCAAAAGAAACCAGGAATATGGGGCTGAGAGTTTGGGTCCTTGTTTTTCTGTGCTAGTTGGCATTAATTGAAGTCATATCATATTAGAGTTAGACAGGATCTCAGAGAGCCTTACTCTTCCTCTTCACTTTGGTGCTGCCTGAGTCCAGAGATGGGATCTGCCTGAGGTCACACTATTAAGTCTTCTGCTTCTTAGCGCAGTGATCTGTATTCTGTTACATTTATGTACGTATTAGAAGTGCATTCAGTCAAGATTTATGAGCTCCCTCTTATGAACTTGTAATAGGATTGTAAAGATAAATCAGATTCAGTCACCACCCTCAAGGAGCTTATTGTCCAATAGGGAAGGTAAGAGATGAGCACAAATAGCTATAATGTTAGGTGGAGTGTAAGTGCTGCAGGAGAAGAGGTATAATAACACACTGGAAGGGGGAAATGAATACTTCCAGATATGGGGCAATCAAAGATTTCTAGAGAGGATGACATTGGACCTGACTTTTACAGGATGGGTGAAGTTTCATCAAAAGCCAGATTATAGAGTGGTTAAGAAGGCAGCAAGAGAAGATTTCTGTTCTAATCATTTTGGTAGTGAATGGATGGAGACAGGTTGGAACCTTAGAAAAATAATAAAGATTGCTGAAAGAGTTTGGATTTGGCTGGTACGTGAGGAGAGTGGAAAGAGGGAAGGAAGGCAGTGTAGGCATATTTATGGATTGGAGGGAAGAGTTGAGTGAAGATTAGGTAGAATCACATAACAGTTGGAAAGTTGGAGCTTATGAAAGGGTAGGTGTGGGTGAAGACCCAGAAAACATAAAAGCAGGACGGAGGAGGTCAGGTTGGTCTGGATTGGCTCATCTTGGTTGTAAAGTGGTAGGCAAGACTGCTTGCAGATTTGTATGTAAATCAGCCCTTACCAAGATCCCAGAATCTTTTGAGTTCAGTGGTCTATTTATCACTTGGGGCGTGCACAGTAAAGTTGGATTTATTTCTCTTCCTCTTGGGCTTTGGTCATTCAGTACATTTTTAGAAGCATTCATGCTTTAGTTTAGTCCTGCTTACTGCACTGGCTAGGCTCTCAGTGTGCTTCTGGAGGTTTGGCTAATAGCTAGAAAATTAGGAAAATGTGAATGCAACTGTTAAAACATGTACTTACACCGGCGATGAGTACTAGAAATAATACAAGTTCGGAGGGGTGCCTGGATGGCTCAGTCAGTTAAGTGTCCAATTCTTGGTTTGGTTTTGTTTTTGAAGATTTTCTTTATCTGAGAGAGAGATTGTGCACGAGTGGAGGGAGGGGCAGAGGGAGAAGCAGATTCCCTGCTGAGCAGGGAGCCTGATGCGGTGCTCAATCCCAGGACCCTGAGCCAAACGCAAATGCTTAACCAATTGAGCCACCCAGGTGCCCTTCCAACTCTTGGTTTCGGCTCAGGTCGTGATCTCATGGGTGGTGAGATTGAGCCCCGAGTTGGGCTTCACGCTCAGTGGAGAGTCTGCTCAAAGATTATCTTCCTTTGCCCCTCCCTCCACTGTGTGTGTGTGTGTGTGTGTGTGTGTGTGTGTCCCCGAGTTGGGCTTCACGCTCAGTGGAGAGTCTGCTCAAAGATTATCTTCCTTTGCCCCTCCCTCCACTGTGTGTGTGTGTGTGTGTGTGTGTGTGTGTGTGTGTGTGTGTCCCCGAGTTGGGCTTCACGCTCAGTGGAGAGTCTGCTCAAAGATTATCTTCCTTTGCCCCTCCCTCCACTGTGTGTGTGTGTGTGTGTGTGTGTGTGTGTGTGTGTGTGTGTGTCCCCGAGTTGGGCTTCACGCTCAGTGGAGAGTCTGCTCAAAGATTATCTTCCTTTGCCCCTCCCTCCACTGTGTGTGTGTGTGTGTGTGTGTGTGTGTGTGTGTGTGTGTGTGTGTGTGTGTGTCCGAGTTGGGCTTCACGCTCAGTGGAGAGTCTGCTCAAAGATTATCTTCCTTTGCCCCTCCCTCCACTGTGTGTGTGTGTGTGTGTGTGTGTGTGTGTGTGTGTGTGTCCCCGAGTTGGGCTTCACGCTCAGTGGAGAGTCTGCTCAAAGATTATCTTCCTTTGCCCCTCCCTCCACTGTGTGTGTGTGTGTGTGTGTGTGTGTGTGTGTGTGTGTGTGTGTCCGAGTTGGGCTTCACGCTCAGTGGAGAGTCTGCTCAAAGATTATCTTCCTTTGCCCCTCCCTCCACTGTGTGTGTGTGTGTGTGTGTGTGTGTGTGTGTGTGCTCCTGTGGCACGCACACGCATTTTCTCTCTTTCAAATAAGTCTTAAAAAAAAAGTTCAGAGAGAAGACCATGTTGGGGGTGGGGTAGACTGAAAAGCTTTATAAAAGAACTGAGCCTTTATGTGTGCCTGGAAGAGTAAGAAAGTTATGGAGAGAAACGGGGAGAGCATTTCTCGCTGGGAACTCTGTATTATACAAAAGTAAGTTTGCTGCATCCTAGCCTCATTCCTGTGAGAATATGACGCTGCAAGAATTGGATATGTGCTCAGAATGAGTAGTGAGCCCTGGCTTCCAGGCAACCTAGCCAGTGGTTATCTAGGTGGCTCCTCTGTTTTATCTGCAGCTGTCTGGTTTCTGCTGCCAGCTCCACAAATGTATCTCCAGTTACCAGTCTTGAAGAGGGCCCTGCAGAGTATTGTCATCATGAAACCTGTCCCAAACCAAATCTGTCTATTCTCTCAAAATTACTGCTGTTTTCTGATTATGCAAACACAGACCTTTGGCTTTTTTTCTGCGTTATCTCTGCTTTATCTGTCATTCCCCGTATGAAGCCAGTGACTGAGTCCAGTAGACTTTATTTTTAGAAGTATTTCCTCCATCCCCTCTAACCTCAGCATTCTGGTCTAGGCTTTTCTCACTTCTTACCCAATTTCCCTGTTTTTAATCTCACCCTGTTCATCTTGCATTCCGTTTTTTTTTTTTTTTAAGATTTTATTTATTTATTTGACAGATAGCAAGAGCAGGAACACAGGCAGGGGGAGTGGGGAGGGAGAAGCAGACTTCCTGCTGAGCAGGGAGCCCGATGTGGGGCTCGATTCCAGGACCCCGAGGATCACGACCCGAGCCGAAGGCAGATGCTTAACGACTGAGCCACCCAGGCGCCCCTTGCATTCCGTTTTTGAACTCATCCTTAGGCACTGTTTTTTCTTTCTGCTGTGTGAGTGATTGAAAACTGAATAGATCTGTTTCCTGCCATGTTGTCTGAACTCCTTGTCTGGCTGTCAAGGCCCTCCTTCTTCTGTCCCTTCTCATACTGTCTGATCTTTCCCAGCACATCCCTTCTGCCATAGTGGGACCTGGCAGGCCATTTGTGGGCATGCTCATACCTGTCTCTGTGTATTCCCTGGATTTCATGACTTCCCTCTTTTCCCTGTGATCACATCCTCCACTGTTCAGTGCTCACATTGGATCTGGCTGCCTCCATGGGACCTTCCTTGACTATTCTGCTTCTGAATGATGACTTTTCTGTGCCTCTGTGCTCATTCAGTCAGACCGGACTGCATAGTATGGAATTCTATACTGTCACAATTGTATCTGGTTATATTTGATACATGCTAGTGTTGTCTCGCCAACTTGGGTAGAGGCCACATTTCCTTCTTCAACACCTCTCACAATGCTAAGAATAGTAGACAGTGATGAAGTGCAGATTGGCTGGTTGGGTGTTTTCTCCTTCATGTGCTAATACAAATTCAGAATTAGGACTCTTGGAACACCTTTCAGCAGCCCTTCTACGAAAGCCCCCTGTAAGACACGTATACCAAGTTATTTAGTTTCTAATTTTGGGATACTCTAACCCCCGGGGTTCCCATTTCATTTTTATTGTTAAAAATTTGATGTTTACATTGAACTGAAATCTCTCCCACTTTAACTTTCACCTACTGGTTCTAATTCTAACTCTTGATAGTGGAGTCCTCTTTCTAGGCAGTAATGATGTCTGAAGATAGTGATTTGTTTCTGCCAGTACTTTAAGCTATTTGTTGTATGACAGAGATTCAAGTACTTTTATCATCCTGGTCATTTTTCTCTCAGCAGTGTGGGTTTGACTACGTATGTACCTCTTAAAGGTACTGAGTACAATATTCTAGGTGAGTTGGATGATCTTTACGCTCTGTAGGATATTATATTTTCATTAAAATGTACTTTGAGACTGCATTGGGTTTTTGAGAACTTGATGATTTGCATAAAGTCAACTAAAATTAGAGTCTTTTCACACATTTATCTTTTGTCTGTTTTTCTCATCGTGTACTTAACTTGTTTGGGGGTATTTGGATGTACAGAACTCTACATTTAAACTTGAGATCTCTTTATGTAAGATTTACCTCATTATTTGGATCCCAACTCGTTCTCTGACATATTAACTCTGCAGGTCAACTTTTGGTCAACCACAGATTTAATGAGCCTGCTATGTGTGGGTCCTAATCAAAGACACTGGTGAAAATATTGAACAGAGATAGATTCACAAAGCACACCATCAGAGATTTCCATTCAGGTTGACAGGGATTTTTCAATGTTGTCTCCAAGGTTATCACCATACACTGTCAAATACTTTTATGTCTTGATTTCAGAGACCATTTTCTGCCTTTTCAGTCTAGTCACTATCAGAAGAGAAAATATGGTTAGGCTGGTGTGATTTGATCTTAGTAACCTATTTCCTTGCCAGCAGCCCATTTGATATTGTTTTTGAATCTTGTGTGGAACATGACAAACTCACATGGTCCATATACTTTGTGACATCTGTCTCTGTCCTGTATTAGAAAACTGAAGTCACATTTTCCTATTTCTGGTCTGCTGGTATTTCACCTGTTTTCCACAAATCCTTAGAGGCTTGAACTCACCATCAGATTCTCCTGGTCTTTGAAATTTTTAGACCATCCTTCTCCTAAGAGGAGAGAACATTTTGGATGGAAAACATCTCTTGAGCAGTGTTGCCTTCCATTATCAGAGGTATTTGCGTTCAGGCATTAGGAAAGGAGAAAGGGAGAGGCCACTCAAACTAAGGATTGAGATGACAAAAATGTGTTGGGGAGTATTAGT
Source organism: Zalophus californianus (assembly GCF_009762305.2). Classification (NCBI taxonomy): domain Eukaryota; kingdom Metazoa; phylum Chordata; class Mammalia; order Carnivora; family Otariidae; genus Zalophus; species Zalophus californianus. The sequence continues at coordinate 119,129,421 of NC_045602.1, forward strand.
TTTCCAAATGAAGTGTATATGGGGAAGGCCTCATGGTACACTGGTAGTACGTCAGACTCCAAATGAGATGCATATGAAGGGTCAGGTGATATTAGGACTACAAGGTATAATCATTACAAGATACTTTCTCTCTGTGTTTCAGTTTCTTCATTATAAAATGGGAATAATAATGGTACTTACCTCATAGGGTTGTTTTGATAGCTAAATAAAAGAACGTGTGTAAAGTGGACCAGTGCCTCATGATAAGTGCCAGTTATTATTGTTAATTGAATGTATGCAGAAATCTCTATGGACATAAACATTTCTGAATGTTAAAGTTTTGTTCAGTTGAATTCTGGTTTACAAAGCGTTTTTTAAAAATATTCTTATTTAGTAATTACAATAGTTCTGTAAGGTGTACTATTAGTGCCTCCAGTCTTATCTGTAAAAATGAGGATAATGTCTACTCAGGACCACACAGTGAGAAGGCAGCAAGCCCTGATTCCTGGTTGCTTAAAAATGACTTACCACATCTGGGCCTGAATTTCCTCATCTGAAATATTGAGGTTTGGCTGGTCTTTGGGTCCTTTGCTGGGTCTAGAATGCTTTAGCTAGTATAATCCTGACACCTGGAGCACATAACATATTTTTTTAAATATATCTTTGGGAGCTCCACAGTTTAGAAGTGTGGTTAGTTGGGTTCTCTGGATAGCAGGCTCTGAGAAAAATTTCCTTGCAAGAAGTTAATTGGAAGGTGCTCTTAGGATCAGCCGCTCTGTGGGCGTGAAGGAGGCAGGACTGAGCAGAGGGAAGCACTAAACTGGGGCAGGTGCAACAAAGAGCTTTGAGGCCGGGATGGGACTTGATACGCCCATATCACCCTTTCACTGGCTGTGGGCTGTCCCAGGACAAAGCGGAGATTTGGGGTGAGGTGCTGCTTCTTGGCTGAGAGCAGGTTCTAGAGAGGGATGCAGTTGAAAGCTGTGGGCCACCATCTCTTTGCATCTGGGAGACTGGAGTTTTCAGTCTTGGAGGCAGGATTCTAGACCACACAACCACAATGTCCACCACAGGGAGTAAATCTGACTTGCAAAGAGGAAGCATGGCTGTGGTCAATTAAAATTCAAAGAGCAGAAGAACACATTGATGCATGAGGTAAACTTAAGATTTTGCTTTGGGGATTAACTGTTATCTTTTGCATTCTCCATAGTATTATGCAGTTGCTTGGCGCATTTCCTTCACCCAGTGGTCCTGCCTCTCCTTGTAGTCTGGTGAATGAGACCACTTTGATTAAATACTCCAGGCTGCCAACCATAAACAAACATAGTTTCCGGTACTTTGTCTTGGATAACAGTGTCATCCTGGCAATGCTGGAGCAACCTCTTGGAAATGAACAGAGTAAGTTTCAGCACTTTGGGCCTTCTCCACTGCTAAATCAATGTGTTCATCAGTACTCGCAGGCTGTTTACAGGATCAGGGAAGGAAAAGACTGCAAATGCACACAATTTTGCGTTTGTCAGAAGGTCTTCTGGCTGTGTGATAGTAGTAACTGAAAAATTAGAGGGTCAGAAAATGAATACACATATTAAATAGAATCTCTTAGAGCTCTTTGTATGTATCTGAAATACATACAAAGAAATCTCAGAAAGGAGCTCTTTAGTTCTATAAAAAGTTTACTTTAGTGGGGTATTTTCTCTTCTGTACTATGTATAAAAATTATTATTACTCTTCTTGAACTTCGGATCCTGCCCTTCTCCTCCTCTGGCCCTCACTCCATGTTGTTGTATTTCTGTTACCTGTGCCACCCAAACAGGCAGGAAATTTGAGGAGTCATCTTGGCCTGCTCCTTCCTGTTTCTCCCTTCCATAACTGGTGTCCAAGTTTCTGCTTACCCAGTGACTCTTGCATCTTTTTTTCCTCTGCATCCCTCCCAATACATCCAAATGTAGGGCCTTATTATTTCTTACTGAGATTATTGTGGTTGCTTCCTACATGGTCTGATCCCCCCTCCTCTGGTTCCAAAATGTCTTATCCCTTACCCCAATCCTACTTGCTGCCACCATTATACTCTTCCTCAGGTATGGATCTGACCATGCCAGTGCCCTCCTGAAAACCCTTTAATGATTTTCCATTGACACAGCATACACTCCTTCCCTCCTCAACTTCCCTCCAATTATAAGCCATCTCAAGGTATATGATTACCACTGCACGCAGGCTACTCAGAGTATATTTTTTTTCTGATGGCAGTTGGAATCAGCCAATATGTAAAGGAAGCATGTTCTCAGAGAGACCCTTATTTCCGGGAAAGTGAAGGTTACAGAACCTATGGGCAGAGAGGGTCCAGGGAATCACCCACTGTTCCTTCATTTACAGGTGAAGAAATGGAGGCTCAGAGAGGGTATGTGACTTGGTCAGGGTTACTCGAGAAGTACATGGTATAACTGGGACTGGTGTCCAAATTTTCTGAGCCTCATACTGTCCTTTTCTGTTGTCCCTGCCCCATAGGATTTTCTCAGTATGAAAGACTTGTTACCTTTACAAAGGTGAACAGGGTCTTACAGTCCCATGCAAATTCTGTTGAGACTGTATGAGTAGAATCTCATGAATCCATAAAACGAAAAAGAGACATTTCTCTGTAGTTCACAGATGAATGAATACCATGACAGGTTTCCATTGTGTAGTGGTAAGATACAGTGACTTTAATATAAAAGATGTGGCCTTTAATCATTGCCCAGGTCCAGAAGTGCTAGTTCCAACTCTTCCCTGCATGCGCTTCTTTCTTCTCTGTCCCAGACCTAGGGCTTGCTTCACTTTCTTCCCTGGCTTGTGCCTATTATTCATGATTCCTCCAGCCTTCTACTCCCAGGCCACCTGCTAAGGAGTCTAAAATCTCCATGTTCCCTTTGGGTTTCCTGGCCTGAGGGGCAAGTGTCAGCCCTCTTCCAGATTTTTTAGGACTTCCCTACTCTTATTCCAAGTAATTTCACTGTATTGGAAGTGTACTAAAAGTATAGACAGTTGGGATTTTATAGATATACAAGGACACTTTAATAGTTGATTGTAATAGTTAATAGAAGAAGTGAGAAAGAAAAGTTTGAAAAAGTTTAACTCCCACACCAGGACAAAGGAGGGAATAAGAAGGAGGATCTGGGTCACTCAGGAAGTCCATCTTGAGTTCCTCCCTGCCTCCCCAATTCCCTGCCCCTGAACTTCCCCTGGGATGGAACAGTGACTGCCTGTGGTGGATAGCAGTACACAAGGCGTGGGGGAATGCAACAGCAGCACTGCAGACACCGGTCTGTCTTTCTGTACTAAGAATATTGGCTAGGACAGGGTTTGCCAAAAATGTGTATGTGTACCACTGGAGGCATGAGATGGTGTTAGTATATTGGTGAACATTATTTTATGTATTGTTAAACATGTATTTAAAAAATACATTATCAGAACACCAAAATTCACAGTTTTCCACTTAAAGATACACAATTTCCTTCTAAAATAGATTTAAGTTTAAAAAAGTGGTTGATACAAAGTAAGATAATTGTACTTACGGTATATGGATATGGCAGAAACCGCAGAGGTGGCACATGGACAAGAACACTGTGGCTTTCAAACACTGTGCTGGGGCTTGGATTATTAGAGGCTCTACAGTTGATAACAGGTGTATTTTAAATCACTGTTGTCTGAAATAAAAATTTTTTACACCAATATTTTATTCTAGATGATTTTTTCCCCTCTGTCACTGTGCTGGTCCGGGGAATGTCTGGAAGACTTGCTTGGGCACAACAACTTTGCCTTTTACCCAGAGGAGCAAAAGCAAATCAGAAGGTATCTATTAGAAATTATAGGGAAGTGACTAGGAGTGAGTGAGTGCGTGCATTCGAGTGTGCGTGTGTGTTATGATTTAAAGGTTAAATAACATCCCAGCAAAATTCATTGATAAATATTTTTGATCCAGGGTTCAGTCTGTTGGTTCACATCAGAATCATCTTAGGAGCCCATAAATCCCACATCCACTAAATTACTCTTTAAAGAATCTTCATGACAGATGTATTTTCAAAAAGCTTTTCAGGTGATTCTGAATCCACTTATGATCAAGAACTACTGTTCTGAGCCGTGGCCTCATTTTTTTATGTTGTGTTAAATATAATAAAACTCAGGTATGCGCCATATATGAAAAAAATTTGGCCAGACTCTCAGTCTCTCTGGCAACAGGACTTAGTTTCACATTGTTTTTACATAATTTATTCCTGTATAATTGGTAATATGCCCTATAATTTTTTTAAGATGCTGTATAATTTAATGAAATCTTATTTGGGATGGCTTAGTTTATTTTCTTTGTAATGTTGTACTTTTGTGAATAAAATTTACTTGTGGGAGAAGGTTGGAAAATTCAGATAATGAAGAAATTTTAAATCATCTGTACTCTGACTTTCCAGAGGTAGTCACTAAGTACTTCAGTGGATTTCTTTACAGCCTTTTTTCCTTTCTGTACACGATAATATTAAATAGAATTTGAGTCCTTTTTGTATACCGTTTTTTCACTTATTACATTACAAGCTTTTACTTATGTTACTAAAAATTCTTTAAAACATGACTTCATAAAATGTCACCAGCATTTAAGAGAGACAGCCACAAAATTGGAGCATGTGTCTAAAATCACTTAACATCCTGGCTGTCTCTTTTAGATGAGATGTGTTTTTACCCTGTGAGGAGCACACCCCTGTTTTTGCTTGGTGGCATCATGCAGATCACATTCTGTCAGCACTGTAAGCCACTAAATTAGCATTAAAGACAGGAGGAAGGAGATCAGGAAAGGAACTAAAATTTGTTGATGCTTTAGTATGTGCCTTATACGTTTTTATTTAATCATTACAACATCCTTGTGATGGATTATTTCCACTTTTCAGATGCAAAAACAGAAGCCGCACAGTTAAAAGTGTATCAAAGCAGGGATTTGGAGCCATGAGGATGTAGATTTGGTATTCAGTTGAACTCCCTGTCTAGAGAGGCCCCGGGGACCTAAACTTGTACTTTGTTATATGGGATGATTTGAGAACCCTTGGAGAAGAGGGAAGTTTGAGCCTTAAGTTCTAAACTGCCTTATCTGTTGGTTTACCACTTAATATGGGAGATTCTGGCCTGGGGCTGTTAGAGGTATCCAACCCGTAAGTCACAAAATCTGCAAAATGATGAACATGTTTATAAAAAAGGAATACACTGGTACACAGGCTGTTTACCTTTAGTGTTAGCAGTGGTATTTGCAGATTCTTACTGAGTTCCAGTGTTATGTAATCCTAGGGAAACAGGCATCTAAGAGACCAGGGAAGTACCTGTCATTACAGATGGCACCAAATGTAATTCACATAACATGATTTGTTTTATTTTAACAGCTTTTTGTACCTGAACCTCGTCCAGTTCCTAAAAATGATGTTGGATTTAAATATACTGTCAAACATCGACCATTTCCTGAAGAGGTGGATAAGATTCCTTTTGTGAAAGCAGATCTGAGCATTCCAGATTTGCATGAAATTGTCACTGAAGAAGTAAGATAAGTTATTGTCAGCTGTTGTTAAGGGAATGATTAAACATTCTTGAACAACTGCCATGGTCGAGACTACTGCTTTTTTTTGATGTTATTGGAGGTGGTTCATAAGATGACCTAGATCTCTCTCATCCAGGTTACCATGTAGTAAGAAGTATTTGTGGCTGATTGAAAGGACCTGGACCCCTCCTAGAGAGGTGCCTGGGCTGGTCCATGGTAGGTTTCAGCAGGATGGGGACATGATCAGAATGGTGGAGGATATCTGGAGAAGGGAGACCAATTCAGAGATTTTGATGACCATCAAGGCAGGGAAAAGGAAGGACTACCTGGCTGATAGTGGAAGCTGAAACACATGGAATGTGCTGTAGAGGTAAACCCAAGCAGTCTTCGATTGATGAGAGAAGGAAGAAAAACTGAAGAACTTAGATTCTGAAGTTGAGTGACAAGGAGATATCAGTGCTATTTACAGAAATATGGATTATTTAGGAAGAGGACATGTTTGGGAAGATGGGAAAAATGTATTTGGTTTTAGATTAATTTAGATAATTAGATTAAGTAATTGGTATCTTAGATCAAGAGAGAAGAAGTTTAAGAAGTAGGGGGCAGAAGTACGTCAGGGCGTGAGAGAATAGGACAGGAATGGAGGCTGCTTACACCAGTCAGAGATCGGAGAGAAGGAGCACTAAGTAGAGGCCCCTGGATTTTGGCATGAACGTGTGGGTGACCTTTGAGAGCAGGTCCAAGAGAGTGTTAAAATCAGGGACAGGAGTGTAAGGTGCTGAAGGGTGAGTGGTTAATGAGAGGCACTGAACATGAACTACACAGTTAGCATTTAAGAGAGTGGATAAGGGGCGGCTGGGTGGCTCAGTCGTTCAGCGTCTGCCTTCGGCTCAGGTCGTGATCCCGGGGTCCTGGGGTCAAGCCCCACATCGGGCTCCCTGCTCCGCGGGAAGCCTGCTTCTCCCTCTCCCACTCCCCCTGCTGTGTTCCCTCTCTCGCTGTGTCTCTCTCTGTCAAGTAAATAAATAAAAATCTTTAAAAAAAAATTTTTTTTAAGAGAGTGGATAATAGCATGAGGAAATGGCCTAGCTAAGGCAGGGCAAAGCTAGTTTTTACTTTTCTTTTTTCTTTCTTTCTCTCTCTCTTTTTTTTAACTCACAGTTGTGAGGAATATGAACATGCTTAGAGGCTGAAAGGAAGGAAGCAGTGGAAAAAGGGCCTGTGTCTGCTAATACTGTAAGATGGGCTAGGAAAATGATAAGTAATCAAATAAAGCCCTAGAGGCAGTACGGTCAAGAGTCTGAGTGATGGTGTCTAGAAAAACCATATTTCTGGCAAGACAGGAGAGAAGGAGAGAACAGGTGGAGGTTCAGAGACATTTGAAGGTGGAAAGGAGGGAGCTCATGTAAATATTAAATTTTAGTTCTTAGCAGTGAAATAGGGAATAAAAGATAGCTCATAAAATTGCCAGGCAGCCCAGCCCAGGTTAAATAGAATTGTCTATAGTGAAATTATTTAACTTACTGTGCTTACTTCTTCAAAAGTCCTTGGGATCCGGAGGCATTAAGTAAAAAAATTTGAGTGGTGTGGAGATTGATAGGGGTAAGAATATGGAAGAATAAAAAAAAATGGCCATTTATATGTTTAGAAGAGGGTACTAAGATGTTAGATTTGGGGGGTTAGGCTTGGTTGGGAAATAGATAAAGCCAGGATACTACTGGCCTGGGACAACACGAGGAGGGATTGAATACTCACAGTGCTGGGAAAGCACAGCTGGGGAGTGAAGGTGTGGGAGAGCTGCAGGAGGGGGCTTGTGGTTGGAGAAGGGAATCTCACCATTGTAGCTCTTTAAAGTACCGCTTATCTGAGGTACAGAGTGTGCTCGTAGATGGCCAAAGCTGTGAAGGTTGAGGAGGTTATAGAAATACAAGCCAGGCTATTGGAAGGATCATCGCTCACCCCAGAGAGTGGAGTTTAAGCTAGGATTGATCAGAAGGGAAGCAGGCGGTCAGAGAGAGTCTCTGAATCTAGTGGAGTAATCCATATGGATGAGGACTTTCAACATGAGGGGCTGTAGGGTGAGGGTGGACAGTGGTGAGGGAGGGGGGGTGAAAGCAACAACTCTGCCCCCTTTCTTGCCCATTTGAGGGGAAGCAGAGACAGAATGGTTTCATTTACAGCAAGGAGATGAAGGACATCATTGTTGAGGCTATAGGGGAGTTTTTTGGGTATTTGTTTTAACCTTGAAACATGTTTGCTTAGTTGCATTCTCTGTTGAATTGAAACTCGGTGTTGATCAGTGAAAATTATCTGCATTTCCTTAGTTGCTTAAAGCTTTTTTTTATTCTTGATTTAAGATTAATCCTAGTACTTTTATGATAATTCCAAAATAATTAAATATTTGGTTTATTTCAGTTAGAAGAGAGACATGAAAAATTAAGGAATGGCATGACCCAGCAGATTGCTTATGAAGTACACCTTGAACATCAAAGTGAGGAAGATCTGCAAAAGAGAAGTTTTCCTGATCCAGTTACGGATTGTAAGCCTCCACCTCCTGCCCAGGAATTCCAAACAGCACGCCTCTTCCTTTCCCACTTTGGATTTTTGTCCTTAGAAGCATTGAAGGTAATTTTCCTATGAGTAAATATATTCATAAATTAACATGGAGTTGATAATAGCTAAAACATTTTTGAGGACAGAAGGAATTAAATAAATAAATCTTACCCTGCATTGCAAGTAGATGAAATTCTGTGGTGCTGTAGTTTTTACTCTACAAGTCCAATACCGTTTGTCCCATGAATCCTTCTGGATTGAGGGGATGATCTGCCTGTCTGAGGGGGCTGCTTTGGTAATACACCTAGCTCTGAAATTCCCTGAGTACTGTAGGGCCCACATCACATGTGTAAATGAAATCTACATATAATTAGAACAAGAATATTGAAAATCTTCTATCAACATTTATGACTGAAGGTACAAGCTACAGTGGCCTCTGCTCTTTAGTGCAACTTTTAAAAAGTAACAGGTATTTGTGAGCAGAGAACTTCTTACGTTGTGCAGGTTCTAAGATCAGACTGGCTGGGTTTATGTTTTGGCACCAGTGCTTGCCAGCTGTGTGATCTTGGGCAGTTGCCTGATGTCTCCAAGTCTTAGCTCCTCATCTGAAATGGAGACAATAAAAGTACCCACCTCACTGTGGCTGTGTGCAACTGTGTGAGATGCTTCATGCAGTATTTAGTGCACAGCCAGCCAACCTGGAAGGTAAATATTGCCATTTTTTTTTTTTTTTTTTTTTTTAAGTAGGCTCCTCACCCAGCATGGGGCTTGAACTCACAACCCTGAGATCAAGTGTCACACACTCTACTGACTGAACCAGCCAGGGCCCAGATATTGCCATTATTCTTTTTTTTTTTAAGATTTTATTTATTTGAAAAAGCACAAAAAATGTTTAAAATGGGAGGTACAGAAGGAGAGGAAGAAGCAGACTCCTCACTGAGCAGGGAGCCCGATATGGGGCTTGATCCCAGGACCCTGAGATTATGACCTGAGCTGAAGGCAGACGCTTAACCGACTGACCCACCCAGGCACTCCTATTACCATTATTCTTAATTCCATTATCCTTAAAACAATTTTACAAAGAAAGTGATACTATTCCTGTTTTACAGATGTGGAAACAGGCTCAGAAATGTGAAATAGCTTGCCCGAGGTGGATTTGGGGTTTGTACTAAGGCCTCTTTGTTTTGAAAAGCACAACTGACATGTGCTAGGCAAGAAGTTGCTCATTGCACAAGTTGTCCCCTGCCCTCACTCCCTAGCAGCTACTTGGTTAAAGGCCAGAGGTTAACTTTTTAGGGAAGCAGGGCCAACATTGCTGGTTTTGGGTTTCAGCACATCGAAAATGTTCTGTGTTGTAGAAAAGTGAGTTGGTGATGGAGAGTATGAACATTACTCTGAGCTCGCACAAGTGGGGGGAGGGGCATAGGGAGAGGGAGAGAAAGAATCTCAAGCAGGCTCCAGCATGGAGCCCAATGTGGGGCTCAATCTCACAATCCTGAGATGACCAGAGCCAAAATCGACTCGGCTACTTAACCGACTGAGTCACCCAGGCTCCCCCCATGAAATTTTTTATTTTTTTCTAGAAAGCGTGATACATTACAGAGAAAATAGGATCCAAAATTATATACATGGTATGGTCTCCATTGTCTTTGACAAAAAAAGCAATCGAAAGGAAGTATACAAGAATGTTAAATAGCTTTTCTAGTTCAGGATAATGGTTGTGCTTATTCCTGCCACTTAATAATTTTTTTACTTAATATTAAACCATGAGCAAGTATTGCTTTTATAATTAGAATAGTGAAAAGAGATGATAATTTCTCCTTTCTTCCTTTGGTGGTAGGAGCCTGCAAATAGTCGCCTACCTCCTCACCTTATTGCACTTGACTCCACGATACCTGGATTTTTTGATGACATTGGGTATCTGGATCTCTTGCCATGTCGTCCCTTTGACACAGTTTTTATTTTCTATATGAAACCAGGTCAGAAAACAAACCAGGAGGTAAGATTTCTGAATTTTGGGGATAATTTTTTATGCTGTAAATGTTAAAAAGTTTTACTTGGCTTTTGTTTTTGCATAGTAGGAGGGAGGTTATACTTGATGCTTAAAGAATTGTGAACCAGTTCAGAATGAAATTAATGAAAATTGTGATGCCCAGAGTCCTAAGTCTTTTGACGCTCAAAAGAAGGTGATTTAGAGAGGAGCCATAGTGTGTCTTTCTTCCCCTTGAAGAATTCAGGTTGATAGGACAAAAGAAACTGAAATATAAAAGGTTAACCACAAAAAGCTAAAGCTAGGCTCGATTGCTTAAAAAGATGAAAAATAGCAACAGATATTTACTGAACATCTTCTGTGTGGCTCACCGTGCCTGGGTATAGAAGTGAGTAACAGTCTTTCCTCTCGAGGAGCTCACCTTCCAGGTAATTTTACAAGCCAGTAATTTCACTTGAGGCATGCATAGCATACGGCGGGGAAAAGAACACCCTGAAATAATATAAAAGACAGAAGTGGAAGACTTAATAAAACTTAAGTTAAAGAAGACTTAAGTTGGTGCATGTCTTAAAGAGAGTAGAAGGTTGAAGAAAAATATAAGATGAGGGATAATGGAAAACTGAGAGTAAATGACAAGAGATTTGAAGTGTCTGTTGGGAATGAATAGTTGAAACATCCAATAGGCAGGCAGTTACCAACTTTTGACTAGGAAAGGACCAAAGGAAGATTTATCAAATACAGTATTAGATGTGTAGGGCACTATGACTACGTGATCTTGGAATTTTACTGTAACCCTTATAATACTGTTAGCTAATCAAATTGATCATACCTTAAAAAATCTATCAAAGTCACAAAATGTTTATTTCTATTAGAAGCACTATTTCAAATAATTGGTGAACTGCTAGAAAATGAGATTGATTTATGAGAAAGTTCTTCTCATCTCATGCTATTGATTCAATAAATATTTATTAAGTGTTCACTATCAGGTGCCAGGGTTACAGTGGTGAACTGCAAGGTATCTGAGATCAGATCAGATCTACAAGGTATCTGAGTCCCAGAACTACTGTCTAAAGGGAAAGACAGATGACTAAGCAACCGTAGTAAAGTGTGCTAATTAGAAGCATGTTATAGTAGCCATCAACAGGAAAACCTAATCTTGTTTTGAGAAGGTTAGTAGAAAAAGACATTTTAGCTGATACCTGTGGTTACACTGGGAGTAGGTAAAAAGGTAGAAGCAGGTTGTTACTAACAAAGTTGTAGCATGTGTAATGGCCCTGAAGGTAAGAAAGAATTCCATCTTCACAAAATTCACTGGAGTCCAGGATACTTTGGAGCTTGGGAGAATGTGGGCTTATGATAGCTGGAGGTGAGACTAGTGGAGTCCAGGTTTTTGAAAGAACCTCAGAATGGGGTTGATTGCAGGAGTTGAGGATTTGTTTGGAAGAAGTCTCATGCATGGTTCGTATGACAATAATAGGGCCATTTTTCTCCTTACTGTGAAAGAAGACACAAACTGTTGAGGTAGCTCTTAAATTAATTCAGTTTCCTTAGCTTTCTAGGAACTGAGTGATTAGAGCATTGCAGTCTTTGCAGCCTCCTATAGAATGTCTGAGCTGCACCTTCCCTAGCTGCAGGGTAGCTTTAGATTAATTTCTAGCTGCCAGCCAGTGGCCTGCAGGTTGAATTTGACTCATCTATTGTGTCTTGACTAACTTTTCAGAAATTGTTTATTTAAAACTTCCACTTCTGAATAAAAATTTTAATTGAAAGAAAACTGGAAGTGGCTGTCAATCAGGTTCCTGACGCTTATAGGACTGTGAAGGGCTGTGGGTGAACTACATAGGTGTACTTCTAACGAGAAGTGTTTAAGACATGATGGCCTGGCAATTTTCGCCCAGTGGATTGACAGGTAATAGAGGGAACACCCCATATTTTGATTTGATCAGTCCTCTGTATGGTCTTGACATAGATTAGCATTGATGAACCACATCTGTGACTTGTGGACCAACTCTGTCACTGTCAATTGGAGAGTTTTAAAAATAGTGATTCCAGGATCCTACTTCTGCTGATGCTGTGTAGAAGGTCTACAGTGGTCTAAGAAAATCTCATGTTTAAGAAATTGCCCAGGTGGCAGATTTATGTTTCCCTGATCCTATAGAATCAATGTCAGCTCACCCCTCTCTGAATTCAAGAATGCCTCAAATCTCTGTATGCTGACTTTGGGTGCTATCAACAGTGATATCTGTTGCTGTGTTCACTGTCAGGTGATCCTTATACTCTTTGCTTTCGTGTTGTATGATTTGTTTATGTGTTTTATAGATGTCATTCATACTGCATACTTTTTTTTTTTTTAAGATTTTATTTATTTATTCATGAGAAACAGACAGAGAGAGAGAGAAAGGCAGAGGGAGAAGCAGGATCCCCTCTGAGCAGGGAGCCCGATGCGGGACCCGATCCCAGGACCCTGGGATCATGACCTGAGCTGAAGGCAGACGCTTAACCATCTGAGCCACCCAGGCGCCCTTTACTGCATACTTTTAATATTCTACTACAGATATTAAATTATAAGTTGAATGATCTTAGATTAAGAACTATAGATCAGATAAATCAATTAATATTTTAGTCATTTATTCTCACAACGGAAATAACATTTAATGCAAAATTAAATGAAAGTTAAATGTTTTATAATTATTATTGAATAAAAAGTTTAATGAAATGTTCAACAAAAATATTCCCTTGGTGATCTTGATACATTCCCCCCTTTTCATTTACAATTTGTAGAGGATTTCTCATTTTCCTTCCCTTAGCATAGGTTTTTCAACAGCAGTACTATTGCTATTTTAGGCTAGATAATTCTTTGTTATGGGAGCTGTCCTATAAATAGGACATTTAGCAGCATCTTTGGCCTCTACTCACTAGATACCAGTAGTACCCCACAAGTTGTGATGACAAAAATGTCTTCAGACATTCCAGTTGGTCCCTAGAGGGGAAATCACCCCCATGAAAACCATGGTTTTAGGGACTTTTCGAGGCCCAAGCCTAGGTATTAAATCTGGTATTTAGTTAAGAGGGGAGAACCTTCTGGTCACTTTATTTTTTTCTGGAATGGCTGCATTCTCTTCTTTGGACTAAGAGGAGGATGTTTTCTCGCTTATTATACCTAATCTTTACTGAATTTTTAATAGATTTGTACTTTTATATCCTTTGTCATGATGTGTAATAAAATAATCACATACCTGTGTAAAGTACCTCACTAACCAGACAGTAAAGTCTGTGAAGACAGGGACGTAGCAGTTTTAATTTACTTTTAGTAAATATGTCTAGTTTAGTAATTGTTTTGCTAGAGGGGAAGCTAAAGGTTTTACTTGCATTATCTCGCTTAATCTTCACAAACATCATTAGTATCCCTACTTTAGAGTTGAAGATACTGAAACAGTGAGGTTAAGAAACTTTCCCAAGGCCCAGCCAGGATTTGAACCCAAATCTAACTAGAAGCATCATTTTTAACTATAGGGATGTATTCCTAAGTTTATTCTGAGCTTAGACTTAATTTGTCAGATACTTCAAAGCTAACTGATTTTTATGGAGATTTATTTTGATATGCTCTTTTGTTTCCTTCATTATAGCTGATGATTGGTATGTATTTCAGATTTTAAAGAATGTGGAATCTTCCAGAAATGTTCAGCCACATTTCCTAGAATTTTTGCTTTCTCTTGGCTGGTCAGTAGATGTGGGCAGACACCCTGGTTGGACGGGGCATGTTTCCACCAGTTGGTCTATTAACAGTTGCGATGATGGTGAAGGACCTGAACAAGGTAAAACTCATAATGGTCATTGTTTTTTCTTGTTTTGTTGTTCTTGATTTCTCCCTCTTTACTATAAGTTTGTAGTCTTATTTTACAAAGAAACAAACAAACCAGAGGTATATTAAAGAAAAGTTTTCTTCCCCTAATTTGAGTCCTTAGAAGAGCCCACTTAACACTAGTTTGTATATTCTTTCAGATGTCTTCTGTATAAATGGGGGAAAAAATTATAGACAGATAGATAAAGTTAGTTAATATAAAATTCATGGCTTAAATAACATAAGGCTAATAAGTTCCCTTTTATATTATGAGTAAACAAATTCTATTTTCTATAAGAGTATTATAATGAGATTTACTTGCTAATACGTTTGCTAACGTATATTTTGTCCAATACAGTTTTCTATTAACAGGTGTGTTTTATAGACTTTGTGGCTATAATTAAAGGTTACATTCTTGGGATTTTTTTTTAAGATTTTATTTATTTGATAGCGAGAGAGGGAACACAAGCAGGGGTGGTGGGAAAGGGAGAAGCAGGCCTCCCACTGAGCAGGGAGCCCGACGCAGGGCTCGATCTCAGGACCCTGGGATCATGACCTGAGCCGAAGGCAGATGCTTAACAACTGAGCCACCCGGGTGCCCCACATTCTTGGGATATCATATAGAAACCTTTGTAGTAAACAGCTGTCTTGGAGAGATTCATGCCTATATCTACAAATCTTCTTGAGGAACTATAATCAGGATAATAAATACCAGAGCAAGTATAAATTTAAACTTAAGACCTTTGCACCACCTGGCTAATGCTCTTTGTTCTGAGGGCTCCTGAAGTCACTGAAGAGTTAATACTATCTCTGAAGTGGGTGATACCTGTATCCAGTGCTTTGAATTATCAGAGTTGCTCTGTCAGCAAGATTGTACTCTCTCGGGGTTTCCCACTGAATACCATGGTGACTTGTGACCTGTCATTTTTTCTAATTTCAGTCAAGATTGAATCGAAGTATTTGGGGATATACTCTAATTTTAATTTCCACATATCCTTTAATATATGCTTGAGTATATTTAATTCCTATAAGTAAATTTATAAAGGATATGCACATTTTTCAATTAGATAAAAATATCATTGGATGCTTATGGTTGCAGTAACAGAAAACTTGACCCAAACTGGCTTATATTTTAAAGGTCATTTATTGTCCGATGTAAATGAAAATTCCAGAGGTTAGTATACATTTTTGTTGTCATTTGATCAGCACCCCATTCTCTTGCTCTGCAATTTTCCTTTAGCTCTGCTGTTCATATATTGACTTTGTCCCCCTAGCCTGGCTTCTCTCATAGTACAAAAAGGCCGTACCAGGCTTTACATTCACATACCAACCGTAGCCTGAAGAGGAGAGATTAGCTGGGTCTCAGAACCTCCCTACATCCAGGTCCTGAGATACGCAGTGATTTGTCCACTCCAGACCTGTTGCCGTGGCAAGAGAGATGGAATGACCCGGTAGAGAGCTATAGACGAGGTCCCGTTGGTATGAAGGGTCAGTCCCACACGGGTCACACCTGCGGCAGAGTGGGTGTTGGGGCAGTGAGCAAAGTGTCTACTACAGTAGACGCAGTGTGCCTTCCCACTGTCTAAACCAGGAGTTGGCAAACTATAGCGCATCCTGTTTTTGCAAATGAAGTTTTATTGGAACTCGGCCACACCTGTTTATGTATTGTTTATTATGGCTTTCATGCAGCAGTGCTGTCATACTTGAGTCGCTGTGGCAGAGACCTTTTGGCCTACAAAGCCTTATTTACTGTCTGATCCTTTACAGAGAAAGTTTGTTAACCTCTGGTCTAAACTTCTGTTTGCCACATCCTCACCCACATTAAGTATCTTCCAATCTGTTAGCTGAGAAATGATTGAGTTTCAGCATTTTTTCATATTTTTATTTCTCTCCTGAGAACTACTTGTTCATTTCCTCATCCCAGTTTTTTGTCAGGTTTTTGGTCTTTTATGTATTATTGGTAAGGCATTATGTTCGTTTTAATTGAGAATTATACTAGCTCTCAGGAATGTTATTTTTGTTAATTCATTCTTGCTGGCTTAGAGCAGATACTATTACTCAGAATGCCTGTACATTTTATGTTCTGTCACTGACCATTGAGGAAAGTAGAGCAGAAGCAGAGCTGAGGAGAAGTAGAAAGACACCAGGGACAGAAATGCCTTGAAAGCAAGAGTATGAAACACACAGATACCTGCCCTGACTCCTTTCCGAGGTCTGCGGTGGTCGTCTTCCTTTGGATTATTACCTCTTCCCAAAAAACTGTTTTCATAATCTGCCTCATACAGATGAGTTCAAGTCTCTGCTAATCAGAAGTGGCCTAATTTAGAGCAGTTTCAGAAACTGTGAAATTAAGATTTTATCATTTAAAGTTAGTGTAAAGACATTTGATGAACATTTATGGTTTATTCTTCTTATGCACTCATTGGTTCTTGCTGGAAACGTGCCTTCTGTTGATTACCATTTTATTAACCAGTTAAAATTTCATGAAGCAGGATGAAACTGATTTTCCCACTTTTTTGGAGCAGTAATGGAGTGTTTCTCATTCCTAGATGAAATGATTTCCTCTGAAGACGTTGGGGCTAGCATTTTCAATGGACAGAAGAAGGTGCTGTATTATGCCGATGCCCTTACGGAAATAGCTTTTGTAGTTCCTTCTCCTGTCGAGTCCTTAAGTAAGAGCATTTTTTGTATGGTGGTGTTTTAAAATCTATTTTTTGTATTCACTGGTTTGTGCAGTATTTTTGCATTGGGAGAGATTCTGAAGTCATCTAAGTCATTGTTTAACTTCTAAGGCATGATAGCATTTAGATTATGCAGAGGTATAGGATGTTAGCTCTTCTTAACTTTCTTTTTTTTTTTTTAAAGATTTTATTTATTTATTTGAGAGAAAGAATGAGAGAGAGAGAGAGAGAGAGAGAGAGCACATGAGAGGGGGGAGGGTCAGAGGGAGAAGCAGACTCCCTGCCGAGCAGGGAGCCCGATGCGGGACTCGATCCCGGGACTCCAGGATCATGACCTGAGCCGAAGGCAGTCGCTTAACCAACTGAGCCACCCAGGCGCCCTCTTCTTAACTTTCTTAAGGACACAGTTAAAGACAGGTAGACTGAACCTCTCATAATAATCTTTAAGTAGAGAAGGGGACCCACTTCAACCTGTTTTTTGTTTTTCTTTAATTAATCAGTACATAGAAGTCTTGTTTTCCAGTTTATTCATTTTTTTCTCTATTTATGAATGAACCCCCACCTACTTGCCTGTTTCCATGTGAGAGCCTTATGTCAAACCCCAGAGAATCCTACCATTGGAAGACTCTCTACAATTGGAAGATAGCATCTGGCTGATCTTCTGACCTCAAGTAGGAGAAACTTCACAGCCTAGAAAAGGTGGCGAATTAAGCCTGTTCTTCCAAAGAATCAGGAGTGATTATTACTTTTCAGTCTGAACCCATAGTCTTATCTGGCCTAGAACCTTTGCTTCTTGCAAATTAAGTCCATTTCTTTGTGCCTGACCAGGCAGTAGGTAGAAAATTTCACTTTCTTCATTGAGACCATCTGTAGGATGGGCTGCTATACATCACACTGCCATGGTCTCATCTCTAGGCTAATGACTTTTCTCGTGCCCTTGCTCTGGCAGCCTCCTGACCTTTGTACTGGGACCCTTGATTTCCCACACTAGGCCCCCTACCCATGTCTTACATTCTCAGGCCAGTTGTGTCCCTGGCAGGAGGGGCCTTCCATGGTCTAGGTCAGTATCCCTAGCAGCTGTTTGCCTTCATGTCAAGGCTGTGATCTACTACCCTAATTCCAGAAGCCAGGCCCCATTTGCCCTCTGTGAGTTGAGTCCCTGCTTCGTCTGTAGCCTAGCCTGTTTGCACCAACAGAGCTAGAGCCTTGTCCTTGTACTTTAGTTGCCACAGTTGGGTCTTCACCTCTTGTCATGAAACGTTCTGTGTTCTGACTGTGCTCCTGCTCTGACTTAACCTCCTCCTGTGTCTTGAGATTTGTCTTTGTGTTTGTTTTTTCTGACTCTTTGTGTGTTTGTCTCCAACCAAATCACTTCTTAGTCACCGAGACTAGGTCCTCTGTAGCTTTGGCATGCCCCAGTGCCACTTGGTACCATGCTACATGATTGAATATGTTATCAGAATAAAAATTCAGAGAATACAGATGGCTTATATTCTTCATCTGAAAAGTCAAAATATTTTCTGATCTTACCTCAGTTATCCTGTAGCACAGGAGCTGGCACGCTGTGGTGCACAGGCCAAAATCAGACCACCAAGTATACTTTCTACATTTTTAGCGTTGTAAATAAAGTACAAAAAAGAATATGCAGTAGAGACCTACATAGCCAGCAAAGCCTAAAATATTTACTGACCCTTTACAGAAAAAGTTTACCAACCTTTTGTCTAGAGGCAGTGCTTCTCTTAAGTGACTTAGGTTAGACTATTATCATAATTAGTTCAAAGACTTCTCTAAAGAAGTAGTAAATATAATTGATTTTTTTCTTTACCCTGTAGCCGATTCATTGGAAAGTAACATCTCGGACCAAGATAGTGATTCAAATATGGATCTTATGCCTGGAATTCTGAAACAGCCATCCCTGACACTTGAGCTTTTCCCTAATCACACAGACAATCTTAATTCCTCACAGCGGGTAAGTAACTTTGTTGATACAGCTCTGCAAATTTGTCGTGCAGTAGGGGTAATTATAGAATCATGCCTTTAATCAACCTTTTAATTGTAACCTAGAGAGCAGTGATAGCAGTACTGATTCATTAGTATCTTAATTTTTTAAAATCAAATTCTCACAATTTTCTTTTTTTCAGCTTGCAACAAATAGGTCATTCTAAGACAGCCTCTGTTGTTTTCCTTGATTTGGCCATTCTGGTACCATGCTTGGGTCTCTCACCCATTCCTTCTCGGGCCTAGGTTTTTATTTGGTACCCGTAATATCCACTAAAGGTATAACAGTAATGGGGCGCCTGAGTGGCTCAGTCGGTTAAATGTCTGCCTTTCAGCTCAGGTCATGATCTTGGGGTCCTGGGATCGAGCCCCAAGTTGGGCTCCATGTTCAGCAGGGAGTTTGCTTCTCCCTCTCCCTCTGCCCCTCCCTTCCGCTCATGCACACACTCACTCGCTCTCAAAACCTTAAAAAAAGGAGGGGTACAACAGTAGCTATACGTTCCGCATCTTTAATCACGCAACATTTGACTTAAACAAGTCTTCTCTATACAAATGGTAGCACTTTGGACACTAGCCCAGTGTGTGACTAGACACAATGAGTGAGGCACACAGCAGCCACCACAGGAAGGGAGCATTTTACTTTGACACTATTTTTCTTGCCATATGAGTAGATGTTATGTCTTTATTTTTGTTTTTTCCTCATGTTACTTTTTTTTTTTAATTTTTATTGTTATGTTAATCACCATACATTACATCATTAGTTTTGGATGTAGTGTTCCAGGATTCATTGTTTGTGCATAACACCCCGTGCTCCACGCAGAACGTGCCCTCTTAATACCCATCACCAGGCTAACCCATCCCCCCACCCCCCTCCCCTCTAGAACCCTCAGTTTGTTTTTCAGAGTCCATCGTCTCTCATGGTTGGTCTCCCCCTCCGATTTCCCCCCCTTCATTTTTCCCCTCCTGCTATCTTCTTCTATTTTTCCTTAACATATATTCCTCATGTTACTTTTTTATCCTTACTGGAAAGTGGCAATGTGTGGTGGTAGGGTATAGGATCATTTCATAAATGTGGGAAGATTGATTTGTAACAAATAATAAGAAAGACAAAAGAAGTATAAACTTGATTGAACCATTCTTTGATTTTACAGGATTTTAATTTGGCTCCTTCCCCATGAAAGTTGTTTTTAACATAAATACAGTTGACTCTTGAACAACAGGGTTTTAAACTACATGGGTCGACTTATATGTGGATTTTTTTTTTAAGAAATGCAGTACAGTATTGTAAATGTATTTTCTCTACCTTATGATTTTCTGAATAACATTTTATTTTCTCTAGCTTTACAATACATAATATATCTAATATACAAAATATGTGGTAATCAACTATATTATTGGTAAGACTTCTCTTCAACAATAGGCTATTAGTAGTTAAATTTTTGGAGACTCAAAAGTTACACTTGGATTTTTAACTGCATGGAGAGGAATCAGCACCCCAACCCCTGCATTGTTCAAGGGTCAACATATATATGCTTGAGAGAGAATGAAGGAGAACTATTGACCTTTAAAATTAATTTAGGGAAAAAAAAATAAATAATAAAGTAAAATTAGGAAGGGGCGCCTGGGTAGCTCAGTTGTTAAGCATCTGCCTTCGGCTCAGGTCATGATTCCAGGGTCCTGGGATCAAGCCCTGCGTCGTGCTCCCTGCTCAGTGGGAAGCCTGCTTCTCCCTCTCCCACTGCCTGCTCCCCCTACTTGTGCTCTCTCTCTGTGTGTCAAATAAATAAATATAATCTTTAAAAAAATTAATTCAGGAAAAACAGTTAAGTTGTTTAAGATTTTCTGAAGTAGACTGATTTTGAAAATCAGGAGTTACATATTTAAAAGGTTTCATAGAATACAGTTTGGAGATGAACATGTCTTTGTAGGGTGGTAATGTAGGATTTCGGCCAGATCTAATATTCAGTGATTGGTGGTCCTTGTACTCCTTTTCTGAATGTCAGTATGGTTATCCCTTAAAATCCAAAATCTTTAAGGCACCATGTTTTTATTACTCACACCTTGCAGACTACTACTAACCTTAAAAATAAAACTTATTTTATCAGCAAAAATGGGTTTACTCGAGAATAGCAAAGAATTCCAATTGGGGACATGCAAGCTATGGCAAAACTATCGGCAAATCCAGCAAATGAAGGAGAGGAACATCATTTTATGGAGAATGAGGAGGAAGTTGGGAGGGGTCGTTCTGAGTAGAAATCCATAGGAGAAAAGCAAGAGTTCAGGATGAGAATGACTGACCAAGGTTTCTCACTGGCTGAGTTGCAGTGGATTTCTTGGCAGGAGATTCCGTGCACATCTTTTCTGGTGGGGCCTATAATTGATTCTTTTCTATTGTGGTCTGTAATGGACAGTCCTTCATGTAATTGCTACTGGGTGGTATGGCTCCTTTTTCTAGCTTCCCACTTTAGTGAGGTTTCCCTTTATTAATTTTCACACTACTAACTAAAAAAAGAAAAATATCTCATTAGATACAGAAAAAACAGTTGACATAAAATTCAACATTCATTCATGACTTTCAGCAAACTCTGAATAGAAGAGAACTTTCTCAACCTGAGACAGAGCTCTACTGGAAGCCTAGAGTTAAGATTATACTATACAGTATTGTTGACTGGTTTTCCCCTGAATGGAGGACAAAGCAAGGATGTCTGCTCTCACCACTTGTATTTAACATGGAGTCCTGTACAGGGAAATATAACAAGAAAAAGAATTAAAGTACATAAGAATTGGAAAGGAGAAGTAATACTGTATGTATTTGCAGATGACATGATCATATATGTAGAAACCCTGAGGAATCTTTTTTAAAAAATCTACTAGATCTACTGAGTGAGTTTATTAAGGTTATAGGAAAAAAGGCCACTGTGTTAGGCTGAATTCTAAGATGACCCCCAGGGACTCTTGTCCCTGTATGATGTCCTCCCCTTGTGTGTAGGTAGAACCTGTGAATATGATGAGATATTATGTGAGTATGTTACATTATATAGCAAAAGGGATTTTGTGGATATAATTACTAAGGTTGCTTTGAGTTGATCAAAAGGGAGATTACCCAGGTAGGCCTGACCTAATCATAGGAGCCCCCCCCTTTTTTAAGACTTTATTTGAGAGAGAAAGAGAGGGCACAAGTAGGGGGAAGGGCAGAGGGAGAAGCAGACTCCTCGCTGAGCTGGGAGCCCGATTCTCAATCTCGGGATTACAGGATCCAGACCTGAGCTGAAGGCAGATGCTTAACCAACTGAGCCACCCAGGTGCCCCATAGGAGCCCTTTAAATCTAGGGCTGAAGTCAGAGATTCAAAGCTGATTAGGAGCCATGCTAAGAAAATGGTCTTTGAGTAGGGCTGGTGTCTGCCACCAATTTGGGGAAGATCTCTTAGCCACAGTCATTTTCTGTGACTGCCACAATACAAATAGAAATGGAAATAAGAATTTAGGGGAATTGCCATAGTCTCTGTAATCTGCTGAACACAGGTATATTTCTGTGCTAATAAAGCAGTTTTATTTTAAAAATTCAGCTTAGTTATGAGAGTCTCTCTTCTGTCCACGTATCTTTGTTTAGGGCTTTAGCATAAACTCATCCCTGCTGCGTGCCCTCCGAGTGGTGGTGCTCAGAGCACCGGTTTGCTAAAGGGGAGCCACAGAGCCCTGCTAGCCCTTGAGAAAAACTTCAAGCCGATCAGGTGGGCAGGGAAGCCAGAAGCAAACTGCATGATATCAAAGACATAAGCAGCTCTTTTTTTCTTTCTGTTGACAAAAAAAAGGACTTTTTTGGCCTAGATTGCAGTAGGAAACTTCTGGCCTAGAAATGAGAACTAGAAGTAATTTGCTTATGGGACATTTTAGAGATTAGGCTCCCCAGGCAAACTAGTGACATTGCTGTG
Organism: Zalophus californianus; assembly: GCF_009762305.2. Taxonomy (NCBI): domain Eukaryota; kingdom Metazoa; phylum Chordata; class Mammalia; order Carnivora; family Otariidae; genus Zalophus; species Zalophus californianus. The sequence goes on from NC_045602.1 coordinate 119,151,938, forward strand.
ATGAGGAAAGCATTCTGCTTGCTGGCCATAGATGGATAGACTTAAATCCTTTGAAGCCCTCATTAAGACATTGCCCGAAAATTTTTCAAAGGTTTTATTTATCCATTTATTTTATTCTATTTTATTTCTTATTTTTTTTTATAATTTTTTTATTATGTTAGTCACCATACAGTACATCATTAGTTTTTGATGTGGTGTTCCATGATTCATTGTTTGCCTATAACACCCAGTGCTCCATGCAGTACGTGCCCTCCTTAATACCCGTCACCAGGCTCACCCATCCCCCCACCCGCCTCCCCTCTAGAACCCTCAGTTTGATTCCCAGAGTCCATAGGCTCTCATGGTTCGTCTCCCCCTCTGATTTCCCCCTTCATTTTTCCCTTCTCCTAATGTCCTCCCTGCTGTTCCTTATGTTCCACAAATAAGTGAAACCATATGATAATTGTCTTTCTCTTTTTGACTTATTTCACTTAGAATAATCTCCTCCAGTTCTATCCATGTTGATGCAAATGTTGGGTATTCATCCTTTCTGATGACTGAGTAATATTCCATCATATATATGGACCACATCTTTATCCATTTATTTTAGAGAGAAAGAGCGCACACTAGCGGGTGGAGGGACAGAGGGAGAGGGAGAAAATCTCCAGCAGACGCGGGGCTCCATCCCACAACCCCAAGATCAGGACCTGAGCTGAAACCAAGAGTCGGATGCCCAACCGACTGAGCTACCCAGGCACCCTGCCCACAAGTTTTATTTTTATTAAAGTATAATTGGTCAGTATTCCTTATCTTCTTTGAGAATTTAAGACCTTCATTTCTTTGTTCTAGGTTGAGACTTGATAAACAGGAGTCAAAGAAGAGCTTTTTTGCAAATATATTTCACTTTTTTCCTCAAGTGATTTCCCATGACCTGATATTTACATCACTGGGCAGGTTGATGAATATGTGGCTGGGTAGTTTTATTAAGCTGCTTCTTTTTTTTCCCCTCCCCCTTCTCCTTTTCTTGATCTCATATAGCTTAGTCCCAGTTCCAGAATGAAGAAGCTGCCTCAGGGTCGCCCCGTGCCTCCCCTTGGACCTGAGACCAGAGTTTCTGTAGTCTGGGTGGAGCGCTATGATGATATAGGTACTGTGTGTAAGGACTTTGTCCATAAGTAAAATTACTATAGAATGACAATGACTTGCTGAATGTCTGGGGAGATGCAGCACAGATGTGATATGGTGGCCAGAAGCTGGGGCTGGAGTTCAGCAAGCCTGTGTTGGCATCCTGGCTCTGCCTCTCACTCAGTTTCTTTAAGCCTTAGATTACTCATTTGTTAAATGGAGACACTCATGGCACTTCCTAGTTGTGATGACTAGGGGATGTAAAACTTTTAGCTCTTGTTGATATCACAGTGAATGGCTTGTTGCGACTTGGTCCCACTCCATGTAGCTCCTGGTCATCCCAGGACCTCTGGAAAAGGGAAGGGGGAACACTTTCCTCACCTCTGCATGAACCCTACTGTCTAGTTCTGGTGTAAATATTAATTTGTCCTTAGGAATTCTGCTTTGGATAAGTTTCTTATGAATTTTTATGTAAGCAACATGAGAGCATTAGAAATGCATACTTAGCCTAGAATCTCATCCAGCTCAGGGTTTGTGGAAAGGTGTGATCATTGCTTTCCAACCAAGCCCTCAAAGACCACAGATCATGTTCTATAAAAACTCAGCTTTAGATGAACTTAGCCAAAATTTGTCTTGAGGGAGATTTCTTTTTGGTGAGGAATGGTTAGGATTATGTATTTTAGGATACCACAGTCCATATATTTATTACACACTTGTATAAAGAGATTAGGAAATTCTATTTCATACTATTTATTTTAGAAATATAAGGGAGGTATTAATTGTAATGCTCTTATTTTCTTCCAGAAAACTTTCCCCTCTCAGAGCTGCTGACAGAGATCAGTACTGGTGTGGAAACTACTGCAAACAGTAGCACTTCTCTGAGGTACACTCTTTCTTTGCCTGAGGCTCATCAGCATGTCTTGAAGCCTAGAGAAACCTATTCATGATAATATGTCAGTTGTGATTTCATAAAGAAAGACATAAGGGAACAAAAGGGATGAAGGCAATAGGAAATAAGCATAGGGGAAAAATCAAAGAAGTTGGTAGATAACGTGCACAAGGTGATAAATTAACAAGCATTTTAAAATGGCATAATTAATTGCTGTTTTACATTTATCTGCAGCAAAGAGAAAAATGGTGGAAGCAGTTAAGTATTAATGAAGACTAATAACAAACTGTCAATATTAGATAGGAGTAATAGAGTTAAATTGGTCAAAACATTCTGGGTGGTTAAAATGTCCTAATTAAATGAGCTATTTAATGGAAAAATATTTCTAAGTAAAATGGAATACTAACTTTATTATAGTTAAGATTCCTATTTTAGCTGCCCATGCACAAAAAGGATAAAAGGGGATAATTGGATTCTAGGATTAATAACAATGTATCTGTGTAGGCTTTATAGTTTCAAGGCTTTTTGCTTGCTTGCTTTTGGTTTAAACAAGTATTTTAAAACAATTCACAAGAGGTACCATTATCATTTCTGTTTTACAAATGGATTAAAATAGGATGATAGAAGTTATTCTTCAGTTTCACACATTCAGTAAATGAAAGAGAAAGTGATCTGAACTCAGGCTTCTGACCCCAGATGCTAGCCTTATTTTGTACATCAGAGAGCTGCCTTTGATATCAAGCTACATGATCTGATTTGTATTGCATTTAAGATGAATTTGTTCTTAACATCATTAGATTGTTGTCATAGAATTGGAGTAAAGGTGGTTTATTTTAACATCATATTTTTAAATTTCCAGAAAAGGATAAGTCATTCTTTTTTTTTTTTTTTATGTTCAGTTAAGCCAGCATATAGCACATCATAAGTTTTCGATGTAGTGTTCAACCTTAGTTGTCTATAACACCCAATGCTCATCACAACACGTGCCCTCCTTAATACCCATCACTCGGTTACCCCATCTCTCCACCCCCCTCCAGGAGGACAAGTCGTTCTTAAAACTTCGTGTTTTTTCTGCTAAAGTATTTTAAAGCAAGTTATAAGAGATCCAGACATTTTAAATATATCAGTCTGCATTTCTGAAAAACAAAAACACTTTTCAAATAGATAAAGATAAAATTATCACAATAATAAAATTAGTAATAGTTCCTTAATTTTATCTAGTAACCAGTTCATATCGAAATTTCTCCATTTTCCCTAAAATATCCTCTATAGTTGATTTATTCAAACCAGAATCCACTCTGGGACTTTGTGTCTGATGTTATCATGCCTTCAGGTGCTTTTACTATAGAACAGCCCTTTTTGTCTTTTTTTTTTTCTCCATGATGCTGACTTACTGAAGAGACTAGAATAATTCTCGAGGTGAACTTTTCTTGAACTAGTTTGAAAGAGAACTTTTAAGTGTCTTGTGTTGGTGGTGGTGGTGTTAACGGTTTCAATCTTTTTAGGTCAAACGTTATAATATGGGGGTGGGGGGATGGGTTAGCCCGGTGATGGGTATTAAGGAGGGCACGTACTGCATGGAACACTGGGTGTTACATGAAAACAATGAATCGTGGATCACTACATCAAAAACTAATGATGTATGGTGACTAACATAACATAATTAAATAAAATTTTTAAAAAAAGTTATAATATGACTAGACTGTAAAAATCGTATTTTGTTGGTAGACTGGTAAAATCAAGAATTTGTCTTGATGACAGAATTAACTATATGAACGATTTTTATATAATGTATTGAAAATTGACTCAGTGTTGCTTTGGCCAGAATCACCTTACCTATATAGAAAGAAAGCAAAAAAAAAAAAAAAAACAAATACCAACATACATTGTAGCAAGTATCACAGAGTAATAACATGGGTACCTCTAGACATGGTGACATATCCCTGAGCATGATGGGTGTCTCAGTCTTCTAAAGGCACAGTTGTGAATTAGCACCCATGGCCTGTTCAGAGGCTTTGAAGGCTTTGGCCTTGCCAAGATACAGCCATTTATCACCTTTGCTAAGGAGGACACTTGCAGCTGGCCCAGACTAATGGGCCTCACAATCTCCTCCCCCCAACCCCTGAACAAAAATTTTATCAGAGGTTCTCATAAGGGGGACTCAACTATATTCCCACTTGTGCTTTGAGATGCCAGGGTTGACTGTGGTGGAATTCCCCTGCACTCCGGCCACCCCCACATTTGTTCCCTACAAGAAGGAGGGACTAAGTGAAAGAAAGTCCCATAGCCAGTTGCTGGGTTCATAGCTTCCTGCCAGAGATTCCTCTGCCTTTGCTTCCACCCTGTGTCCCTAGTGGTTGGTTGTTTTTGTTTGTTTGTTTTACCTAGTGATTTTAAAACACATTTTTAGCCCCTTTTTTGTCAGTTTGAAAAGCCCAACCCCAGTGATGGGCCTTTAGGGCCAGGTGTTGATGGGGGTGGGAGGTTGGGTACAGCAACATGGGCTCCCAGAAGGAGGATCCTGAGCAGACTGACACGTTGGCTCTTATCAGACTGTATCAAGCCCGGCATCAAGTGTCCTTAATTTTCTTATATTACACACGGGGCACTTCAACTTTTATATGTTTGGAGTAAAAAGAATTTTCTTTTCTTAAGATCTACCACTCTTGAAAAAGAAGTTCCTGTCATCTTTATCCATCCTTTAAACACTGGATTATTCCGGATAAAAATTCAAGGAGCCACTGGAAAATTTAACATGGTCATCCCACTTGTGGATGGGATGATTGTCAGCAGGCGAGCACTTGGTAAGGTCTTCATATATGGCCGAAGAGTTAAGGTTTCTCTCTTTTATTTATTTGTTTGTTTAAACATTTTCATGAACCAAGAAGAAGTAGAAATAAGGAAATGGTGAAATTACTTAATAGATCGCACATGTAGAAAATGCTGTGGTTTGGGGCGCCTGGGTGGCTCAGTTGGTTAAGCATCTGCCTTTGGCTCAGGTAATGATCCCAGAGTCCTGGGATCAAGTTCCGCATCAGGCTCACTGCTCAGCGGGGAGTCTGTTTCTCCCTCTCCTTCCCCCTGCTTGTTCTCTCTCTCTCTCACTTGCTCTCAAATAAATAAAATCTAAAAAAAAAAGAAAAAATGCTATAAATAAGAAGCATGTTTTGTTCTAACTGTGCTTCGTCTACTTAAGTACATGTAGAACTACGATTCACAAACTTCCAGGCCTGGGAAATCAGATAGCTGTGTATAATCCAGGGCAGGAAAGTGGGTTGTCAGACCAGATTTTTGCTTCTGTTTTCCCTTGTCATGTATTTCTTCTAACAGTTTTATCTTAGTAGAGTGTTGTCCGTCTCTCCAGGGACAGGGAGTTTTGCAAATAGAATGAACTAGGTTTGACTTTGCAGGGAGTAGTTCACTTGAATACTGACAGTTCACCTAGATGGCTAGTTATTCACATTGATTTTAATACCCTCTGTTTTCAAGGTTTTCTGGTGAGGCAGACTGTAATTAATATTTGTAGAAGAAAGAGACTGGAGAGTGACTCCTACAGTCCACCACATGTCCGCCGGAAACAGAAAATCACGGACATCGTCAACAAGTACCGGAACAAGCAGCTGGAGCCAGAGTTTTATACTTCACTTTTCCAGGAGGTTGGACTCAAGAACTGCACTTCTTAGATACTGTCTGTCTAGGACTCTTGAACTCCAGTTTGGGGCTATGATATCAGAGCAAAACAATTTGATAGGTGATCACTGTAAAAAGAAAAACAAATCACTCCCCAAGAGCTTACTGTTTAATCACCAGAATAGAAGAAACACATAAACCCATTCGATAGAAGACTTTTGGCTTTCTAGTGAAATGGGCTCCCAGACACAATCATATTCCTGCTGGTAATGATGATATACATTTTAGTCATAAACTTTCTTTTAAAAGTGACAATTTTAGTTAAATATAAGCCTTTTGAGGAGAAAGGCTTTATGCATCTCATTTAAACACGTGCATTGGTAGTATCAAATTTGCAAATTAGAAGGTGAAGATAGTTTTATACTTCACTTTTTAGGAGGTTATATTCAGAATTGAAATCTGTCTCAGAATCTTCCAGGATATTTAAAGACTCATGCTGATGATAGCATGGAGGAGAAGGAAAAAAATCTCAGCTTTCTGCTCACTTGTAAGTCCATTTGTCGTCCAGCTGTCCAACTGACAGAAATGAGCATAAATGTGTTTTGTTTAGATAAGAAGCCTGACATTAAAATGTTTCATGTTTCCTCCACATTTCACAAAGTTATCGTCCTCATTACTGCACAGATCTATCTGAAGGCCTCAGTTTCTGGGCAGCCCGGGAGCAGATCTACAGTGGAGGCATGGCCCTGTCCTTTAACGGGGACACAGATGGCATTTGTGGGGTTAAAAGTTGTAAGACAGCAGCAATACCTCCGCTCTCTCCATTGCTGTGTGGCTTGGGGACATGATGACAGGCCAAACATTTTTAATTCCTTGGTAATTTCTTGGTTAAATTTTGAGAAGTGTAAGCTCACAACAAGGGTTGAAAATTATTTGGTTTCATCCATTGTCTCTTATTTCAGGACCAAGCAGGAAACTGCAGTAGTTTATGAAGGATTCTAATTTGGGGTCCAGGACATAGCCTCTCAATGCTACTAATTCAGATCTCTCCCAGAGAGCTACTGGATTTCATCATAATTGACAAACATTAGTGACCACGCCCTAGGGTGGCTGCTCTTAGAAATGGCTGTTGTGACCATGTTTTCTGGACCTTTGCCAGTTGAAGGCACAACAAATCCCTGCCCGGGTTTTGGAAATACTTCTGTTACCTCACTGCTATTTTTCTGCCAGGGATAAATGTTTTGAGGTGGCCAGACCCAGAACAACCTTCCAAGGATTCCTGTTACAGTGCTAGAGTATACACTGCTCATTTCTCCTATTCTTCTCTGCTTTCTTCTTTATTAAGATTATTTTATGTTAAGAAAATAAGTGACATTTGAAGTCCAAAGAGGAGTCCTCACAGCTGTGTTAAGAGTGGTTTCCCGCGTGAACTCTGGTGTCAGTAGACTGTAGGTCAGGGCCGTAATGGTGTGCTTGGTTTGATGTTTGGGGAGTTCATTTGAGGGTGGGGGATAATGTAGGGCCTAGTTCCCTGTGCAGATATTTCTATTCCAAAAGTATGTATTTTGTCATCTGTGAGCAAGAAATGTGGGTATCATAGCAGTTCTTGGTTTTAAGTTTGTTGTACCCTTTTCTTCATGTTTGTTTTAAGCTCAGGTAAAGGTTACCTCCTCCTTCTATGACTCCAGTTTCCATTCAGGGTATGATATTATTGGGTAATTGATTTTCTTTTTAATCTGGGCAATAAATCTGGGTGTTTCCAGATGGTAGCATGGGGGTAGGGTGTGTAAAATAAAGATGAGCAAATTCTACCCTAAAATGTTTTATTAACTCAGCAGGTATAAGGTGAGGTTTAACAACTTTCATGGAATTTCCAGATTGACATTTCAAAGAAAAAATGGGCCCTTTTTCTAGTGGACATGAACAAAGGAGGCTTAAACTGATAGGCAACTTACAACATTCCAGAGGTTAAAAATAACGGATGTAGGTATACTTCCTCGGTGTGATTCTTCAGATAAAACTTTTACCTTTATCATAGTTTTACTGTCAGCAAAATATACTGTGATGTGCGTGTTGAGGGTAGGCTTCCTGATCCTTCAGTTTGCTCTAATTTCTGGCAACTCTGTAATACATGACTGATAAGTGAATAATAACTGTGTTGAATGCGGTTTGTAATCTGGAAGCCTATCATCTCCCAGGGAAGGAGGGATAGATTTAGAGCTGTGCAGCCCCCAAAGGCATGAGATCCCAGTGTGTACAGCACAAACAGAATATAGGGTACATACACCTCGTGAGGTGCTCCTTCCTTCTGCTCAAGATAACATTTATCTAAAAAGGGGGTGCGGTAAGAACCCTTGGAAACTTTTACAAGTATGGGTTTGAGTTCATGGTCACTAAGTTCACCCAACTGCCTTTGTTAAAAATCACTTTGAGTAGAATAATGCCAGAGGAGCATATTTAGTCACTAGTAATAACCTTTAGTAGTCCACTTGATAAATTTGCTAGTGTCTTTTCATAACACTTTGAAGGGAAGCAAGGACCACTTTGGTCTGTGGCTTAAACAGTATAGTTGCTGCATGTGACAGATGTTATCAGGGGGTGGATGAGTGTGGCATTTGGTGACAAGGAAAGCATTACCCAAGGGACAGAGGCAGGTGGCCCCTCATAGTCCTTTTTCCCATTCGGGAGATGGGGGCTTTCCTCCTCCTTTCTGTTTGGGAGCACTGACGACAGTGAGGAGGCTTTGCCTTCCCTTGGTCAGCCAGCTACCACTTTTGTCCCGTGCTTCCTCCTAAGACCTCCTCCTACCTAGCATTGGCCCTCTGAAAGGAATAGTTACATGGTGGATTCACCCCCTCCTGCCCTGGCCATACACAACCCCTCACGCACGCATGCTGTCTGCCATTTCCTGGTCCTCAATTTCAGGGCAGCCCATTCTCCTCTGGACTTCCTTAGAAATGCAAAAGACTTACATCTTTGGTCAGTAATGTCAGTTGCCCACAGGTTGTGTGTATGAGGCCTTTATGAATGGTTACTTTCTACATACTGTGGGGAAGCATTTGTCAGGCTCTGCAGAGTGATTTTCAGAGGGACAGTCTTCGGGAGCATTTATTTCCTTTGGAAGGTGAGACTTAACCCAAGGTGGAAATCAGCTTTGCTCAAAGACCTGTTTTGTGGTAGATAGTAATAAAGATGTATTGGGGGTAATTTGACACTCCTGCTGGCAGTGGTTCTCCATTCAGCATTTTAAATCCCATTCAGGTTATATCTTCCTGAAAAGAATTGATTTCTGTGTTTACATGAAACAATAGGTTGAATTAGATGGTCTGTTTTAAGGATTTCTGTGACAGCCTCTTTCCCCGAGACAGAGAGATAGAAGGTAATCCACCCGCTCAGTGTGGAATCAAACTGTGGGTTCTCGGTAGCTGAAGAAGCCATGTACTGTATAGTGTTTTTCTCAGAGTATCAACTCACGTTCTTCAGATGCTTTTCTTTTTTTAATGGTGAGGGAAAAGGTGTAATTTGGGATTCCACAGTGCCTTGCATATAGTAGGCGCCCAATAAATATTTGTTGAAGCAAACCAAGTTTCCCAAGTCCTTGCCTCTTGCAGTGACCAAGAACATCTTTCTCCTCTGAAGGGCTTGGCAGTTGTGGCTAAAAAATAAGCAGTATCATTATTTGCTTGAAATCATATATACAATTTGTATGAATTTCGGTATGTTGCCAAGACATGATCTTTTTCTTATTGTATTTTCTGTAAATATTTCTGGCACTGAACTGTAAAGTAAAGGCGAAATGTAAATACGAAGGTGTACCCGTGTCTCTTGCCTTCTGTGTTTTCTCTTCTTCAGTTAGGGGACAAGGCCCAGAGGCTTTGTTTGTATTTATGCTGATCCTTTGTCCAGAAGAAACCCATGGAATATTGAATGTAATACATTTAGTCAATTAAATTTTAAGGAGATTCTTATCTAACAATGTTGTGTGTGCTTTTGGTGACAGGCCGGGGTTTGACTCCTGCACGGGTGTTTCTCATTTACTCTTTCCAGGGCGCGTGTGCTCTGCTTTGCCTGACCTTCATAATTTAGATCTGTGGGTTTTCATGCTGGTTTTGTAGAGTTTCACAGAGTACTCAAAATTAGATTAATTTTTTTTAAAGATTTTATTTATTTATTTGAGAGAGAGGGAATGAGAGATAGCACGAGAGGGAAGAGGGTCAGAGGGAGAAGCAGACTCCCCGCTGAGCAGGGAGCCCGATGTGGGACTCGATCCCGGGACTCCAGGATCATGACCTGAGCCGAAGGCAGTCGCTTAGCCAACTGAGCCACCCAGGTGCCCAAAATTAGATTAATTTTTAAAAATAATTTTTAACTGAGTTATAATTGACATACAGCATTATATTAGTGTCAGGGTGCAACATAGTGACATACTGTTTTTATACACGAATTGCTTACCTGCATAGGTATAAGCTGCTCTGTGTCACTGTACAGAGTCACCACAGGGCTTGTGTAATGCAAACACAGCCAGTGGAAGCCCCCCGTACGGAGGCTCTTGTTCACCAAGGCGCTGGCTGCCTGTATCTCAGCAACACAGAAAGGCAGCCGTGCTTTCTGCCTGCGCAAAACCTGGGCTCGGCCAGGGCTAGCAGTCAGGAAAGGGGAGACACAGAGGAAGTCATCCTACCCCCACCCACTGCCCCTGTGAGGAGGGTTGGCTTGAGAAGGTTCCATGCAGCCCGATTAGCGCCTTCCTGCCCAGACCACGTGTGTGGGGTGGTTGTACCACCCAAGGAAACAGCAATGAGAATGGTGAGGGTGCCTCTGCCAAGAGCTGTCCCTCCAGCCTGCCACTGACTCGACGGGACATTAACATGTGACCCCCTGAGCTGCCTCCCCTGTAGTTGTGCGTCCCTGCCTGCTCTGCCCACAGGACCTCCAGCTGGTCCTTGGTGGCCAGCGACGCGTCAGGCTGATTGCAGAGTGGTCCTGTTTTGGGCTCTGGGGAGAGTGTGTGTTCAAGCCTTTCCCACCGGTGCTGCTCAGCTCCTTCAGGAGTCAGTGCCAAGAGATCCCCAGCCCAAACCACTCCTGGTCTTGGCCTCTGGGCTCTGAGTGGCACAGCCTGCCAAGGCACTGTTCTTCTTGTACATGCATTCTAATGCTCTCTGCCCAGGCTGCCTCTTCTGGGGACTCCAGTCATCCCACCATTGGGCTGAAACTGTCTCTAAGCCACTGGCTTCCGAGCTCCAGCTCTCCCTGCCCCTCCCCTCCTTCCACCCCTTCCCTGTTTTTTTCTGTGGCTGGCCCTCTTGCCTTTCTCTGTGAGCCGGTATCCTCCAGTAAGGGGGGTCCGTCCACCCCATGTCTCCCCCAGGTCTACCACCCACTTCTTGCAGCTGCTCTCCCAGCCCGGAACTGGGTTGGCCTGATGAGTTGCTGTGGCACCAAAATCAGGGCTGCGTCCGACTGGTTGCTCATTACCATGGTGTCCTAAGGCTCAGCTGGAGGTTCTGACTCAGTAGAGCGGGGGGAAGGGTAGGAATTGGTGTGTTTCACAGACACTTGCCCGTAGTGACTGACGTAGCTGGTCCAGGACCCTCTTGGGGCCTGCAGTGCTTCTGCCTCCCCTTCCATAGGCACCAGCCATGCCTCCTGTGAGCTCCCCGCACCTGTCAGGCTCCCTGTCTGGCCAGAGTCTCCCTCCAGCTTGGGGATGGCCAGGCCCTGGAGGTCCAGGGCCTCCTTCCTGCCACGGGGCCTGGCACATGGAGGTGTACTACTACATGAACGAATGACAGATGAGGTAGGAAGAGAGAAGATTGGCATTTGAGAGTGTTCTCTCTCCTTGGGAGACGAACAAGGCTAACCACTTAGAAGCCCTTCACTGAAAACTCTAATAAGAAGAGGTGCAGAAGTTTCCAGATTAAATATTTATTGAGGGCCTACTGTGTCTTAGGAAGTTTTTAAATAGCAACCCAGTGACCCAGGCTGGCCCAGCAGGCTTGTTTTCCTGAGCCAACAGTGTTTCAGTGCTTGATGCAACATTTTTAAATGGGGAGATTTCACATAAAAGTGCAGATTTGGGCGGCTCTCTTGGGAAAGGAGATGTGGCACTACCGGGCCTGCCTCTCCCACGCAGCAGTTAACTGCCCGAAGCTGCGACAGCTGCCTGCTTTGGACGCACCAACGTCCATCCAGGTCACCACAGCCCCCGCCACTGCCACCAAGTGCAGATGTGGGCACCTGTAGCCAGAAGGACAGGCCCGGGACCTGGCCGGCCCCTGAAGGAATCTGTGACCTCATACTTGAACAGCCACCTGGGGGCGATGTTTGTCCCATCATTTATTCTTCTAACTTTTAGCAGCTTGCTGAGGTAAGAATTCTTTCCATCTTACAAGAAGATCCAAGGAGGTGTCCCATGAACCCATAGCATTTTGGCAGGGATTTGGACCCAGGCCTGCCTGCCTGGAAGCCTGGGCTTCTGTTCTTGGCCAAACTGTCTCACTGCCACTAGCTTCCACCCGCTGGTCCAAAAGCACTCGTCCAAAACAGCTCTCCCTTTGCCTGAAGGACACTGTGACTTCCTTGTTATGTCACCCGCTCAGTCACGATTGGGCCGAGAGCAGAGTGTGGCCCGGCCCACTGGGTCCCCACGGCAGCCCTGCCAGCCCAGCCCGGGCAGGCCTGGCTTAGCCACACATGCACCATGAAGTACCCCCTGGTGCCGCTGGTGAGCGACCTCACGTTTTCTTTCCTGGTGCTCTGGCTCTGCCTGCCCGTGAGCTTGCTGTTGTTCCTGTTGATCGTCTGGCTCCGCTTCTTACTGAGCCAAGGTGAGCTGCCCAGGCCGGGCCCTAATCGTGGAGCTGGGCAGGGGGGTCCTGGAGCAACTGCAGAGAGAAGAGTTTCCTTTATGCACCTTAACCGCTGGCTGAGACAAGCAGTGACCTGTAGGAGCAAAGGATTCATTGAGTAGTTTAGAGGCCAAGAGTGAGCCCCTGAGTTGGGGAAGCAGTGTGTTTGTGTGCACACTTGTGTCCCCTCAGGGCCACTGCTTGGCACAAATCAGAGGTGGCCCCTGCCCCCAGATGAACTGGTCAAAGGGACCCTTTCCTGGGACTAGCCAGGGCACAAGGCTGGGGGAACAAGGCATGGGCTGGACTTCAGCCCCTCCCAGTCCCTCAGCTGGGTACTTTTGTGCAGTAAACAACCTACACAATGGGATATGGCAGCCCTAGGCATTTATCAGGTGCCAAGAGACCACTCACACAGCTTTCTGCCCAGACTATACATCAGGGAGGCATCTGGGTTCTCGGGGTCGCAAGATCATGGAGGCTGACGGACACTTGTCCTGAGCTCACCATGCCACCCAGAGGAACGGGGGGCAGGGTGGAGCTGGCCACGACGGAAGCTGGGGGCCGGTGGCGGGGATGGCTTTCTGCTCCGCAGGTATCCTATCTCCCTGGGGGCTCCCCTCTCCACGGGGCCTCTCCCCGGGACCTTCCACCTCCTGCTTCTCAGTTCCAAGACCTCTGGTCAGCTAGGCAGGGAGGGTGCTGACGTGCAGCCAGCTCTGGTCAGACGGCATTGAGACAGGGTAAGCGGTCCATCCCCAGATCTGCCACATGTTCTCAGGCGTGCGGGCTGCTGATGGCGTCATTACTGGGAGTTCCTGGCAAGAGCGTCCAGAAAATGTCTGTTTACATTCTCATATTCCCGGGGTGGGCTGCAGCCCTCCCTGAGGGGCGCACCTCGGGCGTCCAGCTGGTGGCTGGTGGGAGTCAGGGCACTTGTCCGTGTAGTGGCTGTAAAAGCCATCTCTCCGGAGGCTAGGACGTGGGCCCACATTTTAGCCTTGCCCCTTCATCGCTCAGAATAACTGCTAACCTTTTTTCAACACGTACTAAAGGTTGTGCCAAACAAGATGATGTGCATCATCTCATTTAATCCTCAGAATAACCCTGCGAAGTAATCCTTATTGCCCAACTGAGGAAACCGAGGCTCGGGGAGAGAAGCCATGTGCCCAGGTCACACACCTATGAACTACTTGAGAGTGCCGGTTATCTGGTTGCCACATCCTGGCTCTGCCTGCCCCCGGCTCTGTGACTTTGGGCAAGTCCTCTCTGAGCCTTGGGTTTCTCACCTGCAGGATGGAGATAATATCGGCCCCTACCCTTTGGGGCTGTGGAGAGATGCATGTGAAGGGCAGGGCAGCCAGGACGTGTACGCACGCGGCACATAGTAGGTGCTCACAGGCTGCGGAATAATCTGTTTCAGTGACAGTTTTGTCGAGGTGGGAGGAAGCGCAGGCCTGGCTTCAGACGGCTTCTCCGGAGGCAACGTGGCACCTCACCTACGGTCTAAGGCACTAATCTCCAGCAATTCATTCTCCCTGAAGGCCCTGCTCTAAAACCATCCACAGCCTGCCCCGTCCTGACCTTTTCTCAGACTTTCTCCCTCATCTCACATGGCCCTTCGCAAGAAGGCATTTGGTAATTTGCAATGACCAGAAGCTGTCCTTAAAGTGAGGGGAGCAGTCTTCTCGGAGTTCTTAGCATTGTTGCCTTGGTCATGTCCTTGTGCCAGGGTCTGGGCCTGCCGGGCTTTGGGGGAGCTGCTTCTCAAGGACACCCTGGCCGGCAGTTTTCTCTTCTGCTGTGGATCTCTTCACTGGAATCAGTTTGGCCTGGAATCCGGTGTGAAAAGCAGACAGGACTAGCTCTGACCCCTCCCCTGCTCAGCAGGTCAGTTCCAGGGCCCGGAAGGTGGCCGGTTTGAGCAGGGAGTGCCATGTGGCCCAGGAGGACGGAGATGGAGCAAGGGGAGAAGGGAGCTGCCTGGAAAGCTTGGCACCGAGGCAAGAAAAGGTCGTAGGCAGCTGAGCCCTGGAGAAGCCGGCCAGTGGGGACAACACTAATCCCGGACCACGACAGGAGGAGAGGATGAAGCCACGTGTGCCCTTCAAGGGGAAGGGGCTCCTCGGAGGACATTTCCTTTGTGATCGGAAAGGAATTTGCGGAAGAAAGAAGAGAGACCTCCAAAGAGATGGATTTAGGGCTGAAACATGCCTGTTGAGGGTCCTGCTCACCTCATGGTGATCCTTGGAGCGAGGTGTTAAGTGCAAAGCTGCCTCTGAATCCCCCGACTTCAAACAGGTGCACCCCATGGAACCGCAGGGCACTGGTGCCGGGAGGCTGATCGGAGTCCAGCACCACCGCTTCTGTCTGTGAGCCTGGACAGTCCACCTTTCTGAACCTTCCTCATCTGTAAAATACAAGTAACCACTAGTAAATGCCTTCAAGTCGTTGTTAACAGGATTAAATGAGAAAATGCACGTGAAACACTTAGCAGGTAGCATGTGTTCAAAAACCAATCACGATCCGTAGTGAAGAGCAGTTGCTTCAAGCCCTCACACTGATTTGTAAATCCTCATCGCTGCCAACTTGGATGAGCACCTGTTGTTGTACATGGTCTACGTCAGTTAAACTCTCCTCCTAGGGCTGTAATATGCCCATTTTACAGATGAGGAAATGGAGCCCGCCTTTTCTGTCTCCTGCTCTTGGCCTGCAAGCGGAGAGCTCTCTTCGGCCTCCGTTACTTCTCTGTCACCAGTGAGACACCTTAAGAGTATAGTGAGAAGGAGAATTCCCCCATCCCTTCTCCTTTCTCCTTCACCTTGCCTTCCCAGAGACATCACTGTAGCGAGCTCATGCACCTATCTAACAACACAGGCAGGTTTTCCAAAAAAGTGTGGGCGGATTGTTACTTGTTTTTCAAAAAAAAAGGGGGGGAGGAGATCCTACCCTATACATTTCTCTGAAACTTGCTTGTGATGTATCACAGACATCCTGCAAGTCGAAAGCTACAGGTCTCATGGTTGTTTTAACAGCTTCTGACATGCCACTGGATGGAGAGGCAGCTCTTTATGCAGTGCGCCTGTCCCACACCTCCGTCACCCTGACCTCTCAGGATGGACACACACACACACACACACACACACACACACACACACACATACACGCACACACAGTTTCCAGGGTATTTTATTGCTTGTGCATTTTTCACCGCAAGACAGTGCTGCAGAGAAATCTTGTACATATATGCTCAGATATTTGTTAATAAGTGGACGAATGGATGGATGGGCCAATGGTTGGGTTTGTGTCTCCTCAGTGCCCGCTCTTGGACCACACCCAATGCAAGTAGGTCATTTGTTCGCCTGTAGGGCCTGTCCCTATTTAACAGGTGGGTATGGCCACTTTCTGAGTGCTATGACAACCTTTTTTGGTCCCTGGTCACCTTCAAGGTCCTCAAGTCTTCCTGAGATCTCAGGGCTGTCCCATATGTCATGGTTCTGCTTGGCCCCTTGGTCTCAGACAAGGTTGCAGGGATGCCCAGGCTTGGCAGGGGGCTCCTTTTGGGTCAGGATGTGACCACCTGCGGCCTTATCTTGTACCTCCACAGATTCAGAGGAAAATGACTCATAGATTTATGCTTTGACTGGGAGCCCTGGATCAAAGGCCCAGCCCAGTTTTGCTGGGAGGGGACACTCCATAGCTAAAAGGAGGAGAGGCCCAGCTGGTGAGCCTGTTCAGCCAGGTGAGACCGTTCTGGGGGGCGGGGGGCAGGAATGGGGAGCTTCGGGTCCTACCCAAAGCCTAGGGCGGCTGCCATGTTGGAGGTCCGCTTCCTCCACCACGCCGGAGAGCTTGTTGTCTCTGCCATGTTGGGGAACCCTCTGCTTCGTTCTGTTGGAGACCTGTTTTCACCATGTTGGAGGACCAGCTTCCTCTGCCATGAAGAGTTCCTTTACAAAGATTCCCTACCCTTTACCTCCATAACCTCACCTCCCACCACTCTCCTTACTGAGAGTCTTTGCACTGACCGCTCCCTCTGCCTGGAACTCTTCTCCCCCACAACCACTTGGCGCGCTCCCTCACCTCTGAGGTTGAGCTCAAATGTTCCCCTTACTCTGCTCTAGACTGTCTTCTGCCATAGCACTTACCACCTCCCAATGTGCCCGATAATTGATGCTCCAAATGCAAAGCCCTCCCAGCACTCCTGACACACCGCTCTTTGAGGGGGAATGACACGATGCCGGTGATGATGCTCGCTGATAGTCTTCGGACACTTAAGGGGCAGCAGGGCCTGGGCCGAGAGCACTTCCCTTTCACAAGCTCATGCATGAGATCCTATGAAGAGGGTATAATTCTTACCTCCATTTTGCAAATGAGAACTCTGAGTGGCAGAGCAGTAAGTAATTTGCCCAAAGTTACTGAACACCTCGGCAAGGCCTCATCCATTCCAGTGCAGTTAAATGTCGTCCCCGTGTCAATGACCCCAATGCTCTAACGGTCCTTCTCAGCTCTAAGAGCCCCGTGCGTGCTTTAACGTTCTGCTGTCTCTTATCTTAAAATTTTTAATTTTTGAACGAGGGGCCCCACACATTCATTTTTTTAACGGGCCCACAAATTGTGTAGCCTGTCCTGTTTGTGTACAATTAGTGGGGTGAGAAGAGGAGACTTTCGGACTCTGCTCCAGAATCCTGCCCCATTCCTACCGAGCCCTTCCCACCCCATCCTATATCTTTTCCTCTCTCACCCCTTCAATCCATTGTCATCCCTAGGCCCAATCTTCCATGCTTTTCCAGCCTGGCTTTTCTGGAGTCCGTGGAGCGGTGGTGGTGGTAACCGAGGTGGATGGGAGAGACTCACTGGCGAGGGAAGAGGACTCTGGCGAGTGAGGGGCTTCCCTGGGGTCCCCAACTCCTCTCCTCCACCAATGGACTCAGGAAAGCCTCCAGAGGACCCACCTCTTCTCTCACTACAGGTGATCTCCCAGGGTCCCTGGGGAGGAGCCTGAGCCTGTGAAGATGGGATAAGCAGGCACTTGGGGAGAAATTGGCCGCCTGAACGCAGAGGATGTCCTAGGACGGCTGGGCCAGAAGGTGTGAGTCCGTATTAAAGAGACGAAGGGGTTCCTGTGCTCAGGAGACCCCTGATAAACACACTGGGCCCAGGCATTCATTTAACAAGCTGTGGGCTCTGGGCCCAACCCCCGGCACTGACTCCAACCGTCCTTGACCATCTTTGGGAATGCCTGACTCTCTCCCACCCTTTCAAAGGGTTGGGGGATCTTACCCTCAGCTCCCAATCTATAATTTCACACTCCTTGATTCGCCTTTAGGTTGACTTCAATAACAAATACTCATTTTATAAATACAGAGCGGTTACATATGCCTAGTTATAAAAATAACTCACATTTAGTGAACATCTATGGTGTACGAGGCGCTTTTCCCTGTGCCTTATACAGGGGTTTTATCCCTCACCAGAATTCTATGAGGTAGGGTTTTTGGTTATCCCTGTTTCACAGATGGGGAAAATGAGGCACAGAATGACCAAGTGTCTGGCTTGGAGCCACGCCAGGGGAGTTGGGGTTTGAGCCGAGGCCCTGAATCCACTGTGCCGGGTCTTCTCCAGCGTGGAGTGTGGGGGAGGTGCAGGGGAGGCAGGGTTCTGCCCTTTGAAGAAATCCCCTGTCCTTACACCCTCACTGGCTGCCCAGGGGCAGCAGAGTTGATGGCAGGAGAAGGGGACTAACCCTCCTGGTGTCCGTTCCTCTGCCACCCCACATCCCACCAGTCATCACAAGGCTCTTCAGCTATCCAGAGGAAAGAAAAAGGAGCCTAAATTATTAGCTCCCCAAGAGACATCATCCCTATTAGAGCAGCCGTGGCTGAGTGCTTGCTGCCGCGTGCCTGCCCCAGGGCTAAGCACTTCCCATGAGTTGTCTTATTTGATCCTCGCAACAACCCTGTAAAGTGGGTCATAATTCCATTTTCAGATGAGGAAACTGAGGTCAGAGAGGTTAAGTAACTCACCCAAAGTCACACAGCCTGGAAGTGCCCCATTTTCCTGACTGCTAACTGAGAGGTATTTCTCAAGATCCCCAGTGATATCCTTGGCTCTTCCTAGCCTGGACGATGCTGCTGAAGCTTGTGCCGTTGAAGTTTGTAAGACACACAAGTAAACTCAGAACAGTAGGTGGACGTGGCTCTCTCTCTGGACCTATGGCATGACACATCTCCCAGGCATGCCCTTATTTTCCATCTCTATCCAGAAGCTCTGGAACCCTGAGTGCAAGCCCCTCCCTCTCCCACCCCCACCCCCAGGAGCCTCAGTGTCTTGGCAACACGAGGCCAATCCTCTCTGTATTCATTTTTCGTGTGGTGGCCACCACAGAGCAGCACAGACTGGACGGCCTAGAACAACAGAAATGGATTGTTCCACAGTCTGGAGGCCAGGAGTCCAGAGGGTGCTGGCATGACGTGCTCCCTCTGAACCTGCGGGAAGGATCCTGCTTCTGGAAGCTTCAGATGTTCCTTGGCTTCTGGCTGTGTCCCTCCAGCCCCTGCCTCCCTCTTCACACAGCCTTCTCCCCGCGTGTCTTTGCATCAGCTCCCCCTGTGTGTGTGTCTCTGTCGAAATTGCCCCTTGCCATACGGGCACCTCATTGGCGAGGGCCCAGCCTAGTGACTGCATTTTAACTTGATTACCTCTGTCGAGACCCGATTTTCAAAAAAGGTCCTATTCTGAGGTCCTGGGGGCTAGGACTTCCGTGTATAGTTTCAGCAGGAGGCAATAATCCCTACCACCCTCTTGGGTGAGGACTTGGCACAGCCGTGCATGGAAAGCTCTGAGCACAGGGCTGGGCCGACCCTGTGTAAATGCTCCGTACGCGGCCGCCAAGGGAACTGGGAATAAGGTGCTTGGTGTACATTGTGTGCCAGGCCCAGTCTGAGTCCTTGACACGTATTATCCCACTGAATCCTCATGGCCACCCCTCGAGACAAGCAAGATTTTCATCTAAATGATGAGGAAGCTGTGACTCAGAGAGGTTAAGGCACTTGCCTGAAGTCAAACAGTCTAAGCGGCAGAGCTGGGGATCAACCGCGGGCCTGTGGGGCTCCATCTATCACACTGGGTGGGGCACCTGGATGTTGGGAGCAGGAGATGCTCAGAGGGGGAGAAAGGCAGGGAGGAAATGCTGCGCACAGAGCACACAACCCTGAGGAGCTTTCTGGGTCCGAGGGCCATGGAAGGCCGCTCAACAATAGTGAGTAGGTGGGCTGGTTCCCAGGCTTGGGAGGTCCTGGCAGGCTGCCAGGACCTGAGTCATTCCGCTGTGACCTAACCCACGTGACCAATACTCCAGGGCTGGGACCAGGCCCAGCGGGGGCTGAGGGGTATTGCCCAGAGTGCGGCACACTTCGCCCTATCCTGAGTACGTGTGGCTCCCCGGAAGCTGAGAGGGGGTACTTCCTTAAAGAAGCTTGAAAGTGCAGCTTACTCCAGATTCAGGACACTCTCTCCTCCTCTTCGCTTCTTGCCAGGGCTTCCCTACACCTAAGCGAGGGGATAACAAGTTAGGTTTTCTGTTCTGGACCAGAAGTTCATTTACTCAGGTACAAACTTGTTTACTAATTCAAGCATTATTTATTCCTTCACTCATTTGCTTTTCTACCCATTTGCTTAATGGTTCACTGATTTGTCTGTGCACTCATTCATGCTCTAACACATGCATATACACAGTCATCCGCCATCCGCCATCCATCCATCAGCCATCCATCCAGCCGTCATCATTCATCCATCCATCCATTCATCCATCTATCATCCATCATCCACCTATTCAACCATCCAACACTTAGTAAGCATCTACTGTGTTTTACACACAAAGCTCCTTATGGCTCCCAAAGTACCTTTTCACCCACTTTCATGGCTACTTCAACTTACCTGTTGGGAAGGAGGGCCTCTGCACCAATGGGACCTCAAAATACTTGACCTTCTGGTGGCATGGTTCCAGAGTCTCCTCCTCAGGAAGACCTTGGAAAAAGTGGACAGTTGGTCGTCTGCACAGTCCTAGTCTCCATGTGAGAGCCAGTGACAGTCACCTGAGACTTGAGGCTCCTAAGGGCCCTTTGTCCTCTGGAGCCCTTCTCATCTTTTGATGCGTGGGGCATGCATAGTCCTGGGCACTGTGGCTCCCCTGCGGTATTATTTCCAGTTGTTGGGCTCCATTGCTTGCTTCTCCCTGGCCAGAGCAGACTATGGTGATCTATGGACTTGGGTCCCCATCCTTGAGTTGCTCCCTAGGGCTACTCTTCTTAGTGTAAAGTCAACTATGCCCCCTGGGAGGGTCATTAACACTCAGAGACTTTGAGGAGGGCAGGGCGGGAGCCCAGAGCAACCTGGGGGAAGACCATAGTGTTCTGTCCTGGCTGGAGAGCAAGAGGAAGTCCTCCTGGCCCCTAACAGATATGGGGACACAAGCCAGTGAAACTGACAGGAATGTCCCTCACTTGTCCCTAAATGCCCCACTTCCTCGCCTTTTCATGTGCCGAGCTCCTGATCGCTCACACTCCAGGCAAAATGTCAATTCCCAGAGAGGCCCTTCTGGACCCCCACATTCTGCCACTTCCCTTTCCTGCCCCTTAGCCTCCTCTCCCACCCAGACCCTGCCCTTCTCACCCCCTCAACACAATCCTACTTGCTTGCTTTCCTGCTTCCTGGCAAATGTTACCATCCCCATTTCACGGAGGAGGAAATCAAGACATAGAGCAGGTAGGTGACCTGCTCAAAGCGTGGCCAGGCCAGGGTGAAGATCCCTGAGTCGTGACTGCCTTTTCTAGCCACGTTCCTCAGGTACTTTGTTAATTCAGTTTAATTTAAAATTGGATGGCTGCAGGTAATAATATTTCATGACTTTTTCAAAGGTGCCATTTTTATTTCATTGTTCTGCTGGTGGGTGGGTGGGGGAGGGTCTGTTTGTATGTGTCTGCCTGTCGGTGGTCCCGGCTGAACCAGCCCCACGGTGGGGGGGAGAGGTTGGACATTTGGGGGTGTCTGGGAATCTGGTGTGTCACAGGGCCCCACAGCCTGGCTCCTGCGTGAATCATTGAGTCAGCCCCACAGGGACAGCAGTCCGGCCACCGAACTAGGAGCTGCAAGGGTGCCAGCCAATGGCAGGGCCTGCCCTTCTCCCCGCATCCCAGATAGAGAAGCTGACCCCTGGTGCCCTCTGCCTCACCATATCGCTTGATCCCGGGGGGCCCGCACCGCCAGGCAGCCGGGGTGCTGTGCAGACATGGGCTGAAGGTACAGGCATCATGGGAGGGGAGTGGGGAGGTTTGGGCCACTGGTGTCTCAAGGCCAGGCCTGAGGGGTAAGGGAATAAAGTGAGGACCTACTATGTGTTAGGGGCATATGGCCTCAGTCCTCAAACACCCCCGTGAGGGAAGAATTCTCGTCCTCTCATACAGATGAGGAAACAGAAACTCAGAGAGGTCAAGTAAATGAGCCAAGGTTATCAGCTGCCAAGCGGTGGGCGTGTATTTCAAACCTTGGTCTGTAGACTCCAAACCCAGCCCCTTCCGGGACACACACTGCCCTGGACTCCTGCTCATGGCCTTCTACAGGGGACACTGAATTTCAGATTCTAAGGGATATAAGGGACCTGCCCCCATATATGCCATTTTCCCTTCCTCTGAATATAGAGAGTATTAGGGACCCCAGGGTTTATTTGGGGTTCAGGATTCAGGACCTTAAGTTATGAGGTCTCAGCTGGGTCTGTGTGGCTGTTTTATGACCAAACTGTACTTTTTTGTTAACATCCTATGATGAAAATTTAGGCCGTTTCCTCTCTTTCCTTCTTCCCCTCCCTCCCTCCCTCCCTTCCTTTTTTCCTTTCTTCCTTCCCTCCTTCCTTTCTTGTTACTATTTTAACTATATGCATTGTCTTGGACATATATATCTTTGTGCACTTACCTTATGCTAAATTCCCAGAATAGGAATCACTGAGTCCAAAGGTCTATACATTTAAAACTGAAACATATGGCCAAGTGGTTTCCCAGAAGGCTGTGTCCAATTACAGACTCATGGAGTGGGTGCCAGTTTGGTTTTTTATATTGACATTCTTGACTGGACAGTGTTGCTCTTTTTAGCCTATGCTAATTGCATCTTGTTTTTAACAGCTCTTTCTTATATTATTAGTGCAGTTGAGCACCTTTTCACATGCTGAGTGCCTGGTACATCACAGAGGCAGGAAGACTATTTTGAGTCTAGTGCAACAGTTGAGGTTCCCTTAACACAGTGGGTTAAATGACTTGGCCAGTTGCACACAGATAACTTGTGGAATAAGTCATTTTTATCAAGGCTGCCTAAACTCATGCTTTGCTCATGTGTAGCTCTGAGGTCTTTGCCATGGGTTAATGTCACCTACCTCTCCAGATATCATGTTTCTTTAACTCCCCAGGCACACACCCCTGTATGCGAACCCAAGCACCAAAGGATCACCTGCACACAGTTTATTTTTTTTTAAAGATTTTATTTATTTATTCATGAGAGACAGGGAGAGAGAGAGGCAGAGGCAGAGGGAGAAGCAGGCTCCCCGCTGAGCAGGGAACCCGATGCGGGACTCGATCCCAGGACCTCGGGATCATGCCCTGAGCCGAAGGTGGATGCTTAACCATCTGAGCCACCCAGGCGCCCCTCCTGCACACAGTTTAAAGACATCACTGGTAGAATTCAGCCTGAACCTCAAAGTCCAGCTTCCCCACTTTACCAGCTGTGTGGGTCTCCAGGGAAGTTACTTAAGCTCTCTGAGCCTCAGCTTCCTTTTCTGTAAGGTGGATGCAGCAACAGTTCCTGCCTTCTCCGCTATGAGGACCCAAGGAGATGAACGCATGTGAAGGGTCTAGCACAGAGTGGGGATGTGGGGAGCGCACCATATGTACCAGACATTAGCAGTCTGAGGGAACGCTCTGGGAAGGACTCAAATAGCATAGATTTGTTTTCATGCAATAAGTAAAATCAGGCCTCCTGACTCCTTGGAGTGGTAGGAAGATCTGCATTTGAGCCCCAAGTCCTCCGCTTACCTCACCCTTCTGAGCCTGTTCCTTTATTTGCAACAAGTACCATTCTGATAGTTGTTATTGCTCACACACGCCTTCCTGTATGTCCACCACAGAATGGCCACAGGGGCTGCATTCCAACCACTTTTGCAGCAGAAGGGCTTGCAGGCAGGTTCTCTGCAGGGCTCAGCTGGACCGACTTGCTCACAAACCAGTGAAGGGCAGGGCCCTTCTGATGGGCTCCATATTTCCTCTCTTGCCTCACAGTGAAGCGAAGGGAGAAGCCTCTGATTATGCTGAGGGGTTAGGTTAGGACCATTCACAGCTCTGGGATTCCCCACCACTTCCACTCCGCTACCATCAAGCATTAACAACTCCACCCGGGTTGGCCAGCAGACACGCGTAAAATGTGAAAAGTGTCTTCTTATTGACACGTGCCAGCCCTGGGTATTAGCGATCTTTTTGGTGTTTGCCAATCTGGTGGGTGAAAATATTTCATTGTTTTAATTTGTGTTTCTCTCATCACATCTTTTCATATTGAGCATTTACATTTTTATCTCCAGTGGCTGTTAATTCATATCTGCTGTGTACTTTACTTTTTTTTTAAGATTTTATTTATTCATTTGACAGAGAGAGACACAGCAAGAGAGGGAACACAAGCAGGGGGAGTGGGAAAGGGAGAAGCAGTCTCCCCGCCAAGCAGGGAGCCCAATGTGGGCCTCGATCCCAGGACCCTGGGATCATGACCTGAGCCAAAGGCAGACGCTTAACGACTGAGCCACCCGGGAGCCCCTCTGCTGTGTATTTTTCTATGAGATGTTTTTTGAAGGTATGTTTTTCCTTATTGATTTCTAGGAACTCTTTATATAGACTAGATAGTAACCTTTATCATTTGTTGCAAATATCCTGTCAGTTGATCACTAACTTTGTTTATGGTATCTCTGTATACAGGAATTTTGAATTTTGATGTAATCAAAACTAAGGTATTGCTGGTTAATGGCTTCTGGATTTTATTTTGCCTGGGGAGATCTCCATGCCCTTTATTTCTTCCCAAATTCGTTCTCATCAAACCCTAATGTAAACTCCCATCCACCTGGGGAAATTCCTTTGTACTTAGCAGCATAATTACCTGCTCCCCTTCCTGGGAGCTCTGCATATCTCATTCCCTCCCTGGTGTTCGCTGACCCCTTAAAACTGAGTCCCAAGATTGTCTCCTCCAGGAAGCCTTCTTTCCTCAGCCCCATCCCACTCTGGTTCCTGTTCTGTCCCTCTGGGCTCTTTGCCCCATCTTAGGTAGTTTGTAGGCTGTGTTGAAGCACAGTTTTGCTTTGAGACATTTGTTGGAGCACTTACTATGGGCCAAACGATTTGTGTGCATTACTTTACTTCCTCCTCACAACCTGTGTATACTATTATCATCATCACCCCCATTTTGCGGGGGGAGTTGAGAGACTAAGATATTTTCCCACAGTCACACATCAAGAGGACAGACCCAGACCCAAACCCAGAGAGTCTCCAGGGCCTGGAGTCATACTAAATATATTTCAAGTGCTCAGTAGGCACCAACACAATTCCATATGTTGCCCAACGTATAAAATAATTTGATTAAGTGGCTCAGGTAGGGACAAGCTAGTATCCATGACCTTGCTTAAAGGAAGGATGGAGGCAAGCCTCAACCCCCTGGGAATTTTCAGACCCTCTCTGGCAAGCAGGGCAGGAGTGCACTGCTGGCTGCAAAGCCCACTGGAAGGGGCAGCCACCCCCAGCTTCTTCTGGTGGGCCCACTAGTCGTCTGGCCAGGCTGTTTAGGTTGTTCCATGATACACTGTCTCGATCAGCTATCACTGTGTAACAAATGATCTCAAACTCAATGGCAATCATTCACTAAAGCAATGCTCATTACTCAAGCCACGAGGCCGCTGGCTGGCTGAGGGGTCAGTGATCTGGCCCAGGCTCTGCGTGGTGGCTCCATTTCAAGCTGTAGGTCTGGCTGAACTGGCTGCTACTGGCTGGGCTCTGGTCTGTGTTGTATGCATTCGCTCTGGGATTCAGGCTGCAGCCATCCAGGGACAGCTCTTCCCGCGGTGACGGGAGGTGCAGGAGGGCCAGCCCCATCACACAGGCACATTTCATGCCTTGGCTTCTCTCATGTCTGCTAACATTCCGTTGGCCAGAGCATGGCATATGTCCCAAGCCCAAGTCAATGGATGGGTGTGGGGCAAGGGCTCTAAGTAGAAGGAGGAAAGATGAATTGAAAATAATAATTTGGGACAACCCTGTTGGGACCCCTCTCACTCTTGAGAGCTTTTTCTGTATCTTCACTTAATAAACTTCTATGGCTTTACTCAAAAAAAAAAAAAAAGAAAAGAAAAGAAAAAGAAAAAATAATAACTTGATCTGTCCAGTACTAACTCAAATGACATAGGGACAACTCTTTGTCGGGAAGACATTTTCAAACACTGTAAAATATAGCACTGGACCAAAAAACTAAGTTCCTACTAAAAGCCTCCTCCTTCAGCCCAGGGATCAAACCGTGCAAATGCCAAATGTCTGTGGCTTTTCCCATCTTGTACCTTGGCCTGTGCCCTCTTTGAAATCAGGGCTGGGTATGACTGATTATCTGTAACCGGGCACCTCTGAGCTTCCAGCATTTGTCCTCATTCCATCCTGAACCAGAGGCTGATGTCGAATTTTAGCAACTGGCTCTAAAACAACCCAATTCCCAAAGCATTGGCTGGTCCGTTTGATTTCCTGAATGTTTACAGAGGATATAAAAGACAGGGTCACATCACGCGCCCCATGGCCATCCCTCCCACGGTGGCCATGTCTGGCGATCCACTCATACCCTCTGTCCCTCCTTTGTCTTCTCCCCTGCTTCTTACCAGCCGCTGGGTTATCTACTTGGCCAAGGGGATTTTGGCATTTCCCTGACAGTGATCACCTGTTGCTCCTCCAGCATGCCCCATGGGGATTTATCTCAATCCATCTCGCTATGATATATCACTATCCATTGCTAATTTTTTTTTACAGATTTTATTTGAGAGAGAGAGAGAGAGAAAGAGAGAGCACAAGTGGGGGGAGGGGCAGAGGGAGAAGCGGGTTCCCCACTGAGCAGGGAGCCCAACATGGGGCTTGATCCCAGGACTCTGGGATCATGACCAGAGCCGAAGGCAGACGATTCCCCGACTGGGCCACCCAGGCGCCCCTATGCATTCCTAATTATGAGCCAGAGGAAATCTTCAAAAGAGTTAGAGCAGCTGGTAAGAAGCCAAGCTGGGACTGAATTTAGGCTAGTGGTATTCCCTCCCCAACCTCATGCTGCCTCTGGCCAATGGGGTGGAAAAAAGAGAGAGAAGGAAAAGTCACAATTAAGAAAAAAAGTTGCACAAAGGGCTTATTGCATAGCGGTTGAGAACATGGGGTCTGGAGCCAGACTGCCTGAGGTCAAAGCCCAGTCCTACCATTTACTAGACAGGTAATCTTGGACAAGTTAATTTCTGTGTGCCTCTGTTTTCTCATCTGTAAAATGGGGTAATAAGAATAGGAACTTGGTGGGGCACCCGGGCGGCTCAGTCGTTAAAGCATCTGCCTTCGGCTCAGGTCATGATCTCAGGGTCCTGGGATCGAGCCCCACATCGGGCTCCCTGCTCCGCGGGAAGCCTGCTTCTCCCTCTGCCACTCCCCCTGCTTGTGTTCTCTCTCTCGCTGTGTCTCTCTCTGTCAAACAAATAAAATCTTAAAAAAAAAAAAGTCTAGGAACTTGTTGTGAGGATTACATGAATGACAGTGGTTCTTAACGGGGGCGATTTTGCCCCCCAGGAGACATGTGGCGACGTGTCACTGTGGCCACGTGGGCCTGTGCTGGTGACCCGCGCACCCAGGATAGGCCAGCTACTTTGCCTGGCTTCTCAGTTACCCTTCTTGTGATGCTCACAGTGACAGGAGCTCGGATCAGCCCCTCTCTGCAGAGGACACGGAGGCGCAGGGAAGTGAAACGTCTCCCCTGAGACGCAAGGCGAGCGCGTGGGGCTCAGCCTCTGTGTAACCGGACACGGCGCGTGTAGCACAGCCCCTCCCTGCCCACCCGCCCCTGCTTGGCCAGGACAGTAAGTGCTCGGGAAGTGCCTAAGAACAAAACTACAACGAGACAATCGTGCTGTACGCTTAGGATCTGTGCACTCTTCTGCATGCACTATGCGTCAATGAAATGTTGAAAACAAAACAAAACAAAAATGCACTGTGTTTGTGAAGCTCGGAATGAATTTTGTGGAAGCACCGAGCACCGGTGGTCGTGCTCAGCTGAAGACTCGTCGCCACACTGCACGCTGTGATCTCAGCACCACCACCGCTTTAGAACTGCCGGGGTTTGATTTCATGTCTGTTCTTTCCTGGGCACCCCCGTCTGACCTCCTTAGAAAGTTCACCCAGAGAAACGACGGCTCCTCTCTCGCTCTCAGCTGTCAAAAGGGAGGCACAGTTGACTTCTGTTTGGGTTTAGTCACTGAGGTTTTCACATTGTCACGAAAACACACAGATGCTGGCAATTTTCAAGCGAATCGCAAAACAGCTAAAGAAACCAAACTGTGCGCCAGCATGCGGGACCAAACGGATTCGCAGGAGGTGCGCCGACTAGCAGCTTTCTCAAAAAGCATAAATAGAGCGGAACAGCCAATTTTATAATTAACTGGGACTTGGTCTCCCGTCAAGCTTCTGCTCAGTGACAATGGCCAAGCCGTTCCCCGGGGAGAGCTGGTGCCCTGCCTCTTCCTTTGGGCCCTGGCGGACCTGAGATGTCTCTGCTTTACCACCTTTGAGTGTGTTTCGGCATGTGAGTGTTTATCGCTTGGAGTCGAGCTCAGTGTGTGGGCAGGACACTTGGGAGAAAGGCGCAAGCCATGCGTCAAATGAACACGGAGGCCCTTGTTCAAACAATTCCATGATGATGATTAAACCAAGCGGGAGGCCCTTCTAAGCAGGGGACCGTGTGTGACTGCTCAGGTCACACATCCATGACTCAGGGCCTGCCGGACTGGATCACACCTCCAGAAGCTGGGGGGACATCAGTGGGTGGGATCTCAAGTTGTGGGCACCACACAGCCTCAAGGACTCGAGGGCACAGGACCCCACAGGAGGGAGACCAGGTAGGCAGCAGGAACAAAATCAGCCCCCCATCCTGGGCTGCAACAACAACCACAACAAACAAATCCAATAGAGCAATCCCTTCCGGAAAGCAACTTGGCAAGAAGTGTCACAATCTCACAATCTCCCTTTGATTCTGCAAATCTGCCTCTCGCTCTCTGTTCTACTGTTAGCTCTACACAAGGGAACATGATGATGAATGTAAGGATGCTTATGTCATGTTGCTTGTGACTGACAGATGGAAACAACCCAAGTCTCTGTCAAAGGGGTCGGATGCTGCCTCCCCAACGAGGATTTTTCAGTAAAATGCGCCATGTGGGTGACCCTCTTGTGACTCAACTACTCAATGACATCATCTAGGACCAAGTTTTTGTTTTCCATTTATGTTGAGCATGAGATCCACTTTGTTCTGAGTCTGGATCCCCACTGTGTGCCCACCACCTCCTTGGGGCTACTCGCTCTACATCTTGGGCTAGAGCCGGTTGTCTCTACCCCAGAACTCCCAGCCATAGGCCTGCGTGTTCCCTTCCTTGAATCAATTCCTGTGGCTGGAGGAATGCACACAATGCTTCTTTTCTTTTTTGGTTTATTGTTGTTTGTTTGTTTTTTAAATAATAGCTTGGCAGAGAGCTCATCTGTGGATGGCTTTTGGTTGGAGGTGGAGCGGATCCAACAGAGGGATGAGCCAAAAGAAAAGGATGCAGCGGGGGTGGAGACCAGAGGGTGAGGAGTCCTGGCTGGGGCCCTCTGGGTGCCGGCGGCGAGGGGGGGCTTCTAGGAGGGGGAGACATGACAGGAGCCAGACGGGAACCGGAACGGGAAGAGGCTTTCCCTCGCATCTGGACTAGTGCAGTATCCTCTTCACTGGTTTCCCTGCCCTACCCTTGCTCCTAGCCGTCCGGTCTCCCCTTTCTCCACGCAACAGTCATGTGATCTTTTTATAATGTAAATTAGGTTATGCCCTCCTTAGAGTAATTCATTTAGCAAATATTGATGAGGGCCTATTACATGCCAGGTACTGTTTGGGGCACTGGGGATACAACAGTGAACACAAGGCAGAATCTGGCCCCTTGTGGAGCTAACATTCGAGTGGAACTCTAAGCACTCTGCTCAAAAATTGAATGTCTCCCCGTCTCTCTCAGAGTGACAGACAGCCCTGTGTCTGGGTTATCTATGACTGCATGAGCCCCCAAACTCAGAGGTGTACAGCAGCTGTCACTGTGATGAGGAGGATGATGGGGAGGGAGGAGGTGGCATCACCCTGGGGTTGACAGGGCTCAGCCAGGCAGTTCTCACTCAGGGCCTAGAACGTAAGCTCCACAAGGCCGGGGCATTGTCCATCTTCTTCACTGCTGCCTCCTCGGGGCCTAGACCTGAGCCAAGCATATTCTCATACTCCATCCTTATTTGCTCCGTGAAGGAGGGAAGGGGGAGAGCATCCACATGGAAACCTCCTTGGCTTGGCATGTAATTCAGCTACGCTAGCCCATGGTTTCTGAAACATGTGGTTTTATGGGAGACAGGGGTCCCCCAAGGGCCTGATAATCTGCCGCAGCATCTCAAGCATGGAATACACATCACCGGGCACGGAAGAGGTGGTCTGGGGAGATGCCCCCACTGCAGGAAACCGACGGCCATCGTGACCTGGCCAGCAATCTAATTTCACACAAAACAGAAGGATTGGGGCCGGGGTGGATAAAGGAGATGACCGTGTGGACAGCTAAATAGACACAGGAGCTTTTTTAGACTCACAAGGCAACGGGAGCCTCTGGGTGGCGCAGGGCCAAGAATGTTAATATAGTCATTGTTGCTCATTAACTTCTACTCACAGCCCGTGGTGGTAGATGCTCCCTTTAATGGTTGGGATATTGGGTTTTTTTAAAGAAGAGATGTAAGTAAAAATACACTCATGATTAGGGAAAAAATATTAAGGAAACAATTGTACAGGACAATTAGATACAGAAAAAAATTATAAAGGTGGTAGGTAAATGTCTCGATTTCAGGAAACACTGGCTCATTGAAAAGATCCTGCACAAATGACCCGTGGTTAGCAGGAGGGAAAAATCTCCTGAAGAGCAGAGCAAGATGGCGGAGGAGTAGGAGACCTGGATTTCGTCTGGTCTCAGGAATTCAGCTGAATAGGGATCAAACCATTCTGAACACCTATGAACTCAACAGGAGATCGAAGAAGAGAGTAGCAGCAACTCTCTGAACAGAGAAGCGACTACTTACTGGAAGGTAGGACGTGCGGAGAAGTGAATCCGAGGCGATATTCGGGAGGATAGACGGCGGGGGAGGGGCCTCCGTCGGCCGCTTCTGGCAAGTGCTAGAGCCGCGGAGCACAAAATCGGACCTTTTAGAAGTTGGCTCCGCTGAGGGACGTCGCTGCAGTGGCTAAGCGGGGGGTGACAGTGTGGTCTCAGGAGCCTCGGGGTCACACAAAGACCAGGGGTTCCTAAGTGCGGCAGAGCTCCCAGGGATCGAAGCAGGGAAGCCGGCTGCAGAGACGGAGCCGAGGCGCGGGCTCTCAGCTCGGGGTTGCCATAAACTGTGACCCGCGGCCCAGTCGGGCCACTGCTCCTCCAGCAGGGACCCAACAGGCGGCAGATCCGGGGAGACTCCCCTTCCTCCCCCGGGGAGGAGCGGTGCGGGAGCGCACCGCAGGGATCTGCTGGGTTTGGAGACTCCACACGGGGTCAGGTGCCAGGTCACAGGCCGGGTGAGCACGGAGTGCGGCCGGAGACTGGGGAGACGGGAGTGACTGCTTTTCTCTGGGGGTGCACTGAGGAGCGGGGCCCCGAGTTCTCAGCTCCTCCGGGTGGAGATTGGGAGGCCACCATTTTTGCCCTGGTCCTCCAAAGCTGTACCGAGAGCTTGCAGGGAACAAAACTCCTGAGAGCAAACCGGAGCAGCTTCCTTAGCCCGGACACACAAGGGCGGGGCAATTCCGCCTCCGGCAAAGACATTTGGGAACCACGGCAACAGGCCCCTCCCCCAGAAGATCAGCACGAACAGCCAGCAAGCCAAGACCAAGTTTACCCATCAAGGAGAACGGGAGAACTCCGGCGCTAGGGGAATACTGCACATAGAATTCATGGCTTTTTTTTTACCATGATTCATTAGTTTTTCAAAGTTAATTTTTTAACTGTTTTTTTAATTTCTCTTTTTCCCTTTTTCAACCAACATCTTATGAATCCCTTTTTTTAAAAAACATTTTTTATTTTTCATTTTTAGAGTCATATTTTATCCCTTCATAGTAGTTACCCTTATTTTTGGCATATATATATAAGTTGTTCTCTCTTTAAAATTTTGAGATACAGTTTCTTCTAACAGATCAAAATATACCCTAAATCACTAGTGTATGGCTTTGTTCTAGTCTCCTGCCTGATCACATTCTCTCCCTTTTTTGTTTTTTTAAATCTTCTTTCTTTTTTCAAACAACTTCTTATCATATCAATTCGTTTTATAAAATCTTTTATAATTTTCATCTTTACAGTCGTCTTCCATCCCTTCATTGTATCAAACCTTATTTTGTACATATATACGTCTTTCTTCCTTTAAAATTTTAGCAGGCACTTTTTTCTAACAGACCAAAATACACCCAAAACCTAGTGTGTGGAACTGATCTATGCACTAGCCTGATCATTTTTGATCATATTCGTTTTTTTTTGTATTGTTTTTGTTTTTAATCTTTTTCTCTTTTTTTTCTTTCTTTCCCTTTCTTGTCCCCTGGTTTCAGGTCTTTTCTGATTTGTATAGAGTATATTTGCTGGGGACGTTGTTAACCTGTTAGCATTTTGTTCTCTCATTCATCTATTCTCCTCTGGACAAAATGACAAGACGAAAAAAATCACCTCAGCAAAAAGAACTAGAGATAGTACTGTCAGCCAGGGACCTATGCAATACGGACATTAGTACGATGTCGGACCTAGAGTTCAGAATCATGACTTTAAAGATACTAGCTGGGCTTGAAAAAAGCGTGGAAGTTATTAAAGAAACCCTTTCTGGAGAAATAAAAGAACTAAAATCTAACCAAGTCGAAATCAAAAAGGCTATTAATGAGGTGCGATAAAAAATGGGGGCACTAACTGCTAGGATAAATAAGGCAGAAGAGAGAATCAGTGATATAGAAAACCAAATGATGGAAAATAAAGAGGCTGAGAAAAAGAGAGAGAAACAACTACAGGATCACGAGGGCAGAATTCGAGAGATAAGCGATACGATAAGACGAAACAACATTAGAATAATTGGGATCCCAGAAGAAGAAGAAAGAGAGAGAGGGGCAGAAGGTCTATCGGAGCAAATAATAGCAGAGAACTTCCCTAATGTGGGGAAGGAAACAGGCATCAAAATCCAGGAGGCACAGAGAACCCCTCTCAAAATCAATAATAATAGGTCAACACCCCGACATCTAATAGTAAAACTTACGAGTCTCAGAGACAAAGAGAAAATCCTGAAAGCAGCTCGGGAGAAGAGATCTGAAACCTACAATGGTAGAAACATTAGATTGGCAACAGACCTATCCACAGAGACCTGGCAAGCCAGAAAGGACAGGCATGATATCTTCAGAGCACTAAACGAGAAAAATATGCAGCCAAGAATACTATATCCAGCTAGGCTGTCATTGAAAATTGAAGGAGAGATCAAAAGCTTCTAGGACAAACAAAAACTAAAGGAATTTGCAAACACGAAACCAGCCCTCCAAGAAATATTGAAAGGGGTCCTCTAAGCAAAGAGAGAGACAAAAAGCAGCACAGATCAGAAAGGAACAGAGACAATATACAGTAACAGTCACCTTACAGGCAATACAATGGCACTAAAGTCATACATTTCAATAGTTACCCTGAATGTAAATAGGCTCAATGCCGCAATCAAAAGACACAGGCTATCAGATTGGATTAAAAAACAAGACCCATCAATATGCTGTCTGCAAGAGACTCATTTTAGACCCAAAGACACCCCCAGATTGAAAGTGAGGGGGTGGAAAACCATTTACCATGCTAATGGACACCAAAAGAAAGCTGGGGTGGCAATCCTTATATCAGACAAATTAGATTTTAAACCAAAGACTGTAATAAGAGATGAAGAAGGACACTATATCCTACTTAAAGGGTCTATCCAACAAGAAGATCTAACAATTGTAAATATCTATGCCCCGAACGTGCGAGCAGCCAATTATATAAGGCAATTAATAACAAAAGCGAAGAAACACATTGACAGCAATACAATAATAGTGGGGGACTTTAACACCCCGCTGACTGAAATGGACAGATCATCTAAGCAAAAGATCAACAAGGAAATAAAGACTTTAAATGACACACTGGACCAAATGGACTTCACAGACATATTCAGAACATTCCATCCCAAAGCAACGGAATACACATTCTTCTCTAGTGCCCATGGAACATTCTCCAGAATTGATCACATCCTAGGTCACAAATCAGGTCTCAACGGGTACCAAAAGATGGAGATTATTCCCTGCATATTTTCAGACCACAATGCTTTGAAACTAGAACTCAATCACAAGAGGAAAGTCGGAAAGAACTCAAATACTTGGAGGCTAAAGAGCATCCTACTAAAGAATGAATGGGTCAACCAGGAAATTAAAGAAGAATTAAAAAAATTCATGGAAACCAATGAAAATGAAAACACAACTATTCAAAATCTGTGGGATACAGCAAAGGCAGTCCTGAGAGGAAAGTATATAGCAATACAAGCCTTTCTCAAGAAACAAGAAAGGTCTCAAATACACAACCTAACCCTACACCTAAAGGAGCTGGAGAAAGAACAGCAAAGAAAGCCTAAACCCAGCAGGAGAAGAGAAATCATAAAGATCAGAGCAGAAATCAATGAACTAGAAACCAAAAGAACAGTAGAACAGATCAACGAAACTAGGAGCTGGTTCTTTGAAAGAATTAACAAGGTTGATAAACCCCTGGCCAGACTGATCAAAAAGAAAAGAGAAATGACCCAAATCAACAAAATCATGAATGAAAGAGGAGAGATCACAACTAACACCAAAGAAATACAAACAATTCTAAGAACATATTATGAGCAACTCTATGCCAGCAAATTAGATAACCTGGAAGAAATGGGTGCATTCCTAGAGATGTATCAACTACCAAAATTGAACCAGGAAGAAATAGAAAACCTGAACAGACCTATAACCACTAAGGAAATTGAAACAGTCATCAAAAATCTCCCAACAAACAAAAGCCCAGGGCCAGATGGCTTCCCAGGGGAATTCTATCAGACATTTCAAGAAGAATTAATACCTATTCTCCTGAAACTGTTCCAAAAAATAGAAATGGAAGGAAAACTTCCAAACTCATTTTATGAGGCCACCATTACCTTGATTCCAAAACCAGACAAAGACCCCATCAAAAAGGAGAACTACAGACCAATATCCTTAATGAACATGGATGCAAAAATTCTCACCAAAATACTAGCCAATAGTGTCCAACAGTACATTAAAAGGATTATTCACCACGACCAAGTGGGATTTATCCCTCGGCTGCAAGGCTGGTCCAACATCCGCAAATCAATCAACGTGATACAATACATTAACAAAAGAAAGAACAAGAATCATATGATCCTCTCAATAGATGCAGAAAAAGCATTTGACAAAGTACAGCATCCTTTCTTGATCAAAACTCTTCAGAGTATAGGGATAGAGGGTACATACCTCAATATCATAAAAGCCATCTATGAAAAACCTACAGCGAATATCATTCTCAATGGGGAAAAGCTGAGAGCTTTTCCCCTAAGGTCAGGAACACGGCAGGGATGTCCACTCTCACCACTGCTATTCAACATAGTATTAGAAGTCCTAGCCACAGCAATCAGACAACAAAAAGAAATCAAAGGTATCCAAATCGGCAAAGAGGAAGTCAAACTCTCACTCTTTGCAGATGATATGATACTGTATGTGGAAAACCCAAAAGACTCCACCCCAAAACTGCTAGAACTCATACGGGAATTCAGTCAAGTAGCAGGCTATAAAATCAATGCACAGAAATCAGTGGCATTCCTATACATCAACAAGACAGAAGAGAGAGAAATTAAGGAGTCTATCCCATTTACAATTGCACCCAAAACCATAAGATACCTAGGAATCAATTTAACCAAAGAGGCAAAGGATCTGTACTCAGAAAACTATAAAATACTCATGAAAGAAATGGAAGAAGACACAAAGAAATGGAAAAACGTTCCATGCTCATGGATTGGAAGAACAAACATTGTGAAGATGTCAATGTTACCTAGAGCAATCTACATATTCAATGCAATCCCTATCAAAATACCACCCACTTTTTTCAACGAAATGGAACAAATAATCCTAAAATTTATATGGAACCAGAAGAGACCCCGAATAGCCAGAGGAATATTGAAAAAGAAAAGCAAAGCTGGCGGCATCACAATTCCAGACTTTCAGCTCTATTACAAAGCTGTCATCATCAAGACAGTATGGTACTGGCACAAAAACAGACACATAGATCAATGGAACAGAATCGAGAGCCCAGAAATGGACCCTCAACTCTATGGTCAACTCATCTTTGACAAAGCAGGAAAGAACGTCCAATGGAAAAAAGACAGTCTCTTCAACAAATGGTGTTGGGAAAATTGGACAGCCACATGCAGAAGAATAAAACTGGACCATTTCCTTACACCACACACAAAAATAGACTCCAAATGGTTGAAAGACCTAAACGTGAGACAGGAGTCCATCAAAATCCTAAAGGAGAACACAGGCAGCAACCTCTTCCACCTCAGCCGCAGCAACTTCTTCCTAGAAACATCGCCGAAGGCAAGGGAAGCCAGGGCAAAAATGAGCTATTGGGATTTCATCAAGATAAAAAGCTTTTGCACAGCAAAAGAAACAGTCCACAAAACAAAAAGAGAACTGACAGAATGGGAGAAAATATCTGCAAATGACATATCAGATAAAGGGCTAGTATCCAAAATCTATAAAGAACTTATCAAACTGAACACCCAAAGAATAATCCAATCAAGAAATGGGCAGAAGACATGAACAGACATTTTTCCAAAGAAGACATCCAAATGGACAACAGACACATGAAAAAGTGCTCAACATCGCTCGGCATCAGGGAAATCCAAATCAAAACCTCCATGAGATACCACCTCACACCAGTCAGAATGGCTAAAATTAACAAGTCAGGAAACGACAGATGTTGGCGGGGATGCGGAGAAAGGGGAACCCTCCTACACTGTTGGTGGGAATGCAAGCTGGTGCAGCCACTCTGGAAAACAGTATGGAGGTTCCTCAAACAGTTGAAAATAGAGCTACCATACGATCCAGCAATTGTACTACTGGGTATTTACCCCAAAGATACAAATGTAGGGATCCGAAGGGGTACGTGCACCCCAATGTTTATAGCAGCAATGTCCACAATAGCCAAACTGTGGAAAGAGCCAAGATGTCCATCGACAGATGAATGGATAAAGAAGAAGTGGTATATATACACAATGGAATATTATGCAACCATCAAAAGGAATGAGATCTTGCCATTTGCAACGACGTGGATGGAACTGGAGGGTGTTATGCTGAGTGTAATAAGTCAATCAGAGAAAGACATGTATCATATGACCTCACTGATATGAGGAATTCTTAATCTCAGGAAACAAACTGAGTGTTGCTGAGTGGTGGGGGGTGGGAGGGATGGGGTGGCTGGGTGATAGACATTGGGTAGGGTATGTGCTATGGTGAGCGCTGTGAATTGTGCAAGACTGTTGAATCACAGATCTGTACTTCTGAAACAAATAATTCAAGATATGTTAAGAAAAAAGAAAAAGAAGAAGATAGCAGAAGGGGAAGAATGAAGGGGAGTAAGTCGGAGGGGGAGTCGAACCATGAGAGACGATGGACTCTGCAAAACAAACTGAGGGTTCTAGAGGGGAGGGGGGTGGGGGGATGCGTTAGCCTGGTGATGAGTATTAAAGAGGGCACGTTCTCCGTGGAGCACTGGGTGTTATGCACAAACAATGAATCATGGAACACTACATCAAAAACTAATGATGTAATGTATGGTGATTAACATAACAATAAAAAATTAAAAAGAAAAATCTCCTGGCATTACAATGGGACCAGTGCCTCCACCTGCCGGCATGCGTTAGGGGAGGACCCACAGAGCTGTGTCTGCCCTGGAAGCATTTGCTTGGCGTCCAAGTACAGGAGAAATGTTGGAAGACTAGGGTGTCTGGCTTATGTGTGCAATCCAGGCGCCATAAAGGCAATTTGGGGCTTTTTAAACCACCAGCACCTGGTCGACTAACTTGGTCACACTGGACACAACCATACACCGACCGGCCCTCCAAGTCAGCTCACATGTGTGTGCAACTTCCTCCTTGAGGTCTCATCTGTTCCCCGTAACAAGGAAGGAACACACCAGGCCAGTGTTTCCCAGGTGCTCCAGTGACCTGGGGAGGACGTTCCAAGTGCAGATTCCCAGGCCTGGAGCCCGAGCTCCTGGGTGGAGTCTCTGGAGTGGGACTCAGGACCGATTTGGATGAACGGTTTTGCGGTGGGACCACGGGGAAGCATAGTGGAGGGTGTATTCCATCGTAAATTAGGTCTTGAGCAGAAAGGGACATTCCTCTGCACAGCAGGGCCCACGTGATTCTGTGGTGGTCTCCGCCAGATCCCGGGAGAGGGAGTGAGTTCATTACTACATTTCAGAGTCGGAACATACAGGGGGCCTCCTCAGCCTGCTCTGTTTCCCAGGGGTGGCTGTGTTATCGGTTGACATCCAGATAGTGGTTAATCCCGTCAGTATCCCCCGTCTTCCCAGATGTCCTATTAGATCTCTCTGTTGAAAAGTGTGGTTGGTGTTAGGGGGTCTCATGATCCCATACGTGGATGCCCCTTGCGCCCATGTGAGTATGTATTCTCATATTGTTGGCAGAAGGAGAAGCCGACTCCCAGCGGCTGCCGGATGCAGGCCTGTCAGGGCCTCCTTGGCAGCCAGGGCTTGGACAGAGACCACCAGGGGCTCCCATCCACCTTGACACAGCCCCAGGTTGTGGCCGGGTGCTGCTGGCTGGACATCTATGCCTGCTAAACCTGAAGACAACACCAGACACCTGTCAGAGATGTCAGGGACCTCTGTGGGGCCTTCCGTTCAATGCTGAACACGTGGCATAAGGGTCACTGCAGGCCCTGTCTGCCTGGGGCCTCTGGGATGCTACCAGGTCCTGAGTGCGACAGCGATTCTGTCGCAGGGCTGTGTTGGTGTGCACACATACGTGCATGTGTGCGTGCGTGTGTGTGCACGTGGAGAGCGTGAATGCTTGCCTGCGTGCTTGCGGGCCGCTGTGTTCCCGTTTTACATGTAGGTCTTTAGCAGCTATGAGACCCTGGGCAAGATCTCTGGGCTTCGGCTGCTCCATCTGTGAAGGGGTTGGGAAGGGCTCCTACATCCCGGGGCCGCCTATCCCGTGCTTCCTGCATGACTAACTGGGAGCTGTCTGTCATTTGCATAAGACGGGTCTTCAGAGAATGGGGCCTCGGGTATGAAATGCCCCCAGCTCAGGCCCCGGGGCTTCTCGTCCAGGTAAGTGGCCTGCATTCTCCGGGCCTGGCCATTGCCCACCTGCACCACGGGGCTGCACACTGAAGTAAGAGAGGGCGCACAGCTCGGAGCATCTCGCTCTTCCTGCGGGTTGCTCAGGCAAAGGCCTGAATCCTCGGCCTCAGAGCTTGCTTCCTGCAGTCACCATCTCAGACCCTAATCTTAGGCAATTGCTACTGAGTTTAGTGGGCCTGAGCAAGGGCACAAGCCTGGGAATTTGCTTCTCGGGGCTCTGGGCTCGGAGTCGATGGGGAGGCAGCCTGTTCTGACTGCCTCTCTGTTCTCTTTCCAGCTGCAGAGCTGGAGGGACTGCGGGTGTAGGCAGCGAGTGGAGGGTGCAGGCCTCCCCGTGGTTGCTGCTGGGCTCCTGCCGAGGGCCAGGCCAGCTCCAGGAGGCACCTTGCCAGTGAGCACGCTGCCTTGACGGCTGGTGGCCGGGCCCCATCCTTTGGCACCAGCACATCCCACCTCGCCCTCCTCACCCCTGCTGTGCTGCCAGGCACCCAGCACACAGGGGTTGAACCATTCATTCACTGGATTCGTACCATAGCTCTCTGCCGGGTTACTGCCCGTGCCAGGGCCTGGGGAGCAGGGAGCTACAGGCATTTATGCTCCTTCTTCACTTTAGGTTCATTTACGTTCTTCTTTGTTTTTACACTTAGAAAGTCCTCCTTAATCCAGCAAACTGATTTCCCAGGTCCTGCTGTTACCAAAAGGAAGAGGTTCTTCACTGACCATTTTTTGATGTGGTTGGATAACCCTAGGTAGCTGGCTCTGGGCCTTATTCCAGAGGCTTCCACGCACTGGCTTGTTTCCTTACCTCGCCCTAGAAGATGGGTGCTGTCACTGCAACCCCCACCTCGCTGGTAGGAAAGGAGTAGTGAGGTTCAGAGAGAAGTGAGACAGCCAGCTGATCCTGAGACCAGGACTGGAGCCCCCAGTAGCCCGACCCAGGGCCTTCCTGATGGACCGTTACTGTCCACTGCCTAGGAAGTACGCAGCCTCCCCCGGTAACCTCTACTCCAATGTGAAAGTACTGTCATTCACCCAAACAGAATGTTTGTTTTTCATTTTGAGATAAGTTCAGACTCACAAGAAGTTGCAAAAATAGTACAGAGTTCCCATGTACTCTTTACCTAGTTTCTCCCAGGGAAAATATCTTATGTAAGCACAGTACATCAAAATAAATTTTTAAAATAATGACTTTCTATTTCTAAAGCATCAGAGATAATTAATGCTCAACATTATCTTACCTTCTAGCCTTGATCATTTGATTTCCCCCATTAACCCATGAATGATGATGGTTAATAATCTAAAGATACTACATATGGACCTTTTACCATGGATCAGGCGTGACACCCAGTACTTTACTTTCATGATTTCATTTCATCCTCCTATGTTGGCAATAATGCCCTGAATAAGTAAACTAAACAATTGCAATAGTTATAATTATTGAACACTCACTATGTGCCAGGCACTGTGTCTTATATGTTTTATCTAACTTAATCTCCCCCACAATCCTCCGAAGTAGATCCTGTCATTAGCCCCACTTTACAAGTGAGACTACTGACACAGAGAAAGTTAAAACGATTTACCCGAACTCATAGGGAACGTCAGACTTTGAACCCAGAAGGTGCGACTCCACAGCTCACAGGGCAAACACTAGGCTGTACGATACCCATAGCATTGTTACCTACAAGCACAGCATGCTTCCTTTCCCTTCTTAGGACCCTCGAATGGGGCCCTGGGACATAAGCTGGTCAGGTCCTGGCAATACTAAACAAATCCATCAGTCCCTCCCTCTTGTTCTTTTCCCTTCCGGCGGCAGGAATGCCTGGTGCTGCCTGCAGAACCCCACTGTGGCCTCTAGATGGCGCAGTTGAGCATAATTTATTTTTTTCACTTAATATTCTATCGTTATGCAGAGTAATAGGAAGAGGAGCATTGGAGCCGTGGGTGGCACTGCCAAGGGCAGAGACAGATGCAGTGAGGGAGAGCAACAAAGGACCAGAATAGAAGCAATGATAAGAGGTCCGTGCAGTGACGGTCGCGGGTCAACCACGAGTGGAGGAGACAAGGTGTCCATCCTGGTAGCAGGGACAGGCTCCCATCCTCCTCTAGGTCAGCTGCCCTGATGCACCTGCCATCTGGGACTGGATGTATCCCTAGTTGTATCTCTCCAATCCCTAGTCGTATCTCTTTCTGGGATCTTTGTGGGATCCTATGTATGGGCCCGTGTCTTTTTCCTCCCCCTGCCTTGGTGTCCAAGAGGTATCTACACTTTCTCTCTCCACTGCCATGCCTCTCAGTCAGTCCCCTGCTGTCTGGGCTACCCCAGATTTGGGGTGTTCCCTGAGCTCCTACAAGGAATTCCTTCACATTAAAGCTTCAATGATGCTGAAAAAGCCCCACTCCTGAGGCTCAGGTGGACAGGTCCTGCCTAAAACCGAGGCCACAGACGGATAGCCAGCGTATCCCCTGGCCCCCATGAACCTGGCACTAACAGTCGTAACAGTCCAAAGCAAGGGTGAGGAGCAAGAGTAAGAAGAGAGACGCCTCTGTGCGGTAGGCATGTAAGGCTTGCTGAAAGCTGAGGGCAGGGCAGGAGCCCTGAGAAGACCCAGCAAACACTGGAGGCCCCTGTGAACACAAGGCAGCATGGCCCACCACTGCTGGCTGGCCGCAGCACTGGGAGATGCCCAGCCCATGTACCCACCCACCCCTCTACTCATCCATCTGCTGACTCACCTTTCCGCCTTCCCTCCCTCCCTCCATCCATCAAGTCAGTAAGATAGGTGTCCTTTTTTTTTTTTATTCCAGAAACCAGCAAGTGAAGCTCTGACTGTTCTGTTTCTCCCCCACCAAACCCAGCCATTCCTTTGTGTTCTAAGCACACCAAATATCAGCTGGTTCTCCCCCCTCATCGGACACCTCACACCTCTGAGTTTTTGCTTATGCGATTTGCTCTGCCTGCAATTCTTTCATTTTCAGAAAGGGCTGAAGCCTGGTAGTTCTGCCCCTTCCTCCAACCTAGTTCAAGAGTCAGCTAGCTCTGTTGATGGCCCCGCTCCTCCCCCACGCAGGTACTTACCTGCGCTCCCATAGTTCCTTTCTCCCCTGTGTCTTTCATCTCTGAGTTAATGTGACTAAGACACATTAGATTATAATAATTTTTATCTTACGAAGTTTTAAAAATCCCAGGAATACCTAAGTATTTTCTTGTTGCAAGCGTTAGTAAATGGGAGAATTGCCCCTCCCCCCTCCCCCTCCCCCATGTATATTATCTTGCTTGAGTGTCTCACAGGTAGGAAATAGAGGACCCCAGAGTGGAACCCATTTCTTTCAGACCTGCACACATGTTCTTTGTTATCAGGGTCCACGGGGTCTAGATTCTTTCAGCTCTGTCTGCTGGGTTCTGATCCAACAGACAGGCATGGGTTGATCTGAAGGTCTTTGGGAATTTGCCAGTGCAGGGCTGGCTGGGGTTTCCTAGAGCCTTAGCCCACTCCAGGTGTGTTCTTGGGGACACCTCTGCCTGAGTGTGCCATTGAGCAGCTGTCCCACAGTAGGTACAAAACCCTCCAGCTTCTGCCTGGGAGACCGCTGTCCACTAAGCCCAGAAGTCGGCTTTAACTCTCAGACGCCCCTACTCCCTGGCCCTCTTTAGGGACTACATGCCACCTCCCCCCCACACACACATCCTACCAAAGTAGTGCGTCAGCCCCAAATTCAACAAACATGTATTGCCACCCCTGCGTGGGGGGCTGGGACAGGGAAGAGGCCACAGTGACCCTCCCGGGCTCTGCCTCTCTCCCCAGCAGCCTCAGGCCCCTGCTAAGATGTGATTCTCTCCGGCCAAGTCGCCTCTTTCTTGGTCGCCCAGGTGCGAAAACTAAATGACAGCTGTGTCCGCCCCCCCACCTCCAGCTCAGTGACGGGGGCCTCCAGACCTGGCTGCAAAGGTTACACGCAGACAGGGACAAGGCGGGGGGGGGGCGGCCTGGAGGCGGCGGTGAGCGTCCCATCCCTGGCGGATGGGGACAGGGAGCCGTGGGGGGGGGTGGGGGAGCGGGGGGCCCGCACCCGCCTCCTGCAGGTACTCGCTACCTGGCTGCCAGGAACGGCGCTGCGGATTCGGCCACCAGGGGGCGCGCCGGCCCCGTCGGAGCGAGCGAGGAGGCGGTGTCTCTGAAACTGGGGAGAAGACCCGACTGAGCGGGAGGGAAGTGGCGCGGTGCCGGGACTTCCAGCAGCCATCTCCCCTACCCCACTTTCGGACAGCCTTCTGGGTGTCTGACCGAGGGTTGGGAAAGTGGGGGGTTGCTTTGTGAGCCGTGGGGTGACTGGGCTGAGGAGAGGAGTGGTAGAAAAGAAAGGCCTTCCAAGAACACGAAGTGCTCCTGGGAGGAGTCCGGAGCAGGGTTCTTAATGAAGTCCAGAACAGAGAAATTGGCGTCGTGTTGTGCATGATGCACATTTATATAAACCTATATGCATGCGTCTGTGGGTGCATTGCTTGCACTCCTGGTGTGTATCTGAGTGTGAAGGCATGTGCACATGTGTGTTTCTGTGCCTGTCTCTGTATGCACACTTTGGGGGGCCTTATGTATGTGAACATGAGATGCTCTGTGCATAAACGGCTGGTGTGTATGTGTTTGTGTGCATCTTGTATTTCTAGTGTGGGTATTTGTGTAA
Organism: Zalophus californianus; assembly: GCF_009762305.2. Lineage (NCBI taxonomy): Eukaryota > Metazoa > Chordata > Mammalia > Carnivora > Otariidae > Zalophus > Zalophus californianus. The sequence continues at coordinate 119,195,883 of NC_045602.1, forward strand.
GTGCACGTGTGTGTTTATGCTTACACATGTGAATTCCAGGCATGCATGTGTGTCCTCTATGGATGGATCTTTTTCTTTCTCTGTAGACTCCCAAAGGGGCAAAGATCTAGGTGGCCTGGTCTGTCACAGATCCCCTGGAGGTGCCCCTGACTCCCAGCACTGAAGTGGCCCATGTCCCCAGGCTGTTCACAGAGTGCTTCAGTCCTGGCTTTCACAGGGTCAAGAAGGTGGTGAGGACATGAACAGTGGTTAGGAGCACCTCGCTGAGACAGGAGCCTTTCCCCTGCAGGGAGCAGGTGCAAGGAAGGGTCAGCCCCTCAGAGCTGAAGGCCATTGAGGGGAGTTGCTCATGCCATTGGCTTTTCCCCTTCTGGGGTGTTCAGAAGTGGGTTCTGCAGCCTTCTTAGAGAACTTCTTGGCTCCAAATAATAATGATATTTAATGGCTGCCTACTATAGACCAAGGACCATGGGGAATGCTAGAATCACCATGAAAAGAGCAAACAGGAGCCCTGGACCTACCAGCTCCCAGCCCTGTGGAAGAGACAGGAGTCAAAAGCCACAAAGTAAATATCAAGTTACAAACTGTATTCGGTTTTGCAAGAAATACAGGGAGTAATGTAAATGTCAAACAACATACCTGGTATAGTTTGGGGAGTGAGGTAAGCTTTCAGGGAGAGAAAACCACAGGTGCAAAGGCCCTGAGGCAGCAGGGCCAAAGAGCTGAGAGAGGATTAGTGGGGCTAATACACAGGGTTGCTCCAGGATGCAAGAAACAGCTTGCACTCTCAGGAGCCTCCTTGATGGGGTTGGCACGAAGGACTCTTAGCCTGCCAGCCCTTAGCAAGTGTTTTGTCTACTTCCTCTTTGTATGGATGGGAAAACTAAGGCCCAGAGAGGGAAAGGGACTTGCCCAAGGCCACACAGCAAACGGGACAGATTCTGGAGTTGAACTCAGGATATCCATAATTATGACAATTATATAATTTTAATTATCATATGTAATCATACAATATCCATAATCCACCTTGACTTAGAATTTGCCTCTCACAGCGGCTCCTATCCCCATCTGTCACCCCTCATTCCACCCTCCTCACAGCCTCCATCCTGATGCTCTGGTGACAGGGGACCCAGCGCTGGCCCCCCGGGTGCCATCCAGCTGCCTCTCCCCTGCCTTGGTGCCCTGGGCTCCTTCAAGGGCTCTGGCTCTCCTGGGAGGGTTCTTATGTCTCATCTCGCACCTGACACCCCAAATCCGTGAGGACTGGCCCTTCCAGGCTTGGGGTCCAGAAGCAGTTGATCTCGCTGCCTCTGGGAGAAAAGGTCAGTGGTTTTGTTGTCTCTACCTTGTGACAGCAGGTCTGTGAAGTCGGCGACATCCTCCTCTATGAGGCTGGAGGGAATATCTGTAAGTCCCAGGTGGGGAGTGGGGAACAGGGCCAAGCCCAGGTCCCCCAAAGCTCTTGACCTTGAGAGCTCCCTGGGCCCCTCTGGGGGAAACCAGAGACCACTTGGGGCGGGGTGAGCCCTCCTCTCAGGCCTCTGTATTCAGTTTTTACAAGAAATACAGTGAGTAATGTAAATGTCATGAAAGCAGGTAGGACCCAGCTGGAAGGTGGAGGGTCCTCGGATTCTGTGGAGTTTTACCTGACAACGGCCTGCGGCGTGGGAGGGCAGAATTTTTTGTCTAGTGTAACAGTTGCCAGCACCACCGGTGAAAGGGATATCTCTGGGGCACGCTGGCTGAGGTGGCTCCTCCTGGACCAACGGCCGTGGATTCTGGAAGGAATTCTGCGAACACGCGCTGGGCTCTGAGGTTTCTTCGCCTGGTTTTGGGCAGCCAAGGATGGGCAGCTCTTCCCAGTCGCATTTCTCCAGTGCAGTGATTCTCAAACTGTACCACGGGGTCAGAATCCCCCGGAGGGCTGTGAGGATGCAGTGGCCGGGCCCTGAGAATCCGCATCTCCAACAGGTTCCTGGGTGCTGCTGGTGGTGCAGGGACCTTACTCTGAGAACCGCTGGCTGAGGAGCCGAGGCTAAGCCAAGGCTTGGCCGGTAGTGGTGTTCAGGGAGTGCTCCTCAGGCAAAACCTCAGGAGGGAGGGTGGGAAGAAGGCGGAGAAGAGAGAAGGCCAGCCGTGGCCACACGGGGGAGCTCTGGAGCGCAAATTGCATCAGACTGGTTCCTGAGAGAGGCCAGAGAGGCCGGGGAGGCCGCGGTTCTTACCTCGCATCAGGCCGTCGTGGGCTGTGGGATGCCCTGGCGGAGGCAGCTCAACCTCCCCTGCAAGGCACCTGACATTTTAGAGGCCCATTCTCCAGACGGAGGGGTAGCTGTGAGCCACAGCAACCAAGGCTCACACGGGTAGGGGTGGGTGCCGTGCACTGGCCTGGTGAAGCCCTGGGCAGGCCCGCCGCATCTTCCCATCCACCACCTCCGACACTCTTCGTGCCCGCTTCCCACAGGTGAACATCGCCTGGACCCAGAGGCCTACCTCTTAGATCTGTATCGCGCCAACCCCCATGGCGAGTGGGTCACGAAACAGAGCCCCGCTAAGCCCCGGACTCTAAGGAGCAGCCCCAGATGCGCACCGCTGTCTCTACGGCCTGTGTCAGCGGACCCAGTGGGGGAGCACAGCTGCCTCCGGGAAAGGTCTAGATCTTCCTCCAAGGCGACCTTCTCCGCATTGGCTCTCCGATCCCACAGAGGACTTGGGCGGGGGCTGTCTCCTCCCCTCCGGACCCCCCACAGAGCCCCTGGCCAGTGGGCTCCCCAGCCCCCAGGATGGAGGCTCCTGCGTGCTCACTGTATGGCACAGCACTCGGGGACTTGGATCCCCATGGAGTTTCGTCCATGATTCCCAGCCTGAGGAGAATAAAAAATACAGTACCTCTATCAAGAGGCAGTTATTTTTTTTTCCCCAGGGAAAATTACTTTGAAAGTGGCCCTAGGGTATATCATGGGACAGTCCTGGAGACAAAGCCAGAAGAGCTTTGTGGCCTGGGCCAAACCCCTTGCCTTCTCTGAGCTCCGTTGAAAGATGAAGGGTTAGGCCTCAGGGAGGGGGAAACAAGGCTCTGGCCATGAACAGGCGGGGGGGGGGGGTGGCGGGCCGTGACTGGAAAGACAAGAAGGAGACCCCTCTCCGTAGCTCTCACAATTTCAATGTTGCTTTGTACAATCTTGGCATTCTGTAATATCATAGTTAAATTCTGCTTGCAGATGAAAGGCATACGTGAAATGTCACTTTGACTTCATTCAAGTTTTTTTTTCTCCTCAGTCCAGCTCTTCGTGGGTGTTGTCCCTTCACTGAGTGAAGCAGGGGGCTTGATGGTGAGAACAGTGACTGTGTTTCTCAATGGGCTCTGGCCACACCTCGCACCTGCAGCTACTTGAGGGCCAGGAAGAGCACTCGGGAGAGGGAGGAATGGAGTCCCGATCAGCCGCTGAAGGTGGTGGGCATGCCGCAAGGCCGGCTCTGGGATCCTCCCCCCTCTCATTTCCGAGGGTTCTGGGTTGCTCCCTTCCTCCTTCCCCTTTCCTGGGTCTGTCTCCTCAGAGCAGGGGAAGCCTCATCCATTCATTTATTCAACAATGAATTTATGAAGTGCTTAACATATGCCCAGGGCTTTACAATTTTAACCTCTGCAATTTGGGTTCATCCAGAAGCAACCTCTGAGACAATGATTCAAGTGCAAATAGTGATCCCAAGAAACCCAAGGGGGTGGGGAGATGAGAGGGGAGGCAGCTCATAAAAGGATGCATCATCAAACAGGTTACCAGGGTAGGCAACCAGAGCTTAATTCTAATGCAGAATTCTGAGAAGCAATGTAGAAGATATCCATCTGACTTATCCCCACCTGCTTGCAGATTAAGAGCCTTTGAGTGGCCTCAGTTTCTCCAGCAGCTCCATCCAAAGAGCCCAGATTGGATGAAGCACGAGGTTAGCCCAACACTAGCCCCACAATCCCATGAAGTAGGTGTTACTATGGTCCCATGTTACATATGAAGGAACTGAAGTTCAGCAAAGTTAAACCACGGCTTCAAAGTCACACAGAATGAGATGCTTAAATGCCCAATTCCAAATCTGGTGCTCTTTCAGCACCTGAAGCAGGATCAGGACATGGTAGGTTCTAGTGAGAGAGGACAGTCAAGAATGGAAGTGGGGGGGGGGGACCTGGGTGGCTCAGTCAGTTAAGCGTCTGCCTTCAGCTTAGGTCATGATCTCAGGTCCTGGGATTAAGCCCTACGTCAGGTTCCCTGTTCAGTGGGGAGTCTGCTTCTCCCTCTCCTTCTGTCCCTCCCCCTGCTCATGTGCTCTCCTCTCTCTCTCAAATAGAGGAATAGAATCTTTAAAAAAAAAAAAACAGTGGAAGTAGGGGATTGGGTACATTATCCTTGTGGGGGAAATACCATGGGATTCAGCCAAAGTTGCTGCTTCTGTTTCCCAATTCCTCTCTATCCCCATAATCCACCTACAAGCCCTATGGGACCTCCCACCAAAATAAACCCCAATCTACCCACTTCATTTTTTTGCTCCTACCACCATCCTAGTCCAAGCCACAATCATCTCAATGTCTTTAATGATGGTGATGGTGATAAGTATGGTGATGATGGTGATGGTGATGATGGTGGTGGTGGTGATGGGGACGGGGATGATGGTGGTGGTGGTGGTGGTGATGATGGTGGTGGTGATGGGGATGATGGTGGTGATGGCGATGGTGGTGATGGTGATGATTTTGGTGGTGATGGGGATGATGGTGATGGTGATGGTGGTGGTGTTGATGGTAATGATGGTGGTGGTGATGGGGATGATGGTGGTGATGGTGATGATGATGGTGGTGATGGGGATGATGGTGGTAATGGTGATGGTGGTGGTGGTGATGCTGATGATGGTGATGGTGATGGTGGTGGTGATGATGATGGTAATGGTACAAAGTCTCAATTGCTTCACTGCCTTCTAACTGTTCTCTCTTCTCACCCTCCTATTTATCCTCTGTACAGCAGGCACAGTGGTCCTTGTAAAACAAAAACTCAATTCTTCTGAAAGCCCTCCTACTAAAAACCTTCCAGAGAGATCCCAGACCACTTAAAATAGTATCCAAGTCTTTGCCCTGGCCTATGAGGTCTGTCTAATGTCTCTCATGCCATTCACTCACAACCCTCACTTTGCAAAGCCAGCCACACAAACCACCTTTCAATTCCTGAGACATACCAAGTTCATTCCTGCTTTGGAGCTTTTGCCCTTGCTGTTCTCTCTGCCTAGAATACTTTTAGTCCAGCCACTCCCATGGCCAGCTCCTTCCACATCCTGTTCTCTGCTCAAATGTCCCTTCCTTCAAGAGGCCTCCTCTGACCATCCCATGTGACATTACCTCCTCCACCACTCTCTCTCGTCACCTTAGGTAATTTTCTTCCTAACATTTATCATTACCTGAAGTTATCTTACTTAATTTGTTTCTAAATCATCTGTCCCCCCAAATACGAGGTAGCCCCTTGAAGGCAGAGACCATGTGGGGTTTTGCTCACCTTTGTGGATATAATGGTACATAGTAGGTGCTTAATAAAAATATGTTGGATGAATGAATGAATAAATGAGTCCCTCTTTGCCCCTCTGTCGGTTTCCTCTAGAAACTGTTGCCTCCCCACCTAACTTAACTCTGACCTCCCTGGTCCGAGTGAAATGAGAAAATGCACTTGAAGTACCCAGTGCTCATTCAGTGCCCTCACTACTATTATTCATTATTAATAAGAACCAGGCAGCCTGAATGGTAACTAATAGTATTCTCTCCCCTATGGTTCCCAGCACCTACACTGGTCCCATTGCCTTCCTCATTCTCTCATTTAGAGGGCCGGGATAATAGAGAGGTGTGTGGTTGGAGGGACAGTCCTTTAACCTGGGCAGAAGGAGGGGCAGGTGCCTCAGTGGATGCTGCGAGCCCAGGCCCACCTGTGCTAACTTAGCACCCAGTATGGGCCATCCACCACCAGCAGAGGATCCCAGTTTAATCACATGTCAGCTTCCCCATTCATCTTCGGCTCTATCAGAGGGCTCATCTTTTTCCACCATGTGGTATCATGGTGATTGATGATCCTGCACCAGCCCTGCCTCTGAGTTAGCACAGCTCATACTGGGTGCCCAGCTTCTCCAAGCTCTTTGCAGTTGGGGCTGACTTGGGTTGGGATCATATTTCTTTTAAGGAACACTGTTATGGACTTCCATGTGTTGAAGCCCTAACCCCCAAGTTTACTGTTTTTGGAAATAGGGCTTTTAAGGAGGTAATTAGGGTTAAAGGAGGTCATAAGATGGGGCCCTGATCCCATAAGACTTGTGTCCTTATACAAAGAAGAGATACCAGAACTCTCTTCTGGCACAGAGGAAAGGCCATGTGAAGACACAATGAGAAGGCAGCTTTTGGCAAGCCAGGGAGACAGTTCTCACCAGAAACCTAATTTTCTGCCACCTTGACCTTGGACTTCTAGCCTGCAGAGCTGTGAGAAAATAAATGTCTGTTGTTAAAGTCCCTCAGTCCGTGGTGTTTTGTTATGCAGCCAGAGCAGACTGAGACAAACCCTTCCTGCCTCCAACTTCTGTGAGGAAGGAGGATAAAATTTGGAAAGATGCCTTCAAGTGGGAGTATTTCCCTGGCAAAGGCAGAAATGCCCCCTGGGCAGAGGAGGTGTCTCACCTGGCATTCAAGTGAGGCTTCTCTGGGACAGGGAGTGTTTAGTGGTGGCCAGATGGGGCTGGATGGCAGACCTGAGCTCCAATCTACCCATGTGGGGCTGCAGGTAACTTCTGTGCTCCTAAAGATTCTGTAACTGCAGGTAACCTCTCTGTGCTCCTAGAGATTCGATCTGCCATTCCTATGTCACCACAGAGGATGGAAGGATGACATGAGGGAATCGGCATCTACTCCACAATGACATTCAGTGCTCAGCACTGGGCTAGGCTGGAGCCAGAGTAATAAACAAGACAGGAAAGGTCCCTACTCTCTTGGAATTCATAGACTATCCAGAGACACACAGTAACTTAGAAACAAAATTATTGTGGCGCCTGGGTACCTCAGTCGGTTTAGCATTTGACTCTTGATTGTGGCTCAGGTCATGATCTCAGGGTCATGGGATGAAGCCCAACATCGGGCTCCACCCTCAGCAGGAGTCTGCTTGAGATTCTCTCCCTCTCCCTCTGCCCCTCCCCCTGCTGGTGCACTCTCTCTCTCTCTCTCAAATAAATAAATAAATAAATAAATAAATAAATACATACATACATACATACATACATACAATCTTTTGGAAGAAGAAGAAGGAGGAGGAGGAGGAGAAGAAAGGGAAGAGAAGAAAAGAAAAAAGAAAAGAAAGCCCCTAGGGAGGAGAGAGAGAGTGAAACGAATGTGGGCGGGTCTTTGTTTTGGGTGGCCAGGGAAAGGCCTGAGTTTGGAAGCCCCCAGAAGAAGACCCTGAGCTAAAAATTGGAGGGCAAGCAGTTTATTTGGGAAGTGGTCACAGGAAGACCCTGTTGAGAGTAGAGATGTGAGCTAGGAAGGCTGGAGCCAGAGTAGGGTGTGCTAATGAGCAGGTTTCAGGGGTGGGCAGGTGGCCCTGCATGCTGCAGGGATTTCTGGGAAATGGTATAGATATGCTTCCGGTGTCAACTAAGGGGTATAGAAGATACAGAAATTCCTCAGGCTGCCGCTGGGGGCAGGGAGCCCAGGCCCCAGGCACCGACCACCTGACCACCCGTATTGGTTGAGTGCTGCTTCCAGGGGTGTTAACTCCGTGGCACATCTGGTCCATTTCACAGATACAAGGCTGACCATCTTCTGTGTCACAGAATGACCCTGGGCAGGGGGTCCCAGATGCTTACCATAGGAAGCCATCAGTGAGGACAGGATCGGTGGGCGCCGAGAGGATGTGGGTGGGGCAGATGTGGGTGTAGCCCCCGCTACAGAAGCCCTTTCTGAAGAGGTGACACTTGAACCGACACCAAAATGAGAAGGGGCCAGCCATCGGAAGAGCTTGGAGAAGGGGTTTGCAGATAGAGGGAACAGAAAGATGTCTGCCAAGGCCATGGTTGCTGGAGCAGCACGTGCTAGAAGAGAGGTTGTCTGGGCAGCGGGGCGAACAGACGGATCTGGCTCCCTTCCAGAGCTTTCCCATCCTGCCCTCCCCACCGCCTTCCTCGGGACTCCTCCCACCCTTGTACCCATCCACAGCAGAGCCAGTGATTGGCTGGCCAGGGGTGGGCGGGTCCTTGGGGCCCAATCCCAGGAGGCCCTATCCATTCATTGGCTCCTGGGGGAGGTGGGAGGGCCGAAGAGATGATGCTCACCTAAAGGAGGTGAGAGGCAAGGGAAGTTGGAATTCTGTAGCCACTGCTGCCCTCACTTCTCCCAGCGCTAGAGGAGACAGTGATGCACCTCCCTGGCCATTCAGTGATGCTCTGATGTCACATGGGCATGTCCCCTTCTGGATCTTAGTAGTCCCCACAGACCCCGCGACCCCGGTAGCCCCAGTCTAGTCTAGAGGCCAGATCAGGTGGGCAGAATGGCGATGAGGTGACCCAGTGAGGCTGACTGGGGTATGGGCCCCCACAAAGGGTGTCCTGTCTGCAGTGGCCCAACTGGGAGTAGAGCCCAGGCCCGGGATATTCCGTCAGCACATCCCTCGGGCATCCCCTGGCTTGGGCAGTTGTCTCAGTGTGAGTTCCCAGAAGCAGGCCAAAGACAAGGATATGAGTGCAGGGCAGTGGGGACGTGGGACAGGGAAGGGAAGAAGGCACTGAACCGTGAGCACTTCTCAGTCATTCACTCCTGACGGGGCAAGGAAGAGGTGTATTTAAAGGCCCGCTCCCATTAGTCATTGGCGGAGGGCTATTTTGAGAATGTTTATTCTCCTGCACTTCCCACCCTGTCTGTCAGGGGGAAGCCCCATGTCCTTGGAACTTGCTGGAGCATACTGAAGCCTAAAGCCTTAGGAATAGGGATGGGGTGCAAGCAGGGTTACCTCGCTTATTCATAATCCAATTAATCAGAGTTCTAGTCCTCGGTAATTCCTGCAAACCTGGGAGGCTAACCTAGGGTACCATGTCCCTCCTTTGACCTTTGCTCCCTCAATCCTTCTCCCAGCCCCCAGCTCCCCAACTCAAAGCGTCCAGGAGGCACCTTCCTGGGGGGGGGGGGTTCCACACCCACCAGTGCTCCTCCTCACTCATGGGTCCAACCGGGGGCCCAGCCCTGACTCCCAAGGGGGCAGAGCGAGCCCCTCATACATTACCCGAGGACTTCCTTGAAGTCCCTCCTCTGGGAAGACTTCTAACCCTGAAACCAGAAGAGTTCGGCCTGCCGGCACTTTGGACTCTGAGATGAAGGGGAAATTCCTCGAGCTGCCGCTGGGGGCAGGGAGCCCAGGCCCGGGCAGGGGGTGAGGGTGGGAGGGTGCTGCTGGGACCCGGTTGGGGGCAGATGACTCTCCCCGCCTTGTCCAAGGGTCCATCACCCCTCCCTGCCTCTCACACATGGAGACCACAGGATACATGCAGTTGGGGCTCTAAGGGATCTATAAAAGACTTCATCCTGGGGTGCCTGGGTGGCTCAGTTGTTGGGCGTGGCTCAGTCGTTGGGCATCCGCCTTCGGCTCAGGTCATGATCCCAGGGTCCTGGGATCGAGCCCCGCATCGGGCTCCCTGCTCCACGGGAAACCTGCTTCTCCCTCTCCCACTCCCCCTGCTTGTGTTCCCTCTCTCGCTGTCTCTCTCTGTCAAATAAGTAAAATCTTAAAAAAAAAAAAAATTAAGAGACTTCATCCTTAGGCCTGAGGGGGGTCCCGTGTCTTGGTTTTCAGGCCTCGATGGGGAACAGGTGAATGTCGCTGTGCTTTGCAAGTCCTGGAGCCAATGTTGGGGTGGTGGAAAGAAGTGATTTCTGGCAAATCCATCCTGCTGTCTTCTGCCCCTCTCCCGGGGCTGGGGGGCAGCGAAGAGAGGGTGGGACATGCCTTCTATTGAAAACCCTCATCCCACCCCAGCCACTTTGCATTCTGGGGGAGGGGAATGGGAGCCACTTGTCCTTGTCCCTGAATACTGGCTGGCAGGAGGCCAGGGAGGGGGCTCCCGATAGGGAATCTGCAGCTGCCTGTCTTTAAGGTAAAATTACCGTAATTACTCCAATTACCAAATCCATCAAGAGCTCTGCTGAGGAGGCCCTGAAAACAATTGGATCTAAGGCGAGTGAGTCATGCAGAGGGGGCACTAAGTGTAGAGGGGCGGCGACTGTTAGACCAGGCTCTTGATTGGGGTGGGGGTGGGAAACTGCAGAGAATTCATGATTAGCAAGCTGCCACTTTGCCCCCTCAGTGAGATTTTCCTCGTACTGGGTAGTCTCCTATATTTTTTCCAGCATATTTTTCCTATATTTAAAATAAGAAAATAACTCTCTTGGGGGCTTGTCCTTCACAGAACCCCGCACGCCCCTAGTCAACTGACTTGGACCTTCTTTACCTCCTATGAGAGGGAAAAGTAAAAAAACCAAGAACTACCACGGGCATCTCCTAGGCTCTTGCTCTGGGCCAGGCCCTGTGCAAAGGGCTTTTCAAGCTTCCTCCCTTCCAACCCCAAGGAGCAGGTGTCAGTCCATTTTACAGACAGGGGTGTCATGTCTTTCCTCTTGGCCTGGATGCTCCAGAGACCAGACACAGGCTTGGTTTCCTCGGCACCCCTCCCCCCAGCCTGCCTGGTAACCTGCACTTGGCAAACACTCAGAAGATATTTGGTGAAGGAAATAAATATAAGATGCAGATTTTGTGGGTAACTGGAAAAATCACTTAACCGGACATGTCCCCTTAAATCACCCCATCTCCTCCTCCTGTGTCTTCTCCATCCTGCTTGCAGCGAGGACGCTGGTACCTGGAGCTCCTGATGGGACTCAGCCTGCTTGGAAGACAGCCGTGACCCTGCCCCTGAGACAGAAGGGTGGCCCCGATCCCCCATGAGAACGATGTTAGTGCTGTATTTTACCATAATTAAAAATGTATACTAACATAAAGTTAGCCATTTTAGCCATTTTTAGGTGCACAGTTCAGTGGCATTAAGTACATTCATCTTTATGTGCAACCATCACCACCATTCGTCTCCAGAACTTTCTCATCCTCCCAAACAGAAACGTTTTCCCCATTAAACACCAGCTCCCCGTCCCCCTCTCCCCCCAGTCCCTACCAGCAGCCACCGTGCTTTCTGTCTCTATGACTCTGACTTCTTGAGGGACCTCAGTAAGTGGAATCATACAGCATTTATTATTTTGTGACTGGCTTATTTCACTCAGCATCATGCCTTCAAGTTTTGTCCGTGTTGGAATTTCCTTCCTTTTTATTTTGTTTTTAAATATTTTATTTATTTGACAGAGACACAGCGAGAGAGGGGACACAAGCAGGGGGAGTGGGAGAGGGAGAAGCAGGCTTCCTGCCGAGCGGGGAGCCTGATGTGGGGCTCGATCCCAGGACCCTGGGATCATGACCTGAGCCGAAGGCAGAGGCTTAATGACTGAGCCACCCAGGCGCCCCTCCTTCCTTTTTAAAGCTGAATGATATTCCAGGTATGGATATGCCATGTTTTGTGTACTTGTTTGTTCATCGATGGACATTTGTTTGTTGCACCTTTTGGCTCTTGTGAATAACATCGCAGTTCAGTGTTGGTGTACACGTACCTGTTCAAGTTCCTACTTTCACTTCTTTTTTTTTTAAGATTTATTTATTATTTATTTTGAGAGAGTGAGAATGAGAGAGAGAGAGCGCACATGAGAGGGGGGAGGGTCAGAGGGAGAAGCAGACTCCCTGCCGAGCAGGGAGCCCGATGCGGGACTCGATCCCGGGACTCCAGGATCATGACCTGAGCTGAAGGCAGTCGCTTAACCAACTGAGCCACCCAGGTGCCCCCCTACTTTCACTTCTTCTGGATATAGCCCCAGGAGTGGAATTGCTAAATCATGTGGTTAATCTATGTTTAATTTTTTACAAAACGGCCACAATTTAAAAAATGATGTTAACGTGTTACATGGTTATTTCCCCCATATTCTGGGATTTAATGGACTTTCTAGGAAGGGGCACCCATGCCTTCTGGCATTCTGTGCTACCCTGCCAGGCTACTTATGTACCTTTTTGAAAAGCATGGCTATCTTCAATCATTTATCCATTCATTCCACAAATATTGGCTGGGTGCCCTCAGTGTGTCAAGAGCTCTGCTGGACGCTGAGGATATGATGATGAGCAAAACTGGATACAGTCCTGGCCTCCAGAAGCTCATGGACTGGAGGAGAAGCAGGCCTTGGTCATGGAATCTCTGTCCTGTGGCATTAAAGGCCCAGGAGCCGTTTTCAGAGCCCAGACCTGGAGGCACCTGGTCAGCCCCCAGCAGGAATGCTTCCTGGTGGGCTGGCCAGACCCGTGGCCCTTCTCTTCCCTCGGCCTCTGGCTTCTCATCTGGGAGAGGAGGTGATCCCTCCCCACCCCTCCTCCTCATTAGTTGTCTCTTTTCTTCCTCCTCAGAGTGATCAGCAAAGGAGAATTATCATGCCCATTTGGCTGATGAGCAGACTGAGGCTCGGCAGGGCAGGACCCAGTGTCGCGTTTGCTCTGCTGAGTCCTGGCCAGGGCCTCTCACTGGACAGCCTCCATCCTCGGATCTTCTCTCCTACCCCCAGTCCTCTGCAGCCTGAGAGGCTGGAAGGTCGGTGCCCCCCAGTGTCCGAGGGCACAGGCAAGGGGCTCACAGGACCGTCCTGGGGCACCTCCCCTGCACTTGCTACCTTTTACCTAGCAGGGCCAGCCTCTGGCCTCCTGCTGGGGCAGCCTCGCTCCAGGGCACCAGCTTTGTGCCATGGTCCGCCCCACCGACAGGAGCGTGGACTCCACAGTCCTGCAGACGTGGCCTTGCTTCCCAGCTGATCGGTGGGGCCTCAGGCGAGTTGCTGGGTGCCTCTAGGTCTGATTCCTCGTCGATGAGACCGCCACCACCGCTGGGGGATGTGCTGTGCCCACTGGATGGGATGCCACTGTATTCGTCAGCTCGGCCACCGTAACAGAACACCACAGACTGGGGCTTAAACAACAGAGACATATTTCTCACAGCTCCAGAGGCTGGAAGTGCAAGATCAGGATGTCATCCTGAGTGACAGGGGCTCACTTTCCCCTGAGGCTTCTCTCCTTGCCTTGCAGACAGCCCCCTTCCCACTGTGTCCTCACAGGACCTTTCCACCTTTCTTGCATCTCTGGGGGTTGCTGCTGCTGCTTCTTCTTCTTCTTCTCTTCCTCTTCTTCTTTCTTCTCCTTCTCCTCCTCCTCCTCCTCCTCCTCCTCCTCCTCCTCCTCCTCCTTCTTCTTCTTCTTCTTCTTCTTCTTCTTCTTCTTCTTCTTCTTCTTCTTCTTCTTCTTCTTCTCCTCTTCCTCTTCTTCTTCTTCTTCTTCTTCTTCTTCTTCTTCTTCTTCTTCTTCTTCTTCTTCTTCTTCTTCTTCTTCTTCTTCTTCTTCTTCTTCTTCTTCTTCTTCTTCTTCTTCTTCTTCTTCTTCTTCTTCTTCTTCTTCTTCTTCTTCTTCTTCTTCTTCTTCAGATTTTATTTATTTACCTGAGAGAGAGAGAGTACAGAGACAGAGGGAGAGGGAGAAGCAGACCCACCACGGAGCAGGGAGCCCAACACAGGGCTCAATCCCAAGACCCTGAGATCATAACCTGAGCCCAAGGCAGATGCCTAACCGACTGCGCCACGCAGGCGCCCCTATTCCTCTTCTTCTAAGGACATCAGTCCAATAGGATTAGGGGGCTCCCCCTTATGACCTCATTTAACCTTAATTACCTCCTAAAGGTCCTCTCCCCAAATACACTCACATGGATGTGAGGTCTTCAAACTATGAAATTTTTTTTTTGTGGTTGGGGGGGGTTTCAATTCAGTCATCACAACAACTCAGCAATCAAAAGGAAGAAATGAATGATAAACAGGGACACCTGGGTGGCTCAGTCGGTTAAAAGCGTCTGCCTTGGGCTCAGGTCATGATCCTGGGGTCCTGGGATTGAGCCCCGCGTCGGGCTCCCTGCTCAGCGGGAAGCCTGCTTCTCCCTCTCCACCCTGCTCATGTTCTCTCTCACTCTCTCTTGCTATTTCTGCCTCTCTCTCTCAAATTAATAAAAAAAATCTTAAAAAAAATAAAAGAAATAGCAAACCAAAAGAAAAAAGAGAAATGAATGATAAACAAGAGAAGCTGGATGTAAGCTGTATTCCCTATATGATTCCAATTATCTGTATGAAATGCTAGAAAAGTCAGAGCGAATCTATAGTAACAGAAAGCACATCTGTGGTACCCGGACTAGGGAAGGATGGGTGGGAGAATCGGTGGGGGCACTGGCTGAAAAGGGGCAAGAGGGAAGTTTCTGGGGTGCTGAAAATGCTGTATCATGATGGTGGTGGTAGTTGCACGGGTGTATACATTTACCAAAACTTGTTCAACTGTGAAAACAGGTGCATTTTATTGTGTGTAAATTATACCTCAATAAACCCTAACTCGTAAGGGTTAAAAATAAGGTTCTTGTGAGGTTGCTGTTGGGAGTAAATGAGTTAGTGCCTGCAAAGTGCATAGATTGGAGCCTGGCACAGAGTAAGTGTGCAAGTAAATGGTAACCATGGTAATCTGAAAACAAGACTTTGGCTTGTAAATGGGGCAAGAGAGAGGAATAAACACAGGGAGTACATGTGGAGAAGGGGTGTGGGCATGAGGAGAAGAGGAGCAGACGGGCTGGGGCTGTGAACTTTGGCTTCCAGGCTCAGGGGAGGAGCCCCCATCATGTCAGTGGTTTCTGGCCCCGGGGTACCAGCCACTTGCATTCTGCTTAGTCCTGATGCTGGTTTTCTTCACTCATCCATTCCCTGAACACGCACGCTGGACGACCACCCAAAACAACAAAGACATCAATAGCTGCTTCTAAAGGCGCCTGGCGGGCTCAGTCTGTAGAGTCTGCGACTCTTGATCTTGGGGTTGTGAGTTCAAGCCCCACATTGGGTGGAGAGATTACTTTATTTTATTTTATTTTTTTAAAAGATATTTTTTATTTATTTATTTAACGGAGAGACAGCACAGGTAGGCAGAGGGGCAGGCAGAGGGAAAGGGAGAAGCAGGCTCTCTGCTGAGCAGGGAACCCGATGTGGGGCTTAATCCCAGGACCCCAGGATCATGATCTGAGCCGAAGGCAGTCACTTAACCGACTGAGCCACCCAGGCGCCCCGAAGGAGAGATTACTTTAAAGAAAAAATAAAATCTTTAAAATAAAAAAGCTGCCTCTATTGAGTGTCTTTTATATGCAGGACACTGCTCAGTGCCTGACATGTAAGGTTGAACCAAATGAGAGAGTTGATAGTCAAGCAGTTTCCGCTCACCCATACAGTAGGTTCCCATGGTTCAAATATGTGATGGCTCTCATCCTGATGACAAGTCTATAGAGGGATATCTTTCTCTTTGTGGCGGGGAAGAGTGGTGCTCAGGAAGGTGAAGTGACGAGCCTAAGGTCACACGGCTATAAGTGGCTGGACAGGAATGCAGATCCTTCCCTGAAACCCATATGTTACATGTTCCTTGCCTTAAAGAGACAATCTAGTGGGGAAACAAGCACATCAAATTGTCTCCCTGGGTCTCTCTCACCCATCCCCAGGGTCCCCAGACAGGCTGCCTCCTTCAGTCTTCAGACGCTGGATGAGAGAGTCCTGGGCTTTTTTCAGGGTGCCAAGGGGCCACCACCTCTGCACACGGCTCCCGTGCCCACCAGGACTTCCTACCCCCACCTGGCTTTCTTCTCCCCGGGCCTTGGGGGGGGCTTGTGGCAGGGCACACTGGCCGGGCTCTGATCAGGGCTGTATTTGCGCTGGCCTCATTCTGCCCATCTTATCCTCCAGCCTTGCCTCCTGAAAGCCTCCCTCCAGTTCAGATTTGTCTTTAATTCACAGCTCATTAGTAGATCAAAGAAAGACGGAGATGCCCTGCATCCAAGATACCCCAGGCAGCCCCCTCCTCACACTCCACTGGGCACCCCTGTTGGCTTCAGGCAAGGGACACCCCTTGGTTGCTCTGTAAAGCCGGAGTGGTGCCAGGACCCGGCTCCGGACTCCTCCATCTGTAACTGGGCCAGAGATTCAGTTGGCGGGGGCTGAGGTTGAGGCACCGGGAAGCAGCCTCAGCCCCCTCCTCCAGAGCCTGAGCAGGACAAGGACAGTTAATTCCTCTGGTGTTATCAGCTGGGCACAGGCGCTGGTTGCATAGCAACCCAGATTGCTCTCTGTCTCCAGTGCTCAAAAAAAAAAAAAAAAATCAGCATTTTCTCTAAGCACACATCAGTGAGATGGAAACGGGCCCTGGGGCAGGCCAGACTCAGGCCCTCTTTGCAGGAAGCCTCCACCTACCCGCACCCCCACCTCTTGCCTCCTGGAGGTCAGACTGGGGTAGGAATTCACCAAGCATCTACTACTGCCCTGTAGGGCTGGGTGAGGGGCTTGGTCTGGGCTTGTGGGAGGGAATGCTGGGCAGGCTCGGGGGCTGGGTGACAGGGCAGGAACTGGAGGAGCCCTGGCTGGTCCTGACAATGGAACCAATGGAGTCATTGATTAAGAAATACTTACTGAGCACCTACCGGGTGCCATGATGCTCAACTGCCAGGTCTGCAAGTAGCCTGTTTGACCATTGGAAAGTGACCGTAGAAACACCACAGCTCTGCAACTGGGTCCTAATAGATCAGTGGCTTCTGCCTTTGCCACCTGAAATGCTCCTTCTTGGAACCCAACCACCGCGCCTGGAGGAAGCCCAAGCAGCCACGTAGAAAGGCCCTCCTGAAGTCCACTATCATTTGCCAGCCACGTAAGGAAGCCACACGATGCCATGTATGCAGAAGAATCATCCTGCTGAACCCTGAGCAAATCTTAGACCCACAGAATCACGAGCAAATAAAACTACTCTCGCTTGAAGTTAGTAAATTTCGGAGTAGCGTGTTACGTACGAAATAATGACTGAGACCCCAGGAGAGTTTACTTTTTCATGCATAGACTGTCAGATATCCACTAACGCGGTTTAAGTACCAGCTGTCGCCAGGTCCTGTGCTGAGCTCTACAGCAAAATGCCACTCAAGGGAGCTGAAGTCTAAAATGCTGGGAGACTGGGGGTACCAGGAGATGGCTCAGAGGCGGAAGCATGGAACCAAGAGCTCAGAGACAGGAGCAGACAATAAGGCAGAAGCGATCTGCAATTAGAGAGGTCAAGAGAACAAGCGGGGAAGGCAGCCTCAGTTCCTGAGCAGACCACATAGCTGTGAATTTGGGTACCAGCTCTGCTTATTTGGAAATGGGTGCCTGGACCATCCTGGAAAATATTCTGAGGCTAAGTCAGCCCCCGGAGGTAGAGAGAACTGGGATTGATTAGTGATGTCTGTAGTGGGTGAGGTGAGACTAGAGGAACATGTGTCAGACACACGCCCACAGAGCTGCTGGCCTTTGTGACTAACTCTTCTGGGCCCCTTGGATGTGGAGAGAGACTGTAAAACAGGTTGTCCAGGCAGGTTTCACTGGGGCTGGAGCAGAGAGGACCCTGGGCATGCATTCAGTACTTGGAGATCTGGAGTTACAGACCTCCATATATACCAGCAGGGCAGCTTCAGAGGGTTTTGTTGTATGTTTAGTTTTTGTCTTTTGTTTTATTTTGTTTCCTTCACAGCTGCTAGTCAATTCAGTTCCAAATCCCACTGTCTCATTCTGTGTGCTCGGGAAAGACTTCCTTGACCCTTACTGCATGTCAAAACCACCTGGCTTTTTAAGATACTGGTCATGGACAATAGGCATGGGGTGGGGAAAGATGTGGTATTGTAGAGGACATGGGGCATGATGGGATGAGATGAGAAGAGATAAGGCTGGAGAACGGGGTTATTTTTTTATATTATTTTATTTTTAAGATTTTATTTATTTATCTGACAGAGAGAGACAGCGAGAGAGGGAACACAAGCAGGGGGAGGGGGCAGAGGGAGAGGGAGAAGCAGGCTTCCCACTGAGCAGGGAGCCCAATGTGGGGCTCGATCCCAGAACCCCAGAATCATGACCTGAGCCGAAGGCAGATGCTTCACCGACTGAGCCACCGAGGCGCCCCATGGAGAACCGGGTTCTAAGTGTGGTCTGCAGACCAGCAGCGTGTGCAACCTGGAAACTTGTTAAACCTACTGACTCAGAAACTCTGGGGGTGCAGAGCTTGTGTTTTAACAAGACCCCAGGTGGTTCATGTTCAGGTTTGAGAAGCTCTGGGCTAGCAGGAGCCACGGAGGGTCTAGTGTGGGACAAGGAGGCATTCTGGGCAGGCTGCAGGTCCAGGACTCCCCCTGGCTGCCTCCAAAGACTTCCTCCTCCACGGAGCTGCCCTGATAAGGTGTTGTGGGAGGAGGCGGGGCTGCCCTCTCCCTCTCTTTGGGCAGCACCTGACTGTAATGTCTGTCCTTACCTCTCTCTCCTGCATGAGGACACCTTTGCCCTGAATAACAGCATCAGTCACAATGGTGTAATCAAGGGTAATCATGGGCAATTCCCTTATTCATGTGCCTGTGTTGTATACGGGTGTCACGTCAACCACTCCTACAGTTCAGTCCCCACGTTCTGATTTCTGGAAGAGACGGGCAACTTCCCATGTGTAACAACTGGATAGGGTCTGCCCAGCACCAGTGGATTCTCTGATGGGGCAGCTATGGAGAAGGAAGCCCCTGGAAGCATCCTCCACCCCTTCACCTTACTCTTGGTCTGACTGACTCACGCAAGCTCAGGGCCTCGCCAGCATGCCGCTTCTTCCCTGAAGCCCTCCCTGATGGTCAGTCCCCTCCCCTGCCCTCCAGGCAGATGGTGCTCCCTCCCCCATCACCTTGAACCCCCAGCCCCCTCAAACTTCCCCACTGCAGCACCTCTGTGCTTTTCTCTAATGTGTAACTGCCTTGTTCTCTACTGCAGGCAGGGACCTTGGGCTCCTTGCTCAGCAAAGCATCCCCAGCACCCTGCCCAGTGTCACCACCCTTTGAGCAGCTTGTCATCCCAGTGTTATGCCCAGGGCTGCACAGGCACCTGACGATGCCCTATTGATGTAGGAAAGATGTTGGAGTTCGAAGCCAACAGCCCCCAGAGAATTCTTGAGACGTCTTTGGTGCAAAAGGGTGATTTTATTAAAGCACGGGGAAAGGGCCCGTGGGCAGAAAGAACGGCACCGGGGTCACGAGGAGCGGCCCATTATAGACTTTCAAGTTGGGAGGGGGTTAGGGATAGCATAAATCTCTAAGGAATTTGGAAACAATGTTTCCAGGATCTTGAGGGGCTAGCTGTTAAAAGGAAAAGGTCATTTAGGGCGCCTGGGTGGCTCAGTTGGTTAAGCGGCTGCCTTCCGCTCAGGTCATGATCTCCGGGTCCTGGAATCGAGCCCCGCATAGGGCTCCCTGCTCAGTGGGGAGCCTGCTTCTCCCTCTCGCACTCCCCCTGCTTGTGTTCCCTCTCTTGCTATGTCTCTCTCTGTCAAATAAATAAATAAAATATTAAAACAAGGTAAATGATCATTTATTACTGTCTAATCAAACCTTAGTCATGAGACCCTTCAGATGTATATCGGTGGGTCATATGCTTGGGGGATGATTGCCAACATATATCTTGGGGGTAGAAATAAAGGAAGTTTCCAAAGGAATTTTTATATCTTAAAGTAGACTTACAGAATCCTGGGAGTGGGGCTAAGATTGCCTTTTGCCTTAGCAAAGTAGAGGGAGAGGAGTTCCTAGAGGAAAGTCACTCTGCCTGTTTCAAGGACCAAAGCCACTGGGCTGGTGAGCCACAGGCAGCCTGCCTCCAACAGATAAACACATTTTGTTTTGTTAGGATTGATATTCTTGTCTTTCCAAGGAGGGAGGGAAAATGAGCAATTTTCCTGAGCGTCTTCATCACCCCTAGAGGCTGCAGCCCCTTCCTGACCACTGGCCCCAAGTGCTGGCCACACGCCCTTCATGCGTCTTGTCTTGAGACCAGGGGCCACTAGGTTTGGGGGCAAGGAGCCAGCGTCTCTGCTGCAACTCGACTCAGGCACAGCCATGGGGATCTCCAGGGAACTGTCCCTGGGGCCCTGGCCAGCAGTTCCCACAGCTTCAGCTTCCCTGCACTCCCAGCTGTAGCCCGGAGCACTGCAGAGCTGCAAATTAGCACTGGAAGGGCTTTTTTTTTTTTTTTTTAAACTAGTCAGGGCTATGATGGAGGCCAGGCTGGCCCCTTGCTTCCCCTCCTCCCAACCCCCAGATACTGGTTTTCTGTGGATGGCAATGCTATGATTTCCCATTTAAATAAATGTAAAAGTAGTAAGTAGTAATAGTGAAATTTAGTAAAGTAGTTGAAAATAGTAAAATAGTTGAGTCAACTTAAAGAACAATATTAAGTAATTAATAGTATGGATGGCACATGGATAAAACATACCATTTAACGGTGAGTTGCAAATGATTAAAATAGGGAATGCTGCCTCAATCCTCAGAGGGTAAGAAGGTTGAGCTTTCAGAGAGAAGCCTGGAGGAGACTGGAGGCTGGGGGTGGCCCTCAGATCCCACGACCCATGAGATCATGACCTGAGCCCAAACCGAGTCCGTTGCTTAACCAACTGAGCCACCCAGGCTCCGGGTAAGGACCAATTTTAATCAGTAACATATATTGCAAAAGGGAAGAGTTCAGTGTGACCTGAACTCAACTTTGGTTTGTGCAAAGGTGACTGGGTGTTTTAAAGGGAGGATGAGGGATTAGGCTCAGTAAAGTCAGGGCAGTGAAAATTTACAAAAAGTGTGTGGGGGGGGGGGGCGGTGCTGATCCATGTGAAACCCATTTGGGTTTGCTCCTCCCCTCCCACCAAGGCTGGAGAGAGACCGGAGCCCTGTCCTCAGGCGTCCTCTGGAAGAAAGTGTCATTTCTTCTGGAGGCCTTGTGTTTTCTCAGGCAGGCACTTTAGGGGGGCTAGGGTCATCTTAGGGGTGCAGCCCTGCGTGTTTTAGTGTTTGTTCAAGTCTTTATAGGTCTGGCTCGGGGCCTCCCTGAGAAGAGGGCTCAGAGGAACCCAGCTAGAATTCCATTAAGGAAAGAATGGGTCATCTCTGATAAGCGTCTCAAGCTCACCGAAGTCCACCTGTGCTCTGCTTGGGGTATGTGGGTGCAGGCATTGTCCCCAGCACATTAAAGAGCACCATGGCTGGGATGGGCTGGGGCAGTGACAGGTACAGGATCACACCGGGTCCGGTGGGCCACTGTGAGGGATCAGGGTTTCATTCAACCCCGGGGGTCAGAAAGGCCCGCCCAAGGCCCAGCCCGGGTAAGAACTGCGAGTCCGGAAACACTCGAGCTTGGGCCCAGTCCGGCAGGGCCCTGGAGCCTTTGGGGGCCCAGAGCTGCGTCCCCTCCTCCGATCGCGGGTCCCATAGCTCCTCTTCTGCTCCCGGGCTCAGCAAGTGTGGGAGGGAGGGGACGCCAGTGGCGTCCGCTCGGCGTCCTCGCCCGTTCCCGGGTTGTTTCGACCCGGGTTCCCCTTTTCTCTGCAACAGCTGGTTTCCGGCCCGGCTCCGCGGCCGCCAGCGAATGCAAAGTGCGGCAGTTACGCGTCAGCGGAGCCGGCGCTGCGCGGCTGGGAACAGAGCGCGCAGCTTGGGAAGACTGCGGCCGCAGGCGGGTGGCGGGCACCCCCGTATCACGCGCCCAGGCCTGGCCCCCAGCAACCCGCTCCCACACCCGAGACCTCGCTCGGGCCCCTCCCCGCGCAGGCGCAGAGAGCGCGGCGGCGGGAGCCCGGGGGGAGAGGACCCTGGGGCCGGGGAGGGCGGGGCTCGGCGGGGCTCGGGCCCACGTCCGCAGCGATGGCTGGCGAGGGCCCTTTGTTCAGGGCTCCGGGCCGGGCTAGTGGGGCGTGCACGTGGTCGCGGGCCGCGAGCCCCCCGCCCCCACCAGCCCCCATCCCATCGGGAGTGCCAGGTGCGAAGGGAGTTTTAAGTTGAGTTCGGCCCAGTCCTGCGCCAAACCCTGGACCCGGCTCTCCTGACCTTCAGGCCGGGGCTGGCCCCCTTCGTCTGTACCTTCATTCAGTGTGGACATCCGTATTTCATATCGGGGAGGTGGTATCAGGCACTCTGGGAGCCCCAGAGCGAGGCCCCCAAAACCGGCCTGTGGGATCCCGGAAGATCTGGTGGAGCCAGGGTGGGGGGGGTTAGGTCTTGGAGGTCCCTGAATTCCATGCCAAGGACATGGGTGGGGCCATACCTGAGGGCAGCAAGAATACGGTGGGGGAGGTGGATAGAGGGGTCTTGATTTGTGTTCCAGAAAGATCCCTCTGCCTTTGGGGGCTGGATGGGGTGGGAAGGTGACACTGGAAGCCAGGGGACCTGGGAGGAGGCCACTGCTGTTGTCCAGATGGGAGAGGATGTAACCTGGGAAGGGTGGGTCTGGTGGGACAGAGAACAGGTGGAGACTTGTAGGCTATGTGGGAAGTAAAATCTACAGAACTAGTGGCCAGTTAGGTTTAGGGGAATGGGGAGGAGGACATGAGGACACCTCGGTATTGTGAATTCCTCCACCATGCTGAAGGTACACCTCTCCTGAGAAGTGGGGAAGGAGCTGAGGTTGCTGGATTCAGCAGGACCTTCCCCATTGCTCCCCATGCCCTTTTCCTGCCCACTCTTCCTTTGCAATAATGACCACCTAAACTTGTATTTGGATTCCTTTATTGGCTTCTTGTCTGTCTTCCCCACTAGACTGTGGGCTCCTGGAGCTCTGTTCTCTGCGGTATCTCCAGGTTCTGGAGCAGCCCTGGCTGGTATTTGTTGAATGAATCAATGAGGCAGTGCAGGTACCAGGCCTCCCCTGCTTGCTGGTGTATCTCAGACCCAGCACTAAGCAGTTTCTTTTATAAATGCAGGAATGAATGGATGGTCACTTCAACACCTAGCATATGAAATCTAGAGTCAGAATGTGAGAAGGGGGTGCCATCAGATACCACTGGGATGCTAAATGAGCTCTCAAATTTAATCCTCACATCAATCCTATGAAGTAAGGATTGTGGGTAGCCCCATTACACAGATGAGGAAACTAAGGCCCAGAGAGGTGGAATAATGTGCCCAAATTCACATAGCTGGTAAGTGGCAGGGCCAAGATCTGAACCCAAGAAGTAGACCCAGGGTCTGCACTGTTACCAAGTTACAGCAGTTGGTGCTGTGGCTTGTTGGAAGGGTCAAAGGCAGGCTCACAGCCACATGCAAAGCTCCTCCCAGGTAAGAAGATCCCTTCCCGATGGATCAGAGGCCCCATGTTGCCCCCAGCCAGGTCCAGAAAGGCAGCGCAGGTCTGAGTGAAAACACCACCACCAAGCCAGCTGGCCCTGGCCTCCACTGGGATCATCACTCTACTTCATGTGTGTTATATTTAATCTACACAGCAATTTGGTGAAACTCCTGCTGTTACCATTATTCCCATCCTCTGGAAAGAGGAAGTGAGGAGCAATGTGGTTAACCAGCTTACCTAAAGCCACACAGCTATTATGGGGGAGAGCTGACATCCAAACCCAGGGTCCCACGTTCTGTGCTTACTCTGCATTGACCACAGCGGGATGTTGGGTGCTGCCAGGCCAGGCCAGGCCAGCCAACCATTCTCTGTGCCAGATGCAACTGGGGCAGAGTTTGCTTTGTGGCCGTCCTGCCCCTGGGAGCATCATAAACCCAGCTGAGGCTGAATGGAGATAGCGATCTGAGTCCTCCATCCCTTGTCACTGGACATCCTGGATTCAGTTACCCACATATTCATTTTTTTAAATCATTCTCTTCTTGACTATGATAAAGTCATTTTTATAGCTCCAAGAACGTGCATTTCATTTAAATGAAGTGCGCTGGAATCAATCAGTTTTGTTGGAGAATCAGGCCGATAAAGGAAGACATATTTCAGTGATCCCTTCCTTTTAACCAATTGTTCTCCAGCACACCATTATAAGAGTCTCATTTAGGGGACATGTGTATGTGATAATCTGCACACCCGCCTCTAGAACTCTGTGATGCTAAGGAAGGCCGCCTGGAAGCCTATCTGTAGAAAAGGCATTATTAAGGTTTTCAGACCCTGCAAGGGTCCCTGTGTCCACACTTGGCCTTCAGGCCTTGGACCCACCTGTCTTCAAGAACTATATGAATTTGGACAATGAGCATTTCAAAAGTCACCCGTGGGAACAATGACCTCTCTGAGTAAACCCTTGTGACCTTAATTCAGTTGGCAGAGGTGGAGGTGATGGAGAGGAAGCTCAATTACAACTAGTTAAATTTCCTTCCTGGCCAGCTGGATGGGGACCTTAAACTGATTACATTTGGCTTAAGGAAATAAGTGATGTGACAATTCTACCTCCTGAAAGTGTGGAGTTCATTCAACTTATTTAAGGGGCGTTAATATTTAATCCTGCCTCATTTCTCAATAATTGTCCCACTCCTAACTCAGCACCTGCCCCTGCAAAGGGGCTAGGAATATAGTAACTAAAATAACCAGTTCTTTTTTCTGCGGGGGGAGGGTAGAGGGAAAGGGAAGGAGAGAATCTTAAGCAGGCTCCACACCCAGCGTGGAGCCCAACACTGGGCTCGATTTCACAACCCTGAGATCATGACCTGAGCCAAAATCAAAAGTCGGATGCTTAACCAACTGAGCCACCCTGGCGCCCCTAAAATAACCCAGCTCAAAAGCCAGACTATCTGGATTCTGAATCACATCCTCAGCACTTACTAACTGTATGACCCTGGGTATGCCTCAGTTTCTTTCTTCATGTGTAAACTGGTGGTAATAGCAAGGATTAAATGAAATAATGCCGCATCTCTAATGCTCAGTAACATGCCTGGTATGTAGTAATTGTTCTTTTAAATATTATTTATCACTCCAGCTCTCCTCAAAATCTACAGAATAATGGCCAGGTCCCCCATATAGTACCTAATGCTCTACTCACCTCCCCAGAGTCATCTGAAATCATTCTTTCTCCTATGATCTGGTCACTCAGAACCACTTACCAATCTCCTTGGTTCCCAAACACCTCCCAATCAGTTCATACCTTTTTTCACATGCTGCTGCTTCTTCCTAAAATATCCCTCTCAGTGGTGCCCACCTGGAAGACACATCTTCCAGATTCATCCCTGGCATCAACTCTTCCATCAAATTCATACTCACTGCCTGACCCTCCAGCCTGAACAGATCCGCTAGCTGGTTACATACAGTTGTGTTAGTTGCCCAGGCAAGGTCAGTAGAAGAATCACCCAATCAGCAAAATCACAGTAAAAAATTGTTGCTTTGTGCCTTTAAATTTTGGGGGTGGCTAATTGTGCAGTAATACACAACTAATAGAAGCTCCTTGAAGTCAGCAACAGCTGGCTTCAGTTTATCTTCATCTTGACCATTGTCATGCACATGAGTACATAGGGATACCTAGAAGCACTGATGAAGTCAGGAGACAGTGAATACCCTGGATTAGCCCCACTCCAGGTATAGCTAGGATAAATGAGGGGCCTTCCCTAGATCATCCATGGAAGGACCCTAGTAAGAATGAGAACTTTCTGAGAGCGTACTTACCAACAGATCAACAGCAAACAGCATGAGCTGTCCAGGGTGCTGACTCTTGTTCTAGAGGAACCCGTTACCGTTCTCAGTATCTGTCCCCTGCTGCCCCATGGTCACCTATTCAACCCCTACCCTAGGTGTGACAACATCAGTTGAAATCAACTTTAAGTAGAACATTTGAATCTTCACCTTCCCTTCTCCCTTCCACCCTCCCTCTGGGGAACCATCTGACCATTATAATAAAAATCCAGCTTTATGTAAATACCCTATCCTCCAAGTAATAAATGCCATTAGCTGAGCCTGTTTGAGCAACCGCAGGCTTTTAAACATTCATCTGAAGATCTTTAAAAGCTCTCTCGGGGCTCTTGCTCATAATTCACTAAGTGGGAGTTGGTAATAACTGTGTTAAATGGCCAGACTGCAACTTGCAGGAGGTGTGTCTGTGTGTTGGTTGTGGTGGTGGCAGGGGGTGTGCTGGGAAGAGGATGCTCTTCCTTCCATGCTGATCAGTTACTTATTTTTAAGAATCCCCCTGGGGGCTCACAGTCCTTTGATGAGCCAGTAATGAAAGAGCCAGATCTGACAATTAATTTCCCCAGAGTTATTATTTGTTGTTTTGGCAACAATTCTCTGAAAAGCCATAATACTCACCTGGCTTCCCAATGGTTGAAGGGAGCCATGAGTTGAGGGAAGAAGTGGATTCTATCTATTTGCTCAGTAGTTACGTCTTGAGCACCAACTATGTGCCAGGCTCTGCATTAGATCAAGATATACCTCCTGCCTTCAGGGATCCATCAGTTTGGTGGGAGTAGGGGGAGCAGAATAGACAGGAAAGTGAAGAGGAGGTTATAATAGTTATACTACAGTGTGATACATGCTATGGAGGGGGTTATGGGAGTATGGGGTGGGGCACATAACCCAGATTTAAGGAGTCAGGGAAGACTGCCAGGAGGGAGAGTCTTTAATGACCACCTTACAGTTAGCAAGATAAATAAGAAAACAGGAAAAGAGAATGCTCTAGGAAGAAGGACCAGCATGTTCAAAGACTCTGAGAAAAGAGAGTATCCATAAAATAATGGTGAGAAGGTGGAGTACTAAGTCTTGGTCACTGCTGGTAGGAATGCAAATTGGTACATTTTAGAAAACAATTGGGCATTATCTAGCAAAGTTGGAGATACACAAGCCTGTGACCCAGCAATTTTATTTCTTTCTAGAGACACTTGTGTATATGACATTAGGAGACACATACACAATGATCATAGTAGCATGGTTTGTAATAGCCAATAACTGGAAATAACTCAAATATCCATCAACAATAAAATGATTAATTGTGGTGTAATCACACAACAGAATCCTATACAACAATGAAGATGAGTGAACCATCGCTAAACATAGCAACATGAGTAAGTCTTTTTTTTTAAAGGTTTTATTTATTTATTTGAGAGAGAGAGAATGAGAGAGAGACAGCACATGAGAGGGGGGAGGGTCAGAGGGAGAAGCAGATTCCCTGCTGAGCAGGGAGCCGCATGCGGGACTCGATCCCGGGACTCCAGGATCATGACCTGAGCTGAAGGCAGTCGCTTAACCAACTGAGCCACCCAGTCGCCCTGAGTAAGTCTTTTTTAATATTGACACCAAAGAATACATACAACCTAAGTCCATTTATATTAAATTCAAAGTAGATAAAACTAAAATATTGTTTGGGGATGCATAAGAAAGTGGTAAAGCCATTAAAAAAAAAGCAAAGAAATGATTGACCATAGCAAATGGAATAGTACTTTATTCTAATGAGAGCAGGATTGGAAAGGCTCACATGGAAAGTTTTAGGCAATGTTCTACTTTTTGATTTGGGTGGTAACTACACAGGTGTTTACTTTAGGGTTATTAAATAATTACACATTTGTGTCATAAATTTTTGTGTAGTATATTTCATAATTTTTTTAAAGGGGCAAAAAAGAAAGCATCAGTGTAGCATCAGTTCCTGGGTCTCTACTCTATTCACATCCATGAGAAGCCTGGCATGGCAATGGGAGGGCTGAAGCCACGGAAGGTGGCTCTCAGAGACTGGGGCCAGCATCCTGCGTGTGTGTGTGTGTGTGTGTGTGTGTGTGTGTGTGTGTGTGTGTCCCATAGGCACCTCTCACATTGGTAGTACCAAGTGCTTCCTGGGACCTGAAGTCCTTGGGAGTCCCCTTAAATTATCTCTATGATATATAGCATGGCTCTGTCTTCAGAGAATCTCAGGTGCACTTGGGTGAGTCATACAGGTTTGAAAGGAACAAGGTGATACTCTGGGGGAACCTGAGGAGATACAGGCATTGCTTTGTCTTTTCACATAAGTCCCCAGGGTAGGCTAGGATCTAAAAGTGCAGTCTGGTCATGAAATCCAACTTCAGGAGCCTGGGTCTCTCCCACATGGGTTCTAAGGTGGGTGCACTAGAATGGACATCACTATGAAGATATGGTGTGGTTCTGGGCACAAGTAAATGGACCTTTATGTAGGGTATGGGAAGGAAATGGGTGTCCCAAGATGAACAGAGCTAGAAGGGATCTAAATGATCCTTTGAGTATTTTTTTTTTGGCTCTTGACTAAGTCTAAAATCAACCTTATAGTTATTCAGTTATAAGAGTAATACATTCTTTTGGAACAAGTCATACAATATGTGAATAAAGAAAGCATTATAGTTTCCCCCAAATCCCATTATAATCTCATCCTGTGAAGAAATCAATATTAATAGCCTGGTATATTTCCTTCTACATGCATGCCAAACTCATACACATAAATACAAACAGAATCTGGGGCTTTCTTCTTTTTCTTTTTCAAAAATGGGATCATATTATAGCATTACTCTGTAACTTGACATTTCACAATTCAATATATCATGGACATCATTTAAAATCAGCCCTTCCAGATTTAATAGATAGACTTCCAATAATTGTGGAATATTCCTCAGTATGGATATAGCATAATTTACTCAACCAGTCCCTTGTTGATAGAATAAATAATTTCCTATTTTGGCCACTAGCAATAATATTCAATAAATATCCCTGATATCCATATGTCCTGACACATTTTTTCTTTAGGGTAGATTCTCAAAGCAAAATGGTTGAATGAAAAAATACACTTTTAAATTTTTTAATAAATCCTGACAGATTATTTTCTCTAAATGTTGTAGTCATTCACACTTTTTAAAAAAGATTTATCTATTTATTTTAGAGAGAGACAGAAAGAGACAGAGAGAGAAAGAGCTGGAGGGGGCAGAGGGAGATGGAGAGAAATCGTCAAGCAGTCTCCCCACTGAGCACAGAGCCCATTGTGGGGCTCTGTGAGAGGCATGATCCCACGACCTGAGCTGAAATCAAGAGTTGGATACTTAACTGACTAAGCCACTCAGGTGCCCTGTCATTCAACTTTTACTAATGATATAGGGGAATTCTAATTTCTCCATTCCCTTTCTAACAATGGCTTCATTGTTATCAATTCACAGGGTCTCCTTCCCCTAACAGGATGAGCAAATGAGCAAAAGAAAAAAAAAATCAAAACAAAGAAACAGTACCAACTTCCCCCTTATTGTTATTTTGATTTACACTTACCTGGGCATTTTTAAGGTTGATTATCTTCTCAAATGTTTGTTCATCATTTATATTTTCTTCTCCAAGAAATGATTTTTCATATCACTTATCCATATTTGTATCAAGTGGTTGCTCTTTTCATTATGGGTTTTCAGAAGATCTTTGCATATTAAGAGCATTAACCTGTTATCTACTGCATGACCCTTTGTTTATAAAGATAGAGAAGTCCTAACACAGGGGAGAAGTGAGTTGGACCAAGGACACAATGACCAAGGACCCCAGAATGCAAATATCAGAGATGGACAGGGTCACACTTCTAGATTCCCTGTGCAGGGTTTCTTCCCTGGCCCACTCTATAGCTTAGACTCTTTTGGTAAATTTTCTGGGAATTGCTAGAATAAATTTTCTCAGAGTATTACCTTCCTTAATCAGAATCATCATCTTATGCTTCATTAAAATTCAGATTCTGGGGCCATACCCAAAACCTGAATCAGAGTCTCTAGAAGTGGAGCCAAGGAATCTTCTAAGAGAGATTATGTTTTTGTTATAGTCACCAGAATTAGAGAACCATTACCCTAAAAGCTCAAAGTTCTTGCACAGGCACAAAGGGCACTCTGCGGTGGAGAAGTCAGTGAGAAAATGGCATAGTAACTCTCCCTGCCCTCCACCCCCCCATCACCACCAGCTGGGAAGAGAGCCCTTAAAGCTGAAGCATCAAAACAGAGCTATCACAGGGGACCTGTTGGCCTCATGCTGCCCTTAAGCCAAAAGCAAGCTTTTGTGACAATAGGGGTGAATCTAATATATCACTTTCTTGCTGGTATAAAGGTGTAAATGTCAGTTTCTCCTCATTTTTGTGAAGATTTGACAAAGCACTTAAAGCAACACCCATGTTAATCAACAAAGCATCCAGAAAGATCACAGGGTGGCAAGCGTGCCATATCCTATCTGAGCTTTAGGTGGATTTGAAAATCGCACTTTTAATTAAAATTGGCATTTCTGAAGCTTGGGCTGGAGCTGGCCGTTTTGCTGGGGAATTGCAGACTGTGAAGCAAACAATCTAAGGGGAGGGTTTAAATGAGCAAAGAGGAAGGCTTGTGTATGAACAAGAAGAGCTTGTTTAAATAATGAAGTGGAGAAAAGATAATGTAAAAATGCCTTTGTGTTTAAATAGAGTTCCTCAGAGACCTGCGTAATTGTAGCTGAGCTGTCCGAGGTGCTGACGGTTGGGTAAGAGGAAAGCTTGCTAGAGGTAAATGCCTGGCCCGTAGTTCTCAGTCCATCAGATTTGGCCTCTTTCATCATTTTCTTTCCAACCAATGACAAATACACTGCCAGATGTTATACTACAATACCATTCATTCATTCAATACACAAAAATTACTGATCACCTACTATGCATACTGGGTTGTGCTTTGAGGAAGGGGAAAAAAATGTCAACCCAGAATCATTGGATTCTATTCTGTAGATTTTCCAGTAAACCTCAATGTTGATATTATTCCAAGATTTAAAGATTTTGTGAACCAGTAAAATTTTAAAACAATCAAGGGCAACTCAAAGTAAAGACATTTAAGAACATTAGCTATCACTTACTCTCTCCATCTTATGACAGGAAACAGGGGATCTTAAAACTGAAAACGTAGGAAAGCCATAATCACAATGAAAACCAGTTAATTAAAGTGACTCTGTAAAAATGTAATTCATGGTCCTTATCCTTCTCATTTAACTAAGAGCCACAGAAAATTTTGCCACACACTGGCATCAGTTTCAAAACTGGCATTTGGAAGTAATTGATCCATCATGCAAGCCCTCTGGAAATAAATAGAATCTCTATAAACATCCTAATCAGAGGTCATCTAACATAACAGATGGGTGCACATCTGACCTCCAGGATCAGCTTGCTGGATAGTCTTGTTAGAAAGTTCTTCCTCTTTCAATAGTTACAGTGCCTTGAATATGGATGGAGTAAGTACCTATGGAAGTGGGTGGAAGGGATGGAAATAGCACTTATTAAGAACTCACTGTGTGCCAGAACTGTATCTGTGACAGATGTTATACCTGTTTTATCCCTCATAATCTAATGTTTATTCTCATCTTGTGATATGGGCATCATTAGCATACCAATTTGAGTATGAGAAATGTGTTACATATGAAAATTTAGTTTATAATAAAAGAAAACTCTCAAAATCAATTTATTTTTATTTTTTTAAGATTTTATTTATTCATTTGGCAGAGACAGCACATAAGCAGGGGGAGCAGCAGGGAGAGGGAGAAGCAGGCTCCCCACTGTGCAGGGAGCCCGATGCAGGGCTCAATCCCAGGACCCCGGGACCATGACCCTAGCTGAAGGCAGACACTTAACCGACTGAGCCACCCAGGCACCCCGCTCAAAGATCAATTTAGAGGGGAGCAGTTAGTCAATAAATAGTATAAGGACAATTGGTTAGGAAAAAAAAATCTATTTTGACTTTCATATGAGAGCAGTCAGCACATAAGTTCCAAATGAATTAAATACTTAAATATAAATTATACAAACATATAAAGTGTTTTTAAAACGAAACATGAAATTGAAGAGTTATCAAATCTCAGGAGGAAAATGGATTTTTCAAAACTTAGAAACAATTGAAAAAAAGGAAAAGTTGAACATTTTCAATTTCTAGGATGAAAAGATCCTATTATACTTTTAAATCTCATTTTGCAAAAGTTGATAATTAGCTACAGTGGATATTTAAAGTTAAAAAGTAAAACCCATAGAAATCATCCCTCTGGGGTAAAGGACTTGACTGAGAATCTTACAGGGGAAAATTTATCTGTTTTGATCTGGGTGGAAATTAATTGAGCTGGATATGTACTTGAGATTAGTGCACTTTGCTGTGTATTAGCAGAAAAAAGTGAAATCCAATCTAATGTAATACGTCTATTTTAGACTACTTAGAAGGAGGGATGCCAAGTCCCTATGGTAGTAAAACTCTTGAGAGAATTGTACTTTGTGTGAATTCAGGCCAAACAATATTGACTCGATCCCAGTTCATACAAAAAATATTTGAAGTTGCTAGTTGACCACAAACTCAAGAATGTCAACCATGTGATTCAGCTAGTATCAAGAGAAGGCATAACCCAAGGTTTTACTGGTAAAAATATAGTGTCAACAGGGAAGTAATAGACACCTAGCTTAGTGACCATTATCTGAGCAGGCTGGCTAATGTTTGAATAAATTAATGAAACAGACTCTTTTTTTAAAAAGATTTATTTATTTATTTGAGAGAGCGAGAATGAGAGAGAGAGAGAGTACATAAGAGGGGGGAGGGTTAGAGGGAGAAGCAGGCTCCTCGCTGAGCAGGGAGCCCGATGCGGGACTCAATCCAGGGACTCCAGGATCATGACCTGAGCCGAAGGCAGTCGCTTACCAACTGAGCCACCCAGGCGCCCCTATGAAACAGACTCTTTGCCTTACATGGCAAACTCTAAGGAGAGAGGCAATCTAGCCTGGACTTTGGAGTAATACTGGCCTGGGTTTAAATCCCAAATCTACCAAATACATGTATGCCCTTAGGAAAATATTGTCACTTCTCTGCGCTCAGTCTCCTCATCTGTAAAATGGGAATACTAATAGTACCAGCTTTGGAAGGTTGTTGCAAAGACTAAATGAGGTACTGTATATAATACACTTGGCATAGTGCCTGACAAAATAACCCCCCCCACCAGTTAGTTATTGTGAATGGCATTATTAACCATGAGTTCCAGGGACTCTCCTTGTATGTTATCTTCACAGGATTCCTGAGGGAGTTCCTTTTTTGAGGAGCTAGGGAAGTTGCACAATCATTTGCCAAGACAACCAAGTTGCCTCCCCCTGCTTCATCTCCTGCCACTGACCTAGAGATACCCCAGAGCCTGCATGGTCTCATTTCACTGCATGAGCTGCTGCAATCAATGTCCAAGGCAGTGAGCAAGGCAGGGAGGGGGCTCTGCTGGAGCGAGAAGATGAAGAAATCGAGAAGCCAGCACAGCAGTGGTGAGAGCTCATTGACTCATTCTCCCCAAGGGCCAGCTCAGGCAGCTGGGGAGGCCCGTCATTAACTCTCTTTATTGTCTACATTTTCTGCCTCACTGGCTCATCTGAGAAGGCAAACTGGACTGGCTTTAAGTCACTCCTTGTGTGGACACTCCCTCATTGGCTTCTGGAACTGGGAGGAGCTGGAATCACTGAAAACATTGACTGCCCAGGAGGCATTCAAACATGTGAGATGGGGAGGTGGGTGTGCGCATAACTTGGGGTTTTTCCCAAGAACTTATCCTTAAGGGATCATGGTAGTTTTCACCCAACCGTGCCTTCTACTGAGCCCAGAGTCTCCTATCACCAGTATTTGGAGGGCCAGCCTTGTGCTTTGTAGCCAGACTCATACAGCTCACCCCTTGCATTTTAAAAAATATGTTCATATGGTATTCCTCCACAAGGGTAGTGGCAATGTGGCATGGACTTTGCATGTAGATATTGATATGCTGCTTATCAGCCATAAGACCTTGGACTCTCTGAGACTCAGTCTCCTTCTCTGTAGAGTGGGGATGATTACAACTGCTTTGAAGTGCTGAATGAAGATCAATAGCATTGTTCTCCATATTAAGCATTTACCAGACCTTAAGTGCTAGAACAGGCGTTAGCTCAATCCAACCCTCTGAACAATTCAATGAGCTTATTATCATCCCTATTTTTAGGACAAAGAAACTGAGACACAGAGAAGTTAAGCAACTTGTCCACAGTAATACATCTCTCTCTCCCAACCTCCCCCATGGAACTCATTCATTCCCATGGTTTCTATGTTTATTTTCTAGCCCCATTCTCGATTCTGAGGCTTGTACATCCTTGTACATCCAATTGCATACTTGACTTGTCAACTTGGGGGGTTAAACAGATCTCTCAAACTTAACTGTCCCTAGACAGAAGGCACTGAAGCAACTTGTCCAAGGTCAAACAACTAGGGAGTCATTGAGCCAGAATCTGAACCTGGGTCTCTATCTGCAAAACTTGCACTCTTGGGCACACACTACCTATTAATTGATTTTTCTCTTCAAAATATCCCTCTACATTCTCTGGCTTATTAAATCAGGAAAGTCAGATCTATCAGACCACCAGGAATTATGTTCTTGAGAATTTCTATGTGCATGAAGTATTAGGGAAGATCTCTGACTCAGAGTATGTGACAATTCTCATTTATCCAGGCTAACCAAACCTTCTCCCATTTGCCATCCACCTACCCTCATCTTGCCCATTTTCAAGCTCCCCTAACAGATGCTTTGTTATTTCCATCTGTAGTTCCATCCTCAGTGTGGAACTCGGGTTCAGGCACTCAGATAGGAGTATGCTACAAGGCAGTGAAGACTTTCTTGACTTTCCAAAGAAAAATAGGTGGAGAAAACTGTCATATTCTGTTTCCTCGTTTATAGTATTGGGGATATGATAACACGTACTTCCCAAGTTGCTGGGTGGATTATGTGAGTTGTAGCATATAAAGAACTTAGCACAGAACAAGGCACAGTAAACTAACTTATCATTGTCATCCCTTCCTTCAAATTCCTTCTCTGGCCGCTTTTCGGTGTGGAATATCTAGTTGCCCCAAGACCTTCTTGTCTATGGTCAGAGAACTTTTATTCTCACTTACCTTGTCTTGGCCAAATAGTCTTTTCTTCAACCACTGGGCAAGTTGAAAAGTACAGACCCAGAAATAACACACCATTTTTTGCCCTGCAAAAGAATTCTCCTTCCTCTTCACCATTATCTCCCCTTCCCCCCCTCATTTTCCCTCCCTTTTTTCCTTCCTCCCTTTCATTTACCTCCCTCCCTCCCTCCCTCCCTCCCTCCCTCCCTTCCTTCCTTCCTTCCTTCCCTCCACCTCTTAGTGGAAAGCCTCACAATATGCCATTCCTTGGTACTGACTCATTTTTTCTCCCTTGTTCAGCCGGGGAAGGAAACTGTGTATGCAAATGAAAATATGTGTAATGCCACACAGCCAGGGAGTATTGAGGCTGGGACATTTCCCAAGCTAAGTTCTGTACCTTTGGTGTGGCCGGGACTGCCACAGTACCCCCAGAAAGATGCCCAGAGATGCTGACCTGGACTGGAGATGCCAGCCTGGGTGTTGCCCCTTCCCACAGCCATTGACTTCAGAGCTCAGGGCACCGACAGCTAGTGCCTTATCTGGGTATCCTAGGGACTGCTTTGGCACAGTGATGACTCCACTGGGACCATGGACGTGAAGCCCAAGCAGGATACACAGGCTGGAGATAAGACCAAGAACAGATTCCCTTTGGCGCTCAGGTGCTGTTCATCAGAAATCAACAGCCCCGCAGCCCTGGCTGTGACAGGCATAGGATGATAACAATGCCATGTGATCAGCAGCCTTGGAGGATAGGCTGTCACTGGCTCCCAGAGATAAGGGAACAATGAACAACCCCTCCACCTAGGGAGGGGCGTGCACAGAGCCTACAGGCCAAAACAGCAAGAGCTAAAGCTTGCTTGACCCTTATACCTCACCTGGGCTCCATCTTCCCAGCAGGCCCCTGGAGCTCCCTTCTGTCACTCAGGAACCCTGGCCCTTATTATGCACCAACACTTCCGACCTCTGTTCTCTGGAGTTAATCATGTTATCTCTAGAGCACAGGTGTCAACAGATGATAACAGACAAGGGGTTTCTTTCCTACCTCCCTGCCCCACAGAGCCTGCTGAGAGAGTTGGTGGCAGGGGTGGGGGGGTCGGGGGAGTGGAAAATAGACAGATCTTCCTCCAGATGGTTTATCCAGATCACAGACTCCACATTAACAGCCCTCTCCATGATCAGACCACTCAAGTCAGCCTCAGAGACAAACTTGAGGTCAACCTAGGCCTCTGGAGGAATCAGGAGGGTGGGCAGGGGGAGATGCTAGCAGCATTTTTGGTGTCTTCCCATCCCACCCCCATCCCACCCCCTATGGAGCAAAGCTGCTGACCCCACACCTGGGTCCTTAGTTTTGGGATGGGTTTTGCTGCTCTGGTTCTGCTCTACCCTTTCCCCATTCCTGCACATCCCTTTCCCTACCAGGTCACAGTAGCCATGAAGTAGAGAGTCAGCATGCCTGGGTTCTGGTACCTTCTCTGGCCCAGCTTTGATGAGTGATCTTAGGGATCATAGATGAGTCAATTTACTAGCTGGCCTCAGTTTTTCCCCTGTAAATTGGGTTACTAATGTGTGACTATCAGATCTGTCAGGTGGTATGAAGTTCTAGTAGAGGAGGGAGGTCTGAGATTTACCCTCACAAAACAGGCCCATGGAGCAGATCTGGGTCTCACCCTGGGTGTCAGCTCTGCCTGACTCCCAGGGGGTAAGGTCACCCTCCCTCCAGTTTCCCTATTCTTTCTGCTCCTCTTCTTTCATGTCTATGATGTTACTACTTGTTGGTTCAGCCTCTAGGCTCACCTCTGTGATGCCCTCCTGTTTTCTTTCCTTCCATTTCTGTCACTCAGTTGGTTCTCCCTCTTGCCCTTTTGCTGATTGTTTATGTACATCTCTACACCTCACTCTGCTTTTTTGCTTGCTGCCAGTGAGGGATGTATGCAAAGGATTATATTTACCTAGCCCATATTTTAATACTATTATGGATGCCGTTGATGTCATTATGGATGACCATCCAACATCCTGGAGTTGACCTCTCAGCTCCAGTTACCTCCACCCCCCTCACCCTTTCTGTTTATACCCACGGATATATTCTAGACTTTGTCATCACCCGTGACCTTCCTGTCTTTGAAATATTAAACTTTCCAATGACAGTCTCCCATGTTCTTGGTTCTCTAATTCCTTCTCTCTGACATCACTAAGATCTCCAGTTTCCTACCATGTCCTCTCCCTTTTTTCACAAACATACCTGCCCCTGCTTGCACAATAGCCTTTCTACCTAGTTAAGATCCCTTGATTCATCATATGAAACATCTTTCTGTCAATGGTTCTCTTGTCCTTCAGCTGCCTTCATTTACTCACTCACTCATTCATTTATTTGTTTATCCAACACATCGTTATTGAACATCTACTATGCTCAGGCACAGGGCTAGATTCTAGAGACGATGGTAAATAAATAGACACTAATTCTCCTTTAGAGTCCCAGAATTTTAATCTAATCCAATTCACTCTTGGCTCTTATGTTTGGGTGCTGAGTATTCCTAAAAATTTCTGGTTTCCAACATTCTCTGGACCCTCATTGTTGCCAGGAGTCCTTCTGTATGCTTTTCACATTCCTTTTCCCGTTCCCTGGGGGCTATCTCAACTTAAGCTTCTTAAGCTTCCACTATGAAAACTTTCCTGAATCTCTCTGGTTTGATGTCCTTGTTTTCTGAATCTCTGCAAACCAACCAACCAACCAACCAACCAACCAACCAACCAGAGGCCATTAGGTCTATTAATTCTGAATAATGAGGTTACATTGTATGTGATGGAAGAGCGGAAGAGACCATCCCCCATGTGTGGATTCTAATCTTGCCTCTACTGTGGTCTTGCTGGGAATCTCAAATGCTTCTGCACTGGATCAGTGGTTCTAGATATTTTAGTGTCCTGACACCTTCAGAAATTGTGTTGAAGCTTTGGACTCTCTCCCCGGAGGAGTACCCTTGCAAATGCATTCCACCAACAATTTCAAAAAGTTCACAGACTCCATAAAGCCCACTTAAGAGCTTGTGGATTCGATGAACTCCATGGACATTTTCAACTTTCTGGCCTAAGAATTACTGATCTTATGTTGCCTTCGGCCCATACACCAACCTTGCCCCACATCAGGGCGCAGAGTGTAAGGGGAGGGTTCAAGAATCCAGTCAGAGGAACAGAGATATGAATGAAGATGGAGCAGGCATTGTTCACTCTCTCCAATGGGCATAATAGTGTAAAAGAATCTCTCTTCCTTTGTCAGTTCCCAAAAATGCTGAATTGGAAAATGTGAGTGTATTACCTATTGCTAGGTAAAGATAAATTACCCCAAACTTAGCAGTTTAAAACAACAAGGGTGCCTGGGTGGCTCAGATGGTTAAGCATCTGCCTTCGGCTCAGGTCATGATCCCAGGGTCCTGGGATCGAGTCCCACGTCGGGCTCCCTCCTCAGCGGGGAGCCTGCTTCTCCCTCTCCCACTCCCCCTGCTTGTGCTTTCTTTCTCTGTCAAATAAATAAATAAAATCTTTAAAAAAAATAAAACAACAACAAATATTTATTACCTCCCATAGTTTCTGCGAGTTAAGAATTCAGGATTAGTTTAGGGCGCCTGGGTGGCTCGGATGGTTAAGCGTCTGCCTTCGGCTCAGGTCATGATCCCAGGGTCCTGGGATCGAGTCCCATCGGGCTCCCTGCTCCTTGGGAGCCTGCTTCTCCCTCTGCCTCTCTCTCTCTCTCTCTCTCTGTCTCTCATGAATAAATAAATAAAATCTTTTAAAAAAATCTTATCGATCTATATATATATATAAAAAAAAGAATTCAGGATTAGTTTAGTCAAGCAGTTCTGGTTTGAGTCTCTCAAGAGTGCAGTCAAAAGTCAACTGTCATCCGAGGGTTCAACAGGGCCCAAGCATCCACATCCAAGGGGACCTACTCACCTGGACAACAGATTGGCCCTGCCTGTTAGTGAAAGGCTTATCCCTCCCCACGTGGGCCTCTCCCTAGGGCTGCCCAAGTGCCCTCATGACATGGTGACTGGCTTCCTCCAGAGCCAGTGATCCAAGAGAAAGTGTAGTGGTACCTGTGATGTCTTTTCTGATCTAGTCAGGTGTCACCATGTCCACAATACTCCATTGGTCATGCAGGTCAATGCTTTCCAACGTGAAAGGGACCTGCTCCAGGGCATGAATTCCGGGAGGTGATCATCACTGGGGCCATCTTGGGGGCTGGTACCACACTGGGAGATATTCCCAATAGGGAAGCCATCATGCTTGCTCAGAAGTTGGGAGTTTCTCAGCCATATCTGCGGGTACTTTGGAGAACATCTGTTGGTCTTTGATTATTCATTTCCCTTTGCATTCCAGCTCCATGAGGCTAGCTGGTAAAGTGCATTTTTCTTTTGTTACAAATGTAGTGTATAAGTTACCACCACGTTGGGTATATAACAGCCAACCCTTATGGAGAAGTCACTACATGCTGTGCACTGTCCTAAGCACTGTACATGTATTACCTCATTTAACCATTAAAAAGACCTATGGAGCGAAGCTATCATTGCCCCCAGTTTACAAATGAGAAGCTGAGACATGCAAAAGCAAAGTAATTTCCCCAAGGCCACACGGTTAGCAAGTGTCAAAGCAAGAGTTTGAACCAAGGCTATCTAGGGAGTACGTGCTCTTGACTGCCACCCTTGACCACCGGCAGAAGGGGGCATAGGTGGCTTGGGCTGTGGGAGTTCCCAAGTTCTGTGGGAGCATTTATTTATTTTTTTATTTTTTTAAAGATTTTATTTATTTACTTGAGAGAAAGAATGAGAGATAGAGAGCATGAGAGGGAAGAGAGTCAGAGGGTCAGAGGGTCAGAGGGAGAAGCAGACTCCCTGCTGAGCAGGGAGCCCGACGTGGGACTCAATCCCGGGACTCCAGGATCATGGCCTGAGCCGAAGGCAGTCGCTTAACCAACTGAGCCACCCAGGCGCCCCCCCTGTGGGAGCATTTAGAGTGGGCCAGTGACTGGGGAGCTGGGAAGCACAAGCATGTAAGGACAAAGGAAGTGCTTCGGAAGGAAGAGACAAGCACAGGGGCAGAGAAAGAAGCGGGGGCTGGGTGTACACTGGGAATCAGACAAGGGAGGAGAGAATTTGGCCAAAAGCTTCACAGGCCACCAAGTGATTGAGGAGAATGGAGATGACATTGGAGCCCTTGGAGGAAACAGTTTGGGAGAGTGGTGAGTGGCAGCCAGATTATAGTGGGTCTGGGGTGCGTGGGTGTGAGGCAGCAGGTATAGACCAGTCTTAGGAGAGGCTGGCTGTGGATCAAGGGGAGGCAGCATGGGGAGTACAGGGAGAGAGAGAGCAGGGCCATCCCCAGGCGATATGAGGGGTCCAGGACAGGCTCCCCCTGAGTCCCCGCCAACTGCCCAGACTAAGTAGAGCAGAATCTGCCTGGCAAAGACTTGTTCTCAATCCCAGAAAGTGCCAAGTGAGGCCTGAAGACATAAATATTTGTTCGGCTTCTGCCCTTCTTGTTCAAATAGGGCATTGCTTTGGGGATGGAGGCTGGCTGCCTAGCAAGGAAGTGAGAAATCAGTGAGGGTAGAGGAGTGCAAAGGAGCAACAGTTGCTCTTGGGGCCACTAATGAATCCCCCAGGCTCCCGAGCTCCTGGAATCCATTAGCTCATCAAAGCAGCTAAATAACACCCCTGCTCCTTTACCAGACATCTGTTCAAACAAAGCCAAGTTTCCCCTCCCAGCCAGTCTCCACTGCAATGCCTGTGCTCTGTCTGCCTGTGGCTGATCCGTTGGGTTGGGCTGTGTGTAGTGCCTGTCTGTATCTCTGGCTGTAACATGCTGTGTTATTTCAATAGGGTATGTTGTTATGTTATGACCAGGACCATGGGCTTCCCTGGGGCTGTGCACTGTGTGGGTTTCTTTTGCCAGTACGTAAAAGTCTACGGGTGCTGGCTACTATGAACTGAGTTACTGTGCGTGTGTGCACATGTGCACAACACCATCTTGCCGTGCAACCCTATTGTGTGATGTGTGGCTATGTCACCATAAGACTCAAGTGTTTTTTTACATGCGGTGACAATTCCTGTGCTGGGTGTTGAGATGGTACGTCCCTGTGTGTGATTTGGTGGTGCGCCGTGAGACATCTCTTCTGTGTGTGTGTGTTTGTGCGCACACACACTGTGAAACTGCCCCTGGGCCCGTATGTAGCTATATTGTGCCATCTGGTCATATACAAATGTACTCGAACAATGTTGTGACTGCGTGTAACTCCGTGAACTGGGTGTTGGGCTACATCCCATGAAGTCAGGTTGCCACTGTGAGACACTGTGTTTTAGTAGGATGCTTTATTACCATTGCTGGCATGAACAGAAGGATCGAAATCTCTGATTTCCCTTCCCAGTAGACCAGGGGCTACCCTGAGGAGCATCTGGCCAGATGTGGCAGATGTGAATGGATGCTCAATGGGGTGGGGCATCTCTTCTCCTCAATTGTTGGGTATAAGTCCAAGCCCTAAATCCTAAGAAGCATCAGAGAAAAGCAAAGGCAACATCCAGGAGGCAGCCAACCGAGTAGCTGGATGAGGGAAGAAACTGGGGAC
Source organism: Zalophus californianus (assembly GCF_009762305.2). Taxonomy (NCBI): domain Eukaryota; kingdom Metazoa; phylum Chordata; class Mammalia; order Carnivora; family Otariidae; genus Zalophus; species Zalophus californianus. The sequence continues at coordinate 119,237,338 of NC_045602.1, forward strand.
AAGTCAGGCAGTCTGACAGTGGTCACCAAGCCCAAGGAGGCAGTGGCCAGTGAAGGGAGGGGGCAAGGCCAGGGTCTGAAGTTTCCGGAACTGACCAGCAGATCCCTGTTGCCATCGTGATGTAGTGGGGTTAGACTAGCCGCTTCTACACACATCAGAATCACTTGGGATATTTATTTCAGTGAGGTTCCTAGACCCATAACCAAAGGTTCTGATTTAGGAGGGCCGGGGAGGACCCTGGTGTCTACATTTTTAACACGAATTCCAGGTAGTCAGGACCACACTTTAAGAAACCTTGGATTCCAGGAACCCTAGGAAACGATGCTGAGAACATGAGGTACAGCAAAGATCTAGAGGGGAGGAGGAGGAAAGCAAGAGGAGACAAGGAAGAAAGGGAGGAGAGCTGGAGACCATGGAGTAGCAGATGTCCTTGGTGCCTGCCTGTATCTCCCAAGAACTCCCCCGGTCCAGTCTATGCCCAGTCCCACAGGCTTTTCACCTGAGCCTGTGCACTGGGCAGCCCGAGAAAGCACCTGGGAGCCTGGGAGTTAATCCTTACCCACCGCCCCCCACCCAGGCCCCTCTGAACAGCCCTCAACCCAGGATGCATGGGAGTGGAGCATAAGTGCCCCGGCTCCCTCATCCCTCAGGTGGTACAATCAGTACAATTGGAGGTGAGTTCTGCTCTGTCTCCCAGAGGTCCCCAGTGAGACTGAACCCCACTTGCCCACAGCAAAACCTGCTCACTAACCACCTCTCCCATTTCTTTGGGGCTCTTATCCCTTCCCGCTCTCTCTTGGTCTCTTGATGGTACTCCCTAAAATCACTTGCCATGTAAACTACTAGCACCCATATTCCTTGTCTCAGGGTTGGCTTCTTGGGGATTTCAACCCAAGACAGGTGAAGGGAAGATACCCCAAAGCTTCTCAGCATGAAGAATCAAGGGGTGCTAGATGGAGCTGACCAGGTGGGAGAGGGGAGGGGGTGGGGACTTCCACCGGCCGTTTGAGACCCTCCCCTACTTTTGGAGGGGGCCAGGGCGGCTCCCTCAGGCCCCCTGGGGAATGAGTGAAGGTTCTTTCAGTGTAGCTGCTTCCCTTCTGGTCTTTGATGCACCTGATCAATTTGATGGCTCCTTGGAAATCTCTACTTACCAAACCCACAGGTTGTAACCCCCAGCAGTTCCACTCAAGGGCACCTTCCCAGGCTACCCTCTTAGCCCCTGGCCTGGAGAGGCAGCCCCGGTCCTGGCAGGATCTGCTGAGCAGGATCAGGCTCCTTTCCAGCTCCATCTGGATGGAGTTCCTCCACTCAGACTGCTTGGAAGTGGTGTCCACGCCGTCCAAAGCTGCTGCTCTTCCCAGCCTGTCTCCCCTGGGCAACCCTGCCATCTGCTTGGGCAATTTCCTGCAGGAATGTACTGTGTGAAAAAAGAACCCCCACACCATGATGAGACCCAGCTGCCCAAAGGACAGCCCCTCTGAGTAGAGTGTTTGGGCTTTGTTCTGGGGTCATTTCAATGCCCAGCATTTCTTAGTATACGCAACACCATTGCAACCTTTTGCCCAGTACTGGCAAGTGGGGGCTCGGAGTGTGACCGCAGGTCCATGTGTCTTCTCTGGGAAAGCAAGTACGTTTCCTTGTGCATGCCGCCCAATGAACAGCTGGCTGCCCAGGGCACCATGGTAGGACAGAGTCTGAAGCTGTGTCTGGGCTCAGAAGAGGGTAGTGGAGAGGCTTGCTGATGGCCTGGTGTGGGGAATGGTAGCAGGCTGTTGATGCCCTTTCCCACCTCCCCTCGGCCACCTCCAAGCTCATGTCCAGCTTTGGTGGACGGTTTCTGGGCCCGCTAGCAGTTTCCCATCTCTTGACCAGAATGCGAACTCTAAGCTGAGCCTGGAGGGTGAGCTAACCCTTCCCACTGAGGATACACTCAGCTTCAGAATCCAGGGCTCTTGTCCATTGCGTTTGAGGAAAGATCTTTGGGCCCAGGCAACAGCAATGACAACGATGATGGTGATGATAATCTTATTCACAGATGTTCACTGTGGCTTGAAGCTTGCAAAGTACTATCAGCAACCTTCCTTCCATGGCTTATCCTTCAACCTTCAAAGATAGGTCGTTGTTTTATTCAGGTTTCTTTAGGTTGTCACTAACAGAGGATGTTTGTTTTTTCCCCAACATGCTTGAAAAAAAGCTCCACAGAGAATGCTGATGTCTAGGCCTGGGTCACATCTCTGTCCCTGGGGTCCACAGGGCGGGCCCCACCTGTGTTGTATGTACTGAGAAGGATGATTATGAAATGAGGTGGGGAGCAGGTGATTCTCCAAGAGAATGGATACTGGAGGTACAAAGGGCACAGGTCCACGGGAGCATGATTGCCTATCCCCACCCCGTTGACCAGAGGAGGAGACGGATGCTCAGAGATGGCGATGCCTCGCCCAAAGTCACACAGCCAGAGGGTAGAAGTGTCAGTATGAAAACCCAGGGTCCTAAAACTCTGAGCCCAGGATGCTTTTCCCTTCATTAGGGCAGCTCCTCTGAGGTTAAAATAAAGTGACTCTTACTACCTTCAAGAAACTCCCCAGATAGAGTAACCTGAGGCTGTCTCTAGTCCTGCTGGCCAGGACAACATGGGCACAGAAGGGGCCTTTGCTCTGTCATGATCCCTCCCCAAATGGCTGGACACGGATTCAGAGGGGATGGTCGGGGCATGATGAGCAGGGACACTTCCCAGCAGTCAGCCACCCTCGGCCCAGGTGGAACCATCCTGCATCCTTTATCCAGGGGACAGCAGGAGGCCAAACAGGCAATTAATTACTGCCTGGCGGTTGCGGGCTCCCCTTCCCACTCTGTTCAGCCAAGTGTGTAATGGAAATGGGACTAAAACAGACTCCCCCGCCCAGAGGGACCCTGGTCTGCTCAGCAGACAATGAGCTCCGGGGAGCCAGGGAAAGGCCTGGGATACAGAGATGAGTGAGCTTCTCTTGATTCCTCCTTCCTCCCCGGTCTTAGGCCCTTGGCTGCAGGTACAGCCTTCTCAGGGCCCTGCTCAGAAGCAGTCCTTTTCTGGCAGCCTGAATACAGGAGAGTTGTTAGTATTAGTCTCCGACAATATTACCCGCGGTGTATTGAGTGATGTCCTACGTCCTTCACAAGCATTCTCTTCAAATGTTCAAGGAAGTCTTTGATGGAACTTTTTTTATCCCCCTTTTATAGCTGGGCTATCCCTCTCTTTATTTTTTTAAGATTATTTGTTTATTTATTTGTTTAACAGAGATAGAGAGAGAGAGCACAAGTAGGCAGAGCGGCAGGCAGAGGGAGAGGGAGAAGCAGTCTTCCCGCGGAGCAGGGAGCCTGATGCTGGGCTTGACCCCAGGACCCTGGGATCATGGCCTGAGCCGAAGGCAGACGCTTAACGACTGAGCCACCCAGGCACCCTGAGCCATGTACATTCTGATGGTGAATTTGCTTTTAGTAAACTTCTACACACACTCCTGTTACAGATTCTTAGAAATCATCCAACCTGGTTGAAAAATGATTGCCCCAGAACAAGGGAACTTGGCTCGTCTAGACGTCCAGATGGGCAGTCTGGCGAATCCAGGGCCATGGCTCAGTCAAAGGAAGAAAAGACCAAAATCTAGTCCAGATCAAGGCACACAGAGAGAAGTTACACACAACTAAAGTGAGCCAGAGATTGTCCCCTCCCCCATGCATGGCTTGCTGGGGGTGTCCTGGCTCCCCAAGCCTCAGAGCCCCAGGATGAGGGGCTGCTGAAAGAGTTTGCTCAAGTCACCCCAGCAGCCGGCATGAGACCCAACACTGAACAGGGGGTCCATGAATGCTGAATAAAGGAACAAATGAATGAACGGAAAAAAAGAATGAATGGCATATCTATTCAGGGGAAGCTGTAAAGTATCAAGAAAAGAAGGAAGGAGAAATGATTAGACAGTGCTGTCTATTCTCGGCTCCTTTAGAATACTGCATAATCTCTGTATTCTGATGTGAAAGCTCTCCAAAGACAAATTAGATGAAAAGAAAAAAAAAAAAACCAATGCACACAACAGAATGTAGAATATGCTCCTTCTGTGTTTCAAAAAGGGGAAGAGCACATATTCGCACTTGTTTATATACTTGTACATGTACAGGCAAGTGGAACGGTACTTAAGAAACCAGTAGCAGGGGTTTGGGAGAATTGGAAAGTGGGTAGGTGGGTGACAACGGGACACTTTTCATTATATATACATAATGAAATCATGAAATAATGTTATATATAATGAAATAATGTTATATATATACATATATAACATATATATTTTTTTCTGAGTCATGTGGGAAAAAAATCAAGAAAAGGAAAAAGAAAAAAGGAAATTTCTGCTCCAAGAAAACACATAAGAGTCACCCCTTGCTTGATGCCAGGGGAGGCAAGGGATGCCTAGTTTTCTTCTCAAGGACTTAGTTTAATTAAGGGCTTAGAGATCTCCTAACCTATTGATCTTGGACGACAAAGCATTAGGTGAATTCCCAGGAGCTCCGGGCTTTCTGAAATCATTCCCCTACACTCCACATCTCTCTTGTAGCCTCCGCACTCTTCCATGGTGGCAGAGGCGTGGCGCTGGTGGTGGCCACTGGGGCGACAGGCAGCAGGAAAGAATTCTTGGGGGGCCCCCGGAGGCTGTCCTGGTGAGGAGGGAGGGGAGAAGCTCAAAGGCCTGAATACAAGCGGCCCAGAAGCAAAATGAAGGAAGCTTTGTTTCTGCCTTCACTGCACCCCTCCCCACACCCACCTGCTGGGACTCAGGAAAGATCCACCTGCCAAGGAATTGGGTGGGGGGAAGTCCTGTGTGGGCACTCTCTCCCGGATCTCCAGGGGCAGGGAGCACCCCGCTGACATCAGGGCTACATTTATAATAGTCCAATGTGAAGTAGCACAAATATATTATGCAGCTTTGAGCATGGAGGGCCCCAGGGGCTGAGCCCAGCACCATGAGCTGGGAGAACGGGGAGGGGGAGATTGCAGCCCCCACACCTGGGGTCAGATTGATTCAGGAGCCAAAGGGAGGAGGCCGGCAGCTGGGTGTCTATGGGATCTAGACTCAGGGACCCCACGGAGAGAACCTCCTGCCCCAAAAGGCTGTGGCCTTGGAATTTCTGACACCGACAGACACGCTCTACTAGAGGCCCTTCAGTAAGCACATTCATTTGGCTTTTACATCTTTGCTTGGAGGAGGCCTCCTGACCCTTCAGTGACCTTCACGTTGAAGACATAGCCCAGGCTGTGAGTCCCTAAGAGGAAAACCCCAGCCTTGGTCTGCAGCTGGCAGGATCGAGGCTGGAAGGAGTCCTCCAGCAGGCTCCTAAAGAGCCTCATCCTTTGAACCTGCCCTGGAGCCTGGTCAAACCCCTGGCTGCGGTGACAGGCTGGGTGTGGGGCAAGTTTTCAGAGCAGGGTTTGTTCATCCTCAGAACAGACCCATGTGGCCTGGCTCCAACCTCACAGACCCCCCTGGGAGTGCCACATCCTCTGGGGCCGAGCGGGGGGTCCACACTGGTAATTCTGGCGTTACTTACAACCAAACCAATGTGAACCCCAGCTGCCAATTCCTGAGCCCTTCCTTAAAGTCACGGGGCTTTATGCACATCACCCCACTGAATCCTCACATCAGCCTCAAGAGGAAGGTAGGCACGGGTCTCCAGCTGCCTGGGACTTCTCAAGCCAAGCTTCGAGCAGGCAGCCAGTCCCACTTACCGCTAGGATATGGGGAGGGGAGGCGGGAGATGTAGGGAGCCGTTGGCAGTCATGGAGAGTCAGAACAAAGGCGACCTGCGGAGGACACAGATATGGGAGAAGGAGAGGGGTCCCCGGTCCCGCTCTCCTGAGGCCCTGCTTCTTCCTGACCTTCCTTCGTTACCTGAGACCCCAGCATGCTACCAGGAATGCCCCTTTGGACCTAAGCTAGGGGCTGAGGTTGAGGATAAATGAGATAACACGTTTAGCCTCTTTGATGGAAAAAATAAGTCCCTGCTAAGGGACTATTATCACTCCAATTAGGAGGACACGGACTCACCCGGTGAGGGGGCCTGTGGCAGGGTACAGGGGCAGGTTCTATTTTTCACACACTACTGCGAGCTGGGTGGTCCCGGAAAGCCCATTAGACACGACAGACCTGTGAGCCGAGGAGGGGGGTGGAAGGTGCTCCCGCAGGGGTGCTGTCCAAGCAATGGTCTGGGGGCTGGCATGGGGAGATGAGGAGGCTGAAGCATACAGCAAGGAGGCTTGGGGATTCAGCCCCACCTTCCCTGGTCCAGACTCTTGGGGCCTGGGGTGCTTGGCATCCTCGTGTGGTCCTGGCTGTCAGTACAGTGGTTTATACAGAGACCTGTGAGAAGCATCATCCACAGCAGGCTCCGTGCTTAGGACCAGGATATAAGGACAAGTAAGACACAAGTCATACCACATGTACATGCAGTAGACCAAGGCCAAGTACAGAGGAGGGTAAGAATACCTGGGAGGGACAAACCCAGCCTTGGGAGAATCAAAGAGGGCTTCCAGGAGGAGGTGACATCTAAACAGTGACCTAAGAATGCGTAATAATACTAGCTAATATCCCTGAAGGATGTATTATGTATGAGATCTTTTAGATGCTTTATATCCTTTGAGGTAATCCTTCTGCCACCCATGGAAGGAGGGCTGATTATCCCCACTAAACAGATGAGGCTCTGTTGGGTGAAGTGAGTCTCCTGGTCACATAGCTTCAAAGTGGTGGAGATTGGACACACACACACACACACACCCACAGCCACAGATTGTGTCGAATTGAACAATCCTACTTGAAAACACAGTAAAAGCCTCTTGCACATCTTCCTTTGGACTCCGTGTGCATTTCTGAGCGCTGACCAGTTTAACAGTGAATGCACCACCCCTTCTTCTCACTGCCAGGACATAGTTCTAGGACAATCATTTTCATGCCTGGTTTAAGTGTGGGTTCTGAACCACAGAAAGGAGGGTGAGCGGGAGCAGGGGTGGGAAGCACCTGTAGCAGGAGCAAAGAGATTCTCCTGATGGGCTGGATAGGAGGCTGTTAAGGCTGGCCTGAGTTCAGAACTCACAGGGCCTCGTAGACTGAGTGGTGGGGAGGGAGTTTGGACTCTGTCATGAGGGCAGCTGGATGATGGAGAACGCTAGACTTGGCTTTATTTTATTTTATTTTATTTTATTTTATTTTATTTTATTATTTTATTTTATTTAACAGCTAAGAAGCCATTCACTATTGTCAAGCGTGGAAAGTAGCGTCCCTCTCTCTCTCTCTCTTTTTAAGATCTTCATGTATTTATTTGACAGAGCGAGACACAGTGAGAGCAGAAACACAAGCAGAGGGAGTGGGAGAGGCAGCAGCAGTCTTCCCGCTGAGCAGGGAGCCTGATGCAGGCTCAATCCAGGACCCTGGGATCATGACCCCAGCCGAAGGCAGATGCCCAACGACTGAGCCACCCAGGTGCCCCCAGACTTGGCTTTAGACCTCTGCCAGGTAAGCATCATGCCCACAGAGGAAACTTCCGTGGTGGTGGGGTGGGGCAGGCAGTGCCTAAGCCTGAGTGCCGCTTCCTCCCTGGAGGGCAGAGCCTCCCTCTGAGCCCCGCCTTCAGAGCCTCTCGGAGCTTGGGGCCAGGTGCTGGAGGGAGGGAGCTGAGGGACTGGGTTTCCAGCCACCTTCTGCAGACCCTCTTCATCTTGAGTGAGGAAATAGCTGGTGCTTCTCAGCCAATCACCAAGCCCCCCCCCCCCAAATGAGCCATAATGACTCCTGATTGCTCCTTTGTCGGTGGGCTGGCTTTCAATGCCATTTCCATCTGAGACTGTGGGGAGGAGGAAATGGGGGTCATGCAGACCAATAGGCTCTGCTGGTTTTCTATTTCAGGATAAATGCATGTGGTGGGGGGTTGAGCCCCCCCCCCCCCCGCCCCAGGCTCTCAGATCCAGGTGCCAGGCACAGAAGAGTGGGGGTGAAGGTGGAGATGGACAGAACCAGTTCCCACAGCGGGCAGGACTTCACAGATTACAAGGCACGTGGAGTAGGATCATAGTAACTGAGGCTCAGGGAGGAGTTAGTGTATGCTCACAGATCCTAAAGCGTGGAACCAGGTGAGGTTTCATTCATTACCAGTCAGTGGACATTTATTGAGCACCTACTCTGTGTCAGGCACTGTGCTCGGTGTTAAATATAAACCCAGAGTTTTTCCAGTTGTGACAATAGCAATTATAATTGCTAGATTTGGGCGCCTGGGTGGCTCAGTCAGTTGGGCATCTGCATTCGGTTCAGGTCATGATCCCAGGGTCCTGGGATTGAGTCCTGCATCGGGCTCCCTGCTCAGTGGGGAGTGTGCTTGTCCCTCTCCCTCTGCCCCTCCCTCTGCTCGAGCTCTCTCTCTCTCAAATAAATAAATAAAATCTTTTATTTTTTTTTTTAAAGAATAGGGGCGCCTGGGTGGCTCAGTCATTAAATGTCTGCCTTCAGCTCAGGTCGTGATCCCGGGGTCCTGGGAAGGAGCCCCGCACTGGGCTCCCTGCTCAGTGGGAAGCCTGCTTCTCCCTCTCCCACTCCCCCCGCTTGTGTTCCCTCTCTCTCTGGCTCTTTGTGTCAAATAAATAAATAAAATCTTAAAAAAAAAAAGAATAGCTAGTGTTTACTGAGCATTTACTATGTGCCAGGTGTTTTGCTGCCTATGTATCAGGTTACAGTTCACCAATCTTCCCAGCAACACTGTTCGGGAGAGTGAGACAGGCACTTCCATGGGGCAGGAAGTGTTTCTCTCTGTCTCCATCCTGAAGGTTGGCACAGATGGAAGATGGTTCAGAAATAGGAGCATTTGGAGAGAACAAAGACTGATGGCCTGCAGAGATAAGGGAGAGGGTCCAAAGGGGAGGGGTCATCTCAAGGTGGATGGTCACATGGACGACTCCAGGAGAACTGATCAAAGAACTCCTTCAGTGATCAGAAAGAATGAAGTCTTGTCCTTTGCAACCAAGTGGATGGAGCTAGAATGTATTAGATTAAGTGAAATAAGTCAGTCAGAGAAAGACAGATACCATATGATTTTACTCATATGTGGAATTTAAGAAACAAAACAGGTGAACATGTGGGAAAGGGGTAAAGAAAGAAAGGAGAGAGGAAAACGAGCCATAAGAGACTCTTCATGACAGAGAACAAACTGGGGGTTGATGGAGGGAGGTGGGTGGGTGATGGGGATTAAGGAGGGCACTTGTTATGATGAGCACTGGGTGTTGTATGGAAGTGATGAATCATAAATTCTACTCCTGAAACCAATATTACACTATATGTTAACTAACTAAAGTTTATAAATAAAAACTTGAAACACTAAAAAAAAAAAAAAAAAAAAGAACTGTCCTGCAGAGCCTGGGTGAGCTGAGAATAGCGCACACACACACACACACACAATCATAGCCACGGATTGTGTTGAATTGAAGCACACACACACACACACACACACACACACACACACACACCCACAGCCACGGATTGTGTTGAATTGAATGATTCTACTTAAAAACACAGCAAAAGCCTCTTGCACATCTTCCTTTGGACTCCGTGTGCATTTCTGAGCGCCGACCGGTTTAACAGTGAATGCGCCACCCCTTCTTCCCACTGCCAGGACGTGGTTCTAGGGCAATCATTTTCATCCCTGTTTATAGATGGGTAAACTGAGGCTGAGCGACCCTGAGCCACCTGCCCAGGGTCACTCAACCAGGAGCGGCAGAGGGGACTCCAGAGCTGAGCTGTGAACCGACATCCCCCTCCAGCTGTCCCTGGACCCGCTGGTTGGAAGTGGGGGGCGGTGCCCCGGGTACGTAGCAGGCGGCGGACAATCAACCTCTGCTCCACCGTGGAAAGGCAAGCCCCTCCCCTCCTCCTGCCCCTCCTCCCTGAGGCAGCTCCGCTCAGAGCTATTAACCAGGTCACGCTGGCTTGTCCCAGTCCAATAGTTCCTTTAATTGCCTTTTTATAGCACGTCCTACAACTGTTCATTACGCTGTCATATTTTCCCTCGAAGGCAGCAGTGGGGGAGCCAAACGGAGGATGGGGACCCATCCAGGTGGCAGGGGCTGTGTGTAGGGCACCAATGTGTGAAGCTTATTTTCTACTTGGTCAGAATGAATTAAATGCATGCTGCTCACACTTGAGTCATACATGAGCCACTTTTAGAGGGGAGAAAAACACAGCCCCTTCCCAACAATTGATGGGTTATTTTTATTACAATTTTACTGAAATACGTACAAACATAAAGCTAGGTAGAAATCCTTATCCTTTTAGCTCTACACAACAAGAAAAGCTAAGACAATGTGTCAATGGGATACAGACAAAGCTACAAAAGAAAAAGATTCAAAATAACACAATTAATTTCATGGGATGAATGATGTACTGCTGAAATTAAATTGCCATTTGCACAATGAGTATGGTTCTGTATGCTTCAGCATTTAGCCTCCCTCTGGTCTTTTGCTGTGAGGTCTATGACAATTACAGCAGTTTGGTCATCCAGGAGACTCAGAATCTGCTGGTAGATTTTTTTAGTTATAAAATAATATGATATAGTAGCGCCTGGCTGGCTCAGTGGGTGTTGCGTGCGACTCTTGCTTGATCTCAGGGTTTTGAGTTGGAGTTCCATGTTGGGTGTAGAGATTATTTAAAAGTTTAACATTTAAAAAATATTACATATATAAAATATCTTTTATATATTAATATATAAAAATATAGAGATTTAAAAAAATAATATAATATCAAATGAGCCAATCCTGGGTGAGAGTTCACACGTCCCAGGTTAGGAACCAAGGACGTCCCAGGAGCCTTTATCAAATGTTCTGGGCTAAACCATCCTGTGGGGAAGACTCATGGTCTCTTGAGGCTGGAAAGCCCAGACACAGGGAGTTGCCCTCTGAGGCCAGACTGTACCCAGAAATCCACAAGCTCTTCTGAGCACCTACCAGAGGCCTGCTCTGTGCCTCCCCATCTCCCTGTCCCAGAGGAGTTGCCTGTATAATCGGGAGGAAGAAGAGGGTGGCTGGAGTAGACGTATACACCAGTCAATGCATGGAGAGCTATCCGGCCAGTGCGAGCCAGATCTAGCTTGTAGCCCTTCCCCAGAGCCCAGGGTCCAAGCCCTACCAGGAGGACTCACCTAGAGTGCTGAGGTTTTAAGGACAGCTCTGAACCTGGGTTTGAATCCTGGATCCACCACAACCTAGCTGTGAGACCTTGGGCAAGTTACTTAACTTCTCTGTACTCTGCTGTCCTCATCTTGTAAAAAGACATGAAATCAATCCAAGCTCACATGCAACACTTGTTACATAGTAAGGCGGACATTTCACCCAGCTCCAGCTCTCAACACAACTGGAAGAGACAGAAACTTACAGGTTGGGCTCTTAAGCTGGAGGCCATAGAGTCATCATGGACAGGCTATAGAGGATTTGAAACTCGGTGTGACATGTGTATGCAACTGGACAGAGGACCCTCAGCCTCATCAGATGTCCAAAGGGATTGTGACCTTGAAAAATCTTTGCCCACTAAGCTAGTGCTGGTCAGGGGCTGGCAGAGGTACTCAGTGTCTTAGTCAGCTGGAGCACCATTACCAAAACAGCACAGACTGGGTTGCTTACCCAATGGACATTCACTGTCTCACGGTTCCAGAGGCTCAAGTCCCATATCAAGGTCTGGCAGGGTCGGTTTCTGGGGAGGACTCTTCTTGGCCTGCAGATGGTCACCTTGTCACTGTGTCCTCATGTGGCAGAGAGAACAAGCAAGGTTTGAGGGTCCAGGAGGTCAGACTGCCCCCCAGCCCCTTTGCATTCTGGAGCCCGGGGTCCTTGATGCAGGGCTCACAAGAGCCAGAGCCTCCCCCACGGTTGTCTCTCGCAGTCGCTAGAACCAGTGACCCACAGATTCCTAAGGGTGCTGAGTGCTCTTGAAAGGAGTCCCTGGGGATGCCTGAGTGGCTCAGTTGGTTCAGCGTCTGCCTTCTTCGGCTCCAGTCCGGGTAGTGATCCCAGGGTCCTGGGATTAAGCCCCGCATCGCATCGGGCTCCCCTCTCAGCGGGGAGTCTGCTTCTCCCTCTGCTTGCCCTTCCCCCTGCTTGTGCGCTCTCTCCCTCTCTCAAATAAATAAATAAAATTAAAAAAAAGAAAGAAAGGAGTCCCTGAATCTGAGTGTGCACCCCAAGCCCATCTGAACCAAGCTCACATCTTGCATGTATGACTAGCTTTCAACCCTGCAGAAGGTGATGTGGGTGTAAAAGACAAATCTGTTTAGAGGGGCTGAACCCAAAATTCAGAGCTGGATTTTGATCATTGTGTATGTGTGTTTCCTCAGCCAATTATACTAAAAGTTCACGGGGGCAAATGGTTTTGTGACACCGATTTAATTCAACCCAGTTAATGTTTATTCAGTGTCTACTGTGTGCTGGCGACCCAGTGGGGAGTAAGGTTGCTGTGCTTCCCGCCTCCCAGCATAAAAGGAGGCTGTGTTCTCGGAAAGGGGTAGAAACCATTGCCCTAGCCCACCAAGTCTGATCCAGCATTCCTCCTTCAGTTGTAGGCAAATTTTTCTGGTTTCCAAGGCTGCTGAGAGCCAGGCCTGGGTCCCCATGTCCCCTGTTCCCTGGCCTTTTCTCAGAGCCATCTGCACAGAAGGCTTGAATCTAGAAGGCCAGAAGTTATGAAACCCAGCCTCCCTTGCCCTGAGACAGGACTCCCCTGGACACTGTCCCTGATGGGCATCCAGTCTCTGCCTGTGGGCCTCCAGAGATGGGATGCTAATTTAGGAAGGAAAACCACTCCTATTTAGTCATTAATATATTTTAATTTGTTGTACCCTGAGCTATCAGAGGCAGCACCTACACCCCCAGTGGCCCCACTGATTCGTCACACCAAAGGGAGGAAGACTCGGGGTCTTTGTTCCAGGCGTGGGCTGCCCACTTGGAACCCTCAGCCCTGCTGCCCCCTCTCCTCCCTTGTGCCCACAGACACAGTATCAGGAAATTGAGTTCTGGTTTGGGGCAAGGTAGGCATGGCTTCCTCCAGCTGCATGAAAACCTCACTATTGCCCCAGTTTGAGGGAGGGAGGATGATTTATAGAGCCAGCATCTGTCTCCTCAGCAGGAAAAGGCTCACCGACAGAATTTGCTCTGGAAAAGGAAGGGGGGGCGGTCTGTCTGTGATCATTCAGCCCCAAAATGATGCTCATGATGTTGGCTTTCCAGGCCAATAATTCAAGGGCTCCCTGCCCCATCCCCCAGTTTGCTGCCTGCTCTGGGAGATAAGCCCAGTTCTATTTAACCCTATTTATTCCTCCCAAAAGAGGCCTCCATCTCTGTTTGCCCGGCGTTTAACCCCTTGGGTACTGAAAGCATCAAAAACAGAAAGGGATCTCCTGTTGCCAGAGGGGTGAACATTCCACCTGGGCCCACACTGCAGGATTGGTCCAGAATACTGTCCTTGCTTCATGGGGCTTGGCAGGAGTCCTGGGATCTCCCAAGCCCCTCAAGACCGTGGGACCTTGTGTGGCCCTGAGAGGAGAGCCCCCGCCCCCACTCCCAGGGTGGGCAGCAGCAGTTCCGGCTCCCTCCCCACACACCCTCCAGCTCCCATTTTTCTCAGTCCCAGGGCTGGGTTCTGGCTAGGGCCAAGAGGAAGGCTGTGGAACCTCGGTTTCTTTTGTGCCCTGCTGGCTGGTGCCTCTGCCTGGCATGTCCTTCTCTGTCTCCCTCTTCCCTCTTCTCGCTTGTTCCTTTTTATATCTCCTCTGTCCCTTTTCCTCCCTTTGTTCTCCCTTCTTTTCCCCATCCGTAATCCTATAGGGGTACACTTGCATTTGCGGGTGCCTGACTATGGGTGTGGGTGTGAACTGTATGTGTGGTCCGTGTCTGGGTGTCTGTCAGTGTGTGTACAATTCTCCGTGTTACATGCCCATCCTGTGCTGCTGTGTGTCTAAGTCTGTCATCTGGGTGATGGTGCCCATGGGGCTCCATCTGGGGGGGGGTCTGTCCTGGTTTCTCTGTGTGGTGGGCAGTCTCGGTTCAGATCTTCTGTGTGTCTGCGTGCTGGCCTGTCCTTGACCTGTGTGCACTGCCCAGTGTAAATCTGCCAATGTGCTTGAATCTGGCCACTGGCCCTCACTTCTTGGTCCATCTGTCAGTTGCCTTGTCATTCTCTGTGTGTGAGTGCATGTGTATATGTGTGCATTGTGTTTCAGCGCAGGGGGCCACGCTGCTGCAAATTCCTCTGGAGAGGGTGCCGCTAGAGGAGCTTATCAGGAGAATCTGGAGGCTGATGGCTTCTCTAGAGCATGCCCAGCTCATTACCAGCTAGGCAGGCTGTCCTGTTTGCCTCCTGGGGCTGCCTGCCAGGTCCCCTGCCCTCTGCCCAACTCTTGACCTCCATTCCTTTCCCTGAAGGGGCGAGGATGGGGTGGCGAGACAAAGACAGAAGAGGGCACATGCCAACTCACCCCTTCACACACGTCACGGGCTTTTTCTTGCACACTCACTCCCCCCCCCAAACAATGAGACATGGCCATTCAGCATGGCAGAAACAACAATAGAATAATTGCTACCATGTCCTGGACACTGAGCATTCCCTGCTAAGCATTTTACATACAAGACTCACCGAATCCTTTCAAGAACAAGATGAAGCTGTTATTATTATTTTTACATTTTAGTGATGAGAAAGTAGAAGCTAAGAGAAGTTAAGTAAGTAGTCCAATGTCGCACAGCTAGTACATGAGGGAGCAGAATATTCTAATAAGGGAAGGCTGCTTGGGAGCTTGCCACCCTGGCCTGGGAAGAGGCATTTGTGGCAATTAGCAGGAAAAGAGGGACGCAGAGGCTTTCCTGCTCCAACTGCTGACATCTGATGACTGCCAGAGGGACGGGTGTCTGCTTCGAACGTCATCTCTTGACGGTGTGGTGGCCAAACACCAAACAGCCAGGGAGAGGAGATGGAAGGACAGACAAGGTCATGGAAGGGAAGGCACAGGAGGAACATCAGGATTCCTGGGGCTCTACCCTGGACTCTGGGTGACCTTGAGCAGGACACCTCACGGCCAGGCCTGGGGGTGCTTATCTGTAAAAGAAGGGGTGCTTTAGGGACGGCTTAAGCATCGCAGGAAGGATGGTTGGACTGAATGCTCTCCAATGTCCCCATAGACCCCAAAATTGTGGTGGGGAGCCTAGACAGGGACCACGCTCTCACGGTCCTGGTGGTTCCCACAACATTGGGAAGATAGGCATGTGCACAGTAGGCAGTGAGAAGGTTTGCTGAGTGAATGCATGAATGACCCCATTTCTCACTAATGAAAGAACTTCACAGCCCCCCTTGGGTCTTGACAGCAGCGAACAACATAAGGGAAAAGGAAAGAGAGGATGAGCATTTTGGACCCTCCTAAAATCCACACATAAATCAGCAATGACCAACTGATACATATATGGCACTGCCTCACTGGTCAAAGAAGGCATCAATGGCCGTCTTCAGGTCTGGGTGTGTATGGGCGAGAGGCAGGCACTAGGGACTCCTAGTTTCTGCCCGGATCACCTTGTGTGGAACTAAAGAATTTCACCAGGAACAGAAAAGGTGGCATGAAGATTAGGAGGTGAAGACCTTTGTCTGTAGGAGTCTAGGGAAAGGGATCTCTTTCCCAGCCTCTGGGGATGGGGCTGGGGCTGGAAGAGGGTCTCTGTATAGCACAAATCTCTGGGATGGGAGATCAGTTCTATTTCAAACCTCTCTGGAGGAGATGATCTGTGTTTGGGGAGGAAAGATTTCTGTTCTCTTTGTTCTGAGTCGTATCATGACTTGGAGGGTCTGTGTTTGGGGTCAGGCTCTATGGAAAGGTTTTCTTGTCATAGCAGCGGGTGCAGGGGCATGGATTCTTCAGGTTACTTACGGGGGTGGGTTTCTGTCTTGGTTTCTGGCCAGCAGGCTCTTAGGGGAATTTAAGGGGGTACCTGGGGAGGGATCAAGAGCATCTCTGTCCAATGTGGCGGAGTTTCCCTATCTGGAGAGGGGCTTGCTGAAGACTGAGGCACCGGAGGTGGGGGGAGGGAGTAGGGGGGAAGCCTGTCTTGTCCTGGAAGCTCCAACTGGCTGGTCAAAGCCCTCAGGCCGCCCTACTTGTGCGCTGACGTGAGCTAATCTAGAAATACTACAGGGGAGGGGGAGACTGGGGTTCTCAGAGACAGAGAGCTTTGAGAGGGGGAGATAGGGGAATCCCTTTCTTTTCCTTTCCTCCCGTTTCTCCCTACCCCTAGCCCCACCGCAGTCACAGCCGCCAGTCCTCCTCCACCTAGGCCAGGTCGCATAGCTGCTGTTTACTGCTCAGGCTCAAGCGGAGTCCCGGTGGGAGCCCAGCTGGGAACACAGGCAGGGGCCCACACCGAGAGGTGGACCCTCAGGGAGACACAACTACAAAAGGGCTCACACAGGCAAAAACGCAGGCAGCGCATTCGGGAACACTTAACCACACAATCGAACACACAAGCTCTGCGAACGCACAGGCTCACAGGCGCACGAAACCACACATTTACAGAACAAACACGGTTACCAAATCTCACCCTCGGAATCCGCTCAGATTCGGCCCGTAGCAGTATCTGATAAGGTATCGGTCTTTGTCTCGGGGTCGCTCTCTTACTCGCGCGCGCACACACGCACCCCACTCAACAGAAAGGGTCTAGGTTTTCACCACCGCGGCGAGCGCACAGCGCACCTCCGCGCCCGGGGCCCGCGGCGAGCCCTGCTTTCCTACCGGCGGGATACCGGCTGCGCCCCTCTGCGGCGTGGACATTCGCAGACCCGCCACGAGGCTGTCGAGAGAGGCCCTCACGAAGTCCTGCCTCCTTCCAGACTCCCAAACGAAAAGAAAGTGAAAGGCCAACCTTTCGCCTCCATTCTGCATACATCTGGAGGCCGGTCGGTGGCGAGCGAGCCGCAGAAGCGCTTTCATCGCGGCGTCCCTAGACGGGCTGAGACAGCCCCGTGACCCAGGCGGGCTGAGCATTCTTGAGAGCGGTCCAGGACGGACACTTCTGCCTCCGAGGGGGGCTTGCGGCCAGGTCTCAGTGTGAGTAATGGGTACAGATCGACGCCCAGACGGCCCGCGCCGCCGGAGACAGGTAACTGTCCTTCCGCCTTTCTGGACCTCCAGACCAGTCCTTGGCCAGAGGCTCTGGGGCCGAAAGGCTCCCGGGCTCTGGAGGGGGTAGTCGCGGCCGCGGGACCGCGAGCATCAGCACGCTCCGGCCCCCTCCCTCCCTGCGGCGGCGAGGTGGGAAGGGCTAGGATCCGAGCTTAGCACCTCCCCCAGAAATGCAGCACTCCAGCCCCCACCGTGCCCTCCGCGCCCCCTCCCGTGTGCGCTCCCTCTCGGTGCCACCCGGCGGGCGCCCTTCCCCGGCCCCCACCTCAATTCTCCCGAGTCCCTTCGCGCCCCTTGTCTCTTCTCGCTGCCCTCCTCCCCCCGCCCCTCGCCTCCGGGTGTTTCCCCTTCCCCAACTCCCGCCCCCCGCCTGATTCCGAGGGGCGGGAGCGCAGTGGGTTGCGCACGGGTGGGGGCGCCGCACCAGCCTCGCGTAGCAGCTCTGACGCCGCCGCCGCCGCCGCCGCCGCCGCCCTCCGCAGCCCAGCGCGCGCCCCGCGGCAGCTCCGCAGTGCACTCGCCGCCGCGGCTCCGCCAGTCCCGCTGCCCGCCCGCAGGGTGGGCTCCAAGCGAGCCTCAGACGCCCCCCGAGGGGGTCATGAGACAGAGCGCCCTGGGGCGCCTCGGGGAAAGCGAGCGAAGATAGCGGCCTCGCGCCCCCCTGGCCCTCGCCGCCTTGCCGCGCATCCCCCGCGTCCCCGGCCCCTTCTGTCCTTTCCACGGACCCCGCCGCCGCCATGGCCACCCTTCTCCGCAGCAAGCTGTCCAACGTGGCCACAACCGTGTCCAACAAGTCCCAGGCCAAGGTGAGCGGCATGTTCGCCAGGATGGGTTTTCAGGCGGCCACCGACGAGGAAGCGGTGGGTTTTGCTCACTGCGACGACCTCGACTTTGAGCACCGTCAGGGCCTGCAGATGGACATCCTGAAAACAGAGGGTGAGCCCTGCGGGGACGAGGGCGCCGAACCGCCCGTCGAGGGAGACATCCATTACCAGCGCGGCGGTGGCGCGCCCCTGCCGCCCTCGGGCTCCAAGGACCAGAATGTGGGGGCTGGTGGCGAATTCGGGGGCCACGACAAACCCAAGATCACCGCGTGGGAGGCGGGCTGGAACGTGACCAACGCTATCCAGGTGAGCGCGGGATTCCCTGCTCTGCCTGTCCCTACTCTCCACCTCCTCCAGCTCTGGAGCACCAGGCTCTACCCCCGTCCGAGTCCCCGGGCGATCTCAGCGGAGAGATCCCCTCCGGTACCCAGGATCTCACCTTCCTCCATCCCTCCCAGCCCTGTGTGTGTGGGGGGGGCAGGGGGGGGAAATCTACAACCCTACAAGAGGGGTCTCCCGCCCTGATCCGCACTCCCTCCAGCGGCCCCAGGCGCAAGACTGCTAGGCTGAGGTTTGGTCCGAGGCACTTGCCCTGAGACCCTGCAAACCGGAGGGAAACGGGAGAGGGGAGCGGGGCGGGGTGAGGGAGAAAGAAAATCAGGATTGGAGAGAACGGTGTCGCCTGGGACTCCGGAATGGATTCACAGCTGCATGTTCAGGAAAGGAGGGAAATTGCTGAGCTGGGAGTCTCCTCCCCTGACACAGGCACAAGACACACTTGCTCACATCCACCCTCCCTCACGAACAAACGCCGCACAGGTGCACACATATGCATCTATATATAGACCGCAAGACTATCCTCAAACGCACCTTTCTACCCCCCCACACAAGCACATACCTGTATATACCAAACACACACGAACCTTGAACATGCACATGCACACAAGCACAGATTCTTGCAAACAGGATCCAGCCCACTTTCTCAGGTACTGCCCTATTAGGGACATTCAGGTGTACACAAACATAAGCACATGCATGATGTGCCTGCACAAGCACAATTAGTCTGTGGTACCTCAGTGCTCCCTGTGCACAGACTCACCCCTTTCGCCCGAAATCCCGGCTACATGGCAAAGAGGCGACCAGCTTCTCCGCGTGTCACTCTGGAGAAGCAGCCTCCGGATGCTCTGAACAGCCTCTGGTCTCCAGGCCTGCCACCCCTTCACCCTACTTGAAGCTCCCCATTCCCCACCAGGCGGCGCCGGACTCCGCGGGGAGCGGGTTTGGAATCAGCACAACGACCCCAGGAGCTGGCGAAGGCGGGCAGGCGGCGGCTTGAGGGGAGGACGAGGTCTCAGCCGAAGGAGCCCCCGGGCCCTGTGGCTTGGTCCCTCTGGCGTCCCCCGGAGCGCATGGTCGTTGGGGCGCACAACATGGATCTCCTGGGAGCGGAAGGCCAAAGCGGGGTTGCTTCGGGGACCCAGGCTGCGCAGGGCCCTGCACACTAAGTGGTCCGATTCGAGGCGCCTCCCTCTCCCGGGCCCTGCGAGGCGGCGGTGCAGAACCACGGGCAAGGGACCGCGACCGCCTCCTTGTCACCCGCGCCTTCGCCAGGGGCGTCTTTGAAGGCCCCGTTCTGTAGGCCCGGAAGGAGGCCAGGGAGGGAGCCTGGAGGCCTGGAGGCCTCGGGAACCCTGGATTTCGTTAGCTTCTCTTCCCTTTGTAGATCCTAAACCCTCCTTGCACGGTCCGCCCGCCGGAGTCTGCAGCTTGAGTCCCTGATTTATATTCTCACCCGCTTGCGCTTTCCCCCAGAGGCCCCTTATCCTGCTTGCCTCTACCACTCTCAGCCCCTTCCTTAGGCCCCAGCCTCTCCCACCCTACTGAAGCCTTGCCTTAGGATTCTCACTCCGCGCGCCTCTGGCCTCCCCCCTCCCCCCTCCCCCCCTCCCCCCTCCCCCCTCCCCCACCAAAGCCTTTGGGAGCATCCCTCACATTCCCTCCGTTCTTGCCTCCCTCTGCTTCGCGTTCCTGCACCCTCAGCCCCTCTTCCGTTCTACCCTAGCTCTTTCCCCTCCCATTGCCGCGTTCGTGTTCCCTTCTGCAGTCGGCCATAGGCCCTCAGTAGCTCCCCTGTACCCCATTCCAGTCCCACCTTGAATCCCGTGCCCCCTCTTCCTAATGGCTCAGGCCTAGCTCTACCTTTCTCAGCGCCCTTTTCTGGCCACGACTCCTCCAGCCCCTTCTCCATATACCATTCCCTCCTTGTGTCTTGACCCCACACTCAGCCTCCTCCGCACCTCCCAGCCGTAGGCGTACCTTTCCCTCTCAGTTGCGGCCTTGAAAACCTCCCTCTCCACCTCTGGCTGACTCCCCCAGTAGGCCTCGGTGCACTCCCATTCCAGAGCCTACTCTTAACCTCTCCTCCGGGTGGCTCAAGTCCTGGTCTCACTCCACTTAGCGCCCCCTTGCGGCTACAACCTTAAGCCACGCCCCCCAGGTACGCCCCCAGGTCCCCTCTGGCGACGCTGCGGCCGCTGAGCCCCCGGGTCTGGTTGCCTTTCCGCTTCGCAGGGCATGTTCGTGCTGGGCCTGCCCTACGCCATCCTGCACGGCGGCTACCTGGGGTTGTTCCTCATCATCTTCGCCGCCGTGGTGTGCTGCTACACCGGCAAGATCCTCATCGCCTGCCTGTACGAGGAGAACGAGGACGGCGAGGTGGTGCGGGTGCGGGACTCGTATGTAGCCATAGCCAACGCGTGCTGCGCCCCGCGCTTCCCCACGCTGGGAGGCCGCGTGGTGAACGTAGCGCAGATCATCGAGCTGGTGATGACTTGCATCCTGTACGTGGTGGTCAGCGGCAATCTCATGTACAACAGCTTCCCAGGGCTGCCCGTGTCGCAGAAGTCCTGGTCCATTATCGCCACTGCCGTGCTGCTGCCCTGCGCCTTCCTTAAGAACCTCAAGGCGGTGTCCAAGTTCAGCCTGCTGTGCACTTTGGCTCACTTCGTCATCAACATCCTGGTCATCGCCTACTGCCTCTCGCGGGCGCGCGACTGGGCCTGGGAGAAGGTCAAGTTCTATATCGACGTCAAGAAGTTTCCCATCTCCATTGGCATCATCGTGTTCAGCTACACGTCCCAGATCTTCTTGCCTTCGCTGGAGGGCAACATGCAGCAGCCCAGCGAGTTCCACTGCATGATGAACTGGACGCACATCGCCGCCTGCGTGCTCAAAGGCCTCTTCGCGCTGGTCGCCTACCTCACCTGGGCCGACGAGACCAAGGAGGTCATCACGGACAACCTGCCTGGTTCCATCCGTGCCGTGGTAAACATCTTCCTGGTGGCCAAAGCGCTGCTGTCCTACCCGCTGCCCTTCTTCGCTGCTGTCGAGGTGCTGGAGAAGTCGCTCTTCCAGGAAGGCAGCCGCGCGTTCTTCCCCGGCTGCTACGGCGGCGACGGGCGCCTCAAATCGTGGGGGCTGACGCTGCGCTGTGCGCTCGTGGTCTTCACGCTGCTCATGGCCATCTACGTGCCGCACTTCGCGCTGCTCATGGGCCTCACCGGCAGTCTCACGGGCGCCGGCCTCTGCTTCCTGCTGCCCAGCCTCTTCCACCTGCGCCTGCTCTGGCGCAAGCTGCTGTGGCACCAAGTCTTCTTCGATGTCGCCATCTTCGTCATCGGCGGCATCTGCAGTGTGTCCGGCTTCGTGCACTCGCTGGAGGGCCTCATCGAGGCCTACCGAACCAACGCGGAGGACTAGGGCGCCAGGGCTCCGGTTCTCCCGCGCTCTTCCCACCCTCCCCACCCACCCCCACCGGCCCTGTGCGCCCTGCCGCCCTGCTTGGGAAGCCAAGCTTTAAACATCTCTGGTTCCTAGTTTCTGATTATCGGGGGTGGGGGGTGGGGTGGGAGGGGATAGGAATCCACAATCCATCGCGTCTGCGTTTCTGTTGTCCTTTCTTTTCCACAACACCCTAGTTTCTGGGGAAGCGGGGCGAATTTGTGGGCCGGGCTCTCTGTCCTTCCCGGAGGGACCCCGACTCTTTGGTCCCTGTCACCGAGGCAGGTGGGAAGGGAGGGAGAGGGGGCGCAGCTCGCAGGCGCAGAAACTTGACCTTGGGGGGGGGGGGACATTTCACAGCCATCCAGTGCTCGGAATCTGCAGCGTCCAGCCATTTCCAGCAAGAGCGCTTCCCATTCCAGAGACGTTTCAACCCTGCAAAGGGAAAGGCTGGCCGGGAAATCCGTTTCGGGTGGGCGATTTCCTTCGGCGAAGCGGGGAAGCGAGAAGCCGAGGCAGGGCCGGCTTGCCTAACGGTTTTCAGGAATCCAAACTCATCTTGTGCAATTTATCAGGTTGTGGAACTGTTCTACTGTGCGTGTGGTGTGCTCGTGGTGAATAAGATGAAATGTATATCAGAAAAAAAAATCTATCTCTAATTTAGAGTGCGGTACATCATTATATCCGCAAATAAAGAAGAAACAAAGGCGCCCGCGCCTCCTGTCAGTTCTGCATTTTTGTGCCCAGGGCCGGGGATGGGGGAGTGGGGTGGGGGGGAGAGGTCGACGGGGTTGAGGGGAGGGAGGATCCCAAAGCGTTGGATCGCAGGGGATCCGGCTCTGGCCAGGCCTGGTGAAGCAGGTGTGGGTGGAGGAGCACCTGTAGTTCAAGGGTCCTGGGAGAGCCATGGGGAATGAGGAGGATGGTCTGCAGTAAGAGGAGGCCCTCCAGGTGTTTGCGGGAGGCAGGGAAGGAGCATGCCGAGCTCCCCGCGGTTTCAATGTGGCCTCCGCGCCGCCACCAACAGGATAATATTTGTTCTGAATCCCTCCTGGGAGTTGGATCCATCTGAGAATTCTGGGGACTCTCTCAACCTCCAATCCTGGGGGGAAAGAAAAAGACAATAAACAAGGGCATGCAGAAATCCACACTTGGCTGTGGACTGTGAAGAGAACTATAAAGGAAATCAACAGCAGGTTGTGTATTTCCCCGGGGCTCCCAGGGCCAGGGGCCAACCTGGTCTCCCAGGCATCTCTCACCCAGGAGAACCCCGCTCAAGTCCAAGCTGAGGTTTATACGGCCACAGTGAAGAAATCTGGCTGTTTAGAATCAACAGCCTGAGCAATTTGTGTCCCAATCTCCCCTCTTCTTGAACAGCCTGTTTAAGATTTTTTTTTTTTAATTAACCTAGAGGATCCAGTCCTTTTTTGGTGCAGATCCGACTCCAGGGTGCCAATCCCAGACCCGTTGGAGAAGGTCATAGTCAGACTTAATAGATGCGGTTGAGGAAGGCAGGAAGGCCAGGCCATTCCTAGGGTCCTCACAGGAGACAAACCATGTGGGAGGTTTTTGGTCTCCACCACCAAGGTAGAGGACTAGTTTGGAGCAGTTTCTCTAGATGTGATCTGTGCACAAGGAAGAACTGCGAGAATGCCCAAGAACAATGTCCATTCTCCCCACTCTCTGCAACGGTTGTGGGTGCCCATGCGTGCCATGCATAGGAGATATAAAGATCTGCGTGTGGGGTGGGGGGAAGGCTACCTCTGTGTCTTGTGAGAGCCTTGATGAATGTGTGTGTGTGTGTGTATGCGCACACACACAGAGCATCTTTGTGGGCATACCTGCGACAGAGGTGACCCCTCACCACCTTGGTTCTGCAGCCATGGAGTGGAAGAAGGTTAAGATCTGGTCCTCTCTGCTGCCCAAGATTCTGACAATTTAAACGGACCATTTGAGAGGTCCAGATGTCAAACACCTAATCCCCCTTTGTCACAATTGTCTCTCGTCCAGGATCCGGAGCTGGCCAAAGAATCCTCACTTTCCAGCTTCCCTAGGCTTTCTGATGTCTCCCAGGCCTGGAAGCTGACCCTCCCCCTGCCCTGCTTGCCACTTCTCCTGGGTCAGTCTACCCATCCACCGGTCCACCGACCCTGGGATGTGCTCTGAGTCTCAGGGCAGTCTGTAGTCTTCAGAAAAAGCCCCGACTGCTGCAGTGGAAGGCAAAGTGGGGGCATCACGTGCACCAGCTCCATCCTTCCCATCTTTAGAAGGACAAATGAGACAGCAGGCAGGTCTGGACGCAGTGGCTGCCACCTCCGCGGACTTGCCTAGATCCACTCCCCTCAGTCCTGCTCCGGGCTTTATGCTCAGCTTGCAGGAGCCCTGGTCACCCGGTCGGGTCCTGAGGGTGATGGAGCAGGAGAGCCAGCCTTCTAGGCGCACCCTCATAGGTAGGACATCCATTTCAGACTCATATTCAGGCTGCCGGGAGAAATAGGGAGCAGGTAGCTGGGACCCATCTCCACGCCGCCCCTGCCCCTAACACACCAATGTGCATGGATATAAGTTGAAAGGAAGCACTCCAGTCGTGCTTCGGGTCCACAGCGAGGGCACTGTCTGAGTCTGAGGGAGGTGTTAGGCCTGGCCTAATGAATCTTCCCTGGGGGTCGAACTGAGGAAGGGGTGGGGGAATCCACCTCTGCACCCCCCAGTGTGCCCATCTGTACCCAGCAGGTCTTAGCATGTTTCCTGATAAGCGGTCCCCTCCGGCGTCCACGGCAGGCAGCCATGGGTCGGTGTACCTGGCTCAATGCCTTGGGGCCCTGGCCTGGAACCAAGACCCTTGCCCCGCCCCCCACCGGAACCCAGGAGTCGCCGCCACCTGTTCCCGAGACAGCCCTGTCTCGTCCCCCAGCAGTGAGAACGCAAGCTGCCAGCCCTCAAAGAAAGCTCTCCACTTTTAGAATTTGGATAAACTCTTTCCTGCAGATCCCAGATTTCTAAATGCTTCTTCCCTTCCTGCCATTCTCCCCCCCCCCCACCCAGTTGATAATCACCGTTTAGTGCTTAATTTGCAGGTCCTCCATATTTCAAAATGGGCTTTTGATCGTTTTCCCCTGAAATACAGAAAGATGCTCTGTTGTGGAATTAAATGACATGTCTTACCCCAGGGACTGATCTGTTCCTGCCTTAGGAACTTGGGAGGGAAGGAGGGAGCCAAAGAGGCTCATAAGGACCAGTCACGAAGTTCAGAGGATCCTTGACTTTCTGTTGGTGGGGATGAAGGATCTCAAGGTCAAGGGCCAGAGAGAGGCTTCAGTCAAAGAGGCGGCAGACCAGCTACAGGGCTTAGTCCTCACTGCCAGTGAGGGTGTGATGGAAAACCCAGACCTGGACATCCAGGGATTCAGGAGAGGGAGCTGGTTTGACCTCAGAAAGCCAGCCTTGGGTGTCCTTCTCACTGTTTTTTATTTTTTTCCTTTTCAACCTTAAGAAAAATTTCAAGCATACAGAAAAGGTAAACAAATTCTACACTGACAGCCCACATACCCACCACCTAGACTGAACAATTAACATTTTTACAATGCTGAAATAGCTATTCCATATCTATCCATCTATCCATCTATTCATCTAGCAATCCACCTTTTAAAAAAATGCATTTCAAAGATGCAGACCTCAGTGTATTTCCCTATTGCTGAAGCATGCAGGATCAGTAACAGTGACATTCAGAGAGTATAGACCAGTATACGCTCAACCATACTGAGTCTGAAGCAAAAGAAAGTATCAGCAATGATCCGGTCTTGATTTCAAATTTTATTATTTTGTTCATGTTATTTTGAACATTATAGTTCAGTTTTGAATTTTGACCTTGAAAATAGTTTATCAAATATCTTATGGAATTCTTTTGCACCTTCTTAAATTTTGCTCTCCTAACAAATGCTTCACTTGCCTCATGCTAATCTCAGTGAGATAGGGGCTTGGGAGATGAGCTCTACTTCCTAGAGGTTTGGATTGAGTCTGTTCGAGAGCCCGGCTGTGACTGATCTCACAGTGATGCTGTGGGTGCCATCTCTGCCAGTTGTGGGGGCCAGGAGGGACCAGGAGAGGAGAGGCCTCTAGCCAGAAACACCCAGCTGGATGGTCCAGGAGTGCTGAGGGCCAAGCTCAAGGCAAGTGGGCGGGTGGGGGGGTTGGGGTGGGGGAGAAGATTTACACTTCCAGCAGCTCCCAACAACACTCTGTGGGTGGGATGGAAACAGGGTGTACAGATGTAATTAGTTAAGGTCATACTGAAGTGGGACGGGACCTTAATCCAATATGATTGGTGTCCTTATAAAAAGAGGAAAAGAGATACACATACAGGAAAAATGCCACGTGACAGTGGAGGCAGAGAGGGGAGTGATGTGTGTATAAGCAACACCAAAATAGAAGATAAAGGCATGGAACAAATTCTCCCTTAGAGTCTCCAGAGAGAGCATGGCTCTGCCAACACCTTGATTTGGGACTTCTGGCGTCCGGAACTATGAGAGAATAAAATTCTGTTGTTTTCAGCCATTCTAGCTAGTGGTACTTTATCATGCCAGCCCTAGGAAACTAATACAGTAGGCTTCTGTCTATTTTCTTCTAGTCATTTCCATGGGCAAATAATCACAACCATAGATTTGACTAGTGCTATGTTGTGCAACAGAGTAACCACTAGCTACATATGGTTATTTAAATGTAAATGTAAGTTAAAATTAAGTAAAAGAAAAAAAATCTGCTCCTCAGTTGCACTACTCACATGTGGCTCAGGCATTAGACATTGCAGACTATAGGACATTTCCATCATGGCAGAAAGTACTATTGGACAGCATTGGTCTAGTGTAGCTGTCAATGTTCTCCTGCAATAATGCTGCATGGCAACCCAGAATTTCAGCAGATTATAAGGACAAATATTTTTCTTGTTGTTATTGTTCATGGGTCCACAGGGCAGGTCAACTTTAGGTTGAAGGTCAGCTGGACTTGGTTCCCGGCTGCAGTTTGTGTTCTTGTCTGCTCCAGGGGTCTTCCATCCTCTTTAGACTCAGGGCATGTTCTTCTTATTAACAGCAGGAGTGCAAGAGGGCAGTCTAAACCACAAAGCACATTTTAAGTCTTTGCTCAGATCACATTTGGTTATCCTTGGCTAAATGCAAGCCACATGGCCAAGCCCAGTATCAACGTCTGTAGTGAGAGGCCCTACAAAGTTACGGGGCAGATGGTATGGATTATAATCCTATTATTGTATGGGAGTGAAGAACTGGTATCAAGAATCCAGTCTACCTTACTTATACACAGTGCTTTTTTTTTTTCCTGGAAAAGTAATAGATTCACATAGCTAAAAATGTTTTAAAATATGCAGTGAAAAAGTTTCCCACACCTGATCCTCCCACCTTGACTCCTCCCTTTACAAGTAAACTCATATGTTTCCTCTCTATCTGTATGAAAATACAAGCGAAACCATATGTATTTGTTCCCTCTCTTTCGTAAAGGGAGTTCACTATGCACTGTACTGCCTTCACTCATTCCTTTTAAAAATAAATCTTGAGGGGCACCTGGGTGGCTCAGGCGTTAAGTGTCTGCCTTCGACTCAGGTCATGGTCCCAGGGTCCTGGGATCGCGCCCCGCATCGGGCTCCCTGCTCGGCGGGAAGCCCGCTTCTCCCTCTCCCACTCCCTCTGCTTGTGTTCCCTCTCTCACTGTGTGTCTCTCTCTGTCAAGTAAATAAATAAAATCTTTAGAAAAAAAGGAGTTTTTAAAAAATAAATAAACAAAAAATAAAAGTAAATCTTGAAGATTTGTCCATGTTAGCATACATAGATGTAGTTCTTAAACTTACTTACGTTCATTTATATTTACTGTCTCTGTGTTCTGCTTATTCCTGCTTTCCCAGCTCAAGGATGGGTACTTTCACATATCTGAGACAATGGGTTTGTGTTGGAAGGCAACACACTTAATCTGATTTTGCCACTAGGCTGGTTCTCAATCTGGCCTAGAGGTGTTCACAGAAATTTTGAGAAAGGCTTATGGTCTTATCTCTTGCTAGAAGTGTTTATTCAGAGCCATCTATTATAATTAACTTGCTTTTTTCTCTCAAATTTACATGTTCCAGAACTGGAAGTGTAGAGTGCAGCTGCCCTAAACCTTTGTATCCCCCTAGCTGGAGGAAATCGGGTAGGGGAGAGCTTGCCTAATCCTTTTAGAGCTAAAACTGGGAGGGACGGGTGTCACATTATCTCCGCTCCTACCCCCATGGGCCAGAATTTAGTCATATACTCATACTAGATGACCTTGCGTGGGAGTTATACCACTAAAAGGAAGAGAGAATATACATATTGAGGATCAATTAGTCCTTTTCTCAGTCTTTGAGGTCTCAGTGAGAGGGCGTAGTCCGTGGGAGTTAATAAATAAATAATTATTTAATAATAAATGTATTAAGACACTCTTTATTGTATTACAAAATATTACACACAGGCAAGTGCACAAATCCTAAGTGGACAGTTTGATGAATTTTCACAAAGTGAAAGTGCGTAGCAAGATCTCTGGTCAAGAAATTGATCGCTGTCAATAGCCCAGAGTTTGAATTTCCCTGACTGCCCGGCTAAGGGCGTCAAAACCCTGTGGAGGAGGAGCCAAGGGCGGTTGAAGGTGAGCTACCCAAAAAACGGGGTGTGGCCGGGCGAAAAGGCGGGCCCGGCGTAGTTTCGCGCCGGGTTCTGGAGGCCGGGAAGGGGCGGAGCCTGATGGTGTTACAATACAGGGGCGGGGCTTACTGGCCGACATCCCGGCGGGAGCGAAGGGGCGTGGCCAGATCGGATGGTGGGGCGAGGTTAAGCAAAGGCGGGACTTCGAGGCTAGCATGGGCGGGGCCTAGTGATCTCAAAGGCGGCCTGGGTCGCTAGGGGCGAGTCAAGCGAAAAGGGTGGCCAGGCGTAGCGAGGGGAGGAGGCTTTGGGGGTCTTTCGTCACATACGAGGCGGAGTCTCCTGCCGATGGTGCGGGTGCTACGGTGGGGGGCAGGGATTGGCGCCCTCTGGGCGGGCGCTGCGGCGAGGGGCGGGGTTAGCGCCGTCTGGGCGGACGCTGCGGCGAGGGGCGGGCACAGCGTACGCGCTCCAAGATGGCGGTGGCCGCTGCCGGTGGGCCGGTGGCGAATGTCTACCCGTTCCGCGATGCCCGGGCCGCGCCAGACCCAGTGCTGGAGGCCGGCCCGGGGGCACACGGGCCACTGCCGGTGCCACTCGTGCTGGACAACGGGTCGTTCCAGGCCCGCGCCGGCTGGGCATGCCCCGGGCCGGATCCAGGCCCCGAGCCGCGCCTGCAGTTCCGCGCTGTGTGCGCCCGCGGGCGTGGCGGGGCTCGGGGCGGGGCGGGCCCGCAGGTGGGAAACGCGCTGGGCAGCCTGGAGCCGCTGCGCTGGATGCTGCGCTCACCCTTCGACCGCAACGTACCGGTCAACCTGGAGCTGCAGGAGCTGCTGCTGGACTACAGCTTCCAGCACCTGGGTGTCTCCTCACAGGTGAGGCAGGGGGAGATGGGTTGGGCTTGAGGGAAGGGGTGAGGTCGCAGCTCCCCGCACTGCTCGCCGAGAGGACGTAGTCACTACAGTAGTTCTCGTTGTCATTTAGTCAGTCGAGTAAATCTTAAGTGCCCAACGTGTGTAAGCCCTGGGCTAGGCTCTTGGAGTACAGCAGTGAACAAAACAACGCTCCTTCTCTGTTGCAGCGTACATTCGGCATAGGTGCTCGTTTGTTATCAAATTCATTTATTAACTAATCTGTATTGAGCACCTACTCTGTGTCAGGCGCTTTTCTAGGCGTTTGGAATACATCCATGAATGTAACACAAAGTTTCCTGTGCTATGGACCTAGAATGAAAAGGCAGACAATAAACAATAGAATTAAGTAGTAGATTCTAAGGCGTGGTTAGGAGGAGAGGAGAGGATTACGTTTTTTCAGATGGTCAAGGTAAGACTCAGGAAGAAGGTGATGTCCTAGCAAGGTTTGAAGGAGGTGATTGAGGGAATAAGCCATGTGAATGTCTGAGCAAATAGTATTCCAGAGGAACAGCCAGTGAAAAGGCCCTGAGCAGGAGTGTGCCCTAAGCCTAACTGAGGGCAGCCAGAGTAAGAGGAGAGTAGTCAGTGGAGGAGGAAGTCAGAGAGGTGATGAGGGAGCAAATCACATTTGGCTTTTACTTGAGTGAAATGAGAAGCCGTTGCAGGGTGTTGAGTGGAGCAGGGACATGACTTTTGTTCCGAAAGGATCACTATAGCTGCTGTATGAAGAATGGATTGGCATGGGTCATAGGGTAGAACCAGGAGACCCAGTAAGGAGGCTGTCGGAATAATCCAAGTGAGAGGTGGTGGTGACTTAGGTGAAGGAGGTCCAGGGAGGGGTATGTGGTAGAAGCAGTTGGATTCTGGAGGTACATTGAAGATAGAGCCAACATGATTTGCTGGCAGTTTGGATGGGGCTTGACTTAATAACCTTAAATTGACCCTACTTTCATATTTTCTAAAACAACCTCTAGTAAGGATGAGATGAATGTTTTACAGTTGCTTCCGGTCAGGTTTTTGATTGAAGACCAAAAGCAAATTCAGTCTTTACAGTAGGACTTTGGTTTCTTTTATGCTTTAAAAAGAGTATTCTTTTGTTACTCATCTGTTCTCCCTTTTCTTTCAAAGTAGGGCTGTGTTGATCATCCCATAGTTTTGACCGAAGCTGTGTGCAACCCACTGTATTCTCGGCAAATGATGTCTGAGCTTCTTTTTGAGTGCTATGGGATTCCTAAGGTTGCCTATGGAATAGACAGCCTTTTCAGCTTCTACCACAATAAGCCAAAGAACTTGATTTCCAGTGGGCTCATCATTTCCTCTGGATACCAGTGTACACATATTTTACCCATCTTAGAAGGGAGGTGAGTAGCACTGACAGCATTTGAGTGCTGTTTTGAGAAGCATTCGGGAAACATTTATTGGGTGCCCACTTGAAAGGTGAAGTGGAAAGAACAAGTATTGAACTATGAACTGGCCTCTGGGCTTGGCGCTGACATACTTCACTATGTGACTTCAGTTAAGTCAATTCACCTTCCATCCTTTGTGACCTCCTGGTAGGAGTTGCGGTAGATAGTCTTTGAGGTCCAGATCAATAATTCTAGAACTTTACTGTTTTGATTTATGACAAGATAGCTAACAGGTAGTAGGTGTTTCATAAAAATGTTTTGAATAAGTTATTTGAGTAATTTAAACGGTCTTTGTGTTCTGGAGTCACCTTTTTATTAATCATGATTGTTTAGACCTTTTTTTTTTTCAGGTACAGTGCCTGGCACATAATATAGGTACATTTCCAAGTTGGATAAAAGGTGAGGGTAGTTTCTGTCATTTTTAAACCTGTTTTTTTTTTTTTTTAAGATTTTATTTATTTGATAGAGAGCACAAGCAGGGGGAGTGGGAGAGGGAGAAGCAGGCTCCCCACTGAGCAGGGAGCCCGACTTGGGGCTCGATTCTGGGACCCTTGGATCATGACCCGAGCTGAAAGCAGACGCTTAATCGACTGAGCCACCCAGGCACCCCTAAACGTGTTTTCATGTTATAGTTGGACTTTTATTGTCTGAGAAGAGACTAGGCCAACATCGTGCTCTCCTGAGGTTTCTTATTGCATAAAGAGGGCGTGTAAGTAAGGAGTGGAACCCTGGCTTTGGAGTTGAATGCCTGGGTTTGCAACCCTGCTGAGGATGAGGTTATTTGCCTTCTTCACATAGCTTCTTAACTTGTAAAATTGGGAAAAACTGATTTTTTTCAGGGTTACTCTGAGGATGAAATGAGATAATGGTGATGGCATTTTGTGAACTATAGAAGAGTCTGAATGTTTAAGTCAAAATAAATGTTACTGAATTAATTGAGACCTAAAATGGTCATTTCTCTTGAAGTTTCTATAAAAATTTATGAAGATAATACTTCTTTTACACATTACCAAACACTCCTGATATATGGAATTTTCTATTTTATGTAAGCAGAATATGTGGAAATTAAAAATAACATTATGTTATTTTTATAGCATATTGAGAGAAAAGTATTTTACCTGAAAGCTAAGAAATGATCACAGTGAGGGGCGCCTGGGTGGCTCAGTCGTTAAGTGTCTGCCTTCGGCTCGGGTCATGATCTCGGGGTCCTGGGATCAAGCCCCGCATCGGGCTCCCTGCTCCACGGGAAGCCTGCTTCTCCCTCTCTTGCTCCCCCTGCTTGTGTTTTCCTCTCTCTCTCTCTGTCAAATAAATAAAATCTAAAAAAAAAAAAGAAAGAAATGATCACAGTGGAGCCTGTCCTGTTCTGTACTGGCATCTGCTGGTGAGGGGTGATATAGCAGTAACATTTCAATACGCAGCAAGATCCTAGTGCTCTGCTTCTCTTAATTTTTCACATTAAGAAAAATGTTATTCTGGTTCTCTTCCCCTTCGCATCATGTGAAAAGGGACCAGGTCCTTTTAGGAGATTACAGTAAGCCAGTATGTCTGTACTTAATGTGTATGCATCAGTAGAAGGGGAGTGTCTAGGGGAGGGGTTCTCAGACTCCAGCCTGTGCTATACTTACCTGGGAAGCTTGTTAAAATGTGTATTCCCAGGCCTACCCCAAAGCAAATGAGTCCTGAGAATTGGCATGTTTAACATTTCCCCCAGCTAATTCTACAAGGACCACAGTTTGAGAAATTCCTCACAAGTGACATAAGGGTCTGAATTCGGAGCGCACAATCTTCCCATCAAACCTTGTTTCCTTCTGAGACTCTTGATGGAAGTTAGATGCCATGGATCTGGGTGTGGACTAGGGCTTCCTGCATAGTGTAAGAGGCTGAATCAAGGGAGCTTTAGAGTCCCTTCATCTGTAAAGTTTTCCTTTCCCTCACCGGGTCCATTTCTTCTTTGTTCATCTGAATTATTATCCTTCCCCCAAACTCCCCACGAAGTGTTCCCTGTTCTTTCTTCCATGTTGCCAAAGTGTCAGTGTTGTTTTCCATTCCTTGATTGTAGGTTAGATGCTAAAAACTGCAAACGCATCAATCTGGGAGGAAGCCAAGCAGCTGGCTACCTCCAGCGCCTCCTGCAGCTGAAGTATCCTGGGCACCTGGCAGCCATCACTCTCAGCCGCATGGAGGAGATCCTGCATGAACACAGCTACGTTGCTGACGATTATGTGGGCGGTAAAGAAGAGGGCGTTTGCCTGTGGCTGGGAGATGTTGGACCTGGGGCTGTTCCTCAAGTTGTTCCCGGGATGACTCTTTCGCTTTTCAGTATCCCCTCTTCCTTTCCATATAGATGTTAGGATTAGCTTGTTCATATCTACAAAAATGTTCTGTTGGGATTTTGATTGAAAGTATATGAAATCTGTGGATTAGATTGGATATGAAACAACTTTTTTTTAAAAGATTTTATTTATTTATTTGCCAGAGAGAGAGAATGAAAGAGAGATGGAGAGAGAGAGCAAGAGTATAGGCAGGGGGATGGCAGGCACCTTGCTGAGCAGGGAGCCTGATGCAGGACTAGATCCCAGGACCCCGGGATCATGACCTGAGCTGAAGGCAGATGCTCAACCGACTGAGCCCCCCCGGTGTCCCTGAAACAACAACATTTGAAACAAAAATCCAAATACAATACTAAATCAAGCTGTAATAGTAAATCTAGACTGGAGAGATGTGACATTTTGTACTATATGGAATCTTCTAATCCGTGAACGTAGTAGGTCTTTCCATTTATGTAGGTCCTTTATTGATTTCTTTCTTCAGCATTTTGTAGTTTTCAACATATCGATCCTGCACATGTTCTGTTAGATTTGTGCCTAAGTCTGTCTTTGCTTGTTTCATCTCAGTTTCCACTTGCTCATTGTTAATTTATAGAAATGCAGTTAATTTTTATGCGTTGACCTCATATACTGGACCTTGCTAAATTTAGTTTAATTTTTTGTAGATTCCTTGGGAATTTCTGTGTAGACATGTCATTTGTGAATAGGGACAGTTTTATTTCTTCTTTTCCAATCTGTTTGCCTTTTTTTTCTTTGTCTTGCTTTATTTTACTGGTTGAGACTTCCAGTACAGTGTTGAATAGGAGTGGTAATAGTGGGCATCCTTGTCTTGTGCCCAGTTCCTCTTTTTGGGGTGGTGGGGGAATGTAGTTTTTCACTGTTAAGTATATGATGTCAGTGTGAAGTTTTTTGCAGATGTCCTTTATCAGGCTGAGGAAATTCCCTTCTGTTCCTAGTTTTACTGATCATTTTTATCATGAATGGATTTTGAATTTTGTGAAATGCATTTCCTCCACCAATTGATATGATCCTATGGTGTTTCTGCTTTGGACTATTCATATGGGAGATTATAACAATGGGTTTTGGATATTGAACTAGCCTTGATTGGGTGGGGTGATAGACCACACTTGTTCAGGTATATTAATCTTTTTATATGTTGCTTTATTTGAGTTGGTAATATTTTATGGGGTTTTATGTCTATATTCATGAGGGATGTTGATCTATAGTTTTCTTATATTTGTCTGGTCTTGGTATCATGGTGATGCTGGTCTTGTTAAATTAGTTGGAAAATGTTCCTCCTTTTTTTTTTTTTTTAATTAATTTGGTGGGGGAGGGGCAGAAGGAGAGAGAGAGAGAGAGAATCTTAAGGAGGCTCTGTGCTCACCTCTCGAGCCTGATGTGGTGCTTGATCTCACTACCCTGAGATCATGACCTGAGCCGAAACCAAGAGTCGGATGCTTGACTGACTGTGCCACCCAGGCGCCCCCCCCCCCACCTTTTTCTACTTTCTGAAAAAGATTGTGTAGATAGTTGATACTTTTTTTCTTTAAATGTTTGATAGAATTCTCCAGTGGAACCATTTGAGCCTGGGGATTTCTTTTTCTGAAGACTTAACTATGGATTCAATTTAATAGATACAGGACTATTTAGGTAATCTCATTGATGTCTTTTTATTATTTCCTTTGTTCTACTTGCTTTAGGTTTAGTTCTCTTTTTTCTACATTCTTAAGGTAGAAGTTCAGATTATTATGAGACTTTTTTTTTTAAGATTTTATTTATTTGACAGAGAGAGACACAGCGAGAGAGGGAACACAAGTGGGGGAGAGGGAGAAGCAGGCTTCCCGCTGAGCAGGGAGCCTGATGCGGGGCTCAATCCCAGGACCCCGGGATCATGACCTGAGCCGAAGGCAGCTGCTTAACTACTGAGCCACCCAGGCGCCCCAAGACCATTCTTCTTTTTAAGCATTTAATGCTGCAAATTTCCTCAACATTACTTTATCTACCCTATAGATTTTGATATATCTTCATTTTTATTGAGTTCAGATATTTTCTAATTTCCCTCAAGGTGTCTTTTTATGAACCATTGATTATTTAGAAATGTGTTGTTTTATTGGGACTACATCAAAATAAAAAGCTTCTGTACAGTGAAGGAAACAGTCAACAAAACTAAAAGACAGCCTATGGAGTGGGAGAAGATACTTGCAAATGACACATCCAATGAAGGGTTAGTATCCAAAATATGTAAAGAACTGATACAACTCAACACCAAAAAAACAAATAATCCAATTAAAAATGGGCAGAAGGCATGAACAAGCATTTCTCCAAAGAAGACATACAGATGGTCAAGAGACACGTGAAAAGATGCTCAACATTACTCACCATCAAGGAAATGCAAATCAAAACTACAAGGAGATACCATCTCACACCTCTCAGAATGGCTAAAATCAAAAACATAGGAAACAGGTGTTGGCCAGGTTGTAGAGAAAAAGGAACCCTCTTATACTGTTGGTGGGAAGGCAAACTGGTGCAACCACTCTGGAAAACAGTATGGGGGTTCCTTAAAAAGTTAAAAATAGGGGCATCTGGGTGGCTCAGTCGTTGAGAGTCTGCCTTCAGCTCAGTTCATGGTCCCAGGGTCCTGGTATCGAGCCCCACATCGGGCTCCCTGCTCCGAGGGAGGC
Source organism: Zalophus californianus (assembly GCF_009762305.2). NCBI lineage: Eukaryota > Metazoa > Chordata > Mammalia > Carnivora > Otariidae > Zalophus > Zalophus californianus. The sequence continues at coordinate 119,273,134 of NC_045602.1, forward strand.
CTGCTTCTCCCTCTCTCACTCCCCCTGCTTGTGTTCCCTCTCTCACTGTGTCTCTCTCTGTCAAATAAATAAATAAAATCTTAAAAAAAAAAGTTTAAAATAGAGCCACCAATGATTCAGTAATCACACTATAGGATATTTACCCCAAGAATACAAAAACACTAATTCAAAGGGATATATGTACCCTATGTTTATAGCAGCATTATTCACAATAGCTGAATTATGGAAGCAGCCCAAGTGTCCATTGATAGATGAATGGGTAAAGAAGATGTGGTGTGTATATATATATACACAAAGGAGTGTTATTGGCCATAAAAATGAATGAAATCTTGTCATCTGCAATGACATGCATTGAGCTAGAGTATTATGCCAACGGAAATAAGTCAGAGAAAGACAAATCATATGATTTCACTCATGTAGAATTTAAGAAACAAATGAACAAAGGGGGAAGAAAAGAGCGAGGCAAACCAAGAAACAGACTCTTAACCATCAAGAACAAATGGATGGTTACCAGAGGGCAGGAAGGTGGGGGGATGGGTGAAATAGGTGATGGGGATTAAGGAGCACACTTGTGATGAGCACTGGATGATGTATGGAATTGTTGAATTGCTATAATGTATGCCTGAAACTAACGCTATATGTTAACTATACTGGAATTAAAATAAAAACTTAATTAAAAAATAAAACCTTCAGGTTTTAAGGGTTAAATCTAACTTTATATTTTAATGAATAGTTGATGTAGAAAGCTGAAAGTTAAAAAAAGAAAGGTGTTGGGGCGCCTGGGTGGCTCAGTCAGTTAAGCGTCTGCCTTTGGCCCAGGTCATGATCCCAGAGTCCTGGGATCGAGCCTCACATCGGGCTCCCTGCTCAGCGGGGAGTCTGCTTCTCCCTCTGCCTGCAGATACCCCCTGCTTGTGCTCTCTCTCTCTCTCTCTCTGACAAATAAAACCTTAAAAAAAATTTTTTTTTTAAAGATTTCATCCATTTATTTGAGAGAGAGAAGGAGAGGGAGAGGGGCGCCTGGGTGGCTCAGTCGGCTAAGTGTCTGCCTTCGGCTCAGGTCATGATCCCAGGGTCCTGGGATCGAGCCCCGCATCGGGCTCCCTGCTCAGCGGGAAGCCTGCTTCTCCCTCTCCCACTCCTCCTGCTTGTGTTCCCTCTCTCACACTCTCTCTCTGTCAAATAAATAAATAAAATCTTAAAAAAAAAATAAAGGGAGAAGGAGAAGCAGGCTCCCAGCCAAGCAGGGAGCCCCACATGGGGCTCGATCCCAGGATCGTCCCCGGGATCATGACTTGAGCCGAAGGCTCAACCAACTGAGCCACCCAGGCACCCCTAGAAAGGTGTTCTTTTAGAGCCAAGTACTTGGAGATACTTCTATTGTATTTCTATGACTTACTTCTAGTTTAATTTCGTTATGTCAGAAAACTTTGTGTGATATCATTGGAGCTTGTGAAGGTTTGTTTTATGACCCGGGCATGATCTGCTTTGGCATATGTTCCATTTGTACTTGAAAAGAACATGGACTCTGCTGTTGGGTGGAGTATTCTGTGTGTTGTTTAGGTTCACTGGTTGATGGTGGTGGTCAGTTCTTCTATGTCCCTGTTCCTTTTCCATGCTCTAGCTCTGTTGATTATTAAGAGTTTTGAAATCTTAAGGGATAATGGTAAATTTTTTTTAAATTTTTTATTGTTATGTTAATCACCATACATTACATCATTAGTTCTTGATGTAGTGTTCCATGATTCATTGTTTGTGCATAACACCCAGTGCTCCACACAGAACGTGCCCTCCTTAATACCCATCACCAGGCTAACGCATCCCCCCACCTCCCTCCCCTCTAGAACCCTCAGTTTGTTTTTCAGAGTCCATCGTCTCTCATGGTTCCTCTCCCCCTCCGACTTACTCCCCTTCATTCTTCCCCTCCTGCTATCTTCTTTTTCTTTTTTCTTAACATATCTTGCATTATTTGTTTCAGAAGTACAGATCTGTGATTCAACAGTCTTGCACAATTCACAGCGCTCACCATAGCACATACCCTCCCCAATGTCTATCACCCAGCCACCCCATCCCTCCCACCCCCCACCACTCAGCAACACTCAGTTTGTTTCCTGAGATTAAGAATTCCTCCTATCAGTGAGGTCATATGATACATGTCTTTCTCTGATTGACTTATTTCACTCAGCATAACACCCTCCAGTTCCATCCATGTCGTTGCAAATGGCAAGCTCTCATTCCTTTTGATGGCTGCATAATATTCCATTGTGTATATATGATAATGGTAAATTTTTATTCCTCCTTTCATAGCTGTCGGTTTTTGCTTTAAAGTATCTAAAGCACTTTTGTTAGATAACCTAGAATTCTTAGGTTATCTTGACGAGTTGACTTTTTATCATTATACAGTATCTCTTTTTATCCCTTGTAATTTTCTTGGCTTTGATGTCTACTTGGACATTAATACAGTCACTCCTATTTTCTTTTGCTGAGTGCTTGCATGGAATAGTTTTTCCTCCTTTTAATCTACTTATTATATTCAAAGTGAGTTTCTTAATAGTTGTTTATTCATTTATTTTTTATTCTGTGTCAGCCTCTGTGTTTTAACTAGTCTGGTAAGACCGTTTAAAATTAATTATTCATATGTTGGATTTAGTTCTACCATTTTATTATTTGTTGTCTGTTATTCTCTTTGTTCCTGTTTCTCCTGCCTTCTTTTGGGTTATTTGAATATTTAAAAAATTTGTTTCAGTATTGGTATTTTAATTTATTGTGTTTTTACTATATCTTTTTGTGTTGTTTTTTTAGTGGTTTCCCTGAGGTTATAATCAATAGATTTTTCGCACTGTTTTTAGAATCTCTCTTTTACTACTTCATTTGGAATGTGGCAATGTTAGCACCCCAGAGGCTCCTTCATCCTTTCTCCTTTATGCTGGGTTGTCTTATGTACCATATGTACATATGTTGGAAACCCAACAGACATTGTGATGGTTTTACTTGGAATTGTCAAACATATTTTAAAGAACTCAGGCGGTTAGTCTATCACATTGAACGAGATTTTCATCTTTTCTTTTGCTCTTCCTTCTTTCCTGATATTCTGAGTTTCCTTCTGCTATCATGTCTGTCAGGCGAACTTTACTTAGCAGTTCTTTGAGACCAGATCTGTGGGCATTATGTCCAGGTGGTACAGCTGCATTTTGTAGACTGGGTGGAGTCAGAGATTGGGTGGATTGTGCTTTCTCCATCTTAACCTGGATCTGGAACCCTGGTATTGACTTTCTAATTTTCTGTGCTAATAGTGTTTTCCATTTCATAACTTCCAAAATTATTCCTCTGAAGAACTGCAGAAATGGCGGTGCCCTGATTATTACGAAAACAACGTCCACAAGATGCAGCTCCCGTTTTCCAGCAAGCTCCTCGGCAGCACTCTGGGCTCGGAGGAGAAGCAGGAACGGCGGCAGCAGCAGCTGCGGCGCCTGCAGGAGCTCAATGCCCGCCGGCGGGAGGAGAAGCTGCAGCTGGACCAGGAGCGTCTGGACAGACTGCTCTACGTGCAGGTACGTGCGCATCCCGGCAGGGGGCTCTGGCCTTTGCGCAAGGCAGACCCAGAAAGGTTTCTTCCTACATCTTCCTCGGCCAGGAAATGCAGTGCCTGTCTGAGTCCCTCTTGGGCTCAAGAAGGAGTTGAGAGTGCTCAGTGTGGAGCTTCTCAGCACAGAGGACCTATACCGTGCACAGAGCATCAGGTGTCTCTGACAGAGCTGTGGACTTTGGCTTCCCTCATTCACTTTGGCCTTATCATCTCCTTTGTTTTATAACTTTTTAATTGAAGTGTAACACACGTGCTACAAAGTGCACAGATCTCAAGTGTGTAGCTCGATGGATTTTCACAACATGTAACACCCCAGGTATCTGCCATCCAGAGCACTCCCAGCATCTCGGAAGTCTCCCGCGTGTCCCCTCTTAGCCAGTAACCTTCCCCCGTCTTCCCCACTCAAAAGGTGACGACGTTTCTGACACCTGGCACCATAGATTAGTTTTGCCTCCTCAGGTGGTGCTGAGACCGGGATACGATTTAGCCTAGAGACAGCTGGGGAGGAGGGCGGCGTGTGAACCACGAGTGGGAGGTGAGATTTTGTGGCGGGGCAGGCTAGGGGAGTTCTGGGAGCCCCCTCCTGCTGTAGTTTTTCTGTTTGGCTTCCAAGCTACTTCTCTTTCCTTCCTGTATATGACTGCACTGTCATCTTTGAAGATGAATTGCGACTGCTTGGGTTTCAGGAACTTCTAGAGGATGGCCAGATGGATCAGTTTCACAAAGCTCTGGTGGAACTGAACATGGACTCCCCGGAAGAGCTGCAGTCCTACATCCAGAAGCTCAGCTCGGCGGTGGAGCAGGCAAAGCAGAAAATCCTCCAAGCAGAAGTCACCCTCGAGGTGGATGTGGTGGACAGCAAGCCAGAGGTACCAGGACCTTGGGAGGAGGGTCCTGTACGGTCATTTAGCCTGTGGGTGGGAGGAGTGTCTGGAGAACGCTGACATCAGAGATGTGACCACACTTGGGAAGGCAGTGCGGTGAGTGCCGTCCACGGGGACAGGGGCAGGGCAGAGATGGCACTGACTTCGTGCTGACCTGATGGCTTTTACCCTGTAGACCTCTGGCCTCCCTGGGACGGGGAACTGTGCTTGTAGAGTAGAACATTCACGCATCTGCCATGTGGTGCCATCTTGGAATCTCAGCATTCTCTTTCGATGGTTATTTGCAGTTAGTCACACACTCCTTTCTACTTTTGTCTGCTATTTTTTTAATACATTGTGGTTGATGTTTCACTTCCTTTCCATCTTCATGTCCCCTAAGGACAGGGATCATGCTTCAGGATAGTTGATGGATTTTTTACAGCAACTAGCAGACGTGCTTAATAAAATATCCACGGGTTGATTTAAGATCAGCCTTTTATGACTAAAACTAATTGAATAAGCTCTTTGGTGTTCTCTGTCTCTCCTTTTTGTTTCCACACCAGTGGACTGTTTGTAAGTGTTGATGTGGCGTAAAGGCAGGTGGCAGGGCTGAGTTAGGGCCCTGGTGATGCACACCCTCACACTGGGCGCTGCACACCTGTACTCATGAGTTGGCTCGCCTGGCTTTAGAACTGGAAGAAAGTGTTAATAAAAGTGTGTGCATTGTTCCCGAATCTGTCTGCTCTGGAGTTCTAAGACAAAGGACTTGTTCATTGCCTTGTGACACTTCTAGGCCAGGATTAACCAATCTAGTGTGGTGGCTTTTTGTTTTTCAATCAACTTTCTTTAAATTCTAAAACCTATACGTTTATTTTTATTTATTTATTTATTTATTTCTGTAGGTGGCTATGCCTCTAATAGTGAAAGATACATGTTCATCCTCACCGTTTTGAGGAGATGGGTTCTTTTTTTTTTTTTTTTAATTTTATTATGTTAGTCACCATAACTTACATCATTAGTTTTTGATGTAGTGTTCCATGATTCATTTAAAACCTATACTTTTAGAAAGAAACAGTCCCATGGAAAAATCCAGTTTGGTGCTGGGCGTGGTGTGGCTGCTTGCCACTGACTTAAGATGCGTCTTTGGCTTGGCAGGAGGCCTGTTCTTGCTCTGGCTCTCAGCTAGAGCCTCACTCACATGCTTGCTGTGCTCAGCCTCCATCTCCAGCTCTCCCGCAGCTGAGACTCCCAGAGGCCAGCAACCGGCCAGGGCATGCGTGTCAGAGCAGACCCCGAGTCAGGCTTTCTGCACGTGGTTTCCGGGATGGCTGAGGTGGGGGCGAGGGGCCTTGACTGCTGTCTTAACTCTGGTGTGGTGTCCCAGGTCAGCCTCACAGAGCCGGTGTGCCTATCCTTGCTCACCTCTCCCAGTTTCCCGGCTGTGCATCGGATCTCTGCTGTTTACTGGGATCCAGACCCGTGTTTGGGTCTTGAGTCAAAACCTTTATTCACCTGTGTTCAGTTTTCATTGTGCTTAATGCGCCATTAGGACATCAGCATCTTTATACCAAAGATGTGCTGCTAAGCCACGGGCAGGCGAGGGATTTCAGATTTAAAAAGAAAAGCCCAAATGACTGTAAAATGTGATTCCTGAGCAGTAGAGGAGCTAGATTTTCCTTCCCTTTGTTTATTTTTCTGTATTTGTTACAGGCTGTGATTCAGCCACTCCATACATTTAGCAGGTACTTATTAAGTCCCTACTTCGTTCTGTGCTCTGGGGATATGTATTCTCTGGGCTTGGGGAGATTTTGAAATGTTGGACTTCCAGTAGTTTCTCTATATGCAGTGATGAGTTGATCTGTCCCGAAAGCATTGAGGGTGTCAGCATTTATTGAGGGTGATTATTAGTGATTAGGGTTGGTTACAGTAACTTTCAAGGGATAAATGTGACCACAACACTGGCCGGCTAGTTCTACCTTTCAAAAAGTATTTATAGTGTGTTTTCCAACTCTGTAGTTCATTTAGAATGGAGGGAATGGATTTATGTGGATCAGAGTTCGTATTGAAATGCAGTAATGGCTAAATTGGATTAATCCAGCAAAATTTTTAACTTACAGTGTTTCCTAAAGTCCATTTTTTTTTCCCCACAGTCCAGGCCATTCCAGCCCTTGCTATTCTGCAAATATTGTGATGAAGATGTTGTAAAGGAGTAGGTTTTGTCAGCATTCCTGGGGAAGTATTTAGACTAGAGGATGTTGGCCTTCCGTCACTGTAAGCACAGCAGTGGTGGTGGTGGGGGACATAGTTTTAGAGCACCATTACTTGTTGGAGAACACAATGAGCTTAATACAGAAAGTTCTCTTGCCTGATTAGCCAAGATCAGAGCTGGCCTCTGCTTGTTCTTTTTTTTTTTTTTTTTAAGATTTTATTTGTTTATTTGAGAGAGAGAATGAGCAAGGAAGTGGCAGAGGGAGAAGCAGAAGCAAAGCAGACTCCCCGCTGAGCAGGGAGCCCGATGCGGGGCTCGGTCCCAGGACCCTGGGATCATGACCTGAGCCAAAGGCAGATGCTTAACGACTGAGCCACCCAGGTGCTCCTGGCCTCTGCTTGTTCTTATGTTGTTCAGTCAAGATTGTTCCAGGGAACCATGCTCCATCTCCTCTGATGTGCTTTGGCAAACTATCATTCTGTTTGGTTCCAAAAGAATGCCTATTTGTGTTCCTGAACGCCACACAATGCATGTGGAGGCTCTGGCAAACCATAGAGAGAGAGAAGCCAGCCATGGTAGAGGAATCTGTTCTCTATAGGATCTCTATAGCCCATTGTCTGCTTTGAAATTATTAGCTTTCTTTCTCTGTGAATCATACGATTTAGGATAAGTGAAGTATCTTTTTATCATTTTTAGTGAAGCTTAGAAGTTATCTTTCAGGTGACATGCTTCTGAGTACAGCTAGGTGAAGGTGGATGATGATGTTTTTGCTGTAGCTGAGGAAGCCTATTGAAACTCGAACATTTTACAGTCCTCTTTTCCAGGGAAATTGGAGGGTGTATCCCAGGGCTTACTACTCAGTGGTAGGTATGGTATGGTAGGGACTAATGATGCAATTAAGGTACCTTTCCTGCACTCCTTGGTGCCTAAAAAAATAAGGCTATTGGATCATACTTAGCTGACTAATGAGGCTTATGTAGTGTGATGGCAGATGTGTGTGGGAATTTAGATGAAGTTTTGAGAAAAGATTGGATATGTGCGCTGGGCCCTGAGAGGTGATACGATTTCAGTAGGTATCAAGTGAGGAGGGAAGGACATTATGGATTGAGACGTTTAGATGCAAAGCAGCACGCATGCAGGGAGCACTGTAGGTTGGGTGCGGAGTGCGGGAGATAGAGCAGGGGAGGGAGGTAGGGGCCGGCCTCTAAAGGTCTTTGTCAGTCAGCCTGGATATTATCTTTAGACAGAGTCCTCAAAGGATGTCCAGCAAGGAAATAATCCAAGGAGACTTGCTGTTAGGAAAAGAACTGGTGGCAGTTAGGATGATGGGTTTAGGGAGAGGTGAGGCTGGAAGTGGGAAGGCAGGATATAAATGTGTTGCGCAGTCCGGCGGAGAGCTGGTGGAGGGGGTGGGAGAGTAGCCATGGCAATGGGGGGGTGGAGGAGACGCTTCAGAGGTAGCTCCAAGGATTTGGGTGCCACTTAGGAGCAGTGGTGACAGCAGTGGCGGTGGCTGATAATAGAACGTGTGACATGTGCCAGACCCTGTACTGAGCATTTCCGTAAGTGTCATCTTGATTCTTTGCATACTGTCATATTTCCATTGGACAAATAAGGAAACTGGGGTTTAGGAGAGTGAAGGAATTTGCCCAGGGTTGCCCAGCTAGAGGTAGTGCAGCTGAGGATCAGACCCAAGTGATCCGATTGCAGATTCACTCTGGTCCCACTGAGGTCCCACGGAGGTGCTCCTGAAAGGCTGCGGCTGGAGGTAGTACCTTTGGTTTGAGCACCTTATCTTCGAAGTTTCTGTGGGACTTCAGATGCAATTTGCCAGGACCCAGCTGTGGAAGGAGCTAGAATCGCACGGGGAGTGGGAAAAGAAGGCTGCCTGGGGAAGACCTCTGCTTAGGGGTCCAGGAGCTGAGGAGAAGCCAGGGGAAGAGGCTGAGGAAGCGCAGAGGTGAGAGAGCAGCAGGGGTGGTGGGCTCAGCCTCGGCTGGGTGACGGCACGGGAGCGTGGGAGGGCGGGAGGACGGGTGAAGAGGTGGGGTGCAGGAGAAGTAGAAACACCTGAGGCGAGCTGCTGAGAACTGCCAGCGGTGACTAGAAAGGGGGCTGAAGAGAAGTGCTGGGAGGGGTGGTAGACGCCTGCTCTGGGCAGTGCGCAGGGGAGCTGAAGAGGACCACGGGCCCACCAGTGGCAGCCTGGCACTTTATTTCTCCACTCTTGCCCACGCCCACGAGGAGCAAATTTTCACTTCACCTGTTGCCATGTGGAAAAGCACTCCAACCTTAGTAGCATAAAACAATGATCATTGTGTTGTGCTCATGAATTTGACGGGTCAGGAATACAGGCAGAGCGTAGCAGGGATCTCTGCTCTGTGATGCCTGGGGCCTCCGCTGGGAAGACTTGGACATCTGGGGACTGGGAGCCCTGGGTGGTTTTTCACTTTGCTAACATCTGAGCCGGGATGACTCAGAGGCCATGCTTAGCAAGATGGTGGACCCGAGCACCCACACGTGGCCTGTCCATGTGCCTTGGGCTTCTCAGCTTGGCAACTGGCTTCCAGGAGGGAGCTTCCCGAGGGAGAGTAGCCAGAGAGCCAGTGTTTCAAGAGGTCAAGGTAAAGGGAACTGTGTGGCCTTGTATGACCTCGCACTGGAAGTCACATGACGCCGCTTGCCCCGTACTCTATTGGTTGGAGTCCCACAGGTCCCTGCTAAGATTCAAGGGGAGGAAATAAACCACACCTCAGAAGCCCCTTGAGGAAGAGCATGTTGGATGGAAGATATCGTTGTGACTGTTTTTGAAAAATACAATCTACCCCAGAGCAGAAGTGGAAAGAGCATTGGGTGACACCCTTTAGGATTTGAGAGTGGTTGTTGGTAGAGCAGGTAGAGTTGGGCTGGAGGGTGGCATTTGCGACTGGGCTCCAGGGCGGGTAGAGGAAGGTGGGAATGCACAAGGGGGGTCGTCACTGGGGGGGTCAGAGAGGTTAGAGGAGTGGAGGTTGGGATGCAGATGAGGAAGAGGGAGGTGTGCGGAGTAGAGCAGAAGGTAGGAGAGAACTCCACGGAGCCCAAGGCTTACCTTTACTCATTATTATTTGGGGGAAGGACCCACAAGTTTGGCCTGTAGTTATTATTTTATTTTATGTATTTATTTATTTTTTTAAGATTTTATTTATTTGACAGAGAGATAGCGAGAGCAGAAACACAAGCAGGGGGAGTGGGAAAGGGAGAAGCAGGCTTCCTGCAGAGCAGGGAGCCCGATGTGGGACTCGATCCCAGGACCCTGGGATCATGACCTGAGCCGAAGGCAGACGCTCAAGACTGAGCCACCCAGGCGCCCTGGCCTGTAGTTATTTTAAATACACAGGGGACATTTGTGTGCCACCAGCCTGGTATTGTAACAGTTATCTAAGGGGCCAAAATGAGTGCCTAGTTGGAAGAAGTGTTCAGTTCTCACCCCACCACTGCCCTAGGGGTGCGCCCTACTTACAGAGGAGGAAGTGGGCTCAGACTGTGCCATTCAGAGCTGGACCGATGTGACCCTTAAGCCTTGCCTCTTTCCGTAACACCGCACCTCTCCTGGTTGCTTGTCGTCCTGGATGACAAACCACCAAATGAGAGAGAATTTTTGCGATCTGTTTCTGATGCTCTCTTGGGACCCCAGAGTTTAGTGCCAAGCCAGAACAGGCACAGGCCTTCCCGGGGTTGGGCCTTCTTTCTGGGAGATGAGAGTCTTCCAGATTAGAAACCTCACACCTCCAGGGGAGCATTCCTTCTCATGAGCTCTGCGGCCCCTGCCGGGGCAGAGAAGCCTGTCACTTCATTCAGCTGGCCTTGCTGCCCCTTGTAGATCTTTTGTTCTCTTCTTGTTCACATTGACCTCAGGGAGCTCTTTTCCGTACTTGCAGAGCCCAGTTGTCCTGCCGCACTCAGACTCACGATGTATAGAATTTCAGCTTGAGGCAGCGCAAAGACTTTGGAGCTAAGCCATCTGTCTTGGGCCAGGTTTCTACCACTTACTAGTGTGATGTGATCTTGGGCAAGTCTTGGTCCCCTGCTGAGCCCATTTCCTCCCCCGTGAAGCTCAGGAGTCATCTCTGCAGGGAGGATTGTGGAGGAGCGGGTTGCCTGCTCCTGAATTGGGTTTAGTATTCTGATGGCTCTCACCTCCTTCCCTGAGAACAAGGTCCTTGGATTCTTACCTCCCAGCCCAACCTCTTTCCTCCTTAAATTACCTATTTCCAGACCAGTCCCTCTCTTCCTGTTCTCTAGTCTCTGAGGAAGAAATGTTCCCCATCCTTTCCAGGGTTTACACTTTCCTTAAATTTATGATTTGTGTAGAGGTAGAATCCTCTATATTGAACAGAATTTAGGATATGTTGTTCCCCATTCTATAAGCCATATATGCATGTGACTGTTCTGGTGTGTGTGTGCCAGAGGAGTGTTGAAGGGCACTGCCTTGTTTAAGAGTGAGTTTGAGTGCCTGGGTGGCTCAGTCGGTTGAGCATCCGACTCTGTTTCAGCTCAGGTCATGATCTCAGGGTCCTGAGATTGAGCCCTGCATCGGGCTCCACACTGAGCATGGAGCTTGCTTGGGATTCTTTCTCTCTCTCTCTCTCTCTCTCTCTCTCCCCCTCTGCCTCTCCTGACTTGTGTGCGGTCTCTCTCTCTCTCTCTAAAAATAAAAATAAAAAAAACCTTTAAAAAAAAAAGAGGAAGTTTGAATGCTAATTTACATTGGCAGTATATGTGGCTATGTTCTAGAGATTGTATTTAAGTGCTTTGGTAGTTTATATATGTCACAGACTCCAAGGGTAAGGCCAGACTCAGAGGATACATACTCCACGCTGGGACCTCCCCTCGGGCATGCCAGGTGGATAGTACTGAGTCAGCTGTGTCCTCCCAAGACGCCTTCTCATAAGACAGTCCTTTCTCCGGCAGCTGGCATTGTTAGAGCGGTCTTACCTAGAATTTCTTCCTGTAACTTCTTCCCCTTGAGTCCAAAAGGTTAAACTCCTCTGCCTTTCACATGGCAGAATGACAGATGGCTAGAATGTCACCTAGAACCACACCACCCCCTGCTCAAATTCTTTTGTCCAGGTCAAAATTACGACATACCCTAAGCCCTCTACTGGGAGTGGTGCCATTGTATGTAGGCTCTCCCAGGTTCGCTGTGGCTGAAGAGGAAAGCCCGTTCTGCGGGGCACCACAGTCCTGAAGCTCTCTGCTGCCTCGGGAGCTCTTAGTCACATCTCCAGCCCAGTGGACCAGCCGATAAGGGACTACTTATTAAAGCCCATTAGTGTTGGCACTTGGATTTATTAATCGTTAAGAGATTTATTTAATTTTGCTGGTGTCTGGGCCACTCAGTAGGATACAACTCTTGCTCTCTCTCCCGCAGAGTTGCATGTGTGGTCTCGTGCCTAACGCAGACAGCATGAACCCCCCACCCCCAACTCCGGGCCCGCCAGAAGGCTTCAGAGAGGAGATGGGAGTTGTTGAGGTTTGTGTCAGGGAAGGGACAGGAGCAAAGCCTGTGCCTGGCTTTTTAGGCTTTTAATCCTTGTGTTCATGTGTCTTCTTCTTTTTAATTGTTTAGAAAATTTTTCATAGTTTTTATATAAACTTCTAGGACATTGAGCAAAATACCAATTCTTGTTCGTGACTGTGAACTGTTAGAGTGAAGGCCTCCTGAAGTTACAGGTGCTGTTTTGTTCTGTTTCTTCTGTTCTTAGACCCCTGACCTGGAGCAGCTAGAGCCGTCTCTGGAAGATGTGGAAAGCATCAATGATTTTGAACCCTTGTTTTCAGAGGAAACCCCTGAAGTGGAGAAGCCAGTCACCACTGTCCAGGTTGGGCCCCTGTAGCCTGCACCATGCTTCTGCTTTGAAACCTTTGACGTAAAAGACCAGTCTGCCCTAGTTTGCTTCTTTGGGAATATTTTTGCAAAAAGAAAAAAAATTCCAGTTGTATTTTCTAGAAAGGTGGGGTGCTAAGGAACTAACACTAAAACATCTGAAGTCAGGGCTTTTCCTACTGATTGATTGAGGTTCCAGCATTAAGGTTGTGAACCTGTGGGAAACAGTCTGCCTTGGTAGAAATGTTTAGGCAAGTAATTGAGGACTTTAGACCTGAAGCCTAGCTTTAGTGGTTTCATTTAAATTTAAGCCAGTGTAATTGTGCTTAATCCTCATTTGGGCCTATGTATCTGTCAGGGCAAATGGCCACCAGACATACTGACCTTAGTCTGGGGCTCACCTGGGAGAGCGCTTTCCCGGCCGCGCAGGCACCGGGCTGCTGAGCAGGGTGCTGGTAGGAGGCTTGGTTGGGCAGTACCAGGCCTTCCCGCTACCTCTCTTCATGAGCTCTTTCCCTGCAACGGCGGGGACCATTTTGTGATGCAAAGTTGAAGGTATTTGTAATACAGAGGTGGGAGAAAGGCAGGGAATGGAATTATCCTATCAGGAGAGTTGGGGAGAGGTTATTCTGGCAGGAACGAAAGACAGAAGCTATGTTGGCATAAGAAATACAGCTTGAGGGAACTGGCAACTGGAATGTTTGTCACTCTGGCCTAAAAATATCTTCTAAACCTTGGGTTTTTAAAGCCCGTGTTTAACTTGGCAGCCTATCATCAGCTGTTTGTCGGGACAGAAAGAATTCGAGCTCCAGAAATTATCTTCCAGCCGTCCCTCATAGGGGAGGAGCAGGCTGGGGTAGCAGAGACCCTTCAGTACATCCTGGACAGGTGAGACTGAACCTTCTTTTCCTTTGATTTTTCCAGAACCATTTCCTCAGATTTCGCACTGAGTAGTAGATGAGATGGTCGGGCATTTGAAAATCTGCCTCATGCCCTCCTTTTTATTGACTTGCTGTGCTCGGATGGTATTCTTTATCTCTCCCCAGCCCCGGCACATCACAGAGGCTTTGTAATTCTTTTCTAAAAATGTAAATGCTCAGTTGATTTGAGGAGCTTTAAGAAATTCTTTGACGTTTAAGCAGCATAACAATATATGTGCATTGGCTTTCATATAAACCTTGACATTATTGAAGACTGGTGATTTTTAAGTACCCTAAAAATGTGCAGAGCTTATAAAAGTTTTTTTCCTCCTTGCAGACATTTTATTTAAGAGTTTGCACTTCCATAAAATGCTCCTCCCCCATCCCATTTATACAGGCATTTTCCTGCAGTGTGAATTGTCCTAATTCAAGCCGGACAAGTGGAGAACATGATTTGTAGTTTTCTGGCTGCTGTTGGTTGAAACAGGATGAAAACTGGCACCTAGCAAGGAAGAAAAGCTACTGCGGCCACTGTGTAGGAGTGGCTTTGAGCTTTGACTTAATGGGAAAGTGCTCAAACATGTGTAAGATAAAGCTGTTATTTAAGAAAAAAAGAAAAAAGGAAAAAAAAAAACGCAGGTGGAAAGGTGGGCCAGCAGAAGGGAGGCAGGACTTTTTGGGGTGATAGAAATGTTCTGTTTCTTGATTGTGGTGATGGTTACTGGGGGGTATACATTTGTCAGACTTCATCAAAATGTTTGGAAATCAGTCCTCCATAAAGTCAGTTTTTCAAAAAGGTGTGTTAAAAGACACAAAATTTCTAATCTTACTAAGGAAATGAATTCTGTAAAGTCATAAGTGAAAAATGGAAGGGTTTTTTTTTTTTTTTAATTTATTTTAGAGGGTAGGGAGGGGCAGAGGGAGAGGGAGAGAGAATCTCATGGAGCCCAGCGTGGGGCTTGGTCTTACAACCCTGAGATCGTGACCTGAGTTGAAATCAAGAGTTGGTTACTTAACCGACTGAGCCACCCAGGTGTCCCTGGAAGTTTTTTTAAAAACACTCTTTGTGCAGATGTTTTCTGTTTTGTGCCAAGACCTTACATTTCTACATCAGCATTCTCCTTTGATCCTACGTTGGTAGGACTATGCCAAAAGGAACCTTCTCTCTCCTAGGTACTCAAAGGACGTTCAGGACCTGCTGGTTCAGAATGTTTTCCTCACCGGTGGAAACATGATGTACCCTGGGATGAAAGGTAGAATCGAGAAGGAACTGTTGGAGATGAGGCCCTTCCAGTCTGCTTTTAAGGTACTGCTTATTCACGTAACCAGCTCTGTTGTGTAAGATCATTAAGTATTTGTTTTCTGATTGCAAAAGTCATAAATACGGCATAGAGGAGGGCAATTACTTTCTAGTTCCATCATCCAGAAATATCCACTGTTAACATTTTTGGGGCTTTTCTTCTGGTCTTTGATATGTGTTGAATTTTTGAAGCAGAATGGAAATCATGTTTTATGTATTTCTCTGGGTTTTTTTTTTTTTTTAACTGGAAAAAGACATGAATAATAAAATTCAGGGAATACAAGGAGTACACACTGAGAGTTGTCATTCTCTTTACCCGCCCCTCATTCTAAGGGCAAAGCTTCGCTTGCACAGCTTCTCTGTACATGAGTGTAACCTGCCTTGTAACCTGCATTTCTTCCTATGTCATTCTTCCAGCATACTTTTTTTTCTTCCGTATGGTGTGGATGCCCCATAGTGTATCTACTGAATCCTTTTGATCTCTAAGAAACATGGTCTCAGCCCCTATCAAGGACCAGGCACCTCGCAGATGCCAAGATGTCCTAGACACAACCCCTAGCTGCAAAGAACTTGCTACCTGAGGGGCAGCAGCTGATTAAATAGGCTGTGATAGCCCAGAATGTGATGGACGTCCAGGTATGGGCACCTGTCCGTGTTGGAATTTAGGGAGGGCTTCGTGGAAGTGAGTCTTCCTAAGATGAGGTTGTGTGTGCCATCTAGGCATTGTGGAGTGGGGTGGGATGGAGGGAGCATTCCAGAGAGGGATTAGCATGAGCAAAGGCTCAGGGTTCAGAAGCCTGCTGAGGGAGTGAGCTGCAGTTGAGTGTGGCTGGAGCATGGGGTCGCTATAGAGGAGTGGAGGGGGGTGCAGTAGAGAGGTCAGTAGGCCCTGCACGTCCTGATGAGAGGTTGACCTTGGTCCCCTGTGCTGCATGATGTATTACACACTCAAGGCATGGTCTCTGGGCTCAGGTCCTTATTCTGTCACCACCGTTACTGAATCTTGCCAAGCCTTCGTTTTGCCAGTGGTACAAATGGGTTATCAGAACTCCTGTTACCAGGATTCACTAGTACAATGAAGTGCTCAGCATAGGGCCTGCACAAAATGAACACTTAGACATTAGCTGTTGTATGGGGGGAGGGGTCCCTAGGACTGCCCCAGGTTCCATGATTTGCTAGGAGGACTCACAGGAATCGTATATATATACATATATATATATGATATAATCACATATCATACTCACATATAATCATCCTCATGGCTACAGTTTGAAAGGAAATAAAGCAAAATCAGTACAGAGAAGAGGTGCATGGGGTGACGTCCAGGGGAAAGCAGGTATGAGCTCCCAGAATCCTCACCCAGTGGAGTCACACAGGACACGTTTAATTCTCCCAGCAGTGAGCTGTGACAACACATGAAATGTCACTAACCAGGGAAGCTCGTTAGAGACTCAGTGCCCAGGGTTTTTATTGGGAGCCTATCATGTAGGCACCCCCTGCCTGGCACTTACCCAAATTCCAGACTCCCAGAAGGAAGCAGGTGTTCAGCATAAACT
Organism: Zalophus californianus; assembly: GCF_009762305.2. Lineage (NCBI taxonomy): Eukaryota > Metazoa > Chordata > Mammalia > Carnivora > Otariidae > Zalophus > Zalophus californianus. The sequence goes on from NC_045602.1 coordinate 119,289,437, forward strand.
ACATTATTTGTTCAAACGTCAGGAACAGTGACTACTCTTACCAGTCAGTGGTGGAGGCCCGCCAGAAGTCCAAGTTCGCCGGTGCCAGCCAAGGATAGCCTTGTAAGTAGTCAGGCCTGCGGGTTAACTCTTTTCTGCACGTTTGTTGTTACTGTTAGGCCCACTGGACCGTGAGGGAGTCTAAGCAGGGGAATCGTTTCATTCAGTTTGAATATTAGGAAGCTATTTTTGACTGTTGTGGAAAATGGGGTATCAGGAGAGATACCGGAAGCAGGAGGCCAGTTAGGAGGCAGCTCAGAGGCTTTAGGATTGAGTCCTCCTACCAGTTTGCTGTATCTCCTGTGATCTGACCTTGAATTACTCCAGCATCACCTCTCATCACTCCCCCTTCCACCCTGTACTTTGTTCCCCAGTATGCCATGTTTTCTTGCCTCAGGGTGTTTGCACCTGCTGGTTCCCTTTGGAATACCCTTTTATGCCATCGGTATTAGTGGGCACTGTGTGGAGGATAGGTGATGTCCGTTAGGCCTTACATAACATCAGCATTTAAGGGCCTTTGGAGGGTGGAGGTGCCCATGAAGGAGGCTAAGAGAGGTGGTGGGAGAGGCAGGAGGAACACTCGACGGGGGGTGACGGTACAGAAGGAGAGCACAGGTATGCGCTGGCGGGCTTCACTTGTAATGACATAACTAGCACGTCGTATTACCACATGTTCAAGATATATTTCTTGATCATCGCAAAAGCCTTTCCCGTGAATTACTTTGTGAATATTAGCTGTAGAGATGCTGCCAGATTGCTCTTCCCAGCTCTCTTTTAGCTGGTTCACCCTCGTGGGGCACAGCCTCAGCTTCCGTCCCTTCCACCTTCACTTCTCTTTTTCAGCTGCGGATGTGGTAAGTGTGTGTCAGGCCAGAATTAACTCCTGATACTCAGCACTTAGGTTATGTATTCAGTGGCTCAAACGTGAACGATTTAAGACCCTGAGATGTGTACATGTACGTACTTTCTTTAAGTTTCTGTTGGCTTCTTGTTTAAATAGCAAAACATTTTAATACTCAATTATAATAGTGTTTTAAAAGTGAAATGAAGAATAAACTCAATATAAGCTCAAAAAAACCCCAGCAAAACATTTTAAACATTACTAAAATCTCAGACAATTTAAACAAGCCAAAATGAGGATAGAAAAAAACCAAAACACTTGTGGTTCAGCCACTGTGAGTTATATATATACTTTTGATTCATTTTCTTCTCTTGTATTTGATTTTAATAAACTAAAAAAAAAGAAAGATTGTTGATGGCTTGTTTTGTGACCTGTTTTGTTTGTTTTTTTTTACTTTTCAATTATTGTCTTTCTATGCCAGTAGGTATATGTCCAAGGCTTCTTTCTATGACTGTATAGTGTTCCATGGTTGTAGTCCATGTATCTTACTGCTTTTTCAGTGCTAATGATGCCAGCTACCACTTATTAACTATTTAGTCTGTGCCAGGAGTATCCCACTGCCCTACACTCATTCTGCCTGGCTCCCCCCAGAGCTTGAGGGCTCTTGTTATCCTAATTTATTGACAGTCCCTTCTTATAAGTCCCTCCCACATCAGCCCAGTCAGTCTCCTGACTTTTGTGTTTCTCTGTTTCTTCCTCTTCATCTCCGCATGCTGAGTCCACTTTATGTCGCCTGCCTGTTCAGAAAGTTCTGAAACCACCACTCCAACCTGGAGCTCCTGTGGTTGGGGGAGGGAGGTAGGAGGGAGGTGGGCAAGCAGGTGGCGACTCTGGGAAACAGGAAGCCTGGTTTGAGCTACAGAGGATGTTCCCTGCTCTGATCAGGTCAGCTGAGTTGAGGGGCTCCCCCGGGGCTGCTGACCACGGCCTTGCTCCGATAATAAGCAATGGAAACAGCACTGGCAACGTCCTGGACAACACCCCAGCCCCTTCTCTGTGCTCTCTGCTCCTGAGGCTCATTGGTCACCATAGCGAGACCCACCTCGTATCAGCCCCTGCTTCTCGAGAAGCCTCTCACAGAGTGGGCATCAGGATGGGAAGGCCTTTCCTCCAAGTGGAGTGCCCGCTCCGCTTCCTCTCTCCATTTGGCAGCTTGTGGTCGACAGCATTGGAACAGGAAGGGGGCAGCTGGGCCCTCTCTGGCCCATAGCGGCAGGTGGGTGTTCATGAAAGAGCCCGCAACCGTTGATTCTGTGAGGTCGAGTCTGGTGTGTTCTGCATTCTGTGTGCTCTCTTGGAGAGTCTGCAGCATCTCAGCTCAGCTGTATCTGGAGGGTGCAGACAGTTATGCACCAGGGCCCTCCCACGTGTGTATTTCTGGGGATACCACGTAGGGAGGGGGCTGCGGCTGGGTCTGCTGAACGCTCGCTCCTCGAGCCCTGAGGGGGAGACGGCCCTCTACTGAGTGCTCTTTGTGTTTCAGGTTCAGCTTGCTTCCAACCCTGTGCTGGATGCCTGGTATGGTGCTCGGGACTGGGCCTTGGACCACCTGGACGATGATGAAGTCTGGATCACCAGGAAAGAGTATGAAGAGAAGGGAGGAGAGTACCTCAAGGAGCACTGTGCATCCAACATCTACGTCCCCATCCGCCTGCCCAAGCAGGCCTCACGCTTCTCAGATGCTCAGGCCCCCACCAGAGGCTCGGGGGCCAGCGGAGGCAGTGCTGGTGAGCAGGCCTAGGGGGCGCCCTCTGGGACCCGGGACCGCGGTGGCCAGTGTGACGGACAGATGCTGTGCTAGCTGGGTGCGACCTGAGCCTGCTGCGGCGCTGGGCTTCAGGGTGGATTTCTCCTGGGGAGAACAGTTAAGGCACACTGGAAATTACCCTTCTGAACTGCATTCACTTGAGGGCTCCTGCAATGAAGAGACTTTAAGTGCCTTTCTGGTCTTTGCTGAACCAAGGACAAGCTGTGGCATCAGCTTCCCGCAGCAGTAAATGAAGGTGGAGTGGAGGACGGGGATGTACAAAACGTAAAAAGTTTATTTCTTCATTTAAAAAATCCTTTAAAAAAATCCTTCAAAATTTATATTGTCCGTGTAGATATTTTTCTGACTTTATTCAGAAATTGTGTGAATGCCCAGTAGGTGGAGGCCTTTCACATGTGTATAAAGAAAAGGTATAGTGTACTTTATACATGCTTTATACGTGTGTATAAAGTAAAGATAACAAAAGTAGTCACCCACGAGATCTCAGGAGCTGGAAATGTTTTCCTCCTATTATTTCCTCTTAAAATAAGTAAAAAGGGCCCAAAGAGGGGAACCAAACTGCACGGAGTTTCTCCATCAGGGACCTGCTTTGTGCCCACTTCTCAATGGGCAGAAATGAGGCCTTAGCCTAATTTTTATTCATACTTTCTATGCTGGAAACTTTTGTACTGTATGAGGCCTTCCTGCAGATTTTTCTTTCTATGCCCACAAGTTTGTTGGCTGCTTAACTTTCTCGACCTTTCAGAAGAAAGAGAGTCTGGAAAAGGTGAATCCTGTAGCCGCCATAAACTTACATTCCCTTGTACCCTTGCAGCTTCATCTTCAATGGACAGATGTCCCCTCTCTTTTGTAGAGATAGCTCGTTGTGAACTTTTATAGAGATTGCTCGGTGTGAACTTTAACTTTGCAACATCTCTGGTAATTGAGCCCAGAGGCCCCTGAGACGCTAGTGTCCTGTCACCGAATCTATCCACTTAAATCCCAGGGAGCCTCTAGCCCATCCCTCTCATGAGGCCGCCTCAGAACCCGTTGGCTCGTGCAGCTTACCAGGGGCGATCGCCTGGATCCGCAGCCCTCGGGGCTCAGGAACTCAAGATCTGGAGCAGACAGCCGTGGTGGTGGAGACAGAAGAAGACTTGGGCCGACCCAGGGCCTCCCAGAGCCCGAGGACTGAGGAGATGGTGATAGGCATGAGCTGTGAAGAAAGGATAGTTGCCAAGAAGGTGAGGGAGGTTTTCATATCCTATACCTGGGAAGAAGGACGCCAACTGCTAGTAGGCCTGGGGGTCTCTCTCCCATAGTCAGTGGTTTCAACAGCCTGAGCGACAGTGGTGAGCTCAGCACGGCCACGGAGGCTGAGCCCTGCTGGGGAGGCCCCAGGTGGGCAGGTAAACCCAGACGTAGTTACGTAGCTGGGCCTGCTCAGGGTTTCCGTAGACTGGAACAGAGGAGATGTAGGGCTGGGCAGGCCGAGGGGCTGAGCCTTGGGCTCTCTAGTTTCATCACTCGCCCCTCACGTTAAGCCTGCCGTGACCTTCCACAGCCGCCTTAGGGGTTATGGTGGCTCTCCCTCAGGGAGGCTGCTCCTCCCTCCCTTGCACAGACCCCCTGCAGAGCACTTACCACGTGCCTTGGGCTTTGTCTCTCCCCCAGGATGGTCTCTAAACTAAAGTGTTCCCAAGAGTAGGAAGTGTTCCATTCAGTGTGGAGTATCCGCAGCGGATTTTTAATGGACGCCTAGATCTGTGACCAGAGAATATTTGAGGGTAGTCTGTCCACTCTGTTGAGAGGAACAGATCAAGAGTCCACACTGAGGACTTCCTCTCAGCCATACTGAGGCATCTGATGGTCCCCTCTGACCCCACCATGGTTTTTTCCTGGAGAGGTGGGCATGACTGCAGCTGAATGTTCTAGGGGCGGCTGTGAAGAAACAGACTCCTATAAACCAGCTTAGGGCTCTTGTGCTCTTGTGGCAGGAGGAGATAGCCTGGGGAAGGGACTGTCCTGGGTCTCTAGGACCCCCCAGCTCTGGATTTGAGTTAGGGCAGCTCTCAAGGTTGGGTGACCACAAAGAGTGATGGGGGCCCCCCCGTCTCTGGGTACCCCGGCTGCTGCCTGCTTACGCTGCCGCTGCCTCCTTGTGGCATCTCTGGAAATAAGCAGTTTTGTCAAAGGACCCAACAAAGAAGGTAAAAAGAAAGTGAAGCAAGAGTGCAGTAAGTTTTCAAAGATGTGCAGATGAGGCTAACCCAAGAAATGGAGAAACCAGGTTCATATAAATATAATACGCAAAGATCATTTTATGCCTACCTAAGGGACTAAGTGAATAAACTGACATCTATGATTATAATAAGAACTTTGCCATTAAGTCGTTCCAAGAAAATTAGAAAATGCTAGGATGCGAGAGGATTCAAAAGCTGTAGGCAGAGATTCTGGCTGTGTACGAAGTACATTCTCGTTTCCTCCCAGGCCCATGGCTGCACTACATTTCCCAGCCTCCTGTGCAGTTGTTCTCATGGCCGTCTGAGTTCTGGTTGGTGGAATATGGGCAGAAGGACACCCATCATTTCCAGGGCTGGCTTTCTAAACCTCTCTTTCCTCCTTTCCCGATCACTGGCTGAATGGGGCGCCATCTAAGGCTCATGAGGAGTGCAGAGCCACGAAGTGGAGGGAACCAGGTCCCTAAGTGACTGCCTGGAACAGAGGCTCTGTAAATTCCTCCCCCTGTGAGGAAGTAAACTCTCACTGTGTTAAGCTGCAGAGCTCTTAGGCCTTATCTGTTATAGCAACTAGCATTTTTCCAACAAAAATTTTAGGTTGCAAATAAAAATGTCATTAACTCCGTATTAAACAGGGATTTGTTGGGAAAAATAAAAAATAGTATGAAATAAGGAGAATAGCATGATAGTTATTCCTTCATTTAGGAAATGGGAATGATCATTTCTTTTACCCTGTAGGAGGATTAAATGAGATAATGAATGGAATCACCTAAGGATTTGCACCAACCTAGCAGACTTCTGATTTAAAAGAGCCCCTGCCCCCAACCTGCTACAAAGTTAGACAATAACTAAACAAAAAGTTGTAATGATGGGGCGCCTGGGTGGCTCAGTTGGTTAAGCAACTGCCTTCGGCTCAGGTCATGATCCTGGAGTCCCAGGATCGAGTCCCGCCTCGGGCTCCCTGCTGAGCAGGGAGTCTGCTGCTCCCTCTGACCCTCCCCCCTCTCATGCTCTCTCTCTCTCGTTCTACCTCTCAAATAAAAAAAAAAAAAAAAAAGTTGTAATGCTGAACCTGACAGAGAACATCATAGCTGTCATAGAAAATCATAGAAATCAGAAATGAATACAAAAAAAATCAAGGCCGGAGTGGTAACCACAAGTAGGCACTGAGGCAGACCGAGATGAGCCCTAGGGGTGGACGGGGACTGCTAAGCCCCGGGAAGTCCCTCAGGTAGACTGACCTGCCCCTTGCTTTCCCTTTCTTTTCCCTTCTTTCCATGATGTCCTCTCCTTTATTCTCCCTGTTTTGCTTATGTCTGTGAGCAGCCACCAAGACCCAAGCACTCTTCCTTCTGCCCCTTGCCCATCAGGGCTCCTTTTCCTTTCCTAGGCCCAGGGAGCCCTGTGGAATCGTTATTCCAGGGGCTTAGGAGGCATTTCCTATAGCACACATTTTCACTGACCAAAATCATCATGAGGTCAAGAGGAGTCTGTGCTATAGGGAAATTCGAGGTGATACAGTGGGTTGAATTGTGTTCCCCCAAAATGACATGTCCATGTCGTAACCCAGTGACTACTTATTTGGAAATAGGCTCTTTGCAGATGGAATTAAGGACCTGGACGTGAGATCAGCCTGGATTTAGGGTGGGCCCTCAAGCCAGTGACTGATGTCCTTATAAAAGAAATGACACCGGGAAGAAGGCCATGTGAAGACAGAGGCAGAGACTGGAGGAAGGCAGCCACAAGCCAGAAACACCAGGAGCCACCAGGAGCCACCAGAAGCTGGAAGAGGCCAGGAAGGATTCTCCCCTAGAGCCGTCATAGGGAATATGGCCTGATGACACCTTGATTTGGTATCCAGAACTGTGAGGGAATAAATTTCTCTTGCGTTAGGTACCATGTTTGTGGTCATTTGTTACAGACACTGATGTCAAGGTTAAAGCTGGGAAGGTATCTGGGTATGGGTGGGAAGCTTTTAAGCCATAAAGAAGCAGATAACTTGCCCACAAGATGGAGGAGTCCTAGCAATAGCAGGACCTAGATAACAAAGGCCTATCCCCAGATAAGGAGTAGAGAGGAGGGGTTTGGAAAGTGCGCAGGACCAGAGCTGAGGGTACTGGAGAGGCGCCCCTTCTGGGGATGAGGGAGGCCCCCAGGCTGTCTGAGGTGGTATAGGGGGAAGCGTGGAAGGGGCTGGCACCTGGAGACTTATTACAGCAACAGAGGATCAGAGGAAGCTTGACACGCAAAGGTGCCAAATACTGGAGAATCTGCCTTGCTGCAGCTCCAGGAGGGGGCGCCCCTGAGAGACTTGGAGACCCACCGGACCTCTCTCCCTGCCCTGTTCCTCACCCATATCCTCCTGCTAATAGTTGCTCAGGTAAATCTAACATGCCCAAATATGAACATTAATAAACCAGCACCCTAATGGGGATACTGCAAGAAAAAAACAAAACCAGAAAATTCAAAGTGAAACTTATGAGCAGAAAACACGGGAAAAAAAGCCAGAAGGAAATTGTAATGCAGCATTCCAACAGGAATTAAAATAATTAGACAAGCAAATGCAGCTGTGAGGACATCACAAAACAAATGAGAAGTTTTAAGTAGAAAGGACCAAGCGGATGTGAAATGGAAACTGACGGGACCCAGGAAAGAAACTGAACGTAAAAGAAAAATCTCGGAAACCTAAATCCAAGATGCACAAAGGGGAGAGAGATTCGACTGGAAAGAAACAAAGGAAAAACCAAATGAAAATGAGAGAAAGTTACAGATAAGGAAAAGAGGCAAAGGAAATCTAATCAAGTTGAATGTAGTTGAAGAAAATTCACGTACAATGTAAGAATGTTGTCACATATAACTCCATTTTTCACTTTGGGGATTTGCTCTTGGTATCATGTGCTTTACTATTACTTATAAACCCCATAACGCATTTTTAATTTTTTTCAAATTTACTCAGTAGTCTTTTGGAGAAATCTAAAAAGATGGTCTTTTACCTGCACATTGACTCTTTCCGGTCAAGAATGCGGGGGTAGGAGGACGTTTTCTTGGCTTTAGGACTTGCACATTCTTCTCGGGAGTGCTAACAGGATGGGGGGGGGGGCGGGGGAGAGGCTTTCCTCTGGCTGGTGCCTAGCAAAACAGCCTTTTGGAAACCTCCCAGAGGAAATGCAATGGGATTCTCCCTGCAGCCATTCTTCAACCTGGACAACAAGAATTGTCTGGAAGGCGAATTCACCTGCTTGGCTCTTTCCCTCCTGTGTCACATTTTGATGACCACCGGGCAGGGAGTGGACTGTATCGGATCTTGCCCACCCTTTCCCGGCCTGGGCAACCATCTGGGGATTGCCTGGGAATCAAGTTGATGGACATTCCTCAGTCTAGACAAACTTCTGGGAACTCTTTAACTTTAGTTGTGGGAGGAGGAGTTGGCCTGCTGATCATTCCCCAGCTTGGGACACCGGCGGTACTTTGGACTGGGTTTCATCTAAGTATTGTTAAATCTAGAAGGCTTTATAATTGGGCCAGCCATATCCATGCCCTGGTCACTATTCACAGTAAAGGACATTACAAAAGTATCAACTAAGGACGTCCTTTTGTTGATAGTGATTCTGTCAGCCTTTGTCATTGGCATGCCTTCAGCCATTGTGAGGAGGTACACTCGATGGCTCAGTACACAAATAAGAATCTGAATAAAACTGACCAGAATATGTACAAAGCCCCGCAAGGAAGAGGAAGAGCTTCTGCTTGACAGCTTTTCCCACATTCTGGGTCTGACAATAGGGAAGCTCTTATAAGATTATTGAGGTCCGCTGGGAAATTTGGGGACCTGCCAACTACACCCAGTGAATCCTGGCATCCCCTCTGTGTGTGCCGAGCCGTGGGTTCTGGAAACAGGATGAGCAAACAGACCCTTTGGTGCCTCAAAGTTGTGCCCCAACTTTGAGGGTGCACCAAAGAAGACATGAAAGCAAAACATCCCACAGTTTCTTCTCTGAATTTGGAGCCAGTTTTGGAGAAGGACCAAGTCAAAAGAGCTTCCAGAGGAGCCTGCTTGGGTAAAGAAGATAAGAGCAGGGCAGGTGGCTGGGGAAGGTGAGGTGCCTCGGCCTTGGCTCCTTGTGAGCTCCGGGAGCAGAATCGGAAAAGTTCTCAGTGCTCTTTTCCTTTCCACATTCTGAGTTGGCGTTCCCAGGCCTTCTCTTTCCACTCGCTGCTGTCTAATGGGATTCCGGAGCTTGGCCTTGAGCATTGGAGAGCCTCCTTATTGACAACTTCTAGTGAAGAGAATCTCAGAAAGAAAAGAAAGAGGTGTTCCCTCTTCACCTGAAAGTTTGGAAAAGCAGACACTCTCCTGAGAACAGCAGAAAGCCATTTCCAAGAGCCTATTCAGAGAAAATGTGGGCCTCTCCTCAGGCTCTGGTTTTGGCTGCAAATGTGATTTGTAACAGAGGACTCTTTAAAGTCGTCTGGGTTTCAGAGAAATGTAATCATATGCTGAAAAAAAAAAGTCTTTAAAAAAGGTGGCATCTTTCAAATTAGAAAAAATTTAGTAGGTAGCTTTGCTTAATTATATATCGCCCAAGTAATAACATTTCATTCGACATTTCTATTTTAAAAAATGAAGGTATAACTCTTTGTCCATTGTCTGTATTGACCAAAGGAGCTTTGCAATTTCCCTCTTCTTTTTCCTGTGACTATGACTTTAAATGAACAATACACAATACAATGTATAAATATTGTATATTTGGCTTTGGAATTGTATATATGTTATATGCAATTATAAAACAAGATTTTATTCAAAATAAGAACACAGTCCTTAAAAATCAAAGGCAAAGTGAAACAAGTGAACCTAATTACCAGGTTGGTAGCTTACTTACACAGGTCTTATTTTAAGTCTTGAAGGAGGTGACTTTAATTAGGTGATTTTATTTTAAGTGACTTTTTTCACAGTAGTGAGGAAAAAACGAGTAATTAATGTACATCTTTAGTGGGATATAGTCTAAGAACAAAAAAGAACTGTTAAGAAATCTTGCTGTTTTCAGCAATTATGTTGTTAGTAATGGCATTGGTATGGCTATTCTGAAGATATATATATATATATATGCAAATAATTATGTTAATGTTGTTAGAATCCAGGATTTCCACCACAAGAAACAAGATATAAAAATATAAAATCAGGGGCACCTGGGGGGCTCAGTCGGTCACACGTCCAACTCTTGATTTTGGCTCAGGTCATGATCTCAGAGTTGCGAGATGGAGCCGTGCATCAGGCTCTGGGCTGGGCATGGAGCCTGCTTATTAAGATTCTCTTTCTCGACATGTATCGTATGACCTCGCTGATAACGAGGAATTTTTAACCTCAGGAAACAAACTGAGGGTTGCTGGAGTGGTGGGGGGTGGGAGGGATGGGGTGGCTGGGTGATAGACATTGGGGAGGGTATGTGCTATGGTGAGTGCTGTGAATTGTGTAAGACTGTTGAATCACAGATCTATACTTCTGAAACAAATAATGCAAGATATGTTAAGAAAAAAAAAGAAGATAGCAGGAGGGGAAGAATGAAGGGGAGTAAGTCGGAGGGGGAGAGGAACCATGAGAGACGATGGACTCTGAAAAACAAACTGAGGTTCTAGAGGGGAGGGGGGTGGGGGGATGGGTTAGCCTGGTGATGGGTATTAAAGAGGGCACATTCTGCGTGGAGCACTGGGTGTTATGCACAAACAATGAATCATGGAACACTACATCAAAAATTAATGATGTAATGTATGGTGATTAACATAACAATAAAAAATGAAAAAGATTCTCTTTCTCCCTTTCCCTCCTCCCCTCCCCCACCGTGCACATGCTACCTCTCTCTCTCTCTAAAATATATATATATATGTAAAATCAAAAATGAAAAGTCCTGTAATCCTAAATTTGAGTCATAAGTATCAGTATGAACACATGTATTTTCTCTCTAAAAGTATTAATTTCTTAGCTGAAATATGATCTGGAAATAATGAAGAGCCCAGTTATCAAGGAACACCCGTAGTGTGGCTTCTCATTCAAAGGAACTAGGGCTCATTACAAGGAACTGTTTCTTATTAAAAGGAACCAGGGCTCCTTGGATAAATGGCTGCTTCCAGTTCTGGGGCAGGAAATAGACAAGATGAACCTGGACTGTCTTGTTGCATCAGAAAGCAAGGAAACCATCAAAGACTCCCAAAGTCTCCTGGGATCATATTGAAAGAACTCAGGAGCCAACTTGAAGTGGCTCCCACTGGCCAAGGAATGAGATCACTGGAGCATCAGAAAGAATAAAAATGAAGGGTTAAAGCACATCAGATATTAAAATCCACAAATTCATCATTGGTTATCTTTGGAGGAACCAGCTCATAATTCTGCAAATGATATAAAGTGAAAGAAGCAGGCATTGATCCGGCCTTTCCTGTACCAACTGTTTCCCATGGTAAACAAATAGACGATAAGGGAATTTTTCTTTATAGAGGATTTCCAGCTAATATATGAAGAAAGAATGATAGAATACCACTATTGTCTAACTCCTGATAATGGCAAGGGGCCATGATCATCAACCCCTGCTAGAAACCATCGGGTGAAAAGCTGAAGGTATCTTTATAATGGACAGATATTAGGTGCTTTCTGATGTGAGGCAGTATAACATATTGAACACCATTCATGAAGTATCTTACAAAAAATTTTTAATCTGAATCTGGTCAGGCCTCCAAATTTAACTGCCAGTTTCCTGGAAATATTGGGAGCAGAGAAACATTGTATAAATTAGGGTCCCAAGAGGAAGCAGATGCTGAACTCCGATTAGGAAGATTCCAGGAGGGGTTATTTATCCAGGTGAAGGCAGCATGGAAAGAATTAGCGGGATGAGGGGCAGAGAAGCCCTCACCAGTAGAAACAAAAATTACCAGAAACTGGAAAGGGAGGGAGCTGTGTCTTGAGAGGAACAGTTACCTTCAGTCAAGAAGCACAGCCAACCCAAGGTGGCCTTGCAGTTAGGAGGCCAGGGAAATGAACACACTGACCTCACTCTTCTCTCTCCCTCCCATTCCCACCAGGGCTCCCTAATGGCCAAACCCTGGAGCCAGAGGGTGAGCCAGCCTAGTGGATGCTGTCCAAGAAGGTCAGCCTCCAGGGGAAAAGACCAGTGTGGAGAAGGTTGGAAGGAGGACCTGAGTGGGGCAATTGAGTAAAATCGGTCACAAACATGCTAACATCATGGGGATGCGATCAGCAAAATTCAGAATCGCCGGAGAGAACTCTCCAGGACAAACAATCCTCTTTTTTTTTTTTCCCTTCCATCAAATAAATTGCAGAGAGGGAAAAAAAGAGGTCCAGTGGGGAAACCTATAAATCAACCTTTCCCCCCTGCCCCTGACAAACTGCAAAGTGGATAAAAGGAAGGAAGACCTGTAAATTAAAAGCCACTTGAAACCAAACGCAAATATGAAGTTTGGACCTTGTTCGGATCCTGATTGTAGTGAATCAATTGTCAAAATAAACTTCTGAAAAAATCTGGGAAATGTGAACACTGGATAGTTGATGATATGAAAGAATTCCTGATATGTTTTTATTTTCCAGTGTGCTTGTTATGCTGAGAGAGGGGTGGGGAGGCTTATCGAGATACCTACTGAAGTATTTGCAGATGAAATGATGTGTCTGGGATTTGCTCCAGAGTAATCAAGTGGGGCAGAGGAAAAGTGGCCATCTGTGTGTGTGTGTGGGGGGGGGTAGGCACACCCCTGTTCATTATCCCTCTGTGTACTTTTGCTTGTGTTTGAAGTTTCCCATTTAAAAAACTAAAGTACCAGTACTCATCTAGCCTTGTTTTGTTTGTCATGTAGCAATCGGTCTCAGATACTACGCAACATCACTGCATTCGGAGCGGCTGCTCACTCATCTTTGAAAAATGTATGCATGCGTATCTGTCACAAACACGGTCGATAACTCCACAGGAATGTGATCTGCATATCCATGACACAGATATATGCTTTTTCTGCTAATATAGCAGATGATACACAGCACAACAGTGCATCTTGGAGATCGCACCACATCGATACAAAGAGTTTCCACATTCTCTTTTTTTCCTTTGTTCTTATGTGTGTGAGTGTGTGTGTGTGTTTAAAGATTTTATTTATTTATTTGACAGAGCGAGAGAGGGAACACAAGCAGGGGGGAGCTGGAACAGGACGCTGGGAACATGACCTGAGCCACCCAGGTGCCCCTCCTTTGTTCTTATGTTTAACGGAAAATGCATTCACAAGATTCTGAAAAACCACCCTCCAATCCTTTGCTCTTTCATACCAAGAAATGTGATAAGAATTGCAATCGTTTTCCTGTCATGTGTGTCTGTCATTTGACTTTGTTGGGTGTTTTTCCATGCAGAATTCCTTAGGGTCTCAAATCAAGCAATCTTTTAAAATTGCTTTTGGGTTTTATCTCATACTTAGCAGTATGAGATAATGAAAAAACACCTTCCGTTTTCTTTCCATATATTCTTTTAAACCTTTTAAAAAAAGATTTATTTATTTGAGAAAGAGTGAGTGGGAGGGAGAGGGAGAGAGAATCTGAAGCAAACTATGCTGAGTGCAGAGCCCAAAGTGGGGCTGTACTCAGGGCTCCATCCCACAGCAGTGAGATCGCGACCTGAGCTGAAACCAAGAGTCAGACGCTTAACTGACTGAGCCACCCAGGTGCGCCTCTTTAAAACCTTTTTATGTAAAAAAGAAAAAACAAAAAACCATAAATAATGGCATAAAATATAAGTGCACAACCTAACACCTTGCTATAAAATGAGCACCTGCGTCATCACGGTGGTCGAGAGACTGAGCATTGCTACTCTGAGCCCCCTCCCGGGTAACCCCCAGCATGATCTTTTCTGATCGAAATCTGCTCCTTTCCCCTGGTAAGAAGCCACTGTACCAACTTCTAGAGTATTCCTTCCGGTGCTCTTTATAGTTTTACCACGGAATTCTGCATCCCTAACCATGGTCTTTAAGATCCATCCCTGTTACATGTGGTTCTATATTCAGGCCTGTTGCTCTGTAGTATTTTATTGACGTGTATACCATGATTTATTTATCCAGTTGAAATTTATGTTGGTGTAGGTTTATGGTAGAGCTCCAGCTGAATTACTTTTCAGATAACTAGCCAGTTGTACCAACAGTATTTATTAACGAATCCATCTCTTTTCCACTGATTTAAATGCCACCTTTGTTATTTATTAAATGACCTTATATTTTTTTGGTCTAGTTCCAGACTCACTCATCTGCTCTATTCATCTCTCTGTCTATTCCTGAATTCATAATGAACTATTACTCTCACTTTGTTGCACACTTTAAAATGTAGCAGAGTCTGTCTCCCCAGAATTCTGTCTCTTTTTGTAAGAACTTATTTTTATATTCCTGCATGATCCTTGGAATCAGTTAGTGAAGTTCCAGAATACTCCTGTTGGAATATTTGTTTGCATCCCATTAAAATTATGGATTAGGGGCGCCTGGGTGGCTCAGACGGTTAAGCGTCTGCCTTCGGCTCAGGTCATGATCCTAGGGTCCTGGGATCGAGCCCCGCATCTGGCTCCCTGCTCCGCGGGAGGCCTGCTTCTCCCTCTCCCACTCTCCCTGCTTGTGTTCCCTCTCGCTGTGTCTCTGTCTGTAAAAAAAAAAAAAAATTATGGATTAAACGATGAAAGGTGGGATCTTTTCTTTATTGAATCTTCTAGCCCCAAATGGAAAAGTGCCTTTTTCCTTTATGCAAGTCTTCACATCACACAATAGACTTCAAAAGTTTTATTCATATATTTTCTACACATTTTTTTTGTGAAGTAAACTCACTCATTCAAACATTTGAGTAATATTCCATGATGTTTCATGTCACGATTTATTTAATTATTCCACTTTTTAAAAAAGATTTTATTGACTTGTCAGAGAGAGAGCGCAAGTAGGGGGAATGGCAGGCAGAAGGAGAAGCAGACTCCCCGCCGAGCAAGGAGCACGATGCGGGGCTCAATCCCAGGACCCTGGGACCATGACCTGAGCCAAAGACAGATGCTTAACGGACTGAGCCACCCAGATGTCCCTTAATTATTCCACTTTTGATGGCATTTGAATAGATCTGTTTCTAAGTTTATTCCATTAGAAACAATGCTGCAGTAAATATCCCTGCACACACACACATTTGGAAAGGATTCACTCTACGAATGAAATTGCTAGACCAAAGGATGTTTTAAATCTTGACAGATGTCAAATTACTGTCCAAAACGATACCAGTTTACACTTTCTATAGGTATCCACCCATTTTCCCACCCTTGGATAGATCCTGCGTATTTACAACTTTAAAATCTTTTTCTAATGCTCAGTAAATTATATCTCACTGTGGTTTTAGTGAATACTTCTTTGGTTTCTGGTCATTTATGTTCTGAGCATTTCCCGTTCATATCCTTTACCTAGTTTTCCACGGGATGTACATCTTTTTCACTTAGATTTTGTATATGCTCTTTATTTTGTGTGCGTACCTTTTATTAAAGTGTGAAACATTTAGTTCTTCAGCGTCTGGCATTATAGTTTTCTAATTTTCTCCATAAAGATCTTATGCAGGTTTATTATTCTGAGATGCTTCTTAGCTTTTATTGCTATTGTAAATGGCATCTTTTTTTTAAGAGGATATTTTCTAATTGTTGCTGGGATAAAGCAACAGCACTGATTTGTATCACTGATGTTTGTTTACAAAGCTACATCTCACAGCCCTGAAGAGCTCTCTCATTAGTGCTCATGACCCGAAGGAGAATCTGTTGGATTTTTAAATCAGAAGATCATAGACCTTTTTCAGTGTCATGTGGTCAACAGGTAATTAAGCAAGTCTTGCAATGTAGAATCCAGAAAGTAGGGAGAGGGAGACAGAACTTCAGAGGCTGGAGGAAAGTGAGGAAGCGGGACAGGAAAGAGGTGGTGGAGAGAGACAGAGGAGGTGGGCAGACCGGGAAGCCTGGGGGTGTGTGTGGGGAGTGGCCGGCGGAGAAACGAGGGTTTGAGTAAGTGTTCCTGGGAATTGTGTGTCTGTATTCCCTTCGTGGTATTGGAAAAACAAAAGTGGAGTTCTGGGTAACATTCTCGGGGACCGTACTGTGCTTGTGTGATGGGCCTGGATACCTGGGATCCCGGCTCATTCCTGCACCAGGATGCACAGACCAAGCATGAGACCCCGCACTGAGAGTGAGGGGACTAGAGAAGGAAGAAAACAGGAAGAATAATACTCCATTAATATAACAGAATAAACTAGGCCGCAAAGAGGCAACATCACTAATTAAAGAATTGTGTGCTGTCCTGAAAAAAATAGGGAATATGGTGATAAACGTATATCAAATAAAGTTAAAATCTATAAGGTCCTTGATATTAAGTAGATATTTACCTTATTATAGCAAAAAGGTAAAATAAAATAATGTATGTGTAATTTTTTATAAGTTTAATTTATTCTGTATTTTATTGTATTATTATTACACTGTTGTTGCTGTAGCTTTCCAGATGGACAGGTCTGGGCTGGAATTCTGGGTCCTCCACTCACAAGCTGTGTGAACCTGGGCAAAGATAGGCAATCCCTGAGATTGAGAGGTCAGCAAAGAAGGCAAATGTGGGACACAAACACGCTCACTGGCTTACGACCACAGGGAAATCCAGGCCCCAGCTGGGACCCCTGAGACAGGTCCGCTGGCTGGGTCCTTCTCTGCCCCTGCTCTCTCATCCTTGGGTCCGCTCCGGTTTGGTGCACCAGGTGGCAGTGTTCCAAGAGAGCCAAGCTTGTGCACACGTGCCTTTGGAGCTCCTGCTTGCATCACATTTGCTGATGTCCCACTGGCCACAGCAAGTCACTTGGACAAGTCCCAGGTCCATGTGGGAGGGGGCCACGCAAAAGCATGGATATCGAGAGGTGTGGTTCATGGGGGACCGTTAATGTGATAGCATTACAATGGAATGGACAGCGTCATGTGCAAGGCACGCTTGACCCTCAGCCCCTACTCACAAGCTCAAGTGAGACCTTCCCAGGAGCAGCCAGAGCATAAGCAGGTAAGACCAGCAGATGGGGCCGGCGCTGGTACAGTCCGAATTATTTCAGGGGACTGTTGCTTTGGTAGGAGGGTTGAACCAGGGTCGGGGCAGCCCAGGGGAGGCCATCAGAGGCCCAGTAGGGCAAGAGGTGAAAAACACAGGCTCTGGAACAGGAAGACCTGAGTTCAGGTCTTGACTTTGCCATTTACTTGTTCATAGCTCTGGGCTAGGAACTTCCCCACTTTGGCATCTTCATCTGTAAAACTGACCTCACATGTTGTTATAAGAGTTAAATGAGATCAGTAGAGCTTAGCACAAAGAAGTGGTCCGTGAATGGTAGTGGTTGTGGCCAGTGTGGCAGGAGTGGTGGTGAATAGAATGATAGTCAGTGATGACAGGGGACAGAGGGCAGGAGTGCTCCGGATGAGCAGTGAGCTCTGGACGGGTGAGGGTATCCCGGGCAGATGGAACAGTATGTTCAAAGACATGGGGGTAGGATGAGTTTCATGGGCTTAACACACTGTGATGCTGTTGGAGCAACTGGAGGTGGGGGGCATACAGATTGTGTTTTCCCAAGAGGCCATCCCCCATGCTCTTCCAACATGTGTGGCTGTTATGGGCTGAATTGAGTCCCTCCCAATTCATACGTCGAAGCCTAACCCTAGTACTTCGGAATGTGGAGGGAAGGTCTTTAAAAAGGTGATTAAGTTGAAATGAGGCTGTTAGCATGGGCCCTAATCCAATCTGACTGGTGTGCTGATAAGAGGAAATTTGGACACACAGAGACCTAGGGGTGGGCATGCAGAGGGAAGACCAAGTGAGAACAGAGCAAGAGGGCCACCATCTGCAAGCTAAGAGGAGAAGCCCCAGGAGAAACCAAACCCGCTGACACCTTGATCTTGGATTTTTAGTCTCCAGAACTATGGGAAATACATTTTTATTGTTTAAGCCACTCTGTCTGTGGTATATTGTGGCAGCCTTAGCAAATCACTACAGTGACCTTGGCATTCCTCCCATTTTGGAGGTCCATGTTCTCTCCCCTTGAAGCTGGGTGGAAACATTCACACTTGAGCCAAGCGGCCATGCTGGCTGGAAGCCCGAGCTCGCGTGGAGGGGCCACATGGAGAGACCCCACGTAGCTGTTCCTATTGACGACCTCACTGAGGTCCCAGCTGACACCCAGTGCCAGTCAGCACACACGTGAGTGAAGGCACCTCCAGATGATCCCAGCTCCCAGCTGTTGAGTCAGCCCCAACCCCAAGTCTTCCCAGCTGATGCCCCAGATAGGTGGGACGGAGACAAGCTATCCCTACTGTGCCCTTTCCATATTTAGGACCTGCAGAATTTAGGAGCATAATAAAATGGTTGTTTCCTTCACTAAGTTTTTAGGAAGTTTGTTACACAACACCATGAATTCCCAAAGGCTCTTCTAGAGCAGCTCCCACAGGCCTGGCTCTCGCCCATAAGGGCAAGGACCCCCTCTCTCCATCCAGTGCACTCCCCAGCCTTGATGCCGAGCTGTTGCTGCCACCTGGTGGCCAATAGAAAGAATGCAAGACCCACTGTTCTCCCGTTTTTTTGGTTTTATTAATTAATTAATTAATTAATTTATTGACTTATTATTTATTTACTTATTTATTTTAAATTTTACTTGATTAACATACAGTGCAATATTGGTTTCTGGAGTAGAATTCAGTGATTCATCACTTACATACAACACCCAGTGCTCATCACAACAAATGCCCTCTTTACTACCCATCAGCCATCTAGTCCATCTCCCACCCACCTCCCTCCACCCCCCCTCAGTTTGTTCTCTATCATTAAGAGTCTCTTGGGGCGCCTGGGTAGCTCAGTAAGTTAAGCGTCCGACTCTTGATTTCAGCTTAGGTCTTGATCTCGGGGTCGTGAGGTCAAGCCCCGTACTGGGCTCCACGCTGGGTGTGGAGCCTACCTTATTATTTTTTTTAAAGATTTTATTTCTTCATTTGAGAGAGAGAGAAAGAGACAGAGAGAGCACAAGCAGAGGGGAGGGGCAGAGGGAGAGGGAGAAGCAGACTCCCCGCTGAGCTGGGAGCCCAACATGGGGCTCCATCCCAGGACCCGGAGATTGTGACCTGAGCCCAAGGCAGACGCCCAACCATCTGAGCCACGCAGGTGCCCCTGGAGCCTACTTTTTTAAAAAAAGTCTTTTATGGCTTGTTTCCCTCTCTCCTTTTTTTCTTTTCCCTTCCCATATGTTCATCTGTTTTCTTTCTTAAATTCTACCTATGAGTGAGATCATATGGTATTTGTCTTTCTCTGACTGACTTATTTCACTTAGCATAATACCCTCTAGTTCCTGTCACATTGTTGCAAATGGCAAGATTTCATTCTTTTTGATGGCTGAGTCATATTCCATTGTGTATATATAACACAACTTCTTTATGCATTCATCAGTTGATGGACATTTGGGCTCTCTCCAGAGTTTGGCTGTTGTTGATAATGCTCCCTTTCTTTTTATTTATTTTTCCTGATTTTCCTATTGCTCCCTTTCTCTTTAAGAGAAGCTTATTCTCACTCATTCTTTCATTCCACAGACATTCACAATCCCTGATGGTGGTGGGTCAAGTGTAGTTTTAAAGCATAATCTAACATTACTGGTTCTTATATGCTTTTGTCTGTGGTCATGAGATTTCAAGTCCTCAATCCCTTAAACTTTCTTCTAAAATCCAAAATTCTCTGAAAACGGAAAGATTTTCGTCAGTTTACAAAACCTCGCTCAGTAGCTAGGCCTCATCTGAACTGACATGAGGCTATGTATCCTCTCTCATTAACATTTCCCAGCAGAAATATTAGTGTTTGAATATGCCCTAGACTCCTCTAGGGGTGTTATATAATAGGGGGCACTGGTTCTCAAAGTGTGGTCCCCAGACCAGCAGCATCAGTGTCCACTGGGAACTTGTCAAACATGGAAATTCTCAGGCTCCACCCCAGCCCTACTGAATCAAAAACTGTGGGATGGGATCTAGCCATCTGTGCTTTAATGATCCCTAATGGTGATTCTGGCTCTTGTTTAAGTGTGAGAATCACTGTCTCATGAGTATATACTCTAGAGAGTATATGCATCACATTGCATTGATAAAACCCAAAAAAACCTGAATTCCAAAGCACATTTGGTCCCCATGGTTTCAGATAAGAGATTCCTTGCAGACTTGTATTTTGAAATTTGAAGTCACGTTAAAGGAAGCCATGAAATCTTTATGTTTAAGAGGGCAGTGGGGATGCCTGGATGGCTCAGTCAGTTAAGGTTAAGCGTCTGCCTCCGGCTCAGGTCATGGTCTCCAGGTCCTGGGATCGAGCTCCACGTTGGGCTCCCTGCTCAGCGGGGTGTCTGCTTCTTCCTTTCCCCCTGCTGCTCCCCGCCTTGCTCGTACTCTCTCTTTCTCTTAAATAAATAAATAGATAAATAAATAAATAAAATCTTAAAAACAAGTAAAAAGAAAGAGGGTAGTGATTCCTTGTAGAAAGGGTGATTCATAATAATAAAAGTCAACTTCTCCTGAGTGTTTACAACCTACCAGGCACTGTGGCAAGTGCCTACACTCACCAAGTCCACACAATGAACTTAGAAAGTGGGCATTTTCATCATTCCCATTTTATGAGTGGGAAAACTGAGGCCAGGGGAGTGAGCAATTACCAAAGCACGGAGAGGGCCACCAACAGGAGCTGTGGCCTCCAGTAGAGGAACACAGCTAACTCACATGGCCTTGTTTCTTCAGCACTGTGAATCCTGGGGCACCTCCCTTTGGCTAAACTCTATAAGTCAGAGGACAAGGGCATCCCTATAGCTTAACCCGCAGTGGGGCTGAGCAGGGTAAAAGCTGGAGAATAGGGGCCATGTGTTATATATATATATAAAAAAGCAACTTGCTTTTTTCTCTCACATTTTGTTTTCCATATGTATCTATGTTGATACAGGTGGATTTATTTCAGTTCATTTTCTCTGCTATTTAGCATCCCATCATATTCAAATAGCCCTTCACTTATTCGTATCAATTCCCCTATTGGTGGGTAGTTAGAATGTTGCCCATCTTTTGCTATTACAAATAAAACTACAATAAATATTCCTAGACTTCTCTTTTCCTACACAGGTGGGAGTCTCTCTGCAGGCCAGGGGCTCCTAAAAGTGGAGTTGCTGGGGCACAGGACGTGGACCTGCCTATCCAACTTTTCCAAACAATGCTAAATTTCGAAGTGGTTGTACCACTGTTTAGTTCCCCTTACTCCAAGGGGTTCCTGTCATATCCCTGGGCTGTCCCTCACTTGAAAGGACTTTTTTTGCCTTTCTGACAGCCATTCAACTTTTCTCTCCTGAATGTCTTACTTGCATTTCCCCAAGAATTCCGAAGCTGAGCACCTCTCCAGCCAATCTCTTATGTGAGGATAAGCATCTTGCCTTCTCACTTAGGCTGTGCCTGTTCATCTTCCAAGCCTAGATTTCTAGAAAGCCAAAAGCCCTTTCCTCTCTTGCCTGAGGCAGTAACACATGAAAAGTGCCACCTGGGCCGTGGGTGTCACCACTGGGAACTGGAGAGCGACTTTGTTTGCTCTGTGTGGTATCTGTCCTTCCCCAGAGGCAAAGAGTGACAGCAGCTGATGGGCACCCAGCTGAGGGCAAGAGCGGTAGCAACAATAAAACAAAAATCGTGGGGAAGAAAACCTAAACCTGTCTGCTTTTTCCAAAATATTGCCACATTTCCCAGAGCTGTTTACTGAACCCTAGGGCCTGCTGGGACCGGTGACATGTTCTCCGTAAACCCTTCCAACATCTTGTAAAGCAGGGCCACTTCACCCGCTCCACAGATCCTCCCTGTGCTCCTAAGTGCCGGGCCTTGTTAGGCCCTGGGAATTCAGGGGCAGACAAGACAGACCTGGTCCCCGCTGGTGGTGCTCACCATCTATGTCAGTCTGTCAGGCCTGCCATGACAAAAGACACACACGAGGTGGGGGTGGGGGGCTGAAACAACAGAAACTTGTTTTCTCACAGTTCTGGGGATGGAAGTTCAAGATCAAGGTGTCAGCAGGGTTGGTTTTTCTGAGGACTCTTGGGCTTGCAGCTGGCTGTCTTCTCCCTTTGTCTTTTTTTTTTTTCTTTTAAAGATTTTATTTATTTATTTGACAGAGAGAGAGAGAGCATGAGCAGGGAGAGGGGCAGAGGCAGAGGGAGAAGCCGGCTCCCCATGGAGCAAGGAGCCCGATGCGGAGCTCAATCCCAGGACCCTGGGATCATGACCTGAGCCGAAGGCAGACATTTAAAGACTGAGCCACCCAGGTGCCCCTCCCTGTGTCTTTACAGTGTTTTCTCTAACATTTTCCTGTAAGGACACCAGCCATGCTGGATGAGGGCCCACCCATATGACCTCATTTACCTTCATCGCCTCTTTCAAGGTCCTATCCCCTAATGTAGTTCCATTCTGAGGTCCTGAGGGTGAGGACGGCAACATATGAATGGAGGTGGGATGGGAACACAACTCAGCCCATAACACTCTCTAACGGGAGAAGCAGACGTTCATCCAGCGGTTGGTTACAAAGCTAGGTCAATTTGTAGCTGTGTTCTCGGGGTTTGACTGAGAGGCTTCTAGGAAACCTTCACTGAGGAAGTGACATTTGGGCTGAGCCCCAAAAGAAGGGCGGGAGTTCAGCAGGGAGAGAGGGAACAGCAGGTCAAGCAGAGGGCAGAGGCTGTGAGAGATGAAAGATGGCAGTTCCCTGCAGGGCATTGGAGAAATGAAGGGCAGCCAGGTTGTTGGAGGGAGGGGCCTCCAGGGACGGTGACACCCTGCATCGGTAAAAATCACCGGGGCACCCCTTAAAAACACAGATCCTGGGCCTCACTCCAGGCCTCCTGAATCTGAATCTCCAAGGGAGGGGGCTCAGGTATCTGCATTCCTTCCCACTGTCCAGATTTTGTGATTTTGAAAAATATCAAACTTGCAGAGAAATTGAAAGCAAAGTACAAGGAACAGTAGGAGAGCCTTCACCTAGATTCACCACTGGTGACTATTTCGGCACATTTCTGCTTTTCTTTCTTCCTCATTCACCCTCTCTTCGGCAGGCATCCCCTAAGGATGAGGGAAGGACCTTTCTTCCATAACCACAATACCGTGATCATAGCTCAGAGCATTAAGGTTAATTCAGTAATGGCATCTAATATATACATTCTTTACTTTTCATCCAGATCCAATCAGAGTCCACGCTTTATATATATATTTTTGGTTATGTCCTTTTAATCTCTTTTAATCTAGAATAACTCCCCATCTTTTAAAAAAATTAACTTTTTAAAAGAGAGTCTAGGCTTGTGGAATGCCCCACATTCTAGATTTGTCTAAATTGTCCTCATGATTAAAATCAGGTTAAGTATTTTTGGCAAGAATATGACATAGACAATGTCGCGTACATCATGTTACATCACATTAGGGCACGCACACAATGTCAGGTTGTCCCATTCTTGGCGATGTTGGGTTTGATCATTTGGCTCAGGTGGGGACTTCTGGATCTCTCCATTGTAAAGGTACATTTCCCCCTTTTTAATCAGTACATAATTTGGGACAGTCATCATTTGAACCACATGAATATTCTGTTATCCGGCAACTTTTTACTCAGTGGCTCTAGCATCTGTTGATGACCCTTGCCTCCTCAGTTGTTATTAAACTGGTGACTGCACAGTGGCATCTGCATTTTTAATAAGTGCCCCAGGTGATTCTTTTACTCGGGAAATTTGCGAAACTCTGCTTAAGTCAAGGTAAGGGATACAGGAGAATGAGAAGTCACTAGCCTGGCAGCTGGAGGCATTAACTAAGACCTGTTGTTCTTTAGCATCAGTTACAGTGCATATCCCGAGGCCCCGTACGTACTACACCGAAGAATGAGGAAGGAGTGCAAAGGACAGGCCTGGGAAGCAACATTTTAACACTCTTCCTTCCCTTCCCCTGGGTAATTCGGTGCTTCCCAAACATAGACTTAGGTAGCCATCCTTAGCCTGGCTGCACATTGCATTTTCAACTCACCTGGGGAGTTTTTGTGATCCGCGTGTATATGTGTGTGTCTAAAGGTAGGAGCCCCACCTCCAGAATCTGATTCAAATGGCCTGGGGTAGAGCCTGGCCATCAACCTTTCCCAAAGCTCCCTCCGTGATTCCAACATCCTGCCAAGGTTGACAGCCACTCACTGGGTTCCGAGGGTTCTCTGTAAACTGAAGATAAAAATGAAAACCCATCTCTCCCCTCTCCTAGTGACCCTGAAACTCCCAGTGTTGCAGGACTGAGCTCACCTGCTAGCTGAAAACATCTGGTGCTCCCTCAACACCTCTATGGGGCTCCCACTGTGTGCAAACATTTCTGACTGTGCTCTTTGGGAAGCTTACTAAAGAGGTCAAAGAAAGGTCACTTCCCTCAAAAGCACGAGGACGTGGGAAAAAATACACACACAAACACATGCAAGTCTTGTACAAAAGGAGTTTCGCAGACCAGGAAACTGGCCCTCTGGAAGGGGAAATGACCGCCCAGCAAGTTCACGGTGGAGCCAGGACCCTTAGCCAGCTTGCCTTTCTACCACTCTGGCTCATTTTCACCTGAGCCCATGCTGCACTTGCTGCATGTCTGTTGGTTGGGCCTGGCCTGCCGCCAACACCTTCACCAGCCACCTAGCAAGGCTCACGGGGAGCCAGGCACTGGACTCAGTATTTGCTAAATGAATGAATGTACCTGGCCCAACACCTGCCCACTGGCTGGCATTAAGAACCAGTGGCTCAGATAACCTTGAAAATGAATCCCTTTGGGCTGGATTAGCTCATTTTCCCACAGACTCAGGAGTCTCTGGGCCTTTCTTCTTCTGGAGTCCTTGCTTTACATCAGAGCAAACATATAACGCACCCCAACTCTACCTTCCATGTCATGTATATGTAATGATGAGTTCGCTTGAGCTGCACTTGACCAGTTAAACAAAAGTGTGCTACCGTGAGCGCTGTGAATTGTGTAAGACTGTTGAATCACAGATCTGTACTTCTGAAACAAATAACGCAACATATTTTAAGAAAAAAGAAAAAGAAAAAGATAGCAGGAGAGGAAGAATGAAGGGGAGTAAGTCAGAGGGGGAGACGAACCAGGAGAGATGATGGACTCTGAAAAACAAACTGAGGTTTCTGGAGGGGAGGAGGGTGGGGGGATGGGTTAGCCTGGTGATGGGTATTGAGGAGGGCACATTCTGCATGGAGCACTGGGTGTTATGAACAAACAATGAATCATGGAACAGTACACCAAAACAAATTATGTAATATATGGTGATTAACATAACAATAAAAAATTAAAAAAAAAGTTATTGTAGATATTTAATTCTGTATTTGTAAACGCTGACGTTTCAGATTTTATGTATTGGGGCCAATCCATTTATTTTTGGGTCCAGTGGAAATGGGACCATTTCCAGTGGTCTGTTAGAATGCTCCTTGGCCTTGGACTGTACCCTAATGTCTCAGAGACTGTAGCTGAACTCAAAATAAAGGGCAGGGGGACAGAGGCTTGGAAGGCATGGTCAGTGTTGCTTTCAAAGGACCAGTTAGCTTCTTTGGGGGAAAACTTTACTGCGATAGAAGTCACATACCATACAATTCACCCATTTAAAGTGTACAATTCAGTGGATTCTGGTATATTCATGGTCGGGCAACCAACACCACATCAGTTTTTTTTTTTTTAAGATTTTATTTTATTATTTATTTGAGAGAGAGAGAGAATGAGAGATAGAGAGCACGAGAGGGAAGAGGGTCAGAGGGAGAAGCAGACTCCCCGCAGAGCAGGGAGCCTGATGTGGGACTCGATCCCGGGACTCCAGGATCATGACCTGAGCTGAAGGCAGTTGCTTAACCAACTGAGCCACCCAGGCGCCCAACACCACATCAGTTTTAAAACCTTTTCATCACCCCCCAAAGAATCTAGTGTCCTTTATCATTCATGCTCCACTTGCCCCCCAAACCCTCTCCCAACTCCAGACAACCGCTGATTGACTATCTGTCTCTAGAGATTTGCCTCTTCTGAACATTTCAGACCAACGGAATCACGCAGTATGTGGTCTTGTGTCTGGTTTCTTTCACGTGGCACAATGTTTTCAAGGTTTATCCATGCTGTGGCATGTGTCAGAACTCCATTCCTTTTGATGCCCAAATAATACTACATGGTATGGATATACTGCGTTTCATTTATCCATTCATCATTTGATGGACATTTGGGTTGTTTCCACTTTGGGGCTAGTATGAAGAATGCTGCCGTGAAGGTTCGTGTACAAGTTTGTGTGCATGTATGCTTTTATTTCTCTCGGGTGTGTACCTACCAGTGGAATTTCTGGACTAGCTGGTAACTCTGGGTTGAACATTGTGAGGAACTGGCAGACTGTTTTTGAAAGCAACTACACCATTTTACATTTCCACCAGCGATGTATGAGGTTTCTCATTTCTTCACATCCTTGCCAACACTTGTTTTTTTTTTTTTTTTTTTTTTTACTTTTTTTTTTTAATTTTTTATTGTTATGTTAATCACCATATATTACATCATTAGTTTTTGGTGCAGTGTTCCATGATTCATTGTTTGTTCATAACACCCAGTGCTCCATGCAGAACGTGCCCTCCTCAATACCCATCACCAGGCTAACCCATCCCCCTACCCCCCTCCCCTCTAGAACCCTCAGTTTGTTTTTCAGAGTCCATCATCTCTCATGGTTTGTCTCCCCCTCTGACATACTCCCCTTTTCTTCCTCTCCTGTTATCTTCTTCTTTTTCTTTTTTCTTAAAATATGTTGCATTATTTGTTTCAGAAGTACAGATCTGTGATTCAACAGTCTTGCACAATTCACAGCGCTCACCGTAGCACATACCCTCCCCAATGTCCATCACCCAGCCACCCCATCCCTCCCACCCCCAACCACTCCAGTAACACTCAGTTTCTTTCCTGAGATTAAGAATTCCTCATATCAGTGAGGTCATGTGATACATGTCTTTCTCTGATTGACTTATTTCACTCAGCATAACACCCTCCAGTTCCATCCACGTCGTTGCAAATGGCAAGATCTCATTCCTTTTGATGGCTGCATAATATTCCATTGTGTATATATACCACATCTTCTTTATCCATTCATCTGTCGATGGGCATCTTGGCTCTTTCCACAGTTCCTTGCCAACACTTGTAATTGCCTGTCTTTTTTATTATAGCCATCCTGTTAAGTTTGAAATTGTGCCTCATTGTGGTTTTGATTTGCATTTCCTCCATGGCTAATGATACTGTGTATCTCCTCATGTACTTACTGGCCATTTATATATCTTGTTTGGAGAAATATCTATTCAGATTCTTTGTCAAATTTTTAATTGATTTATCTACCTTTTTATTATTGAGTTGTAAGCGTTCCTTATATATTTTAGATACAAGACCTTATCAGATATACGATTTGCAAGTATTTCCTCCCATCTTGTGGGTTATCGTATTAGTTTGCTCGGGCTGCTGTAACAAAATAGCACATTCTGGGTGGCTTAAACCACAGAAATTTCGTTCTCACAGTTCTGGAGGCTAGAAGTCCAAGATCAAGGTGTCTGGAGATATGGTTCCTTCCAAGGTTTCCCTCCTTGGCCTGTAGATAGCCATCTCCTCCCTGTGTCTTCATGAGGTCATCACTCTATGGGTACGTCCCTGATGTCTTTTCCTCCTCTTAAAAGGACACTAGTCGTACTGGATTCAGGCCTCACATTATGGGCCTCAGTTTAATTTAATCACCTCTTTAGAGACCTTATTACCAAATACAGTTACATTCTGAGGTACTGGGGGTTGGGACTTCCACATGTGAAATTTGGGAGGGGGACACAGTTCAGCCCACAACAGTTATCTTTTCACTTTCTTGATGGTGTCCCAACTTTTGTAACACAGAAGTTTTTTTTTTTTTTATTAAGTCGGACTTATCTTTTTTTTGTGTGTGTGTTGCTTGTGCTTTAGGTGCCATATCTAAGAAGCCATTACTTAATCCATGGTCACAATTCATGCTAATGTTTTCTTATGAGTGTTTCGCAGTTTTAGCTCTTACATGTCAGTCTGGTTTGTTTTGAGTCAATTTCTGTCTATGGTGTGAGGTAGGGGTCTGTCCTTCTTTTGCAGATGGGAATCCATTTGTCCCAGCACCATTAGTTGAAAAGACTATTTTTTTCCTCATTAAATTTGTTCTCACTCTTGTTAAAAATCAGTTGGTTGTAAGTGTAAGGGTTTATATCTGGACTCTCAGTTTTATTCCATTGATCAATGTCTGTCCTTATACCCATATTACACTGTCTTGATCACTGTAGTTGTGCAGTAAGTTTTGAAATCAGGAAGCATGAGTCCTCCACCTTATTCCGAGTGCACTTGAACTTTCGGTATCAAACATGGTGAGAGCTGTGAATGAACAGTAGAGCATGGGGTTGGGGCCCATCCTCAAGGCTTCATGTCAGGAACACAGGCTCCAAGTTTGACACCTGCCTTGGAGAGATGGATTCCCACCCTCTCAGCCCACAGCTCCTCATGACAAATCAATGGAAACATTCTGCAGAGAACAATGATCCCCTTGGGTTATTTTAAACATCACTTTATGTCTTCCCTACCTGCTCTGCTCCCTAATTGCTCTTTCTGAAACAGTGTCATTCACAACTGGATTATTAATGAACTTACAGGGAGCCCAGGGGGTGAATGAGGGAGGGGGCTTTCGGGGGAGGACTTGGGGGGCCTGAGGGCCTGGAACAAGGCCAGCCCTGAGGTTTTCACTTCTCCAAGAAAGTTTACTGAGTTTCCTTAGCAAACAGGAAATCACTGAACTCAGGTTGTACTGTCCACCTCAAAAGAACATTGCAAGTGTGTGATGACCCAGAGGAATTCTTTAAACCAGACTGCTGGGACTTGAAATAACTGTGCAGCACCCCAAAACTCCCCAAACTTAAACCTTGTCTGCACCCCTGCTGGCTGACCCTGGGCTGCCTAGGGCTCGAAGCTGAGGCTGAGAAAGCTCAGGAAACAAGGCCCTTTGTGGAGAAGAGAATTCTATTGTTCTAAAGCCAGTGTTCAGGGAGTGTGGATTCTAGAGAATGTTTTGGTATGGGGTTTTTCCCTTTGTTAACTTTCTCTTCTCTTCTTGGGGGGTGGGGAGGGGAGTAGGGCTCTCTAGAGCAACTTAAAAATAGTTAAATCCATTATCTTGTTAAAAAAAAAAAAAAAAGATGGTGCTCAGAGGGCTGGGGCCTTCAGCCCCAGAAAGAGGCTTGAACTGGAGGATAGAAGGCACCTCGGCGTGTTTTGCTTTTCATTTTCGCCATTACACCTCTGGAGAGCAGCCCCTGTCTGGGTCCTGCACACTTCAAGCAGTGACAGATGTCAGCGGAGCTACGACCACTTCCTTCCTCCTGAGCCTCACCTCCGTTCTTTTCAGAAAGAGGAGATGATAGGAGGCCACGTCTCAGGCCACAGCCCCCAAGCTCCCACTGATTCCCGCCCCCCTTCCCAGCTGGGGAACCTGCCCCGGCTAACCCGTCCCCAGGGCAAGGCCTAGTTGGGCTACTTAACGTCCAAGGAAGCCTTCAGATTCAGGCTGCCCAGGCCCTCAAGGTAGGAGACCTGACTTTCTGGCACTGGTACTAATTCTGGGTGACCTCGGGCAGGTTACTGCTCCCCTCTGGGCTTCATGACGCCCTTCCGTTGAATGGGAGCAAGAATACAGTCGTGGGCTTCTCCCTTTCCGCGTTTGGTGGTAGTGAGAAGGGGGCGTGAGGAGGGGGGCAGACCATCGGGAAGACTGGCCATGTCCCATCGCCTTCGATTTCCCACTGCTCAAAGGAGGGGACCGCACCGCCCTAGGGCGCCGGCACCCTCGGGCGAGCTCCCTCGCCAGGCAGAGGAGCCGGGTGACCGTGCCCACCCACTTCCCGCGAGCTCAGGCCCCGCCTACGGGGAGGAGCCGAGGGGCGGCGCGGAGGCTGGCGGCCGGGCTCAGCCCGCTTCTGTCGCTGCACGGGCAGCTGCGGCTCGGGGACTGACTGACGGAGCCAGGGCCGGAGCCGCTCGGGGCCGCGCGAGGGAGAGCGGGTGAGTTCCCCGGCGGCACCGCCCCTCCCTGCTGGACCCGGCGGGGATGAGGATCGCGGCGGGGAGGTGGTCCCAGCCGCCGAAGGTCTGGCTGGGGGTGTGTGGGCGCGTGGGCCAAGGGCCGGCGGCTGGAGGGAATTGGGGGAGGGGGCACTGGAACGGCGGGTGCCGCGAGCTCAGGCCAGGGAGTCGGGCTGGAGTGGGGGCGTTCTCCGGGTCTGGCGCGCCGACGACGAGGCCGGGGTAGGGGGCGCATCGGCAGGCTGTTGGTTGGGGCCGCCGTGGCCCGATCTTGGGGCAGCCTGTGGGATTTCGGCTGCTTCTGCCCGGGGGCGCAATGCCGGGAAGCGGGAGCCACAACCAGCATCAAACAGCCCGGGCGTCCAGCCTCAGGGCCCGGCATGGGGGCGCCGCCCCCTCTCGTGGTGGCGCCAGGACCCCGCAGGGAGCGCTTCTGCCCCAGCGGGAAAGGTCCCCAGGGCAGGCACCCCCGCGTGCGGACCAGCCCCGCCGCCGGCTCCAGCTGACAGCGCCCGCTGGACCCGGGAGACCCCGCGCGCTTCTTCCCGGTGAGAGGTGCGCCCGGCCTCTCCAAAGGGCCTCCGTGCGCGGGCTGCTGGGTCCCCCGCGCCAGGAGCGCGCCTCTCCTCCCGAGTCCCGCGCCCCGACTCCGGCCGGAGGAGCGCCCTCGAGCGCCTGGGATGGGCAGAACCCGTGCAGCGCGCCCCGAGGAGGTCGCGCAGAGGGGTCTCCCCAAGGTCATCAGGAGCGCCCAGGCTGAGCTGCTCAGACCTCCCCGAGTGGAAAGCAGGGAGGGGGAGGCGCCCGCTTCCCGCCTCCTTCCCTGAGGCAAACTCCCTCCCTCCTCCACCACCTCCCCCAGTCCGGACCCGGCTTCGCGGGAGCTGCTGCTGATGCAGCTCCCAGCCCCGAGCGGATGACTGAGCCGAGGCGAGCTTTGAATCCGGTGCTCCCGGGAGGGCCGCGCGAGAAACCTGGGACCCGGGAGCGGAGAGAGAGGTGGCTGCATAAGCGCTTCTCAGAACCGAAAGCCGAGCTGCTTGCGCGCCCATGTGATTGGATTCCACATAATGGGCCCCTGTTCTCGCTGTCAGAAGCGCCCACCAGCTCCCCGCGGCCGCGGGAACCAGGTGCCGCCTCTGAATCGCCCTCTGTGGAGGACCCAGGGCCCTGAGGTACCAGGCGCCCTTTCCCGCAGGGCTCTCTCGGGAAGGGGCCTGTCGTTAGCCACCTGAACCCGCGTGGTACTTTCCTGTGTGCCCTGCCATTTCCTGCGGCTGGTGAGACACCGAGGGGGAAAAACCCTCCATCTGGGAGGCCTCCCCCTAGGCTGGTAATAAAGCGTCTTAGCTCAGCCAGTGACTAGCGCTCCCCCGGAGGGCAAGGCACTTGGCCTCTGGGAGCCTCAGTTGCCTCTAGGAAATGGGGCTAATAATCAGGTAGTGGGCAGGGGTGGTGAGGGGCCCCATGTGAAGTGTGTGGTGCCGTGGAGCGGGACAGGAGGAATGCTCTTAGGTAAATACTGGTGACTTTCATAATGCTTTTGAGTGGGGCGTGTCTCTTCTTTTAGGCAGGAGCAGAAGTAGAGTTCTGGTGGGTGGTTCTGCAGGGGCAGGGGGAGTTTCCACATCTTCTTCCCTCAGCTCCGGTGGTAAGGTTCCAGCCTGCAGGCGGCTTGTGGGCCCTGGGGAGTCCTTTCAGTTCCCTGCCTGCTCACAGGGCCAGTCCTACACACATCCCCCAGCCCCCACCCCTTCCCTCCCACCTGCCACCAGGGTGTTGGAGGCAAGATGTCACCCAGGCTACTCCGACATTTAACTCTGCACCTTCCCCTCGGCTGGAGTCTACCCACCAGTGTCCCTCACCCTGAAACCTTTCTGACCCTTCTGGTCCCAGCCTCTGGAGTGTCTCCTTCAGGAAGGCCAGCCCATCCTTCCTATTCGTCTCTCAATCTCCTCTCACTGGGACGTTCACCTGCATGTCTCTGGTTAGTGTGTCGGGGCTCCTTGCATCCTGGTGCTCTCTGGACCTCCTCTGCATGCGTGGAAGGACATGCAGGCAAGGCCAATGTCGGTACTTGGTGCTGGAGTGAAGGTTAAATTCTAATCTAGCCACTAAGTCTGTTTGGGAGCCTGACTGACATGGGGGAAGAGGGTGCTGACACAGGAAGGTGGGACTTCCCCTGAGGCAAGAACCTTGCTGCAGAGCCCATTTAGACTCTTTGGAAACTAGGGCCTCGGGTTCTTCTCAAAGCCAGCTCCATCCCCAGAATGACCTTTCTCTGGCCAGCAGAGGTTGCAGCTAGCCTGGTTTTGCAGATAGCAGAAGGCACATTCCTGGATTCATGCGCTGTGCTTGGACCCTCCGGAACCCCACCCAACCTTGCCCCCTTCGCCCAGGTAGCTGCCCCAGTCTGCACCCTGCCTGCACCCAGGACTTGAACCATTTGGTGTATAGTGGGTCCCACAGGGCATTTTTCCAGCAGAGACCAGGACAACCTTCTTTCCCTGAGCACATCTTAGAGACTGGGCTCAAGGAGAGCTCCAACAAACAAGCCTGCCTCCTACAGAAAGCTACAAAGTAAGAAGAGCAAGGGCACCACCAGACAGGTCTAGTTCAAATGATAGCTCTATCCTTACAAGCTCTGTGATGCTAGGTAAATTATTTACCCTCTCTGAGTCCTGGTCTTCTCATCTGTAAAATGGCAGCAATAGTAATGTCTACGTCGTGGGGTTGTGAGGATTCTGTGAGACCGTAACGCATAGAAGGTGCTTAGTACAGCACCCAACGCGGGCAGGAATGCAGGAAATGACTGTTGTCACCAGCACCACCATTTCCTCCTTTGCCCTGGGCTGTCAGAGGTCCTACCGCCTCCAGTCTGGGGGTGTCAGGCCTCTTCCCTCTCAGGACTGGGGAAGCCTCTCGGCCGGGGAGGCCTGATTCCTGGGAACCGGAGTCCAGCCTGGGCCTGTCCCCAGGAAGTCTGCGAGTTAGCCTCTCCCCCCCCCGGGCTGCCGTTTCTCAGGATTTGTGGATTCATTCACTGGATGTTTACCCCATTCTAGACCTTGTACTTAGGACGGGATTTCAAGATGAATCAAGCAGCTCAGGGCCCCCTCTGCGAGGGAGAGGCTGGCCTGGAAACCGAGATCGAGGACAGTGTGGGAGAACAGCCTCACTGACAGGAAGAGGAGTGGAGAGTAGGGTGGTGGGTGGACAGGAGCCCGGGCCAGCAGACCCAGGCTTCACTCCTGACTCTGCCGCCTTGCTGCTGGGGGGTGACGGGCAGATGCTCAGCTCAGGGCCTTTTAGATATTAATCAGAACTTTGCACATGTTAGTTGCTATTATTACTAGTCTATGATGACCAGTAACAGGTCGGCAAACTTTGCTGTGGGAGCACAGTTGAGGCCTTCAGAGACAATTTTGCAGGTGGCGGGTAGCAGGGGGCGGGCAGGCTGAGCAGAGGGAGCAG
Organism: Zalophus californianus; assembly: GCF_009762305.2. Taxonomy (NCBI): domain Eukaryota; kingdom Metazoa; phylum Chordata; class Mammalia; order Carnivora; family Otariidae; genus Zalophus; species Zalophus californianus. Next base: position 119,323,019 of record NC_045602.1, read on the forward strand.
CTTGCACAAATGCACAGGGGCTCGAAAGTGCAGCAGGGTGTCTCTGAGGGCGGTGGGCGGGAGGGGCAGCTGGAGCACCATTGCCATGGGGCGTCACGGAGGCAGGGCGGCAGGCGAGGCCAGGGCGGTGGGCAGAGGCCATCCCACCAAGGGGTCCCAAGTGATTAAATGCTCGCTGATCCGAAGCAGGCATCCTGTGGCCCGTGGAGGGTCGTCTGACTGCACACCCGAGGAAGTCCACGATTAACTTCGGCACGGGAGGGCTGGCCGGCACTCCTCTGCCAATAGGTAACAGTTCCTTCTTCCTTCTCCTGGGAAGTCACGGAGATCCCCTCATTCTTCCCGAGATGCTTTTCCTACTTCTGCACCTGTTTCTCCCTCCCTGGGACTCGGTTTCTTATCTGAAGGAAGGGGATGTGGGTGGAAGAAGTGTCGTGATTTGGCTCCTTATTGATTATAATATTGTACCAAGTGCTTTCCTGGATGCTGGTCACCATCCAAGGTCTTTGCTTGCATTGCCATGGAATCCTCGTAGTGACTTACTGAAGTGGATGCATTTATCCCCGTTGCACAGAAGGGGACACTGAGGCACCGAGGGTGAGGCGATTTGCTAAAGGGTGTGTAGCTCCTAAGTGGCAGGAATTCATGTGTGGGGGTCTCCGAAGCTGCTATGTGCTGTCCTGTACCATTTCATTCATGTTCCTTCTAAATATCTAAAGCTGACTGCAGAACGTCTGACTTCTTTCACTATCTACCGTTGGATGCTGGGCAGTAGGCACCTTGGAGATGGGTCACAGTGGGGTGTGCTCTAGGTAACTGGACACTGCCCCATTCTCTCTCTGCCCTGATTTTTGGGGAGGCCCTGGGTGCAGGCACGTGGCAAAGGGGAGGAGGTGTTCCTGCATGTCTCAGAGTTCAGGCGGCATTTCTCGGCCCCGCAGGGTCCCCCAAACGTGCCTTGAGGCAGGCGGTTTGCAACTTGATTGATGTGCCAGGTGGTGGTTGAGTTCCACCGTGACCCCCAGGAAGGAATGAGTCTTTTAGGATGGCTAGTCAGAGCATCACGTGACCCTACCTGTTTTCAGAAGGCAATGGCTCAAATTTCCTTTTCCTTTTCTGAGGCAGACTTTAGGTTCAAATCCCAGTTCTGCCTTCCACTGGCTTTGGGACCTTGGGTGATTTCTTCACTTTCTTGAGCCTTAATTTCTTCATCTGCAAATACAGATCATATATACCTTACATATATACGCTATTCAGCATTGTCACGAAGATTTGTAACCATACAAAGAATATCTGGCTTCCGTGTCGTAGATAATATCGTTGGTGTAATATCCACAACATTGACCTCCATGGTACTTATCGTAATTGTGATGATCTGGTTATTTGTGGCCATTACTCTTTTAGTCTGTCTCATCCACTAGACCAGTGGTTCACATCTGGGAGCAGTTTGGACCCCAGGAGTCCTTTGGGAATGTCTGGAGACATTTTTGGTTGTCACAACTGGGGAGGTAAAAGGGGGGAGGACCGGTGGGTACAGACCAGGCCGGGATGCTGCTCAGTGTCTTACATTGCACAGGATGGCCCCTCACCGCAAAGGACTGCCCGATCCCAAATACCAATAGTGCCGAGGCCGAGAAAAGTTGCATAGGACTGTGAGCCCCATGAGGTCAGTGACTGTGTCTAATTCATTCAGCTCTGTGTCCCCAGTTGCCCAGCATGAAGCCCGGTACACGGGAGACAATCGATATGCATTAAAGGGATGAATGAGGACTTGGAAGGCCTTGTGTCCTCTGGAGTCCCGGAGGTTTGGCCTGTAGGACATTTTGAATGGGCAGAAGAGATTTAGATGAACCTGAATGGTAAACGGCCAATTGGTAATTCAGGCCAAAGATAGTCCGACCAAGCTATTTTCCTTCCCACGCAGGTGCTGGGGAGCCCAAATGATCATTGCTGCATTCACCAGTGCATTCTGGTCATGTGGGTATGGGACCCACATTTATCTGGACAAGCAGGCTAGGGCACGGGGACGTCGGTGCTGACAAGGAGTGTCCTGTCGCCCGGGCCCTTGGGATTTGCCAAGCTGGGGCACAGCTGCTGTTACCTTCCTGTTTTTCCCTTTCTGGTGGAATGAAGGAAACCCACTGAATGGCTGTTTTCCCACTGACATTTACAGCAACGTGATCGGCCTTGGATTAATGAGGTCAAGTTCCAGTGTGAAATCTGCCCAATAACTTGAAGCCTGGCCAACAGGAAGACGTGGCTTGTTTTCTTTGGGCCATTTGATGTCTTTGGATGGCTTTGGCCAGGGAAGCAGGGGTCACAACTCTGTACAAAAGAAGGGAATGTTTCATGCCCCAGAATTATAGAGGCTGGAGCTGTTGTCTCTTTTTCAATTTACTGGGAAGGTTTATTTTAACGGGGACTCGGAAATAGGTAACTTGTTTAAGCAGAGGTTCACCGTGGGCCCCAGCTGGCTGCTGAGCATGGATCTGGGCTATGAGAGCCTGTTTTTCTGGGGCTCTCTGAGGGTTTGAAGGAGAACATTGGCCCCAAAGGGTGCTTGGACAGGTTAGAGGAGCACATCAGTTAGAACTTATGCAGATACGGGGAGGGATCTTGGACATATGCCTCAAACATGCTCACGAACCATCTTGGGGTTCCTGTAAAATGCGGAATCTCCTTCAGTAGGTCTGAGTCTTGCGAGTCTGCATTTCTAACAAGCTCCCAAGGGGGAGCCAGTCCGCTGGCTTGTGAACTGCACTTCGAGGAGCAAGGGTCTGGGGAACCCCACGTCTGCAGGTGAGGGGTCCCTGGTGGGAGCCACACAAACACAAGCGCGCTCCGCGCGCTACGCCCGTTGGCCTGGCCATCTGCTGGGCCAGCAGGCTCGCGACGCGCATGTTTATTGCTTCCCTTCTCTGTGTGCCGGGGTCTGGGAGCAAACATGGAAGCGAGGCTGCTTGCTCCCAAGAGCAGGAACAGGTGTGACTAGGGCTTCCAGCAATGTGCGTCCAGGGACACCCTGTTCCTGGGTCATCTGATCACCTGGGGCTTGTTAAACGTACAGATTCCCGGGCCCTCACCCAACCCAGCTGTATCCCAACCAGCCGGGCCCTGGGAATCTGTATTTTTAAAAAGTGGGTCAGGTGCTTCTGATTCTCGGCTAGGCTGGCGGAGGGGATGCCGGCAGGAAGCAGCGGCGACAATGTGGGCAAGTGCATTGCTCAGCAGGCGTGGTATGGAAGGTTGTGAAGTTGTGTGCTGCTCCACGGCACCTGGCGGAGGGAGGGGCCCAAACCTAGCCTGCTCTGCTTGCCAAGCTCTGCACCCTGCCGGGTTGCATCTGTCTGGAAGGAAGGGCACCTTTTTTTAAATAGTGATAATAATCATCAACATTTGGTACTGATTGTGAGCCAAGCACTGTCTATTGAACCCTTTTAGTCTTCCTGGCAAACCGAAGAGGTGGCATTACCACTACCCTGATTTTACCGCTAAGGAAAGTGCGGCACAGAGAGGTTCAGTGACTTGCCCCAGGTCACACAGCCATTAAGTACAGGAGTCAGGATTCGAATACAGGACATCTGGCTTCAAGGTCCTTACACTTAAATCATTACATTCTCTGGCTTTCCTTTGGGCAAAAATGCTGTTGTGTTTTGTGGGGCTGTCCCAACTCTGAGGGAGTGCCTTTTTCGATTTCTTTCCCAGATGGGGGAAAGGCTCTCAGGGACCTTGGCTGCTCCTGGAGTCAGACCTGGGCTTGATCCCCATGTCTACCACTTCCTGTAATCTTGAGCAAATTACTCGTTCACCTCACTGAGCCTCAATGCCCTACGTGTAGAATAAGAATAATAATAGCATGAGATGATGTGATTAACCATCTAGCTCCACACACAGGATGCACTTGATACATATCAGCAATGCTTACTACATTAGTATCGGCCCGTGTAGACGGGGTGTAGACGGCTTCACAGCGGAGGGATAGGTGTGCAGAGCCCTGTGTCATATATGTCCCTGGAGGGTGAGCGGGGGTTGCTTTGCTCATCCAGGTTACTTACTTCTGTCTATGACTTACCGAGGCATCCCTTCCTTTGCTTCTTGGCCCTGGTTGGAGGCCCCATGTCCATGCCAGCCTGGTGAGTTCTCAGAATTTCTTGGCTCCCAGACTGACTCAGAGTCTCAGTCAGAACTGGCCTTATTTCCTCTCCTCCCAGAGCAAGTAAAAGGCACGCATGCTCACACTTATTTTCTTCAGGGCTCTTGGCCCTTCTCGGTGACTGGTCCTGTGTCCAGGCTCCTTTCTGGAACTCTGTAGACATCATTGGCTCCCCCATGAACTGGACAGAGAGCCAATGTTGCCTTATAGACATTGCCTATTGCCTTATAAAGAAATAGGGAAGATTTTCCCCCAAATTTCATTAGTTTTCTCCTTTCACATATAAAGCCAAGCTTTTGTTTTCTTATTGCTGTATTTTATGCTTTTTAATTATAAAGAGAATACAAAATCATTATTAGCATCCAAACAGTACAGAAATGTGGAAAACAGAAAGTAAAATGTCCCCAGCCCTCATCCCCAGCCACTCATTACTTTTCCCCAGAAGGAATCCCTGGATTTTATTTTTTAATCTTTCCATAAATTTCTTATATACATACAAACCCATATTCATTTATGTGTCTACCCTTTTTTCTCTTTAACACACCTCTGCAGCACTCTTGTAAAACTTCCTTTCTCCGCTCGGAGTGCATGTCAACATGTAGAGATACATAGCTCGGTCTTCAGGGCTGTGCTGTATTGCAGTAATAAACACGTGTTATAATGGATTTTCTAGTTCCTTGTGACAGTTAAGATGGTTTCCAGTTTTTTCCTGCTACAACTATGGTGCTGCACTATCCCTCTGGTGCGGAGTATCTCTTTGTCCACTGGCCCGAGGTTATCCCTGTGGAAATTTCCCTGCGGTTTGAACTGTGATAGGCATCGTCAAATTGTCCTCCCAAGAGTCCAGGCCGCTTTCTATTCCCTCAAGAGTGTGTGCGAATGCCTCTTTCCCCATCCCCTTCTCCAAGACTGTGTGGTAAGCCACTTTGATTTTTGCTGGTCTGATAGGAATAACTGGAGAGAATGTTTCTGAGTCTGGTGCCACATTAATACAGATTTTATAACCTTTTAGACAGTGCCTACATAAGGATTGTTAAATATTCAAGAACTACATTTTACCTGGCCTTATGATTGGAATTAGAGATATAAAATTAAATGAAGCTGGTTTCTGCCCTCAAGTTGATCCCTGTCTCCTGGAGGAAGCAGACACGTGGAAAAATCAAATCAAAACAAAGCAGTGCAGTTCAAGTGTGCCAGAGGAATGCATAAGCTAAGCTAACTCTTGCTCGAGAAACTCTATCTTCATGAATACACAAATGAATTTGTAAAATACACTATGTCCTGGGGGAAGAGGGGGTACTTGAAATCCTCAGAAAAAAAATGACTTGGTTAGAAGCAGAAGAATCCTGCAGCTTACCCCTAGTGGGGAGAGCAGAAGAGGTGGGCAGTTAGGAAGTGGGGCGGGGAGGTGGTGGGGGGGACTAGGTGATTTTCAGAGAGTCACTTGGGTGGTTTCTGGCTTTAGTAATAGAAACCCGTCAGTCCAAGGAAGGTGGTGCAGAAACCCAGCTAAGTTTGTAGCGCTCATCACCCATTACTCACACCCGGGCCAATGTGTACGTTAGTGCAGAAACAGTGAGAGCAAAGGAGCAGGAAGCTGGACTTGAACACCCACAACCCTGGGGCTCACAGAGGCTGGCGTTTTGTGGCAGGAGTAGGCTGTTCCCCCAGGAGGTACAAGGAGGCGAGCTCTGGACGGTGCCCGCTGTAGGGCAGATGCACAGAATGGGTGTTCCGTGAAAGAGAGGACATCAAAGATGTCTCTGCCTCGTAAAGGGGACTCCTACTCGAAGAGAACCAATTAGAAAGGGGTATGATCCCCTAATCTACCCACCTGTGGAGAGCCACACCTTAGCTGTACATTTTCTTTGGGTCACTGTCCCGATATCTCTTCATTCTCTTGGGACGGCTTAAGAACAATAAAAAGCAGGGAACAGTTGAGAAGATCTGAAACTGGACTTTGGGATGAACATAAGCATCATTTTACAACAGATCACCTAAGCAGGGGCACACAGAGCCCGTTGGACGGCATGCAGAGTCGAAAAGAGACCATGAAGCCAGGGACAATCCTATGCTGCTCCCCACCTGCACCCCCCCACCCCGTGGAAGGCAAGGCAGGGGCCTGGGAGGTGTGTCCTGGGTGGGGCCCTCAGTATGCCCCCACATCCCCCATCAGCCAGATCTGTTTTGTCTGGTTTGATTCTCCAGCGCTGGTTCCAAGCCAGGATCACTCCTTATGACCCAAGGATGGAATAATCTCAGCGAATTTTCAGTCTCTGGGTCTCCTGCCCTACTGTCTACCATCTCCCACGGAATACCTACTATGTGCTGGGGTGGCTGTGTGGTGGGATGTAAAGGTGGATGATAGATATCCCTTGCCTTTCGAGAGCATCTGGTCCAAGGGAAGAGGCAGATCTGAAACTAACAATTACTACAAAGTTCAGAGCGCCGCAGGAGAGATGTGGTCATGTGCAGAGGAGGAGAAACAAACCCATTTGGCACAGGGCAGATAAAGAACAACCCGGAAGGAAGAAAAGGAGCATTGAGACAATATTGTGTAAGTGAGACAAGGCAAATGTTGAGCACCGTGCCTGGAAAGCACTTAAGGGATGACAGATACCATCATCCCAGCATTTGTACCAGCTCTTAAAGAACGAGGTGTTTGCCGGGTAAAGGGAAAGAAGGGCATTGCCATCCCATGGAACGGAATGAATGAAGGTGTGGAGAGTGGGGTATGTGGTGTTGTGAAAATTGTGTGGGCTTCGTAGCAGAGAAATCTAAGTCTGTGTCTCCCAATCCTGGTTTCTAGTTGTGACTTTGGGCATGTCAAGATGAGCCTCCATGTCCTAATCTGCCGATTAGGAATAATCCTATCTGTTTTTAAAGGCTGATTGTGGGGATTAAAGTTAATTTGTGTGTGGTAGCTGGCACATAGCAGAGTCTCAGCATATGGGGGATACCATTGCAGAGGTGTGAAACCATCAGTCTGGTTCAGTGTAGCTGGAAAATGGAGTGTTAGCGGGTTGGGGATGGGGAGGGAGGTTGGGATGGCCAGAGATAAAGCTAAAATGTCGAGGCCAGATACCAGATGGGCTGGACTGTGAGGCTGAGGAGTTTAGACCTGGCTCTGGAGACAATAGGGAGGCATTAAAGGCTTCCTTACCAGGGCAATCCTACAGGATCAGACCTAGTTTCAGAATGAATGCTCTGCCAGTGGGATGCATGATGGGTTGGAAGGTGAAGAATGAAGATGAGGGAACCACTTTGGGAAATGCTGCATTCCATGATCCTGTCTTGGCAACCCAAGGCTTACATTAGTCTAGAAGAAGTTCTAGTAAGTCCTGCAGTCGGGCACTTTCTGGAGAGGCAGATTAAGGCAGTGAGTAAGAACATGGTCTTCAGTGTCAAGGCCAATGTGGATGTGAATCCTAGCCCTGTTACTTATTATTTAACCTCACTGAGCTGTAGTTAACCCTTCTGTAAAATGACAGTTAACAGTACCTTCCTCATAGGCTTGTTGTAACGATGAGTGAGATCGTGTAGATAAAGCACACAGCTTAGCTCTAGGAAGTCAGTAGGTACTCAACAAAAGTTGCTAATTAGAATTTTTAAAATTACATATTTGACCATGAAACCCTTTCTCCGTGTAACACCTATTGACCATCCTTGGAGCTACTGGTGTTCTACAGAAAACATCTTGCTTTAGAGCTTTCTGGAGAAACAGCACCTCTTTTTGCTCCAACAGATAGTAAGGAGCATCGCCAAGTTCTAACACAGTGTGGTTCTTGGATGTACAGTAGACCCAACCAGGGAGCTTTCAAAAATATCAATGCTTGGCTGCACCTGGAACCAATTAAACTAGAGGTGGGACCTACACATCAGTATTTTTTCCCAATTTTAATGATTTATTAAGGTAAAACAAATATAGGAAAGCACACAAACCTTAAGTGAATGGCTCTTTCGCAAACTGAACATGCCCATGTAGCCCATATCCTGCTTAAAAAAATATTACTAGTATTCCTGCAACCCCTTTTATGTCCCTTTCCAGAAGCTCCTCCACCCCCAAACCATGATCCTGATGAATTTTAGATGCATTTTGCCTGTTGTTGAATTTCACGCACATGGAATTCAGAACATGCTTTGTTGTGTGTGTCCGGTGGTTAACATTGTGAGAAGTCCTCCATACTGACGAGTGAGTGATTTTGAATTGCTCACTGTCTTTGCTGTGCAATGTTTCCTTGTGTGACTGTATCATAATTCTTTTCCAGACTGTTGTTGGTGGGCGTTTTGGATAGTTTACACACTTTAGCACAATTACAAACAGTGCAACAGCACTGTTCACAACATTCTTATAAATGCCTTTTTGTGAGTGTATACAGAAATTTCTGTTGGGTATATTTCTAAGAAGGAAATTGCTAGATTAAAGCTGCCGAGCAATTTTTAAAAGTGGTTGTACCAATTTATGTTCCCAGTGTATAAGAATTCTTGCCAACAATTGCTATTATCTGTCTTAAAAGTTTTTTTTTTTTTTTTGGCCATTTTGGTGGATATATAACCAAGTTTGTGAAACTCTTTCCTTTTTTTTCCCCCCCAAGATTTTATTTATTTATTTGAGAGAGAGAGCACGAGCAGGGGAAGAAGGAGAAAGAGAAGCAGACTCCCCACTGAGCAAGGAACCCGATGCTGAGCTTGATCCCAGGACCCTGGGATCAGGACCTGAACTAAAGGCAGATGCTTAACTGACTGAGCCACCCAGGTGCCCCTGTGAACTGCTTTCCTAACAGGTTTTGAAAAAGCAAAATACCCGTTAGTGGAACTGGATAAAGAACGGTTACAGTGGCCAGTGCCTCCCCTTCGACTCCCTCTGATGTCTGTACCCAGAGTTTTGTATCGACCTAATCTGTGTAATCAGCCAGTGGAGGATGGTTTTGCTGTGGAAGGGAAGTGCAGAGGTGCACCAAAGCTGACAGCCTGCCCCTCGTTCCTGTGTGCTTGATGTGGGGCACGTGGTGCCGTCAGGAATGCTCTGAAAACTGGAAAGAGGCCATGGAGGGACTTCACTCTCTTCTTCCAATTTAAGACCTGAAAGAGAAGGGGAGGTCTTGGCGAGTGGCTAGTGGTCTACACAGATGTCAGGTGAAAGATCTGGTCTTTGGGACCAGAGTTTAAGATTTTGTGTTGTGTTTTTGCTCCTCAAAGTTTGCCCGATACCTGGCACTTGGAAGGTACTCAAAATACGGTCACTGAGAAACAAACTGAGGGTTCTAGAGGGGAGGGGCGTGGGAGGATGGGTTAGCCTGGTGATGGGTATTAAAGAGGGCACGTTCTGCATGGAGCCCTGGGTGTTATACGCAAACAATGAATCATGGAACACTACATCAAAAACTAATGATGTAATGTATGTGGTTAACATAACATAATAAAAAAAAAATATGGTCACTGAAGTCAAGATAAGAGAGAACTACGTGACTGTCCCAAGGGGAAAGCACAACTCCCGTGGATGCAGAGAAAGGTGTTGGTGGGGATTTAGCAGATCTGAAAGCTTTGGTTCTCTTCTTTGTAGTGTCTGCATTGTGTCCAATACTTTCTATTTGCTCATTTATTTTCACTTACACCCTCGAGCAAACTTACAGTAGCTGCTTTAAATCCTTATCTGTTAACTCCAACATCTGGGGCCATCTTGGGGTGGATCTCTGTTGATTGCCTTTCCTCTTGAGTTTGGGTCACCTTTTCCTGTTTGTTTTTAAATTTTTTTCCTAGTAATTTTGGATTACATTCTGAACATTATGAGTGAGACTTGAAGAGACCGTTGATTTTATTATGTTCCTCAGAACAGTAATGATTTCCTTTGTTTTATCAGGCAGTTAACTTGACCAAACTCAAACTCAAAACTCAATTTCCCCTGCGTGGGCAACAGCTCAAAATCTTTGTTCAGTTCCTTTGGCCTGAGTTGAACTGCTGGGAACCTGTCCCGTAAATGCACAATTCAGGGAGATTTGGGTGGAGTTTATACCCAGAATTTGGGGCTACTGTTCTGTGGCTGTTTTCTGAGACACCTCTCCTCACTTTCCGGGTGTAGTTACCAAATTCTGCCCCCTAATTGCTCAGACAGGAAGAGTGAAGTTGTAGCCATCATACACACATTAATTGGGGCCTGTCCTTGGGGAAAACCCTGTAAAAACATGGAAGTCGCTCTTTCTTTCTTTAAAGTGTTGACTCCCCGCTATTTTCCATATGTTTGTAATTGAACAAACATAGTGCCTTCTAATAGGTTATGTGTGTGTGTGTGTGTGTGTGTGTGTGTGTGTGTGTGTGTATGTTATAGTTATATGTGAGACGGTAGGTCCGATAAGAACCTTTCCCAATACGAAAAGCAGAAACTTTCTGATCAATGGTTCATTTAGGGACCCTCAGAGCCCCCTTATTTTATGGCAATAAATAGAGTAGGTGGCAATAAATGTTTATTTGTTTATTGAATAAATGCATGAGGCTTTAAATTAAAAAAAAAAAAAAAAGGAAGTGAATTGGGGAGAAAATTGCCAGAAGAAAAATCCCGAGACCAGCTACACCTGGATGGCTCCGGGTATCAAGTAGGGAGGGTGTCCGGTAATTTGCTGGAGTCAATGTTGGGTGGAGGTTGGCAATAATATGAGGGCTGCGGATCGCTGAGAAGAGACCACAGTGGCTCACAAAGTGAACCTGAGTTTTCAACACGAGATGACAAACTCAGTTGTGACAGTATCATCACTTTCATGGGGTCGAGTCCGTGGCTTACGGAGAACTTACCATGTTGAGCGGAAAGACAGCTGGTCAGAGGGGAGGCAGAGGTATGCCTGGAGTTTTGTGCCCTCCCGAGGAGCTGAGGGGAGGGAATCAAAGTGAAGGAACTCTGGCTGGAGATCAAAGAGCAGAGGAAGTAATGTCCAGGCAGTCCCCACTACGGCTTTTGCTCCTCTCTGCATGGTGACCTGGGAGGTCACGGACCCAGTACGGAGAGACTTCAAAGACTACATAATGCACGGAAATGTCTTTTACCAAAACGCAGAGCATCTGGAGACTTCCTGACTTATTCTACTCGATTTCATCTCTCAGAGAGTAGAAGAGAGAAGACAGTTGCTGGGATGAGTCTGGCTCAGGAGCCGCTGGGTGAAGTAAAAATGAGAAAGTGCCTCCCCAGAAAGGGAATGCTGAGCCCGCAGAGGTTTGGAAGACAGGTTTTATGAAATTTAAGCGTGAGATTACAGTTGACCCTTGAACAACATGGGTTGAACTGCATGGGTCCGCATAACTGTGGATTTTTTTTTCCCATTCGGCACAGTCCCATAAATGTATTTTTTCTTATGACTTTCTTTTTTTTTAGATTTTATTTATTTATTTGACGGAGAGAGAGACAGCGAGAGAGGGAACACAAGCAGGGGGAGTGGGAGAGGGAGAAGCAGGCTTCCTGCCGAGCAGGGAGCCCGATGTGGGGCTCCATCCCAGGACCCTGGGATCATGACCTGAGCCGAAGGCAGACGCTTAATGACTGAGCCACCCAGGTGCTCCTCTTATGACTTTCTAATTAACATGTTCTCTCTAGCTTATTTTATTGCAAGGATACAGGATATAATACATATAACATACGGAAGATGTGTTTATGTTATGTTATGTTAGCAGTAAGGCTTCCGGTCAGCAGTGGGCGATTACTAGTTAAGTTTTTGGAGAGTCAAAAGCTGTTATGTGGATTTTTGAAAGTGGGGGAGTCGGCACCCCTACCCCCTGCATTGCTCGAGGGTCAACTGTACATATATTTCCTGTCCCAGCCTCCAAAAGTAACAACAGCTCCAACAGTCAGGGAAGTTATGGCTTTAATCAGTTATCCTCACTCTGCATAGATTTTGTTTTTCCTCCTTCATGGGTTCTTCTTGCTTCCAGTCAGGCTTCTGTGGGCCATCTTCCCTGTCTGACATTTTTTTTTCTCTTCTTTTCAAGTGGGGAAGATATTAAAAATACTAAACCATCACGGCACAGGCTTAGACCAATCAGAAGACAGGCTGGCCTCAACAGCCAGAATATCAGCCCTTCTTACCGGCTCCTTACCTCTGAATCTTTGTTTTCTGCTCTTTGAAATGGGGACAACACTTCCACTGCAGAGTTGGCACAATGGTCCGAGAGCTGCTACCGGGAAAGAGCCTGACAAGTGGAAGGTGTGCCGCGGACAGAAGCTGCCCTTGGTACCCTGCACTCTTTCTCTGGGTTGATTTCGTCTGCACGTCGTATAGCTTTTCTGATGCTACTCCTTAGTTTCATTAAGTCTCTATTTTTTTCCTAAAGATTTTATTTATTTATCTTAGAGATAGAGGGAGAGAAAGAGAGGATGTGAGTGGGGGGAGGAGCAGAGGGAGAGGGACAAGCAGACTCTGTGCAGAGTCTCCACAACCCGGAGATCCCCACTGGAACCAAAACCAAGAGCTGGACGCCCAACCGACTGAGCCACCCAGGTGCCCCACATTAAGTCTATGTTTTACTGTATGCTGACTTCAGCAAGTGAAGTCTTGCATTTCATGAAGAAGATCTTTTAAAGCAATTAAGGTTCTTTTAGGGTTTTCCCTAGTTCTTTCTTCTCCTTCTCCTTTTATGTGTGTAGACTTCGGAATTAAGTGGACCTGGGTTCACATCCCACCTCCACCCCTTACTGGCCGTGCGGGTCAAGGTGTCCGCTCTCCACCGTGCTCTTCCTCCTCATTCTTCCTTCCTCCAGTGTGGGACTTTCTCCTTCAAGTCTAGCACTCTGTTTTTTACTGTCCTCGCTTCCTTGGAATATTCTCTAAACCTCAGTGAACAAACGATATGAAAAACTCTTTAAAATTCCCACCCCTGCTACTTCCAATTTGCTCAGAAGACCCCTGGCCCAAGGGGAGGAGAGAGCTTGCTAATTTCGGAAGTGGAGAGAGGGGTCTTGTTAGGAAGCCGACTACGGTCCCCTTCCTCCTTTATGTTGGCAGTGGTGTGGGACCCATGATGCTTGGAACGGACGAGAAAGTGATCCCTGGATGGTAGTAGTGCCTTTGCCCCCCCTCCTTCAGGAATGGACGCCATCCAGTTACCAGGAGAATGTGTCATCTCCCCGTCTCCAGGGACAGAGCTGAGCCAGGTTGCAGTCAGCTGTGGGAGTTGCCTTCCTTCGCTTGAGCTGGCTCTGCATACTGCTTCCTAGAATCCGGATCTAGTCAATTTAAGGGACGGAGTAATGGAGCACAGTTCTTCCTTCTACCCCCTTGAAATTATTAGAGAAGAGAGGGAGTTATTAGAGAAATTCCTACTGGAACCTAAGGTAGTCTTGATTCTTGTCTACCACAGAGGCCACAGTGATTTTGTATTGTTGTTTGGATGATATTTTGGAATTTGAGGGGCCTTTCCACTCAATCTGATAACCGTCTAGATGTGTGTATTTAAGACTCGAGGATTTTGAACGCTGGCGCAAAGGCAAGTATTGAAATCCAAGGTTAGGCAAGCATGATGTAGAGGCGAGCTAGCTGCATACCCAGTATGCATGCGAGCCACTCCCCACTGCTTTCCCCATGGCAGACATTACTGATTGACCACACCGCTCATTCCTCCTGTCGTCACACGCACACACACACAGACACACACACACACACACACACACACACGGCCCCGGAACCCCTCCCCTCACAGTGCTCCAGGTGGCCATCACCAACCCAAGAGTTGGTGCCACAGAGGAAACTTGGCCCAGGATGTCATGCGGAAAGAGAGGCAGAGGACACAGGCCACTCTGGGCTTGGCCAGTGTGAACGGCCATCGGCTGTTTGATAAATGCATAACCAAGGAGGGCGTTTTGTGGCCACAGGTGGCCTCCTTTGGAAATTGATCCTTCCAGCTGCAAAGGGAGTTTTTTCTCTCCCTGCAAAGAGAGGGGGTGGACCACACTCCCTCAAGCCTGGAGAAACAGTATGTGTAATTTGACTTCTGTTTCCCCGTGCTTAGCTGTTACATAAGCTTCTTTAGAAGGCTGGCTGTTGGATGTAGCACTGTGACTGACTAATGTTCGTAGACCTCATGTCAGCTCTGTGTGTGCCCTATCCTTGGCACCTTCCCTCCGGCCCCTGCAGCCTCCCCCACACTTGACATTCTTATCGACAAGCATGTGGGCCTCTCTGTGGGTTCAGGTTCACGGGGAAAAGCTCAGCATGAAAGACTGGTGTGTTCATGGGTTTTCCTTCACCTGATTGAGCTGTGGTTTCCTTTGAAATTTTCTTGGAGTTGAGCCTGAGAAAGCTGTCTCACCATCACAGGCAAGAAGGAATCCAAAACATCATCAACCAGTATCTACTTCAAATGGCCCTTACAGGCTAGCTAGCTGGGTGGTTACCAAGTTCCAGGCTGCAAATATGTGTGATGGGGTACTTGCTCCTCATACAGGTGATCTGTCTACCAGGTCAGGACTGGGGCTCACTGGGCCAGTCCCACCCAACAGCCCAGATGGGTGGTAGGACCTTCTCTGTCAGCAGCCTCGTGAATGGCCTTGGAGTTCCTGGTGGTGGGACCCCAACACTGTGCCATGGCTGGGCTTTGCACAATTGTCAGTGTTGGACAATTTTTCCTCTTGCCAGGCTGATTCCTACCTCTTCATTTTGCTTGTCCAGGATCTCAGCTCTGCCCTCTAGGGACTTGGAAAATAGCTCATGGCATTTGTTAAGGCCTGGTCCTATACTGCCAATATGGCCCAGCCAGTTCAATCAGAGGTCTGCTGGGCTCTGATTATCCCCAATGCTGGACACAATTCTTTTCCCAAGAAAGTTCAAGTTGCACTAATTACTTGACCCCTCCTTGTTCTTGTTGAACGGTGGGTGCTGAATCCTGACACCCGCCCCTGTCCGGATCCCCCTCAAAGTCTTGCCAAATTGGGTCATAGTAAATGGGCTTCAAGAGACAGTGACAAGTTGGGGGCCAAGCCCAGGGCCACCACTCAGAGGTCTGAATGAAGGAGCACAGCTGGAAGAGGCAGACTTGAGGAGCAGCCCTTGGGGACCTGAGTCCCCCAACAGGCTTAAAACCATAATGCCAGTGTGGGATGACTGTGCTTGAAGTCTAGAAGGTAAATCCCAGAAGGGCTAGGATTGTGAGTCCATAAAATCCCATGAGGATGGGCTTGAGGGTGACAAGGCTAATTTCTAACTCAGATATTTGGAGCACCAAAGGCCCCAGAAGTCTCTTTGCTCATGAGTAAAACATTTTTATACTGGGGTGGGGGTGGGGTTGATGCTGTTATTCAAAGCAGTGTGTTGTGGGAGGGTGGGGGCATACATCCTTTAGGAGAGAAAGTGGGTCCCAAGTGAGCTCCCAGGAGGAGGGAAAGCCAATGCTGTTTGTTTTGTTTTGGTCTTCTCCTCGAGCTCAGCCGCACAGGAAGCACGAGGAGAGCGCACTCTCCGGCTTCCTCTAGGCTGCAGCCAATATTGTGTGGAGAAGAATGGCTGAAGAACAAGAAAAAAATCTTAACATTTTCTTTTGACGGTGTGAACTTTGAGACACTGTCTGACTCATGTTTTAAAGACTCTTCAATTTGAATTCACCTTCCTCCGTGTTGTTTTTCTCAAGGCACTAGGCTCGAGTCCAAAGATGTGTCAACCAGCTGCCCCCCTGGGATTGAGGAGTCTCAAGGCCCTGGGCCCCCTTCTCCCCTCTCGGGGGGTGGGGCTGCTGACAGAACCCAGCTTTGGCCTCCCCACCCTTCCTCAAGGCTGGCCTTCAGCTGGGGGGATGCGGGGGTGGGGTGGGGGGAAGTGGCCGTATCTGGAACTGTGCCCCCAGCAAGAGGCCACTCACCCTGCTTCGGACAACAGTTCCTTCCGGGGTCCCCCTTCCTGCACCCCGAAAAGCAGCATTGCTGTCCGTTAGGGTACTTTGGGCTACAGGAAACTAAATTCAGTTCAACTAGCTTGAACAATAAAGAGGATTTTGTTGCTTTGGATCACCGAAGTCGAGAAGCCCCTAAGTGAAAGGACCCCGCTTCCCCTCCTCTGACTCCCAAGTATTGGCTTCACCCCAAGGCTGGCTTCCGGACGCAACATGGGTTCATGCTTCCACTTCGCGGGCAACGGGAAAAGAGAGCGACTGACTGGGGCCAGTGTAAGTCCTGTGCCTCCCCGCCAGCCAATCAGCAGGGTGGGGCTGAGGCCTTTGCTGACAGGTTCTGGCCAATCAGGGTCCAGCCCAGAGTAATGCTAGGGCCTCTACAAAGACCACCAGCAGTCGGTGTCTTTCAGCGGACCCATGCCTTTCTTTTCCTGTTTCCCCAGAGGCGTATCATTGCCCGAACAGCACCCCTGTAATGGTCTTCTTTTTCAATTTCGAGGAGGAGGGGGTTCTATAGTGTCCTCCCCAGTCCCTCGTCCACCCCCAGCACACTTCCTCACCCTTTCCCCTCGAGGCTCAGCTTCTGGAGGGCAGCCCCTGCTTCCCTAGGCGTGCGCTGACTTGGTTTCTCCCTGAGCCGACAGCAAGCGTTAGCGGATGCGCCGAGACGAATCAAGCTCAGACTTTGTCGGACAGGAACCAGACGCTGAATCAAGGCTCACCCCCAAATGCCTGTCCTGCCCCACTGAGGTCAAGTGGCTTGGCCTCAGACTTCCCGCTGCCCACACTCAGGCTATTTTGTTTCATCTGCCTGACTTCATACAGCCACTTGTGGGAAAATTAAGTACCCTGCCCTCTTTCCCCCTTGCTTCTGATTTCTCTTCTCATATCACACACACTTCCTGGATATAATCTCATCTCACCTCAACCTGGCCTCTGCAGACCATTTCCACACCTGCCTTGTCAGCCTGGCGGCTCCACTGACTCGTGGCCCCACGTGCCCAGTTCTCTGTGGGATGGTCTGTATGGATGTTCCCACAAAACACCAGGCTCAGTATTTCTCCAGGGAGCTGGTTTTCCTCCACATGAGGTCCTCCTTGGGGATCCCCTGTAAGTGTTGATGATGTTGCTCTCCCAGGTCCTGACAGTTGGGGCTGCGTCCCTAACACCATCCAGGGTTTCCTCTGGAAGTGCGGACAGGTGCCCCCGGGTCTCAGAGGGGGCCAGGCCACAGCCCCTAGGAGGCAGGACTTCTGTGGGCTGCCCCAGCACCCAGGCAGGTGCCCTGTCTTGGGGGCCGCCCAGCTGCTGTCTTAGCATCATGATGGCAATTCTTTAATTAGACCAAGCAGGGTTTTCTCAGACGGGGGTGGGAGGAGGTGTGTGGGTCTATTGGGGGAAACTAGGTCACCTGAAAACCGGCAGTCAAGAGGGAGCTGTCCTGGAGCCCCAGCTCCAGGGAACCCAGAGGGGTGAGGCAGGAGGGGCTGGCAGGGAGAGCGGAGTCAGAGGAATATGTGCTCTGGCCCCTTTTACTGGCCCTTGGGAGGCATTGTCCTCGCCTTGCTCCAGGGGGCTGGGTAGCTGCCCTTAATTCCTTCCTCCCAAGCAAACTGCCCTAGTCAAGGAGGGCATTGCAGTGAGTGCCTTCTGTCTGGCTGAGGCCTGCTACCATGGGGCCTGGGGAGGGCGTACTGCCCTGGGAATCAGACCCATGGCTTGCGGTTCTGCTCAGTCTCTGTCTCCTTGGAGCATGTTCCCCACTCCCTCGTGCCTCTGTTTTGTCTTCCATCCAATCGTCAGGGACTATGCCTGTCTTCTGCCCTGCTGTACCCCTAGCCCTTAGCACCGTCCTGGCATGTGCTAGATGCCAGATAGATATTTGTCAGATGAAATCGTCAATTCATATGAGCGTTTCTCTTATAAAATTTTCATTGAGGATCAGTAGCCAGGTGGATTTCCCAAATGCCAATCACTTACAGTTTTTGCCAACATTAAATCCCATCATTATTTCATTTTTTTTTTTTTTTTTGGCTACCACCTTGCTAGTTTTCCACTGAAATAGATTTCCTTAAGAGGGAAATTTTATATCCCTGCCATAAGTAAACAGTAACTGTGAAAACTAATCCACAGAAAACAGAACAATGTTTTTGCGTTCTATCCCAGATGCCATTGCTTGCCCAAGGCTATGAGCCTGAGGCCCGCCTTCTCTTTGTTTGCAAGGGAGAGTGACATGGTTATAAGGATGGATGTTTAAAAGTCTATTAGTACCCAACTGACACTTTCTTCTGGGGAGAGTCCAATAGATGAAAAAAGAAGTGAAGAACATGACTTGCTTTCTGTGAGTCCATGTTATGTGAAATCTTGTTGCATACTTTTGAAAATTCCCTCGGAGTGGATTCTCTTTCCACATTTAGGGAAACACTTGGCTGAGATGATGGGTGGTGGTGGGGGGTGTCCTTAGAAAGGATTAAGGGCTTTAATTAACAGGGTAAGTGATTGGTATGCTTAGTCTTGTCTTTAGTCTTGGCAGGGTTTTGGTACCTCCCACTTAGTAGGTGATCAGTAAACACTCAATAGTGCAAAAAGGAGTAACTGTATGCAGAATGTTAGGGCCCAAAGTGATCTCACAGAATACTCAGACCGATCTGGCAAAAGTGGAAATGGTGTTCTCTGGTGCGTGATGGAGAATCTGCCACCTCCTGAGACCACAAGCACCTTGCTGACTTGCTTGCTGGACTGCTCTGGAGGCTGGGTGTCTGTCTTTCTGGTGCACAGCACTGCTCCCCTGCACCCAGGGCCTGTTCTTCAATGGGGAGATACATAGACTTTCTTCTCTTTCTTTCTGGATATTTGCAGAATGCTGTCTCATTCTGCTTAAGACAGGGCTTGCAAACTCAGGTGACCACAGGAGCTAACAAGTGATGCCAATTAGTGAAGGAGGTCAGGTGGGGTAATGGGGGTGGTAGTGTCCCCACCTGAACGGGACAGTCCTGCTCCATATCTGCAGATTGTTACCATAGGAGCCCGGCGTGGCCAGGTGCTGAGATGGTCTAGGAAAACCTGAACATCTGATTTCGGGTATTAAAGCTTCAAGTTTTAAATGTTAGCAATACATTACTATATTATAAAACATGGTGTGGTCCAAAGCCCAACCAACAAACCAGCCAAACGTGGTGTGCACCTGGGGGCTTCCTGGTTAAGTCTGGCCCCTAGTCACATACTGCTCACCGCTGCCCCGAAGACTTCTGTTCTTTCTAGGCTGAGCAGCCCCATCCTCCTCAAGCCATGTTTGTGGGTGTCGGTTCCTGGAGTGGGTGTCGGTTCCTGGAATTCCTTCCATGATGATCAGCCCCTCTGCCTGCCTTTGAACATTGGCAAGCTCCCTCTTAGCCCATGTCTGTCCTTTTCATCTGGCAAACTCCTACTCATCGTTTCAGATTCAAATCAGTTGTCCCCTACTCTGGAGAACTTTCCTCATCGCCTCAGGCAGACTGGCCCTTCCATTTTCTAGCTATGACATGATGTTGGGTAAACTGCTTAATCTCTCTGTGCCTCAGTTTCCTTCTCTGTGAAATGGGGATGATGATAGTACCTACCTCATTAGATTGTCAAGAGGATAAAAAGAATTTATAGATACACTGATAGATAGACAGACAGACAGAGGTTTCTAGATGGCAGAGCTAGTCCCTGATCCATCTCTGAATCAGGGCTTGTCACAGAGCAGGTGTTCATTAGATGTTAGATCACTTGAGGAAGTGGGAAGAAGTAACTATGTGATCCACTAGCTCCCAATGAGGTCTGTCATGATATGATGTGGTTGGGAATTCAACTCTTTCGAACTCCTTACTTTTTAAAAAGGCAACCAAAATATCTGTCTAAATGGCTAAAATGCAAAAGCAGTGATACCACCAAATGCTGGCAGACAAACTGGATCACTCATACATTGCTGGTGGGAATGAAAAATGGTACAGTCACTCTAGGAAAGAGAGTTCGACAGTTTTTTATAAAACTAATCATATAATTACCAAACGATCCTGCAGTTGTGCTCTTGGGCATTTACTCCAAAGAAGTGAACACTTATATTCACACGAAGCCTGCACATGAAGGTAATGGCCCCAAACTGGAAACAGCCCAGACGTTCTGCAGTGAGTGAAAGGTTAAGCAAACTGTGGTACGTTCATACAATGGAATACTACTTGGCAATGAAGAGAATGGACTATGGATACACACAACAATTTGGATGAATCTCAAGGGAATGATGCTGAGTGAAAAAGTCAATCCCAAAAGGTTACCTACTATCTGGTTCTATTTATATAACATTTTCGAAGTGATACAGTTCTAGAGATGGGGGTCAGTTGATTGCCCAGGGGAAGGACAAGAGTGCTTGGAGAGAGGGGAGTTAGGGAATCCTTGTGTGATGGAGCTGTTTGTATCTTGACTGTGGTGGTGGACACACGAACCTACACATACGATGAAATTGTGTTAAACTAAACACACACACACACAAAGGCGTACATGTAAAACCAGGGAATTCTGAATAGACTGATAGGTTGTATCAGGATCAGGTTCCTGGTCATGCTACTGAGCATAGTTTTGCAGGATGTTATCATGGGGATAAACTAGGTAAAGGTTGCATATTATTTGCTACAACTGCATGTGAATCTACAATGATCTCAAAATAAAAAGTATAATTAATTCATTTAAAAAGCATTACAAGGTATCCACAACAAAACAAAATAAAAGCAACCAAAGGCGGTTGGCTTGTTTTTTGTTTTTGTTTTTTTGCTGAGCTTTGCCTTTGGCTTATGTTTACTTTTGAAGTCGGGTTCACTCCGACCCCGAGGACCTTTGCCCTCTGAGCATGGTCAAGCCAACCCCTTCCCCATTTGCTTGTTTGCCCTCCAGTCTCAGAGCCGGGAGGGACCTGAAGAACAATCTGACGCAATCTGACCTCCCAGGGGTCAGGCTTACGCCGAATCCTGGTCGTTAGCCTCTGGAGGATGGGCAGTCCGAGAGTGAAGCAGGGAACCCAGAAGATCAGCAGTCACTTCTTGAAGTCTAGAGCTATCCTGACCCCTGGGGACCAGCAGGCATTTCCGTATTTACCCAAACGCAGACCTGTGCCAGTCTTTCTCTTGCCCAACACCCCACAACTCTCCACCAGCCTTGCCTGTGGGGTCCCAGATGAGCTGGGTTTACATGTCCCTGCTTTTTTCCCTCCAAGCTGTTTCTCTCTGTTATTAGGTGTATAACTTTTTTTGGTCAGCTCTTTTTATTCCTATTAATTCTGGAAGGTGGAGACAATATTTTACAGGTGGGAAAACAGGCTTAAAGAGTTTCAAGTGATTGTTCCAAGACCCTTTCCCTGTGTGTCTGAGAGTCCACAGGGTCGGCGCTGAATGAAGACAGGGACCAGTTAGCATCGGACTGAAATCTGGTTGACTTCATGTTGTCCAGGAGTCTATGAGAGCAAAAAATGTGATTTAAAAAAAAATTTTAAGGTCATCTAAAGAAGAAAACTTCAACCCAGATTTTCTAGGTCTCAGTAGTTCAGCAATTACCAAACTTTTTGGTCTTAGGACCCCTTTATACTCTTAAAATTAAGGATACCCAAGAGCTTTTGTTTATGTGGATGGTGTCTGTCAATATTTACCACATAATAAATTAATACTGAGAAATTTAAAATATGGCATTAGTTCCTTTAAAAATAACAATAAAGCCCTTATATGTTATAATAATATAACAAGCCCCTTATATGTTATAACAATATAACAACGTTATATGAAATAACAATGTAAACTCCCCCAATTAATAATTTTGTGGCATGATGGAGGTGTTAGCTAAGGCTACGGTGGTAATCATATTGCAATAGATAGATGTATCAGATCAACACTTTGTATGCCTTAGGCTTATGCAAGGTTATATAGGTCGATTCTATCTCAATTAAAAAAAAGAAAAGAAAAAGAATTTAATAGAAAAAGCAAGTGTTTGGAACACGGGGTGAGTACCACCCTCAGATGGGAATTGCGAGCCTGACCAGCGTGTCCATCTGTGTCTCTCTCCCCGCACAGGCCCCACCATGAGGCCCCAGCCCCGCAGGAGCCCCCGCGCCGCCCCGGCACCCGGCGCCCCGCGCTAGCCCGCCGCGCTAGCCCCCCGCCAGGGTGTGGGGAGGCGCCAAGGCCATGGCCAGCCACGTGGACCTGCTGACGGAGCTGCAGCTGCTGGAGAAGGTGCCCACGCTGGAGCGGCTGCGCGCCGCCCAGAAGCGCCGGGCCCAACAGCTGAAGAAGTGGGCGCAGTACGAGCAGGACCTGCAGCACCGCAAACGCAAGCACGAGCGGAAGCGCAGCGCGGGCGGCCGGCGGAAGAAGGTGTCCTTCGAGGCCAGCGTGGCCCTGCTGGAGGCCTCCCTGAGGAATGATGCCGAGGAAGGTAGGCCCCTCTGCCCCCGGTCGGCGCGGCCCTGGGTGCCTCCTGCCCGGCGCAGGGCGGCGGGGGTGGGGAGAGCTGGGCCCCCGGGGTCTGCGCCGCAGAGGAGGGGTGCTGGCCGGGCCTGGCCGGTCTCCCCGGTTCGGGCGGGCCCGCGTGTCCTGGGAAGGGCATGTTCCGAGGTGGGGCTCTGAATTGATCTTCGACTTTTTTTTTTTTTTTTTGGAAATGAGAATTCTAGCCTTTGGCTAATGAACATCACATTCATTTTCCTTCCCTCCCACCAACATCGCACTTCTTGCGCACGATTATTCTAGATGTGGCGAACAAATGGGATCTTGTCTTGCTCCTCCAAGAGCTCACTACTCGGAGGATCTGGCATTTCTTAAGCCCCTGCTCTGAGCCAGGCCACCCGTGCCGGGCGCTACGTATGCGGTCGGGTTGTACTGGGCCTCGGCGGCGGCCCTGGATGCTGTAGGGCCCTAGTTACTAGCACAGGCCTGCATGAGCCTGCCCTCGCTTCTCAAACTGATTTTGCCGGTTATTCTCCGGGGTGACTCTGGCAAGTAGGCAAGTCACTTGGGCTCCCTATACCTTAGTTTCCACCTCTGTAAAATGGGGATAAATGCTAGTATCCGCCTCAAGGGCTTGCTGCGAGCATTGAATTAGTTAATACCGCTAAGTTATTGGATATGTGTGGTCCTTTGTACTCTTGTGAGTGGTTATTAGTATGTTTTATTTTATTACATGATTCCTATATTTCATTATATTTATAGAATGAATGTATGTTTATATACACATTTGTATATGTATATAACATTTGTATAATATCATATATATATGTATACAATTGTTTATATGTGTCCATAAACTCTGGAAACAGAGGAATATACACAATGCTGTCTAGGACATTTTCACTCTATAAAGCAAACTAATAAGCACAAATGCAAATACCCACTCATATAATCTGTTTTCAGACCTTATGGATACCCTGTACTTGTTACATTTTACTTAATTATGTTATTATATGTCCCCTGATCCAGATACCATGATACCCCAGAGGCAGGTATAATAAACACCCATTTTACAGATGGGGAAACTGAGACCCAGAGAGGTTCAGAACCTTGACCAAGGTGGCGGAGCTGGGACCAGGAACCACAGGATCCAAGGTCTTGTCACTGGCCTCATGGCCTTGTAGGTTTGTTTCCCGTGATATCAATGATTGGAGGATCCATGATTTGACCAAAGCTCTCTTCTCTGAGGATGCTCTGAGGGGTCACTGCGCAGCTGAGGTTTGTGTGTGTGTCCTGTGTTCCCCTCAGCAGCCTCCAGTCCCCTCCCGGTATAGGAGGCCTTTCTGGCTGTCCCCGGAGAGGCTTGCTAGCCGTGTTTCCTGGGTCCCTCTGGCCTCCTGCCTCCGCACACCCTCCAGACATGTGCTAACGCAGTCATCAAGAGAGGGATGGCAGTTGCTGCCACTAGAGGGTTGGGTTTTATGCACATTGTTCCTCAGGTTCTAGCACCCTCTGAGAAGCACAATTCCCCTTCTGCCTTGGTTACAAAGTGCTCTGGGAATGGAACAGAAGCATTCCCAGAACTACTCAGCTGGAAAGAGCGCAGCTGAGAGCCTGGGGTGAGCAGCCCCCCGGAGAGAGGCATGAAATGTCGGGCTCGGGGGACTGGCCCTGCGAGGCTCCTTCCCACAGGAGGTGCTGGGTGACGTGGCAGACCCATCCTGCTCAGTGGGTGGCACATCAATGATGTCTAATTTGTGTTGTGGGCGGCAGTTCATCAGCTCTTCTTTGCCACTCATCTTTTCCTCCCTCCTTCCCTGACAAAGCCCTGTTCCCCTCCCTGAAGGGACTCTGTGAGCTGGCTGACAGCTGATCCAGAATGTCGGCGCCTCCCCAGCCCTGGCGTGGGCCCCACACCCAGCCGGCCTCCCACACAGACTGGTGAGAAGGAGCGCCGGGCATGGGTCCAGGACTGCAGGCCCCCTCGGCCTTGCATGTGACCTTGAGCGGCTTGTTTCACTGCTCTGGGTCCACCTTCTTAATCTGTAAAATGGAGTTTGTTTGTTTGTTTTAAAGATTTTATATATTTATTTGACAGAGAGAGACACAGCGAGAGAGGGAACGCAAGCAGGGGGAGTGGGAGAGGGAGAAGAAGACTCCCTGCTGAGCAGGGAGCCCGATGCGGGGCTCGATCCCAGGACCCTGGGATCATGACCCGAGCCAAAGGTAGATGTGTAATGACTGAGCCACCCAGGCGCCCTGAGTAAAATGGAGTTTTGAAACTTGTCCTCAAGGGGGTGTGACAAGAATGAGACAAGACCCTAAATGTGACAGCTCTCTGAAAAGTGACCCTGAATGCTGTACCAGGGTGGTGACCATTTTAACACACTTCGTTTTTAAGAACCCAAATATACACAAACACGTTCTTGTAAAAATCAACACAGAAGCATACAGAGTAAAAAGTCCCTCCCTCCACCCTTCTTTCTCTCTGTTAGTTTGATGTGTTTCCTTCCAGGCATTTTTCTTATTTGTCTGTGTATTTGTCCACTTGGAGAAACAGGGTCTAGTTGGGGTTTTTTAATTTTTGTTTTGTTTTTACGTAAGTGATGACATGCTGGATACATTATTCTGCAGTTTTCTTTCTTTTCTTTTTTTTCTCTCTCACCCAACAAGGTACCTTGGAGGTGCTTTCAATGCCAGTACCGTGGAATAATAGAGCTGTAGTATTCTTTTTAATTGCTGCATAGTATTCCGTAGTATGGATTCAGCAGAAGTTTTGAACTGGTTCCTTAGTGAAGGGCATGGAGGTTTTATCAGTAGTTTTGCTTTTGCCCAAGTGAACATTTTGTGCACATGGGTAGATGTTGATCAAGGACAGATGTGGGAAAATGGAAGAGTTGGTTGCAAGGGTATGTGTATTAAATTTGAGTGAGTAAAGTGCTGCCCCCTTCGGCAGGTCCCTAGCCTTGGGACAGCCAAATGAGGGTGGAGGCCAGAGCAGTGTGCACTGTGGCAAGCTGTAGGGTGGGGTGAGAGGCCCCCCTGCGGTCCACAGGCGGCTGGGCTTGGGCTGGGGTGTGCCACTTGCATCAGTCAGCAGGCAGTCTGGCCAGGCTATGCTCAGCATCTTGGCAGCATGACAGAGCCCGCTGCTCCCAGCTGGTGGGGATGGTTTCTGTGTGCTGGCGGAGCTGGTGTTGGGGAGGCTGCAGGGGCGTTAGCTCGCAGCGGGATGGGAATGGGGGTGTCAGCTCCCCCGCTCCCTTGAGCTCACAGCAGTGGCTGAGTCAACCTCCTCCACCTGCCAGGGCAATGTGAGTCGACCCAGCGAAAGGCAGCACTGGAGAGGGACTCACTGTACTTCCTTCTCCGGCACCGCATTGTCTTCAGGCTAACATCCGTGCACCAGGGACCCTCCTTGGTCTTGGACCTGCCTGGGATCATGACCTGAGCCGAAGGCAGATGCTTAACGACTGAGCCACCTAGGCGCCCCATGTAAAATGGAGTTTTGAATCTTGTCCTCAAGGGGGTGTGACAAGAATGAGGCAAGACCCTAAATGTGACAGCTCTCTGAAAAGTGACCCCCACCCTCTTGTGCCCCCTGCCCAGCATCACCCCATACTCCAGCCATCTCCAACTCCAGCTTCTTCCCGTATGCCCTGTGTTCTCATACCTCCCCACCTTTGCATACGCAGTTCCCTCTGTCTGGAACACTCTTTCTCCTGATTCCTATAACCCTAGGGGTTGGGTCTTGAG
The DNA here is from genome assembly GCF_009762305.2 of Zalophus californianus. Classification (NCBI taxonomy): domain Eukaryota; kingdom Metazoa; phylum Chordata; class Mammalia; order Carnivora; family Otariidae; genus Zalophus; species Zalophus californianus. Next base: position 119,349,236 of record NC_045602.1, read on the forward strand.
TGACCTTCTTGGGGAGCAGTCTGTGAACCTTTTCTGCACGCCACCCCATCACTAGTTAGAGCAGTAACACAGTACACAGCCGATGTTTCCCGGGAGGCAGTGCAGTGTCATGGCGAGGAGCATGAACTCTGGAGCTAGTTCTCCAGGATTCAAGTCCCAGCTCTGCCACGTACTAGCTGTGGAACGTCAGCAAATTTACTCAACTTCTCGGGGTCTCAGTTTCCCCATCTGTGAAAATGAGGGGGATATAATACAACTGCCTCAGAAAGTTGTCGTGGGGTTAAAATGAGTTTACAGATGTTGAAGTGGTATGCTAAGGAGTAGATTTAAGTGCTATAAATTGTAGCTCTTCTGCATCATCTATGGTCTACACTTACATAACCTATACTGCCCGTATATACTGATTGTCATTGTTACTGTTATTTACAGAGTGCTTACTTTGTATCAAAAGTTATCTCAGTTAATCCTCATAACGACCCTCTGCGGGGAGTCAGATCTCATTTTTTAAAAATAGCTCTATTGAGGTTTAATTGGCATATCACAAAATTTGCCCATTTTAAGTGTGCAACTCAGTGATTTTCAGTAAATTTACAGAGCTGTGCACCCATCACCACAACCCAATTTTTGAACGTTCCATCACCCCCAAGAGAAACTTTGTGCCCATTTGTAGTCACTCCTGATTCCCACCCCTGCCCCCTAGCCCTAGGCAACCACTAACCTGCATTCTGCCTCTATACCCTTGCCTTTTCTGGAACATTCCACTTACATGGACTCATCCACTATGTGATCTTTTGCGATTGGCTTCTTTCATTTGGAGTTATGTTCCCATGGTGCGTTCAAGTTGTGGCATGAGTCAGGATTTCATTTCTTTTATTGCCCTATAGTATTCTTTTGTATGGATATGCCACATTTCATTTATCCATTCAGATTTGGATTGCTTCCTTTTGTGGTAAGTCTTTGTTTGCACTTATGTTTTTATTTCTCTTGAGTGGTTACCTAGGACTGGAATTGCTGGGTCATACAGCAGATTTGGGTTTAACATTTAGGAAGCTGCTAACCTGTTTTCCAAAAGGGCGGCACCATTTTGCACTCTCAAACCTCATTTGACAGATGAGGGCATCGAAACTCTGAGAGGCTATGTCACCTGCCAAGGATCTCATAGGTTTTTGGTGTCAGACCTGGGACTCAAACCCACATCTGATGTCTCTGAAGCCTGTGCTTTTAAATGCCAGGTGGACCCGGCACCTCCTGCTTTGGATGAGAGAGCCACTCACTTGTGATTCTGATCTATCTCTTGGGGCCTGAAGGCCCTGCTGATCCTGCCAGCCTCTTAGGCCCTTGGCCCTGGGGGGTGGGGTGGGGGGTTCCCCTGGATAAGCTCTTCATCCCGAGGTGTAACCTCTTTCCACGGCCACATGAGCCAGCCTCCGTTGAAACCACCCAACATTTGTTAAGTTGTCAGGGCTTCTGTTCTTCTCTCCGAATGTGCAGGATTTTCTTTATGGAAACTCTGTTCACATTCCCAAAAAAGTTTGAGTGATTCTTCTATAGCCTAATTTTAACTCTTCAACTGTTATTCTCATGGTAAAGGTTTTCAAACTTTTTTTTTTTCCAGCAGTGGAAACTTTTCTTTCTGTGAAATTATGCAGAAACTCAATATGTAAAAAGGGTGAAAGAGCTATTCTGGCTGAGGCTGTGGGGGTGGGGGCGGTGACTACTGGACCCTCACTCACCACGCGCCCTGCAGACTGCTCCCTGGGTCGCAGGTGTACTGGCGCACACCCGGGCTCTGTATGTCGTGCTTAAACTGTCGACTCATCCAAAGGAAACATAGGTCTGACTTTCACGTCTGGTGATTTTGAAAAGGGAAGTTTCTTTTCTCTTCATTATAAAAATCATTCGCCCTTGTTAAAGTACAGGAAAAAAACATTAAGAAAATAAAATCACGGATACACTCAAAGTGAACAGCAACAACTACTGATAATGTTTTGGTATTGTTCTATTACTCAGGGTCCTGATAGGAAAGAAATGGAGAAAAGTTTAATAAAGGCGTAGTTTCCAAAGAGCTTAGGGCCTTAGTCCTCAACCTTTTTGGTCTCAAGGCCCCTTTATATGGTTAAAAACTGAGAACTCTTAAGAGCTTTTGTTTCACTGGGTTCTGTCTTGATATTTATCATATTAGAAATTAAGACTGTGGAATTAAAAAATATCTACTCATTAAAACATAAAAATAAAGCCATTATCTGTTGTACTAGTTATCTATTTGCTGCATAGCAGAGGAACTCAGAATTTAGCAGCTTAAAACAATAAACGTTTACTGTTTCACACAGTTTCTGTGGATCAAGAATCCAGGGGCCACGTGGCCTGGGTGGTTCTAGCTCAGGATCTCTCATAAGATTGCAATTACCTCACGATTTAATGGGGCTGGAGAATCTGCCTCCAAGATGGCACGCTCACATGGCTCTTGGCAGGAGGCCTCGGATTCTTGCCGTATGAGCCTCTTCATGGGGCCACTTGAGTGTCTTCTGAACATGGCGGCTGGCTTTCTTCAGAGTGAGTGATCCAAGAGATCGAGTAAGGAGGAAACCATATTGCCTTTTATGACCTAGACTTTTAAGTCATATATCATCACTTCTGCCATATTCTATTCATTAGAAACAATTCACGAAGTCTAGCTCACACTCAAGGGCAGAGGAATCAGGCTCCATCTCTTGAAGCGAGGAGAATTTGTGGACATGTTCTAGAACTACCACACATGTGAACATAAATATTTTTAGGAAAAATACTAATATTTTTCAAGACAAAAAATATAGAGTAGCCTTGTTTTATACTTTGCTTAAAAGAAGATAGCTGGATTCTCTTATCTGCTTCTGCATTCAATATGTCGTGATATGTTATTTTGGTTAAAGTAAATGAAGAAGATCTTACCCACACAGATATGTCATTGGAAAAAAGAGGAATATTTTAATTGCTTTTTCAGATCATTGTGGATATCCTTTGATATTGCAACCAAATTCAACAGGTGGTAGCTTTTTGAAGGTTAGTCTCAATGTGGAATTTGAAACCATATCGATTTTTTGCTTTTCTTTGCTACATTAAAATCCATTGGTGGTCTTGCATTTTGAAAGGTTTTTTACCCATGTCTGCTTTCTTTTCTTCTTTTAAAGGTAATGTATTATCTGTTAGAAAATATTAGGTCACTTTTTTTTTTTTTGGCTATTACACCAAAAGCACAAGCAACAAAAGGAAAAAAATTAACAGGTGGGCCTATGTCAAACCCAAAAGCTTCTGCACAGCAAAAAGAATGGTCAGCAAAAGAAGAAGCAAAGTACAGAATAGGAGAAAGTATTTGCCAACTATATATCAGATAGGGGGTTAATATCCAAAAGATATAAGGAACTCATACAACTCAATAACAAAAAAACCCAAATAATCCAATTAAAAATGGGCAGAATACCTGAATAGACATTTTCCCAAAGAAGACATACAGATGGCCAACAGGTATATGAAAAGATGCTCAACATCATTAATCATTAGGGAAATGCAGATCAAAGCCACAATGAGATAACACTTCATTTAAGACATGGAAGAACCTTAATGGCTTCTCTCCCGTAGTAATAGCAAGGTAGATCGAGCAAAGGACACAGACCAAGAGAAACCCCGGGGTACCTCGGTAGCTCCGTGTTGAGCCAAGAAGAAGAAAACAAAGGAGACCAATAATCATCTGCCAGGGTGGAAGAAAGGCAGCTAGGGCGGTGTGGCATCTCAGAACCCTAGGGAGGGAGCCATTTTTAGAAGAAAGATCTATCTGCTGAGCCACATGTGGCTTAGAGGTGGACAGTTTTATATTGTATTATATTGTATTATATTGTATTAATATAATCTTTGCAAAAGAGATTGTTAATGATGACCTCCTATTGGATTTTCAGGTTGTTTCCAATTTTTGCTACTATAAATTATGCTGGTGGTGGTGATTATCACCATATTAAAGTATTTGGTCATGGGTTTGATTATTTACTTTGGGTAGATTCCTTGAGGCTCATAGTTTTGAGATATAAACATCTATAAGGCTTTGGTAGAAATTGCTTATTTGGTCAGTTTGCAACGCCCCCCAGCCTGTGTACCAGGCCTGCCTCACCTCTGCCTTGCTCATTGACACTGCTGGATGACACAGAAAGCGTAAAGTTGCTGATAGATTCAGTATATGGGAGATAGTCCTGTTGTCTTAATTCACATGTAACGGAGAAGTTTAAGGTTGAATACCTGTTCATAATCTTCCTGGGCATTCGTTTCTTTATTTCTCTGAGTTGTCTATTTTTTGGGTCCATTTTTTTCTACTAGTTTCTTTTTCTTATTGACTTCAATGATTGGGTAATGTTTGTGACAGAGGAGAGAAGGGGGAGAAGAGACAGAGAGAACATGAAAATGGAGGGGAGGATGTGGGTTGTTGTCCTGTATGGTGCACATGCTTTCTGCAGACTCTGTGTGTGTGTGTGTGTGTGTGTGCACGCGTGCATGTGTGCGTGCGTGTGTGTGCGTGCGCACGCGCGTGTGCATGTGTGTGCGCATGTGTGTATGTGTGTGCGCATGTGTGTGTGCACGCATATGTGTATGTGTGTGTTTGCTTTACCATTTTGTTTATAGATCATTTTCATGTAGTTAAATCTAACGATATTCACTTTCCCCCCCTTCATTATTTTGTTCTTTGCTTTTATCCCTTAAAAGCAGGGCTTTTATCCCTCTAAAACTATGGCTTGAAGGCCAAATCTTGCCACCATCTGTTTTTGTAAATAAAGTTTTATTGGAATACAGCCACGCCTAGCCATTTACATATTGTCTATGACTGCCTCCCCACCACAGCAACAGGGTCAGGTAGTTGCCATAGAGACCATATAACCTGTAAAGATGAAAATATTTACTCTCGCCCTTTACAGAAAAATTTTTCTCACTCTTGCTCTAAAGCGTTTCCTCATCCAGTAATGTATATTAACCTCCGTGCTCTTCTAGATTTTTGTGGCCTTATGTAAATAAAGTAAACATGTAATTTTTCTGGAATTCACTTTAGTGTAGTCAGTGAAAATCTGTCTATCTCCATTTTGTTTCCAAAGCATTTCCAGTCATCCAGCTTCCTTCCCTTCCCTGTGAGTTTGCGATGCCATGCTCATCCTCCTGAGCCTCATCTGTGAAAAAGGGTAACTTTCCAAGCTGTTTATTGTGTTCCAACGATCTGTTTCTGTGCCAGTTACACACGGTTTTGATCCCAGATTTCTAATGTGGCTTAGTGTATGATAGAATGAGTCCTTTCTCAAATTGCTCTTCTTTTGCAAAATGTTCTTGGTTATGTTCTTGGTTACATAAGAACTTTTGGTCAAGTGTTCCCTCCAGAGCTCAAAAATAGATTCCTCCAAAATTAATTAATATTATAAATGGGTATAGAGTTTTGGTTTTACAAGATGAAAGGAATTCTGGAGACGGATGGCTATGATGGTCGCACAGCACACGGCATTATGAATATAATGATGTTCATAATATTATTATGATATATATAGGTATTATATATTGTATATAATAATAATACCACTGAACTGTACTCTTAAAAATGATTAAGATGGTAAATTTTATGCATATTTTACCGCCATAAAAGAGTGACAAAAATGAAAAAACAAAACCACCTCCCAAAATTTAGCCAGGGACCAGAGGGAGGGGAGAAAGGGAAGTTATTGTCTAATGGCTGTAGAGCTTCCATTTGGAAAGATGAAAAAAGTTGGAGATGGATGCTGGTGATGGTTGCACAACAATGGGAATGTAATTAATGCCACTCAGCTGTACAGCAAGAAGTGGTTAATATGATAAATCTTATCTTCTGTACATTTTACCACAATTTAAAAAACTAATTTGGGGCCAACAGATATCTGTGTCATGAGTTTTTCTAAGCAGGCAAATGGCACACGTCTCTGCTGGGCAACTATTCTTTGAAGTCCTTTGGGAAAGCTGCAAGGTTTTTGTTGTTGTTGTTGTCCTTATGGGATTTTTGTTTTGTTTTGTAATTTTATTTTATTTTTTATCATGTAAGTCCTGTTTATTTCTTGAAAGGAAGGCCTTAAGTTTTTATATATTAACTTTGTAGAAAGACATTTTACTGTCTCGTTTTTTCAGTGGGTTCTTTCAGGGTTTTCGTACAGAGAATGACATTATCTGCAGATGATAAGGTCGTCTGTTCATTCCGGTGTTTCAGTGAGGCTGTCATGCCCATAACCTAACCTCCCACCTCTTCTCTCTAGGCCAACAACTCCTGTTCCTTTTGCTGACTTTTATAAGAAGTGATTTGAGATTCGTGAACAACTTTTCCAAAGCCTGATCTGGCTCCCCCTAGGGTGAATGGAACTGTCGGTTTCCTCATTCTGGTTGAGTTTGTCAGTTAGTATGGCCCAAATTTCCATTGGCTTTTTGGACCGCCACTGTTGACTCATCTGGAGTTTATAAGAAACCGAAACCCCCAAGTGGGTGTCCCATTAGTGAACTTACATCTTCCCCATACTGTTCTTACGCAAGTGATTAAAAACAAACAAACAATCTGTTGAAGTACGTTCTTCATACAGAAAAGGGCATAAAATGGGTTCCACTTTCACATGTCGCAGGTGCCTCTGTAACCCGTACTCACTCAGATTGAAAAACAGAACATCACTGGCACCCCAGAAGCCGTCCTGGACACACAGGTGATTTTCAGCCCTGAAGTCGAGACCCTAAATTGATCTTGTTGAATTTGAGCCCATTATCCACCTGCTCAAATGATTTGGACTTTGAATGATAACACAGATTTCTGTGTTACCAGTGACAGGAAATCCAACTCAAACTAACTGAAGCCCATGTGGATCCAGGGGGCTACCAAAAATTGTCTCTGATCACTGTTAGCAGCTCGAAGTGTATATTCTATACTTTCAGTAACTTCATTAGGAATAATTTCTCTTTCCAACAGTCGGCCAGGTTCGGCAAGTCCCAGAATTGAATCTCATTGGCTCAGATGCCTACCTCTGAGCCAATCACAAGGGCTGGAGCAGGGATGCAATGCTATGATTGATCTGATCTGAGGCATATGCCCACCCCTGAAGTCAGCTCCTCCCAAAACACATGGGCTGACACTTGGAGATGTGTTGTACCGGCCCCAAGGGCAATTGGGATGCAGTTACCAGAAGGAGGAAAAATGGATGATGGGCAGGCCATAATGAAATATGTGCATCTCAGATGAAATAGTAATCTCGAGCTTCTATTCCATGCCATTCACAAATGCAATCAGCACTTGCCTTCTAATCCAGAGTTGTTCAGTAGAACTTTTTCTTTTCTTTTTTCTTTTTAAGAACTTTTTCTGATGTTGGAAATGCACCATCCATTATGGTAGCTGCTAGTCACATGTGGCTCTTGAGCCTTTAAAATGTGACTAGGAGACTAAGGAACTGAAATTTTGATTTTCTTTAATATAAAATCATTTAAGCAGTCACCTGCTTAAGTCACCGAAGCCTGATCTGGCTCCCCCTAGCCTAGGGGCCCTGTATCAGACAACACAGTCTTGGACCCTTTCCAGATCCCTGATAAAAATGTCGAATAGGCATTGGCCAAAGACAGAGCCTAGGGCACAACCCCAGAGGCCTTCTCCCTATTAATGTATCCAGTCAATCATTACTCATAAGGGATAGTTGTTCAACTGAAAGGCATTTAACTATACTGTTTTTGTAGTTTTGTAGGTATGTTTTGTAGGTATGTGAGGACAACTGCAAGAGTTTCCTATAAAAAAAGAGCCTTCCTGTCCTACATAAACTTGGAAGAAGTTTTCTCTCTGAGGATTAAATTATAACAAAACATATAAGGGATCAGAGTAGAATTTCATGCACAGACATCCATGGAACACAGTCTGAACATCTTCAGAGCAGCACCAGTGGCCCAGTAGTGAACAGGAGACTGGCTCAGGCCATAATGGAGCTCACAGTCTAGCAAAGTCAGTTTGAAGAGAGCACAGTATTAATATGCTGAAGAGTGGATAATGTTATAAAGAGAGCCTTGTCAAGAACAGATGCCTAGAAAAGGAGGCTAGGAGATCATTGATGAGTGAGGCCGTCTAAATACTGTCCAGGGGAGAGGACAATGTGACCAACAACTTTGAAGATGACCATCCCCTTGCTAAGGGCATTGTGATTATGGAAAAAGAGACTTCAACCCATCTTGACATAATGCCATTAATGTGATGGTTATGTATCTCCTTGCAATCCTCTGATCATAACTTGGCTTCCCAACAGGTCTGCCTACAGGCGCAGAAGGAGTCGACCATGCTTAAGTGAAATTCTGGCATGTAAGACAATTCCTTTTCTCAGGTGAAACTGTGTTGTGGTTTTATTCAGCAGCCTCCTAGGCTCAGATTGTATGGAACTACTCTGGGGCGAAGAAACCACTTGTGGTAGGTAAACCACAGTCAGTCATGGTAAGCCATGGTCAGTCACCAATGGGATGCCATCCTGGGGGACTCAGCCAACTGGAACTCTCCTGGAACCTCTTCAAACCCAAAACACCATGACACCCAGCCAGCATTTCCCTTCCCCACCTAAGGAGATATGTGAGAGGCTTGTCAAATGCTCACTGGAATCCAGAAAGTCCATATCTTTAACATTTCTCAGTCTAGTGACCCTGTTGAGGAAGTAGTTGAGATATTTGGGGAATGACTTATTCTTGCTTGGCTTCTAGGAACCACTGTTTCCTTTATAATGGAGTGAGAAGATGTATTTCTATCAGAGGAACTCAGAGGCTCTTTCTTTCTTTTTTTTTTTTTAAAGATTTATTTACCTATTTGTGAGAGCGAGAATGAGAGAGAGAGAGTACATGAGAGGGGGGGAGGGTCAGAGGGAGAAGCAGGCTCCCCGCTGAGCAGGGGGCCCAATGCGGGACTCGATCCCGGGGCTCCAGGATCATGACCCGAGCCGAAGGCAGTCGCTTAACCAACTGAGCCACCCAGGTGCCCTCAGAGGCTCTTTCAGTGAACAAATCCTAAGCCCTTCTAAAACAATCACCAAGGCCAAAGTCATTAACTAACCCTGGGGAGGAAGACTGGGGTTTAGCAAATAGGAGAATATTCCAGAATCTGCTCAAAGTACTAAATCGTCTAGTACATCCATTCATCCTGTGTTTGTGCCAACAAACAGAGCTGACCCCACCGCCCCATCCTCTTGTCTGCCACTTGGTGGAGGCAGTTGTGTCCAGAACAGAGGTGAAAACTAAGAGAAGAGATACAAAATCTGCTAAGTCGGGGAGAGGGAGTGGTGCCTTCGCCCTTTACACATGAAAAGCTAAATGAAGCCCAAACCCTGATGGAGGAGTCAGTGTTCCCAATCCTTCAAGAGAAACCTGAGGACACAGGCTTTTTGGCATAAGGACCCCCAATTCTCTGGGCACCGCAAAGGTAGTAACGGCAGTTCTTCAGGTGAGTCATCCTCAGGAACTGTGCTGAATTGGCTGCCTATTGTTGCATAACAAACCACCCTGAAACAGTGGCTCAGAACGACTTACTTCTCAGTGTTTCTTTGGATTGGCTAGGCACTTCTGCTGGTCCTGCCTGGGCTCAGTATGAGGTTGTGGGTATTTGCTGGGTCAGCCAGTGTCTGGCCTCCGCTGGGATGGCGGGGATTCTCTCTCCATGTGGTCTTCTCGGCTGGGCTTCCTCCAGCATAGTGGGCTCAGGGTTTCAAGAAAGCAAGCTCCAGTGCCCAAGCATGTATCTGGCCCTTTGCCTGCATCATGTTTGCTGATGTCTCATTGGCCAAAGTAAGTCACGTGGCCAAACTCATCATCAATGCTGGAGGAGCCTATACATGCCTTCTAGTACCATGTGCATAGGTACTGAAAGGCCTGATTCAATGGGGCTCTTACTGTTACAATCTACCAGATACTCTAGACTTTGCTTTGCTTTAGACCAGAATTCTAGCAACCCAGTGTGATAACCCTGGGCATATTGTTTTGGTCAGATGCTGTGATTGGCTGTTGATATACCTGCAGTGTCTGGGATTGTACCAGGTGGGCTGAAACCTGTGGGACCCCAGACCCTGGGTTGAGCATGTCAAGTATATGATTTGCATTGACTCCAAAACCATGTGGCAGTCAGAATTCAGCACTGGGGAATGGTTCTTATGCTTATTTAATTTTATTGCTTATTAACTGCAAAGCCACGACAGTGATTTATGTGATTTCATAATATTCTGTTGAACCCTCAGTAATTGGGGTTAAAGTCTGGATCAATGTTGAAACAGAAGCAGGAGCAGAAAAATAATCATCAGCCAGATGGAACGAATTATTAGTTCACAAATGCAGTGTGTTCAATAGATAAAAATTTTTCAAAACATGGATGGCATAGGGAAAACTGAATCAAAGTGGGGCCCTTGTTGGAAAGGTTGGGAAGCTTTGCAGAGAGGTGATGGACCTTGAGAGTTAGTATGGAGTCAGACAAAACTAAGTTTTAATCTTCATTTTGTGGCCTTGGGTGAATGACAGTCTCTTTGTACTTAGATTCCTCATCTGTAAAGTGGAGAGAATCGTGACTGTAGGGGTAGGGGCAGTGACAATTCATAGAGATAAAGTCTGGCCAGCAAATATAGCCTCAGTGGCTATTACTATCATCCACCACTAGCCTCAGTTATGGTGGGCCAGCAGCAAGGTTAACATCTCTTCTGTTTTCTTTCTAATCCTTCTTCCACTCACCCCGACTGCCATAACTACCCCATTTCTTCTATCTCCGTTTACTGAGTGCCAGCCTATTAGTCATTCATATAAGAATATCCTGATTGTAGTCATTTACACTTTAGTATGAAAATGAAAACATGTTACAGCAATTTTCATTGCAAGCCAGTGGGAAATGAAAGGTTTTGGCCACCCCACGTGATGGAACACCTAAAGCCTGCTTGCATGAGGGAGTCCTTTCAGACTCCCTAAAGTGAAAGGGTCTGCCCCCCTGAAGAACTTCTGTCAGACTATTTACTGAGACTGTAGAACTCGAGGTGCCTGGGATCTCCTGGTTTCATGTGTCATCTCTCAAGGCAGCCACAAATACATGTTTTGTTTGGCTTGAGCCATAAAGTTCAAAATCCATCTATAATTATAAAAGCTCTTTGGAACGACCCTCATTAGCTTCTGTAAATGGCTTTCTCTAACCTTTTGGAGTTAATATGATCCATTCCCTTGTCATTAAAAGGAAATACCCTAGATTATTTCACAAAACTTCTCCTAAGTTCCTTGGCACCTAACATTTTCTCAAAGAGACATGGTGGCCAACCTTCCTCTGAATGGGCAAGGTTTCTACACAGTCATTCCTTCCGGCTCATGACTTTCTTCTTCATTTGCTGCCCACGGATGCTGAAAATAACTTGTTTTCTGGCAAGCCTGGGATGAGATTCCTTATGATTTAATCAGATCCATAATGAAGCTCTCCTGGCTTTTAGGAGAGAGCACCCCAAACTGCAGGGATGGTGTGGGCAGGGCCCTGGTGAGGGGAAGGAGCCTCTAGTCTTAGCATCACATCTGGAACCAGGAGAGCGGCTCCAGGACCATGCTATCCAATCCGCCAGGGTCCTCCCGTGTGGCTGGGACCCCTGGCTCTGCCTGCCAGTGTTCCATGCCCTATACCGTGTAGGCTCTGCCTTTCCACTTCCAGTAGCCCAGACCAAAGGCCTCACAGATAATAAGCAGGAAACATTGCATTTCTAAACATCAGCTGCTTGGTCCAGGAAAACATAATTTCCTGCAGAGATATGTATATATAGACCAAGACATATTTGTCCTGACTAAAGCCAAGATTCCCTTGATTGTTCCAAACTGGTGTGAACTCTAGATAATACAAAGATGCGAGAGAAGCTGGGGAGGGGCCGAGTAACTAACTGGGCGATGAGTGATCATCTGAGTGGGTGGCACAGAGTCGGATAGTGAAGGAACAGCTAAGGTAATGGGAAAGTAGTTGGAGAGAGGAAGTAGCTGGGCAATGAAGGACTAGTTGGAGAATAGAAAAGTAACTGGATAATGACGGTAAGGCACAATGTGGGACTTAACTGCAGTGGGACAGTAAAAGAGTCCCAGACCTGCAGTGGGACAGTAAAAGAGTCCCAGACCAGTCCCAGACCAGGGGGTCATTCTGCTCTGCTCCAAGTGCCTCCATTTTGCCACTTTCTTCGGTCTTGCTGGTGAGAGAGAAACTCCCAAGTGTGTATCCATGAGCTTGAATCTAGGCTGCTACAAACTAGTGGGGTAAAGCTTTCCAGGATTAAGGCTGATGTTATGGCAGTGGTGGGTGGGTGCTATGTGGCTGGGTGAGTTTCTTCCCTTCAGGAAGGGGTTCTCTCTTCTTTCAGCCCCTGAGAAGGTGGGTGAGGTTGCCTGCCAGATGTCCCATCGGAGTCCACATGTGAACCCCCACTGGCCCAGCATCATCTTCATCATTCTGTCTGCCAGTTTTCATTGGACACTATGTGCCAGGCACTGTGCTATAAGTTTTTCCATGCATCGTCTCATTTCAGCCTTTTGACAACTCCATAAAATAAGTATTATTGAGAGCCCCACTTTACAGGTGCATTAACTGAGGCTTAGGTCTAGTCCCTTGGCCAGGGGAGAAGCAGAGCGAGCACTGTCTGTACTCTAAGCCTTATGCTACAGTCATGGATTACACCCATATGGAGGATTTTCCCCTCTTCAAAAGCCCAGTCCTCCCCATTCACCCTTTAAGAGCACTTAGCCAGGTCTGATCCAGAAGTGAGGGCTCAGGTAGAGTATCCTGTGCGAGTGAGGAGCCTGAGAAACAAGCCAAGTGCCCATGACCCCCACCTGCGGGTGGGTGCGGCTGCCTGTTAGCTGTGTTCCAAACCCATCCCCAGGGAGGTCTGTTAGATAAAGTCACAATTTAGAACCAGTCTTCCCTAGGGTGTACCCACCACTGGCAATCAGACCTCATTTGCACTTAGACATTTATAGTCCGTTGTGAATTTCCATCATCTGCATAGGCTGAGCCATAGGAATAGAAAGCTCCTGGGCTTAGGCTGTTTGTCCTTCTCTCTTCTGTCCCTTCCAGCATGTCTTAGGACAGATGCCATGTCAAGGGACATGCCCCGCTGACGTTTTCAAAACACTTTCTGACTCCAGGTGCTTGCAAAACATTATATGGCAATAACTTCAGGCTTCAGAAAATTGTTTTAATTCAAAAAGGATTTACATTTGGGTCCTGAAGAGCCTGACTGTTCTCCTTATTTCATGAAAGCAATGCAATCTCGTTGTCATAGGTGACGTTGTGCCTTATTGAATAAGCTGCTGATTCCAAGATAAGCCATTCACTCCAGAGGCTCTTGGTTGGCAAAATTGTTTTTCACTAAAAGAAGCTTAAGGTTAAGCTCTAATTAATGGAGGGGGTTGGATTTTATACAGATGGATCGGTAAGTAGGTTTGAGGACATGTCAAATACACCATCTTTTTCTCTGCAGCTGAAAATATATTCATAAAGCCCACACAACTCTGTAGATTTCTTAAAACTCCATTTTTGGCAAGTATATTCTGGTCTTGGTGTGCTCTGGCTAATAAACAGCTTCTGACTCATGGCACTCAGTGACTGATTATTGCCTTGACCGAGGTGTCTCCCAGGGCAGACCCAATGGGAGCCAAAATCCCCCAGGTCTTTCTAGGGTGGCCATGGCTTGGAGATCTCAGCCAGGCACTAGGGCTCTGTCTTAGTCAGCTCGGGTTGTCATAGAAAAATACCACAGACCAGGTGGCTTGAACAATAAAAATGTATTTCCCACGTGTCTGGAGGCTGAAAGTCCAAGATCAAGGAGCCAGCATGGTCAGTTTCTGGTGAGAATCATCCTCCTGGTTTATGGATGGCCTCCTCACTGTGTCCTTACATGAGAGAGAGAATAAGCAAACCCTCTGGTGTCCTTCCTTCTAAGGCCACTTATCTCATCACAAAGGCCCCACCCTCATGACCACATTTAAACCTAATGACCTCCTCAAGGCACCATCTCCTAATGCAATCACACTGGGGGTTAAGGTTTCAACGTATAAATTTGAGGGGGACAGTTCGGTTCATAGCAGGCTCTTTGTGCTATTGGGCCAGAGGACCAGCTTCTTTGATATTGTGGGGGGTTCCTTGCAATCTGGAGAAGCTGGTAAGGAGTCCCCGGGGAGGACACAAAGGTAGTCTAAAACTAGGAGGGTATCCCCAAGGGCTGGCTACACCAAAGGGAAGTCCATTGTTGATTGGAAGAGCTCTGGGATCCCCAGATCCTGGCAGACTCAGAATGGATCATTTTTGGAGGAGAATCCTGGTCTTTGAAAACTTTCTGGTGGAGAGGAAAAGAAATGGAGGCAGAGGGGAAGACCAAACTGATCTTCTGGGTAAATGAAATGGGCCTGCTAGCCGCCACCCTCTTTGCACTGTAAGATTTGAGCAGGGAGGCTGTGATTGGGGTCTGCAGAACCATGCAGAGGGCAGGGAGCTTGTTGACCAAATCCCTGAACTGACCCAGGAAGGTGTAAGGAAGTAGAGATGAGGAGGGGAGCTGTATTACCAGGGAGGGGTATTGAGTCTCTTTTGCCATGTAACAAAAACCACTCCAAAACTTAGTGGCTTAAACAAGCACCATTTTATTGTTATCTCTCAGGGGTCAGAATTCAGGTAGAGCACAGCAGGGAAATTTCATCTGTGCTGGGGCCTTAGCTAGGATGACGTACATAGTGGGGCCTGGGGCATCTTGGAGCTGGCTGGGCATCTCTCTCTCCACGTGGCCTGTCCAACATGGCAACCTTGGCACAGTCAGACTTCTTACGTGGTAGCTCAGGGCTCCCAGAGTACATGTTCCAGGATCCAGGAAGTCGAAGCTGCCTATATCTTGAGTTTTGGAAGAATCACAAAGCCCACTAAGTTTTCAGGAGGAGGGATGAAGACCCCATCTCCTGATGGCAGGAGTTCGTTGGTCACAATTTGTGGCCATCTTTGTAACAAGGTGGTAATTGCTGTGACATTTTGAAGTTTATCTCTTGCTCACATAACCATCCAACGTGGGTGTTTATGGGTTACCTGGGGCTGGAGGTGCAGGTAGGGAATGGGGAATGACTGCTAATGGGCATGGGGTTTCTTTTTGGGGTGCTGAAGTGTTCTAAAATGGATTGTGGTGATGGTTGTACAACTCTGAAAGGTCCTCTTCAGTGATTCCTCCATGCAGTGACCTTGTACCTAGGCTCCTTCCATCTATGATTCTGCACTCTACATCATCCAACAGAAATATAAAGCAAGTCACATATGTAATTTTCAATGTCCTAGTAGTCACATTCAAAAAGGTAAAAACAAACAGGTGAAATTAATTTTAATAAATTTAATAATATATTTTATTCAAACCAGTATATTCAAAATATTATTTCAACATGCAATCAATATAAAAACTTACTAATGAAATACCTTACAGTCTGGGGTTTTTTAATAGAAGGCTTTGAAATCCAGTGTGTGTTGACACAGTTCGGACTGGGCACCTTTCAAGTGTCCGTGGCCGCAAATGGCTTGTAGTCACCATATTGGGCAGTACAACTCTAGACCCCCAGGTCCTGTCCGTTCAGGCCAGGAATGGAGAGTGTGTGGGATTGCAAGGGAGGGTTACACAGAGTTATACCTCTGCCAGTCCTGCCCACATTCCACTGACCAGGACCCAGACTATGGCCCCACCTTTACAAGGGAGGTGGGGACAGGCAATTCTAGCTACGTGCCCAGGAGGATAAGGAAGCAGGGTTTGGTGAACACATAGCAGCTTCTGCCCTAGCAGCCAACCATTTCTGGAGCACCCACTGTGTGCCGGTGGTCCTGGTCAGCAGCCTTTGCTTAGGTTTGGAGTAAGTGTGAGGAAGCTTTGCTTTATATACTGTTGCCCTTGACTCATAGTCCCTTCTCCTTCAAGTGGCATCCAGCTTAGTAGCACTTGCTATGTGCCAGACATTTAAAGTGCTTCATAAATATTCACCCCATTGAATCCTAACACCTTATGAGAGGTTCTGTGCTTACCTGGTTTCTGCAGTTGTGGAAACATATGCACAAAGAGGTAAAGTAACTTGCCCGAAGTCACACAGCGAGTTAGGGGCAGACCTGGGAACTGAACTCAGACATTCGGACTCGTGCCCTCATCTCCACACTAAGCTGCCCCCCTTTGTGGCAATCAGAGGTCAGACTGTATGTGGGACGGAGAGGGTCATGGGACTTCTTCAGCCGATAAGGACCTCCTACACCTCGCACAAGGGACCTGCCGGAGCAGTGCCAGGGGCACCGTGGCTGTTGTGCTTTCTCAGTGGGAAGGTGGCACTGACAGCTTTGTAGAGAGACAGGGGAGAGGACTGTAACCCAGCAGTGCCTGGTCAGCGTGCCCTGCCGTCTAGTTCAGTTCCCTGTGCCAGTCTCCCGGCCTTCTCTGTCAGTCCTTGCTCTCATACCCTCCACCGACAGCCTCTTCACATCTCCCCACTTGTCCCGCAGAGAGCCAGCCCCTCCCTCAGCTTGCAAACCCCCCAGCAAACTGGAGCCTTGGCCAGACAGCAGCCACTGCCCCCGGGGGTCTCAGGGTACGCTCCACTGGAAGTTCCAGCTTCAGCCAGCTTCCTTTGATTTACGAAGTCCTCCACGTCCTCCCTGGGGCCTGACTCATCACTGTCTGCTGTGGGTACAGCCGGGAGGCTGATCCTCATGGCATCCCTACTGGTCAGGCCCCGGAGCCTGGGGGTATCCACAGGGCACAGGCAGCCAGCTCTGGCAGCAGGATGGTGTTGAGCACTGGTCCCGGGGAGCTCATAGGCCAGGGCAATTGAGTCACATCTGAAGCCAAGGCTCAGTGAAGCCCCAGCAGCCTGACGGGCCCCCATGCGTGCACTGTGTGAGATTTTCCCATGAGTCAAGAAGCAGATTAGCAAATGGTGGAGAGCAAGGACTTGGCAGTCAGCCGGGCCTGGGGTCCAGTTCTGACTCTCTTGTGGCCTTGAGCAAGTCACTCCATCTCTCTCAGCCTCCGTTTTACCATCTGTAAGATGGAGACACTGACAGGATGCTGCAAGATTTAAATAAGGAAATGTATGTCCCCTGCATGGGCAGACTTCTGGCACATAGCAAGCCCCTGAGAAACACAGTCTTTTAGTACTGTTAGGATATCCCCAGCATAGGGGTGCCTGGGTGGCCCAGTCGTTAAGCGTCTGCCTTCGGCTCAGGTCATGATCCCAGGGTCCTGGGATCGAGCCCCGCATCGGGCTCCCTGCTCCGTGGGAGGCCTGCCTCTCTCTCTCCCGCTCCCCCTGCTTGTGTTCCTGCTCTCGCTATCTCTCTCTCTCTGTCAAATAAATAAATAAAAATCTTAAAAAAAAAAAAAGGGTATCCCCAGCATATATCTGGGCCATGGCTCTTCGCTTCTGTTGAAGGCCTTGTCTGAGCTCTGCCCCTCAACCCGGGCCTTCTAGCTGGTAATCTTTAACCCCCAAGATGCCCCTTTTGCCTCCTGTTTGGACTTTCTTTGGGCTGGTTCCTTCTGTTCTCATTGATGAACTCAGCAGTTTCTGCTAGGCCCTGCCCATGAGCTGGGCTTGCAGCCCCAGATGCCTTGACCCTGAACCAGCCATGATCCATGGCCATGCCCGCCCGCCCCCAAGCACCCCCCCGGACCTCTGAGCCTGGCATTGTGGGGTAGCCGGGGGAGGAGCCACCTCTCCAGAGAGGAGTGCAATGTCCATTGAGGTGGGCTGGGACGTTGGAGGTTAAGACCTTGGTCAGTGACCCAAACACAGGCACCAGGATGGGGAGTGTGTGGGGCCTAGCTTCACCAGCAGAGATGCAGGTAAGAAGTTGGTGCTTCTGGGGGACTCTGAGGGAGTAACAGTGTCTGACCCAGTTTGGGAGCTGCTGGCCCCTCTCAGAGTTGGAGCTGCAGAAATCGATTTGCAGGCTGGCACATTCCACTTAATTAGCGTGGCCTCCTTCTGGCTGGGAAAGCACCAGCAAATGGGCTGGGTTGGCCTGAAATCCTGCCAGTGGCCTCAGCCCCAGTCCCACAGGGCTCTCTGTCCCTTGGGCTCTGTCCCCTTAGCCAGGCTGGATTCAGAATGACCTGAGTTTCCAATTTGGAGTGTGAGACAAATCCTACTCCTGTCCAAGCCCAGGAAAACACCAGGCTCCAACATGGCAAGTATAAGATGGCCCTGGGGCCTGGGGTGTGCAAGGACCAGAGGAGAAGTAGAGGCTTCTTCCCCCAGCACACTCTGCCTTCCCCCTGCACCCTTCTGCCTATGAGCCTGCCCCAGCTCTGACTTCTCCTAGGGCACCTACCCTGAGTCCTGCACAGTGCTGTGTCCTTCCTGTGCATCACCTGTGTGCTTGTAACGTGAGCTTGACTTCACCGATGAGGAGACAGGCTCAGAGAGGTTGTCACCTTGCCCAAAGCTCACACAGCCAGGAAGTGTGTGAAGAGCAGGGTTTGGACCAGGTCCGTCAGTCCGTACCGTGGCTTCTGTGTAATCGTGGTCTGCCTGTGCAGAGCCTGTCTCTAATCTGAGGACAGCCTTCAGCACCTGTGTTTCAAAAGCTTGTGAGCTTTGATCCCCGCTCCTGGTTTTGGAGGGAGAGTAATCACACAGGCTGTGGGCCCCCGAGAACAGAGGAGCCCCCAAACCCTAGGCGTGCGGTCCTCTGTTGGCTGAGTGTGCAGCTGGATGAGCGGGACACGTGTGAGTTCTACCACTTACTTGCTAGGTGAACTTCAGCAGTGAGCTTGATCTCTGAGCCTCTTTCCCTCTTCTGTGAAATGGGAGTAGCAGCCGCACGAAACTCACGGTTGTTGTGAGGACAAAATAGGATGGTGTGCAGAGCGCTCGGCACCTAGTAAGGGTCCCACAAATGTTGGCAGTTGTCTACCTGCACCCCTATTGTGGTTAGCTTCTCAGAACCTGGCCCAAAGGGATCTGTTTGCTCTCCGCTTACCCCGTGGATGTCTGGAGCGTGAGGCGGAGAAAGTCTTTTCCCACAGAGAGGGCACAGCTGGGCGTGCGGGGGCACCTGGGGTGGAGGGTGGGCCACCCAGACATAGCTCTCCCCGGTTATGTCAGGAAGCCGGGTGTACTTGTGGAGTTAAAGTGCCCTGAAGTCTGGAAAGTACTGAGTTTTTTAAGATTTGAAGCGCAACTCACGTAACTTAAAATGGACTGTTTCAAAGTGTACAAGTCAGGGGCACTGAGTACATTCACAGTGTTGTGCGGCCATCGCCCCTACCTAGTTCCGGAACATTGTCATCATCCCAAAAGGAAGCCTTGTTCCCATTAGCAGTCATTCCTTGGGTCCCCTCTCCTCAGCCCCCAGTAAACACCAGTCTGCTTTCTTAATCTGTGGATTTACTTATTCTGGACATGGACGTCCCATGTAAACTGGATCATACCATCATCATATGTGACTTTGATGTCTGACTTCATTCACCTGGTTATCAGCCTTTCAAGGTTCATCCGTCGCATCAGCACTTCTTTCTTTTTTATGGTTGGATAACAGTCCTTTCTGTGGATGTGCCACATTGCGTCTATCTGTTCATCGGTAGATGGAGAAACTGCTGTTTTGTTTTGTCTTTGTTTTTGTTCTGAAACTGCTGTTTTTAAAGGGACTTGAGGAGGGACAGGGCCGGGCCCAGAGGGACGCACACACGTGTGCACGCACGACAGCCCACCCTGAGGCCCACCCCCTGCAGCGATGGGCAAAGGGCACTGTGGTCATGGTTCCTCTGGCCTCTTCAGTGCATTAATGCGCAAACATTCAACCTGGTGCTGATGGGAGTGATGGAGGGGGGGTTAGTTCCAGGGGATGGTTAAAGATCCACCAGGCACCCAGCCTGGGAGTCACCAACGTGCATGGATCAGACCCAGGGCTTTGGAGTGAGACCATCTGGGCTCAAATCCCAGCTCTGCTGCTTGCTGGGTGATCTTGGGCAAATCACTCAACCTCTCTGTGTCTCAGTTTCTCTTCTGGCTAAAGAGAAATAATATCACCTACTTAAAAGTGTTGTACCAAAAAAAAAAAGTGTTGTACCGAGGACAAGATGCAGCCTTGCTTTAGCACAGTGTCCAGCATAGAGAAAGGTTCCAAAGCATGGTAGCTATCAGCTCTCATTAGTCTTCAACTCCATCAGTTGGTATTTAGCCATAGATGTGCAGGCTTGTGGGGGTGCTGAGCCCCTGACTCAGCCTGCTCCCTGCCAGGAATCCTTGTGGCATGGTTCCATCTATTTGAGTGGCAGCCCAGTATAGGAGCCTGACAAGTCTGTGTGAGTGGCTGCACACCCACATCGCTTTTCCCTTTTGTGTCTGGAGTTCAAGGCCCTGCCCCAGTGAGCAAAAAACTCATGCCTTTTTATTTTGAGATAATTTAGGTTCACATACAGATAAAAAAATGATAGAGAGATCCCTTCTACCCTTTGCCCAGTTTACCCCAGTGGTAACATCTTACAAAACCGTAACATAGTCTCACAACCAGGAAATTAACATTGATATAACTCATCAAATCTACTGGATTTTTTTTTTTGCTAGTTTTCATGCAGGAGTGTGTGTGTGTGTGTGTGTGTGTGTGTGTGTGTGTGTGTTTAGCTCTGCAGTTTTTTAAATCACAGATGGAGATTTGTGTGACCAACACCACAGTCAAGATACAGAATTTAAAAATATTTATGACATATTGAAATGATAATATTTTGGATATAGTGGGTTAAATAAAGCGTATTACTAAAAATTAAAATATAGTAAGATTAAAATGTAGTATTAAGATTAAAAATATTATTAAGATGAAAATATGTTATTAAAGCCTATTTGTTTTATAATATCACTACCAGAAAATTAAAAAAATACATATGTGGCCCACATTATATTTCTGTTGGTGTGGGTCTTGAACATCACCATCCCTCCAGAAATTTCCCTCATGCACCTCCCCAGCCAGTCCTCTACCCACCCTGTGGCAAGTTCTGTTCTGATGGGTGGTTTTTTGTTTTTGTTTTTGTTTTTGTTTTTACCACTACAGGTTAGTTGTTTTGTTTGTTTGTTTGAGGTGAAATTCACATAACATGAAACTAACCGTTTTTAAGTATACAAGTCTGACAATTTAGTATGTTCACAGTCTTGTGTGACCGCCACCTCCATGGAGTTCCAGAACATTTCCACCCCCCCCCCCCACAAGGCAGTTCTGTACACATTAAGCAGTCACTTCCCATTCTCCCCTCCCTGCAGCCCCTGGCAACAGCAGTCTGTTTGCTGTCCCTCCGGGCATACCTGTTTTGGTTTCTCTTATAAATGGGGTCCTCTGGTATGTTACCTTTTGAGCCTGGCTTCTTTCACTTAGCATAATGTTTCCAAGGTCCATCCGTATTGTAGCACACTCAGTACTTCACTCCCTTTTGTGACCAAAAGTATGTACACACTTGGGTTGTTTCCACCTTTTGCCTAGTTTTTAGCTATTGTGAATAGTGCTGTTGTGAACATGAGCGTACAGGTATTTGAGTTCCTGTTTCCAATGATTTGGGGCACCTACCTACGTGTGGAATTGCTGGATCATATGGACATTCTGTTTTCGTTTTTAGGGCACTGTCAGACTTTTCCAGAGCAGCTGTGCCATTTTACATTCCCACCAGCAATACATGAGGGTTCCAATTTCTCCACACCCTCGCCAACACTTGTTTTGTCTGCTTTTTGATTACAGCCACCCTAGTGGGTATGAATTGCCCAATTAGTTTTGCTTGTTCTAGAATGTCATTCAAATGGAATAACAGCATGGACTCCTGCGGGGGGGTTCTTTCTCTCAGTATAAATGCCTGAAACACTGTGTCATGGCCTGTGGAGTATGTTGAAGGGGAAGATAAGACTCTTGAAGGCATAGGTGGCAATTCACTCCCCTTGTCCCCTCAAATCCTCTGCTGTGCCTTGGTGATGGACTGTGAGGTGGTTAGGGAGGGCAGCCGGGGAAGGTCTCTCTAAGGGCTTTAGGAGACCTGAAGGATGGGAAGGAGCCAGGCATGGAGAAAGATAGAGGAGGCTGGGCTAGAGGAGAGGATCCTAGCAGTAACAGTCACATAAGCAAGGGCCTTGAGGCAGGAAAAGTGCTTCAGCGCTAAGCTGGGAAGGGTGTAAAACCAGTGGGAGCATGAGGGATGTTCCTGCCGGTGATGGGCCGTGGTGTGAGGGCTACAACCTGTGTTAGTGGCAAGTGGGTCCCAGGGCGCGAAAGGCCACACCCCAATGCCAGCGTTCTTGCTGCCTTCCCAGCCCGAAAGGGCAGTTCCTCTGAGATATTGTGGCTCATCCCAGTGCCTTACTGCTCTCAAACCGGACAGCTGGTGGATGGGGATGGGGAGGGGTGCAGTCAGGGGCACTGAGTCTGAGATTCGAGGACACTCTTACCCAGTCCCCAGAGTAGGCCTGGAAGCTTAAGTCTTGCTGAACCACCTGCACCCTCATCCTCCCAAGCTCTTTGGGGTTGGGTTTGGGGGGCAGTGCGTGGCTCAGCCCAGTGCTCTCCCCTCACTGGAATGCTTGGCACTAAAGCTCCAAGCCCAGATCCATGCTCTGGCCAGCCTTTTGGAGCTTCAAGAACAATTTGTCCTGCACACAGAGTCCTGGCCCCAGGATCTGAGTGCACCTGAGCCCCATATACAAGAGTAGAACTGACCCTGCTGAGTTACATAAGGACATCTTTGGAAGTTGGCTTCCTTTGGAATGAAATGGGAAAACTACACCCAAACAAGCAGGTATGGGGAACTAAATAGGAGGGAAACTCCCTTAGGGTCATCTCTGGATCAGTCTGCTTCTGAGGGTTGGTTTATTCATTCAGCAAAGGCTGTTGGCACCTACTTTGTGCCAGGTCTCATGGTGGGAGCACAAGAGCAGATGGCCAATAAATGTTTGTGGGAAGAAGGAGAGGGGAGGGGCAAAGAGGGAGAGCGTGAGAAAGGAAGGAAGAGACGGAGGGAGGGAGGGAAGGGTGAAGGAAGGCATGAGGAAAGGAAGGAAGGAGGGAGGGAGGGAGGGAGGGAGGGAGGGGGATGGGTGAGGGAGGAGGGATAAACAGACTGAAATACCCTCACGGGGTTCACACCTGTGCCCATAGCTGTGTGATTAAATGCAGTCTAGCTCAGTGCTAGTCAGTAAAAGAATCAGGTGAGCCACATACTTAACTTTAAATTTTCTAGTAGCCAAATTAAAGTGGAAAAGAAACAGGTGAAATTGTATAATGTATTTTCTTTAGCTCGATATATCCTTTCAACATGTAGCCAGTACAAAAAACTTACTGAGGTATTTTCCATATCTTCTTTTTTTTTTGTATAAATCTTCTGAGTTCAGTGCCTTTTCCACTCACAGTGCATCTCAGTCTGGATTGTGCACATATGAAATGCTCCACAGCCCCAAAGGGTTCGTGGCACCTTACGGGCTACTGTGCAGAGTGACAGGGGCTCTGGTTGAGGTGCACACTGTCCACTGAGGGCGCCTAAGTCAAGGTCAAGGAAGACTTAGCTGAGGTGGTGCATTCAGTCTTGTATTCCTTCATTCATTTAATGTTCAGCTCGTGATCACTGAATGTCTCCTGCCATGGCGTCAGGGCTGGGCAGGGATTTGGCTGGTGGGACAAAGGGAAGACTATTCCAAAATGAGGGGAGGGCAGGTTGCAAGCTGGAGGAGGGTGGAGCTGGTGTCTGTCGTGTTCACTGATGTGTGCCCACAGCTAGCACCGAGCTGGTGCCTGGTGAGTATTTGTGGAGAGGAGGTGAGGGTGGGGAAGTGGGGTGTTTCTAGAGCCCAGGAGACACAGGAAGGAATGATGACAGAGGAGGCTGGAACATCCGAATCACTGGGAGGGCTTGTCAAACCATAGATCCAGTAGGTCTGAGATAGAGCCCCAGGATTTATATTTCCAGTAAATTCCCTGGTCCTGCTGCTGCCGCTGGGATACCGTGTGTGGACCTCTGGGCTCGCTCACCCACGGACACTGGGAAGGCATTGGGTAGCCATAAGAGGTCTTTGAGTGCAAGAGAAGCACCTCAGGTCTGCGATTTAGGAAACTCTGGGTGGCCGCTGGGGGCAGGGGATGGCAGAGTCCTCCCCACTTCTCTCCAACCAGGTCAGTGGTACCTTAGCTCAGGAAGGTGCCTCAAGAGCCAGTCCATTCTCACGTAGTAGGGAAGCCTGGGCTGTGCCCCTACCACAAGGAAGAGACCCAGGTGATACCTGACGTGTTTTCAGCACCGGGGGGCTGTGCAGAATAGGAGCCCTTAGTCAGCTGTTGGGTTCAGCACAGACTTTCCCTGGCTGACTGTGAGGGGCTGGGGGGCTCAGGTTGGGGCAGCTGGGCGGCCGGGGTTCTGGCTCAGGCTTTCTCGTGAGGTTGTAGTCATCCATCACCAGGGCTCCCATCATCTGAGGGCTTGAGTGGGGCTTCGGGTTCTGATTCCGCCATGGCTGGTGGCAGGGGCCCTCAGTCCCCCCTAAGCGGTCTTTCCGTAGGGTGCCTAATGTGCCGTCCCGACATGGCGGCTGCTTCCCCGAGGGAGCGATCCGAGGAGCGAGATGGAGCCCACCCTCTCTTGTGACCCGGCCTCAGAAGCCACACTCCGTCCCGTGGTGCCACACACCAGCCAGCACTAGTCCGTGTGAGGCCTAGAACGAAAGGCACGTGTGGGCGTGTTTGGACACTGGCTGCCACACTCGGGCTGCCCTGGGGCTCTGTGTTGTGGCCATCCCACAGAAGTGCCAAAGATGCTTACTCCCTGGAGCCACCATTTGGTGGCTGAGAGCTTGAGGACGTTTCTGTGGAGAGTTTGTGTGAGGGGAGAGCCAGCTAACTCATGTTGTCATTGTTGTTACTGCTATCATCATCATCATCATCATCATCATCAATACTTTATGATCTACCTGTCAGATAACGTGTTATAACCTCATGAGGTTATAACTCCTCTTTTACAGATGGGGGAAACTGAGGCTCAGATAGAGAAGATGACAGGCCTGGGATCAGATCACTGGCTAATGGGGTCTGAATCCTTAGCCATGACACTTGTGTTTGCATGCCAGGTGCCATGCTTAGGTGGTTTGCCTATCCCCCAGCGGTACGTTCTGGTGTCCTCTCTCCAGCGTGGGAATGATTGTAGCACAGGTCAGACTAAATTCATTCCTCTGGCTCAGAGCCTGGTGCCAAGTGTGCTGGCGGAATAGGAAACAGGAAGGTTCTGGACTGCAGATTCCCCAGCTCTTGAGACCTGGGGTCAGGCTTAGCTCCAAGACATGCATTGAAATCATCCTGGCAGAGCAAGCATGGGCTTGCTCAAGTGCAGGGCTACTAGAGTCTCTTGCCAGCTGAGTGGTTTGACTAGCAAGCTGATAAGAGTCACTGTGCCTCAGTATCCCCAGTTGTAAAATAAGAGTGATCAGAGAGGTTGCCCGGCTCCTGCCCAGGGTTGTTGTGGGGATTTAGTGAGCTAATTCCTGCTCAGTGCTAGGCACACAGTAAGTGCCCAGTACATGTTCACTCTTGCTATCACTGGCTTGTTAGATGCTGACGTGTTTGCTCCCTGTTCCCACATCTGGCTGAGTCCTGGGGATAGGACGGTTGAGGACCAACCATTTTCATCTGCTGCTGGGAGCATCAGCAAATGACATTCCGAAGTCCTGGACTTAACTCTGCCTCCATCGGCAGCCTGGTTCTCCCCAAGCCAGGCCTTGCTAACAGCAGTGGGTTCCAGAAGCTATCCTCTCCAAGCTAGGCCTTGCTAAGAGCAGTAGGTTCCAGAAGCTCTGGAGAACCTGCAGACTTGCATCCCCTGTGCCCCGGCCCAGCCACCTACCCTCTGATCAAGGAGTGGTTCTCCCTGCCCAGCGAGGTGCCCTGGTTTCTGCAGGTTGCACAAGAGGCTGTGCGTGTAGCAGCCGGGGGAGACCGAAGGACAGGTGGTTGGTGGTGGGCCTGGGTGGCAGGCAGCTGCCCTGTTAGGAGACAGCTCTGTTCTGATGTGGCCAGGGAGCGGAGTCTGTACCAGAAATGACAAAACCAAACACCAGCACATGAAACCCTCCAGCCGTCAAACAGGAAGCAGGGTCTGGATAAAAATACCTTCCTTCCTGCAGCTGCAGCCCCCACCACCCAGGTTTCAGAAGGTCACACTCTTGACAGGAAGCTCAGCTGCTTAGGGCGGCTGAGCTGGGGCTGGCGGGGGGTGGTGGTGTGCCAGTGGGGAGAGAGGTGAGGAGCGGCAGCAGGCTCTTGGGGCTCTGTGCCCTGCATTTCTTGGCAGGTGAAGACATGGAACCTGATCTGCCCACGCCCCTCCTGGCCAGGATGCATCGGTCTACCTCAAATGTATATAGATTTCTTCCTCTCCTGCCTAGGACCACGAGGCTTTTATTGTAGGAGGGAAATGACTGTGGTTTTCAACATGCTTTGTTAGCTAAAAAGCACTGCACCAGAGATCAGCAAGTTTGCTCTGTAAAGGGCCAGATAAGAAATGTAGGCTGTGTGGGCCATCCTGTCTCTGTTCTGATGGAGGAAGCAGCCAAAAGCAATGCATAAACAAATGAGCTTGCATTCCAGCTCAACTTCATTTACTGACAATGATATTTGGCTTTCATGTAATTTTCATGTGTCATTAAATACGATTCTTCTTTGACTTTTTCCCCCAACCGTTAAAAAAAAAAAAATAGAAATCGTTCTTAACTTGCGAGCAGTTCAAAACTGCATGACTGAGCCATTGGACCGCCGACCCCTGCACGATACAAAGAAAGGGGTATCATTAATAGGTCTATTTAACTTCCTACCCAACATAGGAGTCTCAGCTTCAGCATTTGCTTCACGGGGTCAGCCAGCTTGAGACCTCATTTCTGCCCTAGAAATTTCACCAGAAATGTAGTTCTTACCACTTGGCTATCATTCCGTGGAGGATTTTTGTTTTTTAGTGAAACTGGAAAATTCTGGTTATGAAGGTAGTACATACGTATTTTTAAATGCTTGGAAAATTCTGACCACCATGAAATAAAAATCACTTATAACCACAGTTCATATCTTAATTCTCTTTTTCCAGTGAGCAGCATGTGCCTGTGTGGAATGCATTTTTCCTTTCCAGTTGAGAGCGTATTGAATGTACAGTTTTGATCTCTTGTTTTCCATTCTACACTATATATCAGGCATTTCCCCCATCATTAAAAATTCCTCAAAGATACAGGATGCAGAATATTCCATCCCATGAATGTTCCATAATTTACCGAATCAGTCTCCAATTGTGTAGACGTTTGGGTTGCTTCTGGTAATTCTCGATTGTAAACAATGTATCTAAACAATGCTGCGGTGAGCGTCATTGTCCATAAATCTTTTCCCCCCACCCCTCCTCTTTTCTTTCCTGTGTGTATGTGCTGGAGAATCCAAGGAAAAACTGTATTTTCGACTTATATATGGGCAATTTTTGTTTTTCTGGATTTTGCTTTGTAGATCGTGTGATTCACAGGGTTTTGTCATGATAATGACTTCATTCTCCCCACTCCACCACTGACCCTCAGCAGCCACTGATCTGCTTGCTGTTTATGATTTCATTTTGAAGTATCTTTTTTTTAATCAACCTAAAATTGCTTACCTCCTGTTTTTGCCCTGAATTCCATTCTGCATCATAGTAATGTTGCCACCCCCGCTTTCTTTGTGTTTGCATTTGGCTGGTTTATATTTGAGCATTCCTTTATTTTTAGTCTGTTATTTTGTTGGGATGTATCTTTTGTAAGCAGCACACAGTTGACATTTTTTTTTTCTTTCTGACAACCAAATCTTCACTGCTTTATAGGGGAGGGTAGATGATTTCACTTATTGTAGTAGATGTTTGGTTTTTTTGGTCATCTTGCCATAGGCTTTGTGATGTTTGTGCTTCTATGTTCTTTCTTCCATTCTGTGACTTTAATGAATACGACGCTTATTTTCTTTGATCTTTTCCATGGATATGGAAGATACTAATCTTGATTTCAATTTCTTAGGTGGTTACCTTTACCATTTTCAAAAAATCTTGTTGAATTTCCTCAGCCGGACAGGTGGAAGCCCAGAGTGGGATTTGCCCCTGTCCTGTGCAACACAGCGCTGAGGGAGAGAAGCAAGACACAGCATCTTTAGGAGAAACTTGAGAGCCAGGCAGACAAGCGTGGGGGCGGGCAGGACATGATTATGGGACAGGAGAGTGGAGCCAGGGAAACCAGGCAGAATGTTCAAATAGGCAGGTGGAAGCTGGAGGAATCTCCCCCTTCATGGGCAACTTGTTTTCTCTTCCTGAATATTGTTAGGAATGGGTTTTATTCTTGTTTATATCTGGGTGAGGAATCCCTCGTCACTAGTTATGCCTGAAACCCCAGTTGTGCCTGCAGGCAACCACGCTCGAATGGGTTCTCCACACTCATTAGCTAAGTGAGCTTGAGCAAATCATGTAAGTTCCCTGTTAAATGAGATGATCATAGCGCCTAAGTCATAGGATTATTGTGGGGGTTAACTGGGATGAGACATATAGCATCTGAGCATAGTGCCTCACACTTGGAAAATGTTCAGTAAACGTTAGATATTATTATGATGGCTGTGAAGCCATTTTAGTGTTTATGTGTATTCAGCCTCTGCCTGTAGGGCTGGCAATATTTTTATCTGTTTCTTGCCCGGAGATATGAAATAATTAGACAATTTTTTTAAAAACGAGGAAAGATAAGTATGCAGAGGAGTGAGGTGAGAGAGACAGGGGCGGGGAAGCAACAGGAAGAAATCAGGAAGAGGAGTACAGGGTGGGGGGTGGGGAGGAAGGCCATTGGGGGAAAAGAGCTGGTACCTTGGAGAGTTCCTGGGTGGCCAGGCGCTGCTGGGCAGAAGGGAGATCAGGTTCCTGGATCTGTGTTGGGAAGCTGCACGGAGAGGTACTGGGAGCATTTTGGAAGCAGAATTAGTGAAGACCAGGGACCTGGCACAGTTGGGGTCCAATGTGTTTATGAATGGAATGGGGGAGGTACCAGGGTCATGTTTCTGGACCAGCAGTTCCCTCACCTTGAGTCTGAGGTGCAAACAGGCAGCCTTTACAGCTTTGGTGGAGAAACTTTACAGACCCACATCTTCTCTTATTAGATGAGTTAAATGCAGTTCTCCTTCCCTTTGAGGAAATTCAGTACAAATATCTGCTGCTACATTAGGAAGTTATTCTTCTCCCACCCCCACATTTCAGAAAGACTATGCATTTTTCATGAGCATTGATGGTAGCTTATTTTGTATGTAGGTTTCCCTGGTTTCTTTCTATTTGTTTATTTATTTAGACTTTAGTTTTTGAGAACATTTGTAGGCTCACAGCAAATAGGGTAGGGACAGAGATTTCCTGTATACCCCCTGGCACCACACATGCATAATTTATCCCATCATCAACAACCCCTACCAGAGTAGTACTTTGGTTACCACTGATGAACCTACATTGACACGTCCTAATCACCCAGTGTCCATACTGTAGGGCTGACTCTTGGTGTTGTACATTCTGTGCGTTTGGACAAATGTATAATGATGTATATCCGTCATCATGGTATCATATGGAGTATTTTCAGCATCCTAAAAATCCCCTGTGCTCTGCCTATTCATCCCTTCCCCTCCCCAACTCCTGGCAACCACTGATTTTTTTTTTTAAACTGTCTCCATAGTTTTGCCTTTTCCAGGCAATGTCGTATAGTTGGAATCATACAATATGTAGCCTTTTCAGAGTGGCTTCTTTCACTTAGTAATAGGCATTTAAGGTTCTTCCATGTCTTTTTATGACTTGATAGCTCATTTCTTTTTAGCACTGAATAATATTCTGTTGTCTGGAATGGAATATTCCATTGCCCACTTACCTCCTGAAGGACATCTTGGTTACTTTCAACTGTTGGTGATTTTGAATAAAGCAGTTATAAACATTTGTGTGCAGGTTTTTGTATGAACATAGTTTTCAACTCTTGAATAGATACTAGGGAGTGTGATTATTGGATTGTATGGTAAGAGTATGTTTAGTTTTGTAAGAAACCATCAAAAGTTTCTATACCATTTTGCATTCCCACCAGCAATGGATGAGGATTGACTATATTTGTGTAGGTCTATCTCTGGGCTCTCCGTTCTGTTGCATTGATCTTTTTGTCTGTTCTTTCACTCATACCACACTGTCTTGATTACTGTTGCTTTATAGTAAGTATTGAGATCAGGTAGTGTCAGGCCTCTAACTTTGTTCTCCTACAGTGTGGTGTTGGGTCTTTTGCCTCTTCACATAAACTTTAGGATCATTTGTCAATATTCATAAAATCACTTGCTGAGGGAGCCTGGGTGGCTCAGGCGTTAAGCGTCTGCCTTCAGCTCAGGTCATGGTCCCAGGGTCCTGGGATCGAGCCCCGCATCGGGCTCCCTGCTCTGCTGGAAGCCTGCTTCTCCCTCTCCCACTCCCCCTGCTTGTGTTCCCTCTCTTGCTGTGTCTCTCTCTGTCAAATAAATAAATAAATAAAATCTTTTAAAAAATCACTTGCTGAGATTTTGATTGGGATTCCATTGAATCTATAGATCAAGTTGGGAAGAACTAACACTTTGACAATACTGAATCTTCCTATCCATGAACATGGAATATTTCTCCATTTATTTTTCTTTGATTTCATTCATTAGGGTTTTGTAGTTTTGCTTATATAGATAATATACATATTTTCTTAGATTTTCCTGGTATCTTTAGTTTTATTTTCTTAGAAGAAATCTTCTATTTGTTTAGTCTCTCAACAAATATTTGTTGAGCTCTTACTCTAGGTGCTGGATACTCCAGATAAGAAGACAGACAAGATTTGCCTGCATAGAGTTTGCCTTTTAAAGGGTCTGTAATCACTTTTCCTTCACACATCTAATACCAGATATAAGTTACACATGTGCAGAGGCATCTGGGTAGCTGATGTTAGTCCTGTCAACAACTCCTATCCAGCACGACCATGTGTCCTGGGCATGGAGGTTCCTGAAAGGAAAAGGTTCTAGCTCCATGCCTGGCATGCTCTTGGCCACCTTGTCTTCATAGTTTTGAAGGTATTGGAGAATGCTAAGAGAGAAACTGGCCTCTTCGTATAAGTCAAGGGATGAAGATTCTCTCTGAGATGGAAATGTCTGTCGCCTGGTCCGGGAGCCTTGTTGTCCAGAGGGAGAAGCATAGAATGACCCAAGAGAGGATGCTCTGGCCAGTTCTGAGGCTTGGGTAGAGACTAGGTAGACTCTGTTTATAGCTGCAGTCATCAGATATTGACCAGGGGCTCAAACCATGTCATAGTAGCTAAAAAATTTATGGTTCCTACTCTCCCACCCCTCCAGAGCTTATAGTCTAGTAAAGACACAGACAAATCCATACACAAATACATTACAGTATTAAGTGTTTTGGAGAGGGGACAGAAAAGCGCATAGGAAGGGTACCTCACCCAGGCTGGGAGCCGACTTCACAGAGGAAGTGACATTTAACCTGAGACATTTAACCCAAGACCCGGTTAAGAATTAACCAGGCCGCGTGAAGGCAGAGAAAGTCAGGCAGAGGGATAGCCCATGAGAAGGCCTGGAGATTTAAGAGAGAGGGGAGTGCATGGTGGTCCTGGAAGGGTCTGTGGTGGTTGAGAGGGAAGATGCTGGGAGAAGTGGACAGAGGCCAGATCATGCAGGGCCCCGAAGGAACCAGGTGACCAGCGGTCTCCTTCTTACTTTCCCGTATATTAAGTAAGAATTGAACACCTACTGCGTACTGGCCGCTGTCCTAGGCTCTATGGGTACAGTAGTGAATGGGGCAGATCCTGTGCTGACCTCACAGAATCCCCGGGCTGGCAGGGGAAAGAGCTCTCAGCAGGATGCTCAAGGCCACCTTGGATCCCCTTCCTCTTTTTTTTTTTTTTTAATTGAGATACCACTCACACACCGCAAAATTTACCTTTTTAAAGTGTGCTGTTTGGGTCTTTAGTATATTCATAAGGTTGTACAACCATTAGCACTATCTAGTTTCAGAAAATTTTTATCACCCCGAATGAACCCCTGTACCCATTAGCTGTCACACCCCAGGGCTCCTTCCCCTCAGCTCCTGGCAACCACGAATCACTTTCTATCTTTATGGATTTGCTTTATTCTGGAAATTTCATATAAATGGAATCGTACGATATGTGGGCTTTTGTGTCTGGCTTCTTTCCCTTAGTGTGATGTTTTCAAGGGTCATCCATAGTTAGTGTGTGTCAGCATTTCGTTCTTTTTTTATGGCTGCATAATATTCCATCGTATGACCAAACCACATTTTATTTATTTACTCAACCATGGATGGGCACCTGGGTGTTTCCACTTAAGGGTCACTGTAAATAACGCTACTATAAACATTTGTGTACAAGTTTTTGTGTGGACATTTGTGTTTATTCCTCTTGGGTACGTACCTAGGATCCGAATCACTGGGTCACATGCTAACTCGACATTTACTTTTTGAGCTGCCGCCAGACTTTTCCACAGCAGCTGCTCCGTTTCACATGCCCACCGCCTTGCACTCGGGCTCTGAGGTCCCTTCTTCCTTGCCAACGCTGTCATTTGTCTGACCCTTTTTCTCCAGATGGGCCCTGGAGGGAGGCTCCCCAGGGAAGAGAGAGGCCTGGCTCCCGGGGTCTGCGCCTGGGGATGTGACTTTGAGGGAAGCCTGGGTCCCCCTCGCCCACCCCCCACCACGGCTGAGTCATCGCCCGGGATTCTGGGCTGAAGCGCCTGGCAGTGGGCCGGGCTGCACCAGCCGCTGGAGAAGTCACCATCAAACTCGCCTGAGTCTGCACCCCCAGCCCCAGGCGGCTGGGCTTCCCTGGAAGCAGCTATTTCAGGCTGTCTCTGCTCCAGGGAGGAGCAGTGGTGGGTGGAAAGGTTGAAATTGCTCCATGGAGTGATTTTGGAGGTGCCCTGCAATGAGGACCCAGGACAACCCTTCTGAGAGCCCTGGTCCTTCTGGCGTTGTCTGAGCAGCATGCTGGGCCCCCTGGAACCCCCGAGAGCACCCTGGGGAGGGGTAGAGCTGAAGGGCAGGCGGAGGAACTGGTCTGACCAGGCTATACCTGCTGGACCCTGTGAGACTCTAGGCAAGGCCGACCTGGCACCTGAGGAAGAGGAGGAAGTGGGATGGAGGCGGGCAGGGTTTTCCGTGGGCGGGGAGCAGCCCCGTGGGTGGGGGCGGCAGCTGGTGGCGCCAGCAGGGTGCCTGGAATTGAGTAGGGCGGGGTCTACTTAGAATGGAGGTGCAGCAGGAAGACAGACAAAAGCGTTGGTGCTCCAGCTGCTGTGTGGGCCCCAGAGCTTCCGCTCATTTGCCACAGGCCCTGAGGCTAAGTGTTAACCTCCGTGCCTCCACATCCTCATCTGCAAACTGCACTAACAAGGTCATTGTGGTGACGATTAGATCACTGTCGTTATTATCGAGTACTGAACACTGAACTATCGGTGATGATCTTGACCGTTCTAGCTCTTTGTCATCTCTGTGGCTCTCTTCTGCATTCGCCCTCCT
The DNA here is from genome assembly GCF_009762305.2 of Zalophus californianus. Lineage (NCBI taxonomy): Eukaryota > Metazoa > Chordata > Mammalia > Carnivora > Otariidae > Zalophus > Zalophus californianus. The sequence goes on from NC_045602.1 coordinate 119,382,802, forward strand.
CATCTTTTGGCTGCCCGCGTTCCCTTTCCCGGCCCTTGTTGGGCGCCATTCTAGCCAACTGGTTGAGCGTTCAGCCTTTGTAGGCAGCAAGCCGGGGTTAGAAATCCAAGCTCTGCCATTCCCAGACATGTGCCCTTGGGCAAGTCATTTCATTGGTTCAAGCCTGAGCCTCAGTTTTCCCGTCTGTGGATTGGGGCAGTAATAGCAGGCAGCAGGCAGGTAATAATAGCAGGTCATTAATCCTCATACTGGATCGGGAGGACTGATGGATGGACAGACAGAGGGCTTAACACAGCGCCGAGCACCATTCGTACCGGACTGCACAAAGAACACCCAGGGGCGTCAGGTCTGGGATCCCGGCCCCGGCAATGGGCCGAAGGACTGCTACAGTCAGCTGCCTGATCTCCCTGCGTTGCCTGTAGAGGCTTAGGGACAGACATTTGCTGCTTCATTTCTGTACAAAACCCATATTGTTGCTTCTCAGTTCATGAGTCACGTGCCTTGTGGTGTGTCTGCAGTGCTCTGCATAGGTCCCCACAGTCCAGTGCTCTGCATAGGTCCCCACAGTCCAGTGCTCTGCATAGGTCCCCACAGTCCAGTGCTCTGCATATGTCCCCACAGTCCAGTGCTCTGCATATGTCCCCACAGTCCAGTGGCCCCAGGAGCAGGCAGCTCTGTGGGGCCCCGGAGCTTCTTGCCCTCCTCCCTCGCTTCCTTCGTTCATTCACACACTAGATACTGCTTTTGTTCATTTTTATTTTTTAATAAAAATTGTGTATATTTAAGGTGTGTAACAGGATGTTTATATGTATGTGTAGAAATGATGAATGCGGTTAAGCTAATTAACATACCCATCTCCTTATATAGTTACCTTTTTTTTCTGAGATGTTGGTCGAAGAGGTCAACGTGGTAGTTATATAGGCTCTGAGGCACACAGCACGGTGACTATAGTTAATAATAATACTATACTGAGAGCTAGAAATTTGCTGAGAGAGTAGATTTCAGGTGCTCTTGCTACAATAGATAATCCTGGAGCCCCTGCTAGGAGCCAGGCTCCTTCGTGGAGCCCCAAAAACTAAACAAATAATGATATAATTACTATCTACTAACTAATCACCCTGTAATTACAAATTGGGAGAGGTGCTCCTGTGAAGCTGAAATGCAGAAATGCAAGGTACTTATGGGAGAGAGCAACCCAGGCAACTCGACTGAGATCGGGGTGATCAGGGTCGGCCTCTCAGAGGAGGCGACATTTCAGCTGGAATCTGAAGTTTGAAGAGGAGTTTGCTGGCCCGAGAATGAGAAGAACGAGGGCTCCAGGCACAGGGAACTGTGTGTGTAAAGTCTGGAGGAGCCCAGCTTTTGTTTTGTTTCATCTTGACTTGGGAAATGAAAGAAGACAGCGTGACTGACCCAGTCACCGAGGGATTCAGGGAGGGGCAGAGGTTAGATCATGCAGCACCTCGGAGGCGGTGGAAAGGTGGGCCTCGTTGCTGGGTGCTGGGTGGAAAAGGAGGTGAGATGGGGAGGGAGGAGGGTACCCTACCAACGTGATTGTGCAAGTCACATGGCCAGATGGCAGCAGCTTGGCCCTGGAGCGCCCCCGGCTGGCGTGGACTGCCCGAGGTCCACCTCCACTGGGCAGACACCTCTGGCCGTCGTGGGCCCAGAGCAGGAACCACACTTGTGGTGGCATGTCACTGACCGGCTGGAGGTCGGGCTGTCTGCTCTGCGGGGTACAGGGGGTCAGGTGACAAAAAAAACCCCATACCCCACAAGCTTATCAGCAGTGATTTCTCCCTGCAGAGGCAGCCTCCACCCGCTTCCTGCCGAGATGGGTCGGTTCAGCCTCACTCGCTACAGCTGGAGATGGTGGGGAGCAGATGGCCCTGCTTGGCCCAGATTCCAGCCAGATTGCCAGGGAGGTGTGGGCGGAGGGACAGAGTTGGTGCCAGTCGCGGGAATGTAGGAGAGGAGGGTGGGAGCCACCTCCTGCCGTCTTAGTGGGACCTTGCTTGCATGGGGGGCAGTGGGCACCACCGCATTGTGGTTCTCGAACCAGCAGGTGCTCGGGGCTCTCTAGAGAGAGATGGCTCTGTCCTTTGCAGCCAAGGCAAGTGCTCTTGGAAACGCAAGGTGTCGATGGTTACATCCCCGGTGCCCAGCACCTGGCCGGACCAGGCAGGAGCTTAGTGGCTGTTTTTCATTTGTATTTAAAAAAAATAAATGATGGTAGTAGCTTTCAGGTATTTTCTTACTTAATCCTCAGGGCAACCCCACAAAGGAGCCATGGCTATGATCCCCATTTTACAGATGAGGACACTGAGGCTCAGAGAGGAGGAGTAACTCGCTTACAGCTCTAGCTGAACAAATATGCAAGAACAGATGGCTCATGCTGACAAACTGGTGGCCGAGCCTGGGAGCTGGGGCTTGGGGAGTGGGGAGCTGACCTAAGTGTGGGCAACCATGTGTGGACACGGCTGGCTAGAGGGAGAGCATGCCCCACTTGTGTTTGTGCTCCCTGAGTCCTAGCTGACTCCTGAGACACCCCCAAGCCAGCTTCCTCCATTGTGCAAGGTGCTTGGAGAGCAAGGGATGAGCCTGGAGAGGTACGGAGATGCGACTGCCAGGTACAGCTGAACAAGCTGCACACTGCACAACTCCAAGGCAAGCCATTCACACAGACTATGATGAGAGCAACGCATCCTTGGAATGGGGCAAGGTGGCCACCCTGTAGGTCGGACCCCACCACTCAGGGCCTTGAAGACCAGGGTCTGCAAACCTTTCCTGTAAAGGGCCAGATAGTAAATATTTTAGGTTGTGTGGGTCATAAAGTCTCTGCTGTTGGGTGAAAGCAGTTTCAGGCTACATGTAAACAAATGAACGTGGGTGTGTTGCAGTGAACAACGTGATCTACAGGCACAGGTTACCTGCCAGATTCGGCCCATGTACCGTAGTGGGCCAGCCCCACGAAAGGACTGTGAACTTCATTCTAGGAGCAAGGTGGAGCCACGACAGCGTTTTAAACAGGAAGCGGGAGGAGGCAAGCTCACATTTAACATGGCCCCGAAAGACCCTTCGGTGCCGCCCCAGGACCTGCGGTGTTTCTTCTGTCCAGCGTGTAGATCCCTGAGCCCATCTGTCTGCAGGAGGAGGCCCGGCCGGGGCCCCAGGGGCTCCGAAGCTTGCCGAAGCAGAGGCCACTGCTATCCCCCTCCTCCTCACGCCGGCCGTCAGGGCCCCTGCAGCCCTGCTTCCTGCTCCGGCCTCAGGGGCAGCGCCGAGCAGCCCTGGGGCCCACAGTCTGGCCTTCGGAGTCTGAGCGTCCCACCTGCTCTGCTTGGTTGTGTGTGACCCGGACCCTCCGTCTCCTCCACGGGGGGAGTAATTACAGATGGAGACCCAGGAGAGAAGGCAGTCTGCGTGGACCTGGGTGCAGAGGACTTCTAACAGAAGACACGATGGATGGAGGAATCATTTTCCTTGTGGAACTGGAGGCAGGAAGGCCTGGTCATGCCCTGAGTGCGGGCAGTGGGGTCTCGGCTCCGGTGAGGTGTCCGGGGCCAGGCTCCCTGCTGGAGCAGAGCGCACTCACAAGGGGGCCTTGGCTCCTACGTATGACGGGTACTCTGTAGAGATGGGGGTGATTTGTCGCACCTTTGGGCTGAAGATAACTGCCCGCCATGGGAGTAATTCCACATCTGGGGCTCCCAGGCAGCACGGAGAACACCCCGATAATTACTGCACACAAACGCTTTTGGCAGCTGGTGTGTAATTTCTCCCTCAAGGAGTGTCTTCTGGGACAGGGAGCCTGGTCCACCCTCCACCCCCCCCCCGCCCCCCGCCCCCGCCATGGGATTTGAACCCTTGTCTCATGTGAGCAGAACCTTGCCCAAACCCCTCCTACACAGGAACACAGTGGCCACTTCTACTCTCCCAAAGGCTACCTGCCCAGCCCAGGGCATTCCCCCTGGCCTGCGGATGGGCAGGCTGGGCCTCGGTGATCAGTGGCCTTGCCATAAATCTTACCCAGCCCTGAGGCGGCGACCAGCTACCAGGGCATCTGGGAGGGGCCTGCAAGCAGCGCCGAATATGACAGGTGCTGTCACAGGACGGGCAGGGTGGTCTGATTTGCTTAGAGCTGGAGAGGCTGCTGATGAGGTCAGGGTCCAGGAAGAGTGGCTGAGGACTTACCGTGTGCCAGGCCTTAGGGAAAGGACAGTGCCAGGTCACTGTCCTGCCCCCCTTGGGGCTTAGTGTCCTACCACAGACAGACCCAAAGCCCCTAATTACCCAAATAGTTATGTAATTATCATCGTGAAAGGCTATAAATGAGATGTATAGGAACTGTGGGTGCCCTCATCTGGGGAGTTTCAGCTGAGACCTAAAGGTTGAGGAGTGAGGCGGATGGGGGGTGTGTGCGTGTGCGTGCATGTACATGGCATGCGGTGTGTGTTAGGGGTGGATTCCTGAATGGGGCTGGCTGGCTGGTAGATGGGTGGATGGTTGAATGGACACATGGCTAGATGATTGATGCTTCCAGGCAGTGGGAACAGGCTATGCAAAAGCTCAGAGGCCAGAGGATGTAAGGTGACTCTGTACCTGATGAAAGACCATTGTGGAAGATGTGTGGAGTTTTAAAAATGAGACTGGAGAGGTAGGGAGGGAGGGAGGAGCGCTGTGTACCACTGAGCAAGTAGCGCACTGCACTGCCCTAGGAGGTGCCGGTCTTGTAGACGGCAGTGTGAACGGTGCCCCCTGGATTGTGCAAGGGATCACATTCAGGAGGGATCTCATCACGTGGACCTTGTATGTCTTCGTAAGGTTTTTGGACCTTGTTCCCAGAGCAGTGGGGAACCATGGACGGCCTTTAACAGCGGGCTGTGGGGCTAATTTCCATTTATGATAGCCCAAACCAGCGCTGTCCCATAGAACTTTCTGCACTTTCTAATATGGTAGCCACACGTGGCTATTGAGCAGTTGAAATGTGGCCAGAGCAACTGAGGACGTGACTTTTGAATTTTTATGAATTTAAGTTTCAAAAGCTATAATAATAGCCAGATGTGCAAGTGGTTCCACAGGGGAGAGGGCGGCTCCAGAGACTCTGATCATACCCTCTGCAGACTCCTGCCACTCCTAACCCGCAGCCTGCTGGAGACCTCACCTCTTGCCAGAAGCCTGGTGGAGGCCTCAAACTCCCCTTCGCTCGGACCTCAGTTCACACTCAGGCCAAGGATGCCACAGGGCTGTGGCACCAGGAACTGGGGCTGAGGAGGATGGAGCTGAGGGCCCGCGTCCATCCCCTACTGCGCCTGGGACCTCGTCTTTTCCTCCCATGCCTGTTGTGAAGAATCAACAGATGGTTAGCATCAGGACCTGGGGGAACGGGGGTCTTCCCCGGGCCCTCGCATCGCCCCACACCCGGTGCACGACGGGATGCTCACTCCTGTCTCCTCTGTTGCAGTACGCTACTTCCTGAAGAGCAAGGTCAGCCCTGATTTGTGCAATGAGGATGGACTCACAGCCCTGCACCAGGTAAGGCCAGGCTCGCTGGGGTCCCTGGATCCCTGCCCGCCACGTGAAGCGTGACCCCCACCTCCCTGCTTTTTCCTGCCCAGAACCCTCAGGGAGGAGGGAAGGAGGGAAGGGAAGCCTCAGTGGCCTCATCTGAAAGGCTCTCCTCTACTTGGGGAAGAGACATGTGTCTGTCACAAACATGCCCACGGAGCCCCCGTGCGCACATGCGCGCGTGCGCACACGACCTCCAGGGACAGCGAACCTTTGTCCACTACATCCTCACTGCCCAGCGAGAGTCTTGACAAACAAAGCGAGTTTGTTTTGAGCTTGAAGTTTATGAAGCATGTTTATTCACACCCACCAAGGCATCCCTCCACCCCGATGAGAAGGGATTGACAGGGAGGCCATGTGACCTGCCCGGGCTCACACGCCCTGATCTGTGGCCTTGAACTGGGATCGGTCACAGCACACACCCTTTCTAGGGCAGTGCGATGGCCTAGCCTCCCTAGCTGGTCCCCAGCATTCAGTTGCCCTGCCCTGTTTCATCCTTCACGCAGTGGCCTCAGGGATGCCCAGGTCAAAGTCTCATGTTACTCAAAGCACTCTGTGTCTTCCCACAAGGCTCCTGGAGGCCTGGCCCCTGGCCAGCCCTCCCTGCTTCCCGGCCCTCCAGGCTCCAGCCACGTGGCTTTTCTGGTCCTTCCACACGCTGGCTCCTCCCCACCGCATTTCTCACGGCGTGTGGGCATGTGTCCTGGTTAGCCCCAGTGGGTGGCAAGGGCCCAAGAGCTGTGCTGTGCTATAGGATCCTTACCTTCTGAGCACGCCCTTGGTGGCCATTTGAGCCATTAGCCTGAGCATTTGATGTTGGCCTCCCTCTGCCCAGACTCAGCTTCATGAGGGCAGAGCCCATGTCTCTTGCTCATTGATATGTCCTAGCGTCTTTCCCCATGCTGGCATACAACAGGTGCTCAATATGTGCATGCTGACTTAATGAACACACGGAAGCCTCCCTGTGCCTTGGCCCAAGTTTCTGAGCAGGAGGACTTGTAGGCAACCTGGAGGGCGGGAGGCCAGGCTGCCAGAGCCCCAAGCTGGTGAGAGCCTCTTCCTGTCCCCAGGAGGGCAGGAAGGGATGGACGACAGCTGGCCGCTGCCCCGACCCGGCAGCCCCAGGAACAAGCCCCGCCCCTGGCCATCAGCCCAGTGGCTTCGTATGTGTCCTTTTGGCTGCTTTTCCTGTCCACAGGGCGTCCCGCATCCACTGATTCTAGCTGTGTGATCTGGGGCAACTTACTGAAGCTCTCTGTGCCTCATTTTCCTCATCTGTGAAATCAGAATAACAAGCACACACAACAACACGGGGCTGTTGTGAGGATTATATGAATACACATAACAGCCCTTCAAGCATCTCCCGACACTGCATAAATAGGAGATGGCACTATCATTATTAAAATCTGTCACATTGTTCGCGTCTGTGCAGAGTCACTTTGCTTTTGTGAAGTGTAGGTTGATCCTCACAACAGCCCTTTGAAAATATTATCAACCCCATTTTACAGCTCAGGAAACTGAGGCTCAGGGACAGCACCGTCCTGTAGAATGTTCTGGGATGGTGGGCAGTCCTGTGCATCTGCCCCATGCAGGGCGGTAGCCGCTAGCCGAATGCGGGCCCTGGAGCACTCGGAATGTTGTTCTGAGGAGCGAACGAGGCAGTTCATGGCCAAAGGTTAGCGAGGCGGTTCCAGTGGCCCTCCACTGCACTCACAGTGGTTACTGGTGAAGCGACAGGCTGTTTCCACCGCCAGGGGCTGTCCTTACTGTCGCTCCTTCTGACCAAGGAGCACATTAGGAAGCAGCTTCACACGCCTGGCAAAGGAGTGTGGCTCTTCTCCTCTCGGCAACAGGGAGCCTTCGGGGTTTGTAAACTGAGACTGATGGTTTGATGAGGGTGCTCTCCGGGCGGAGGCTGTGGGAAGGGGGAGAGACAGGGAGAGACCGTGAAGCCTCACCAGTGCAGTGGGGCTGGGGGCAGGGATTTAGGAACCGGCATCCCCACCCGGTGCTAGATTCGATGTGGGAAGGGAGGGGGGCGGGAGGCGTCATTCCAACTGCAGGTGCCATTTCCCACCTTGGGGAGTGTAGGGGAGGGAGGCCTGCCCGCTCCACCACCAAGCACCCCAGCGCGTACCCCAAACCCAGCCCTTGCTCTGGCCGGGCCTTTAAGGCTGGGCATCCCTCTCACGAGACTGCAATTCTGGGTGCACCGTCTCCTCTCCTTTCAACCTGAGCTCCCCCGCCACGCCATCCTCATGTTTTCTGCAGCCTAAGGGTGGGTTCTCTATGGGCCGCTCCTCCTATGGACAGGGGCTCCTCAGACCCACCTCCCTGCCACAGACAGCCTGGGGCCCCTTGCGGGTCCCCACAGCCCACGCCAGTGTTTTTGGCGCCCTCTGCTGGCCGTGCAGTGCCACTGCATGGTTCTCTCAACCACCTGAGGCAGCTCCACACTTCTTGAGTCACCTGTACCCCGCCTTTCTGGAGAGATGCCCTCAGACCCAGCCAGCCCCAGACTGGGTGGAGCAGAGAGGGAATCTGGATCTCTGGCATCATCTGTGTAAACAGCTGCTCCTTTCCCACATGCCCTTCTGGTGTGAGCCCTGGCTCTGCTAGAGATGGGGTCAGGCACAATGGCCCCCTACCCCATCCCCACAGCCAGGGTTGTGGGTTCCCAAAGGTGCCCCTGATCCTTTTGCTGACATCCAGTCACTTCTCCCTATGCCCAGAGATACTCCTGTAGGCCCAGCCACCATCATCTCTTAACTGGATGATTTCAACATAGATTCTCACTGTCCCTCTCCTCCCCCAAAAGTGCTCACATGCAGTCTGTTCTCCACGTGCAGCCAGAGGGAAGATTTAAAAAAAAAATAAGTCTGATTATGTTGCTCCTCTGAATATGACTCTGCAACATCTCCCATTGCATGAGGGCCAAGCCCCTCCCTGGATGGGGAGTACTGAGCCCAGATCCCTGCTTCGTCCCCTGCTGGCTTCTCCATCCTGGTCTATAAAGTGACTCCCTGTCTTCTTCCTCTGTCCTCGCCTCTCTCTGCTTGTGGGCTTAGACCCTCTGTCCCCTTGGGGTCTTTCTCTCTCTGTCCCTGGAGTGTGAGGGCTCTAATGGCCGTCAGAGCTCTGTCTCTCTGGGGGAGCTGCAGAGAGTCTTCCCTCTCACCAGGACTGACCTACGTGTGCACAGGCGGGAGCACAGACATGGCTGTGTCCTTTCAGGGGCTATATCGGGGTCCCCAGAGCCCTGATGTGGAGGTGGGTTCTCTGGGGGGAGTCTTGGTTACCTGGGGCTTCCCTAAGAACAGAGCTCCTGGGTCAGGAGTCCCCAAGTCAGAGGTAGCAGACTGTGACCTAGGGCCACACCTTGGAGGCGACTGCCAGGAAGAGGGACTCCCCCCCAACAGCCCCCTCATCCCACCGACACCCACTCCTGCTCCAACCCGAGCAGCCCTCCTTGAACATATTCATTCTCTAAGAGTCGTCCATACAATTTTGTTTGAAGAAAGCCTTCAGGAATTAAAAAAGATTTTAAAGCCTCATTCAAAATTTCCTTTCATTTCACCAACACTTGCAGAGCATCTTATTGCCTCCCCCTTATGCTTTTTACGTTTCACTTATATTTGTATCTTTGAATATTAAGAACTTACTCATGGGGAAACCGAGGCTCAGAAGGGCTTTGTGGCTTGCCCAGGGTCACACGGCATGTAAGTCATACAGCTGGATTCAGACTCAGACAGTTTGGCTCCACTGTCCTTCTCGTGGCCTGCTAAGGGGAAGCTGGCGTGTCCCCACCGGGGCCGGCGCCCTGCGGAAGCTGACCTTGCCTGTGTCCCCCCTCACCTTCCCCCCGACAGTGCTGCATCGACAACTTTGAGGAGATTGTCAAGCTGCTCCTTTCCCATGGTGCCAACGTGAATGCCAAGGACAACGAGCTGTGGACGCCCCTGCATGCGGCGGCCACCTGCGGCCACATCAACCTGGTGAAAATCCTCGTTCAGTAGTACGTGGCCCTCTCTCCCTCGGCGGCGGCCTCCGCCCTGCCTTTGGTGGTTTTGTTTCTGCCTTTGGTCTCCCTCCTCTCTCCTTTTCGTCTCGGGTGCCACTTCCTCTGCCTCTCGTGGGAGCTGGTGTCTCTCTCCCCACACCCTCCCTCCACCTCTGTCTCTGTGTCTCTCTCTCCTCCTCTGCCCCCCCTTCCTTTCCTCCCTCCGTCTCTGTGTGCCTTTCCCACTTCTCTTTGTCTCTCTTCATTCTGTCTCTCCCTTTTTGCTGTTTCTCCCCAAATATTAACACACAACATAAGATCGACCACCCTTGCATTGTGGGAATGATCCCCATTGGTCTTGGTGAATAATCCTTTTGATGTGCCACCGAGTTGGGCTTCCTGGTATTTCATGGAGGACTTTTGCATCCGTGTTCATGAGGGATGTGGGTCTGGAGAGTTCATTCCCTTTAGGGGCTTGGTCTGACTTCATATCAGGGTAGCCTTCTCTTTTTTTAAATCTCTTTGTCTCTGTGAATCCATGAGTTTATACTCAACTCCTCTGCTAGTATTCTTTATGTCTTGTTGCCATTTTTGGCTTATTTTGCTATTAAAAAAAAAAAAGCAAGCATACTTCCTTGGCCCTGTCTCCCAGATGCTATTTACATGCTTTTCCTTGGGGGCAGAACCTGCTTTGAGGGGCACCATGTAGCAATGTTTTCCCTAGGAATAAGGCCATTTCTGTATGTGCCGTTCTGATGGGCCTTTCCAGCCCTTGAGTTCCTTCTAGTTTGCTCAGGTTCTGTAAGCACATAGGAAAGACAACATTCCGTTTCAAGTGTGTTCGATTGAATTCATCTAATAACTGGTGGGCACTTGAGCTGGGTGGGCACTGGGCATTCAGGGATGCAAAAGTCCTAAGAGACCGGGCAAGAAACCAGGGCATTTCAGTGCTAGTGCTGAGACAGAGTGAGTCCTGGGAGGCCACGGAGAGCATCTGAGTGCAGGGAGTCAGGAACAGTGGCCAAGAGCAGGTGACCTTTTGCAGAGGTCTCGGCAAAGCCGCAGGAGCTCATCAGGTGGCTGCAGGGGGCGATGGAGGTGATTGTCGAGGCTCAGAGAGGTGGATCAGCTTGCCCAAGGGCACATGGGAGCACAGAGAGGTCTCAGTGCAGGACTCTTCGGCCTGAGGACTTACTGGTAGTCCATGCCCACACCTCTGATGACAACCTGGGTGTGACTCAATCTGCCAGGAGCACCTGATCAGTGATGGTGCCCAGAGGGAAGGGAGTGGTGCCAGCCTAGTGCAGTGGGTCCCCAATGCTGATCTGTACCAGAATCATGTGGGCTGTGGCTTCAGAATACCCACTCCCAAGCCCCACCCCCAGAGACTGTTTCAGGGGGTCTGGAGTAGAGTCCAGGAAGTTGCACTGTATTTCAGGGATGCCCAGGGGATTCTGCAGGGCAGCCCAGGACCACACGTGGGAACCACTGGCCCCCAAAATAGGTTCTGCTGGGGATCCCCAAGGCTCTGTCCTGCCCCTGTCCTGTCAGCCTCTGGGTTGGGACTTGGAGACAGTGGGGGAGAGCTGAGGATGTTTCTGCAGGGGGACACAGATTGAAATAGAGTGGGGGTTTGAGCCTTGACCCTCCCACATCCTCGCTGTGTGACCTCGGACAAGCAACTGAACTTGCCTGAGTCTTTGTATCCTCTTGAGTGAGATGGCCAACAGGAACAACCCGAAAGGACTAGTATGAAGATTAAAGAAGATGATGTGTGCATAGGGCCATTCGTGTTATTTGTGTTATGGTCACCAGGGAGGACTTTGACATTTGTCCCCAGGTGCCTGCCTGCTGGCCCAACAGAGCAGGAAGCCGGGGGAGGTCTGCTGGGACAGCTTTCCTGGGAGAAGCTGAGTCCTGAAGCCGCTGTCCTAGCTGGGGTGCCCCAGCGAGGGGAGGGGCTGGGGGGCGCTGGGGTGCACAGTGGGGTTGCAGGTGAGAGGCCTGAGGGCAGAGGCAGCCAGACCAACCCCAGCCACACCTCCCCGGCCTTCACTCTCACCTTCCATCTCCAGTGGGGCCGACTTACTCGCTGTCAACTCGGATGGGAACATGCCGTATGACCTCTGTGAGGATGAACCCACCCTGGATGTCATCGAGACGTGCATGGCGTACCAGGGTAAGACCAGGGTGGCACGCCCTAACGTGGGCACAGGTTATTCCCAGCCAATGAGCTGGCTACATGCCCACCTCAGGCTCAGCGCCCAGGAAATGGGATGGGTCCTCATTACGATTGTTATCCTGGTGATTAGCAAGATAAAGACAAAAAAGGACCCTTGGAAAACCGTGCTGGGCAGGAGGGAGGCATTGTTCTCTGTGTCACCCACACACGCAAGCGGCCTCAGCTGGCCCTGTCTCCCCTTCGTCAGCTGTGACAATCCAATTCAATAAACATTCACAAGAAAGATATGTTCCCATTTGGGAAAATAATCAAGAGTCAAGAACATTCGCGGGTGCCCGCTCAGTGCCAGGCACCATGCTGGCTGCCAGGGGCCCGGGTAAACAAGCTGTGGGCTGTTTTCAGCTCACAAATGAGCTTCAGAGAGGAAACAAAAGTAGCAATCAGAGACCTGCCCACCCCCACCAGCACGCGGACATATTTCAGGAGGTCTCCGCAGAAAGCTCAAATCCAGAGCCTTGGCCGCAGTGTGAGGGCCGGCAGGGACCCTGCCCTTGAGTTCCTTCCCCCGGGCTGCTGTGATAACCACAGTGGGGTCCCTCCATTCCCCAGCACCCAGGCTCTGCCTGTCCGTCTTCTGCCGACCGTCTTCGTTTTTGTACCAATCTGGTGAATCTGTGGGCCCCCCTTCGGGAATTGTGTTTTCAAATGTGGTTGTCACAATCACAGGATCGATTATAAAGGAACCCAATGATATTAAACTATGGCTACCAAAATATTCCTAAACGTGTTATGTAGAAACTTGATTAATTCACGAAACAGCAAGATGACATGTTAGGAAAGTAGGTGCACTTTCTGCTCGTGACAAAGCCACAGGCATTGCTAGTTCTGCTGTGGATTTGACTTTTGGCCTCATGGAAGGAAATGCTATATTTCAGTTCAACGTTAGTGCTAATGAAATTGTCATTTTTTCCTCCTCCTTTCCAGTTTACAGACCTCCCCCAAATTCTGTCCCAGAATGTTCCATCTAATGGACCTTTGTATAGAACATGTCACTTTCGCCTCCTTAAATGCTATTTAGTAGCTGCCAGTAACAATTAGACTTTTAGCCAGAGATTCAGGCTACAGAACATCTGTCCCGGTCCTTCCACCTCAGTGGACTCGACTTGCTATTCAGAAGTTATGTATTTGTTTGTTCATTCGTTCATTCATGCATTCATTCATTCCCATAACAGAAATTCATGAAAACACCATGCCACGAACACAGCCATGGTCGGGATGAGGGGAACCAGCAGACCCCTGGTCACATAGGTGGTCAAGGAGGTCAGCAAGGGAGGTGATCCCGGCTGGGTCTATCAGCATGAGGCAGAGCCAGCCATTTGAGTGGGTTGGAGGCTGACAGGTGGACGTAGGGATTTCTGGAGTAGAGGAACAGAATATGTAACAGTAACCAGGTACTCTTGTAGTGCCTACTGGGCACCAGGCAGGAATGGCCCTTGTTCATGGGCCGGTTCGTGGCTGTGTGTTCACATCGGGCCTGGGAGACAGTGACCTCTGGGTGTGGCTGTCTAGTCCCTTGCCCGCAGGCCCTGGGGAGAGGAGCTGTGCCTCGCCCATCTGCCCCGCCACCCCTCCCCGGAAGGGGGCCTAGGCCCGGGGTTCTGACATCGGTCCTCACTTTCCTACACAGGCATCACCCAAGAGAAAATCAACGAGATAGCGGGCGGCTCCTGAGCAGCGGATGATTGCAGACATCCACTGTATGATAGCAGCGGGCCAGGACCTTGACAGGATAGATGCCCAGGGCGCCACACTGGTGAGCAGGACGGGCCAGGGCGGGTTGGGGCTGGGGGCTCAGTACCAGACCAACTCGGGCTGAAGTGGGCCAGCACCTGGTCGAAGTTAAGCTGACACAGTTTGGGGCCCGTCCGTGGCCTTGAACCTCCTCCAGACCTGCTCTGGGGCTGGGGTTGGCCCCCGGAATATGGAGAGTTAAGCAGAGCAGGGGCTCAGCGCCTTTGAGAATCTGGCCAGTCTCAGCTGGGGCTGGGGGGTCAGTGAACCCTGATGTCCACCACTCTGTCTCGCAGTTCCTCCTTCACCTCAAGTTCCAGGTGTTCATCCGAGCTCATTATGTTGTTGTCCTCCAGTGGTGTCTCCCACATAAAGACTGGAGCCACCAGCCATCCACTCTCACGTGCCACTTTGCTTTGCACCGTCCATTACCCTGCCTTAAGATCTCCTCTCCCACCCCTCCGCCCAGCCTCAGCAGCCTCCCCGAACCTCGCCACAACAGCCTTTCCCCTGGGTTCTTTGACTTCCGAGCCCAGACACCCCCAGTCATCCATCCGTCCATCGGTTCATTCATCCATCCAAGCAACACACACCCGTGTGCCACATACTTCACTAGACCGTGGAGACAGAGAACAAGGGAACCCTCTTCTCTCTCAGGTCTGCCTGATTGGCTCCACTCATCCTTTCAGCTCAAGTGTCAGGGATTGGAAACGTTGACCTCTCTTCTTAGGCTCTCCTAGCACGATGGAGCCCCGTATTGGGGAGGGTCTGCTTCTGAGGCTCTAAACTGAAAACAAGAGCATGGCGTCGGAAGCCCATGTACCCCCTCCACCGATGGCTGGGCCTTGGCCTTGGCTTGGGGTCCGTGCTGGCCATGAGCACTCAGGAGTCTCAAAATCTTGAGCTCACCAGGTAGGGCTCAGCAGTACCAAGACCGCTCACTGCCCCTTAGGCCTGACCTGGTGACTCAGGTGTAATGACTGGGCTCCTCCCACCTGGTTCCTGAGCCCCACCCTCTGCCTCATGCCCTTTCCAATTAACTGGGTCCCTGCTCAGCCCAGCACTCAAAGATTCAGTGAGACCGAACACTGCGGTACGAAGGCAGAACCAGGCTGTCCCAGGGCCAGGCCCATCCTGGCTGGAGCTTCTTTGGGTCTGTGGCTGGGCCCTCTAGACGCACGGGTTTCCTCCTCTTGGACTGAGGCTGGTCAGGCCCATACTAGGTCTCAGGTCTTCCCAGGAAAGTGGGGTTTACTAACAGTCCCTTCCACACCAGGTTGTTGGGAGGAATAAATGGGATTCTGCATGTAGGTGCTAAGCACAGAGTCTCTAAACTCTCAGTAGATATTAGGGGTTCACGTTGTCATTATTATTACTAACACTATCACGATCGCAGTCATGCCTTTTTATTCCCCGCCAAGTATGAGGCCGCACAGTTTGTAATGTCTGGCTGGCCCTGTCGGCTGTCATCTCCCCAACTGGCAAACAGCACACATTTATAAATCAGATGATTATTCTAATTTTCTTGTGTGCGAGTACCAGATCACAACCAGGCTTCTTATGCAAATTGAAAAATAAAGGAATACCTCTGTTTGCCAGAACCTTATAGCAGCCGTACCCCAGGATGAGGCAACGTCGGACCATCGGGGCCGTGTTCTGAAGGGCTGCTTCCTAGGGCCGTGCCTTCTCTGTCCCACGGCCTGCAGCTCTGTTGTCCAAGAGCTCAGCTCCCTGGAGCTCTCTGGTCTCCTCCCAGCCAGCCTTCTGCCGGCCTACTTGGGCTCTCACCTCTGCCTCCCACCTCGGCTGGGTAGTTGGTTTCTCTTTGCCTCACCTCCTTACTCCTTCATCCGTTCCCACGGTGTGCCTCGTCATCACTCACGGCTCTCTGAGAATGTTTATCACTTACTGAATGTCTGTCGCGTGCTAAGTGCTTTATGTACTTTCTGGAGATCAAGCAGATGGGACAAGCGAGGTCCCCAGGGTGGTGTCCATCACCAGAGGCCTTGAATGGTGTCAGATAGAAGAGCTGTGGCCTCAGCACGAGGCTTTCCTTTATTGGATGTACCGATTGCCTATTGTGTAATGAAGGAGCCCAAAAACTTAGCCTCTTGAAACAACGATCGATATTTATTATCTCACATGGTTTCTGTGGTTAGGAAATTGGGAACAGCTTAGCTTGGTAGCTCTGGTGGGCGTCTCCCAGGAGGCTGCCATCATCTGAAGACTTGACTGGGGCTGGAAGATCCATTTCCAAGATGGTGCACTCACACGGCTGGTAAGTTAGGGCTGGCCTCAGTGTTTCACCTCCTAATGGCCTCTCTATACTACATGATGGCTGCTTTATCCGAGAGTGATTGATCCCAGAGAGCATGAGGTAGAAGCAGCGATGCCTTTTATGACCTCACCTCAGAAATCACACACCGCCACTTCACAATGTTCTACTTGTTAGCAGTGAGTCACTTGTTCTGGCCCACATTCAAGGCAAGAGGAATTAAACTTCCTCTCTTAAGGGAGGTATGTCAGAGAATTTGTAGACATTGGAGACAATTTGTAGGACACGCTGGGCCTCTGAAACCCCCTCCTCAGAGCTCAGCACATGGTAGGGACTCAGTAAGTGCTGTTGCGTTAACCACAGGGGCTCTCAGACCAACCACAGGATGAAGAGTGGCCTTAATAATGCTTTGCAATGTGGCTGGATTTCTGCTTCATTCTATTCCATTCTACCGTCCCCGGAGATGAGCTGGGATTTGGGTTAGGAAGAGGGCTGTCCCGTCTCCAAAAGTGGGACTGGCACCCATAGGGAAGGCTCACTTTCCCCCTCTCCTTCAGCTGCACATAGCTGGAGCCAATGGATACCTGCGGGCAGCTGAGCTCCTCCTGGACCACGGGGTGCGCGTGGATGTCAAGGACTGGGACGGCTGGGAGCCCCTGCACGCAGCTGCCTTCTGGGGACAGGTAACTCTCAGCCAGGGGCTGTGCGCGAGGGCATGAAGGACCCGCCCGCTGTCCTCGGGGCTGGCAGTTGGTTCACAAGACCCACTTAAGGTGTGGACTACAGCTAGTTTGTGGGATAGGAAAAGACCTAGAGAATTTACAAAAACATTTGATAAGTTGTGTCCTAAAGAAGATGATAATCAAATTTACCAAATTAGAAAATTCCTCACATTTCTGATTTGCATCGTTTCTCCCTCTGTTTCCCAGATATAAAACTCTGATTGCAGCTTTTACAGTCCCTCCTTAGATACCTGGCAGCTCGGGGCGCCTGGGTGGCTCAGTTGGTTGCGTGGCTGCCTTCGGCTCGGGTCACGTTCCTGGGGTCCTGGGATCGAGCCCCACGTCCGGCTCCCTGCTCAGCGGGGAGCCTGCTTCTCCCTCTCCCTCTGCCTGCCACTCGGCCTACTTGTGCTCTCTCTCTGTCAAATAAATAAAATCTTTAAAAAAAAAAAAGATACCTGGCAGCTCTAGATTTACAGCGGACTCCTTCTGCTATCCCTTGGCACGGCCCAGGCATGTCGGAGGAGGTGTCAAGCCCATTGTGTTGCCAGGATTCCTGGCTCCAGGGTGCAGAGCCTTCCCTGCGGACCAGTTTTGCCCCATCACTCTTACATCGGATCCTGAGAAACGTGGGGGCACTCTCTCTACCTCCCAGGCTTTTTGAGCCCAGGGGGAACGTGGGCTTCTTCCTGTATTTCAGATGCAGATGGCAGAGCTATTGGTGTCCCATGGGGCCAGTCTCAGTGCTAGGACATCCATGGATGAGATGCCAATAGGTAAGCCCCGTATACAACCCAGTACACGCTTAGTTACTCATCAATTTTTTGAGGGATATTGGGATAATTGGGTAAATACAGAGTTGGCTAGATGGTGGATTGGTGTGTGGACGGGTAGAAGAATGAATGAATAAATTAATGAAGGGTAGATTAGTGTACAGATGAACAGCTGGATGGATGGATAGATAAATGTATGGATGAGTGGATGGATGATGGATGGGGGATGGATGGATGGATGGATGGATGGATGGATGGATGGATGAATCAGTGGATGGGTGGGTAGGGGCTGAATTGATGGGTGGATGGCTGGGTCAGTGAGTAGGTGGATAGATGAATGAAGGGATTGGTTGGATTGAACGGGTAGGTATATATGATTCGAGATATCTATAAGTTTTGGCTTGGGCTACGTAAAGTACCTGCTTGTTTCTCTTGATACTTCTTACATCACTGGAGAGTTGATGACTCCTGTTGGAAACTACTGAGGGTGGATGGATCTTTTGGTCATAGCGGAGAACCTTAGGAGCTGTGACTGTATGGGCCCTGCGTTTCCTGTTTTTATCCTCTAAGGATTGGGGTGTAGCCCAGGAAGTGAGGCCGGTGTTGTTTCCCTCCCTCCCGGGATGCCCCCAAAAGATGCTGGAAGTTTTCAGTGCATTGGGGTGGCAGCTTCTGTGGTCTGGAGGGCCCTTGGGGGCCACGGGCCCCTGCACTGCTCCCCACAACAGCTTCCTCTCCCCTTCAGACCTGTGTGAGGAGGAGGAGTTCAAAGTCCTGCTGTTGGAGCTCAAACACAAGCATGACGTCATCATGAAGTCACAGCTGAGACACAAGTCATCCTTGAGCCGGAGAACGTCCAGCGCGGGGAGCCGTGGGTGAGTCAGGGCAGTCCGGCCGCGGTCCCCCAGGGCGCTCCTGCCTGTGGGGCTTGGGCGCAGCCCACCAGCAGCTCCTCTCTCCCCTCAGGAAGGTGGTGCGTCGAGCCAGCCTGTCGGACAGGACCAACCTGTACAGGAAGGAGTACGAGGGAGAGGCCATACTGTGGCAGCAGCGGAGCGCGGCTGAGGATCAACGGACCGCCACCTACAATGGGGACATCAGGGAGACCAGGACAGACCAAGAGAATAAGGACCCAGTAAGTGTCTACATCTGCATGTGAATGGACCCAAGCATTCTGTAGTCTTTTCTGCTGACTTCCTTCATCACCATGAACTTCATCTCTGTGCAGGGATATAGCAGTAGTTCAATCTTTTTCCTTGGTCTGGAGAGTTCTGTTGTTTAAATATACTACAGTGTACGTGTCCATTCTCCTGTTGGTGGACATTTGGGTTGTTTCAAGTTTGGGGCTACTCCCAGGTTCTCTTTCGGTGGTCCCCCCACCCTAAAGGTAGCCACTGTTTACCTTTGGGGCTACTTTGAATAAAGCTGCTCAAGACATTCTTATACATGGTTTGTGGTGTGCATAAGCCCTATTTGCTGAAGGCTTGTATAGCCAGAATGCAGAACGAGTCATGGGGAGGCTACTAGAGATACTGCCAAGGAATTTTCCAGAGCGACTGTACCTCTGCTCTCCCAGCAGCCCCACTGAGCTCTTCTTGCCCATCCCTTTTCATCCGAGCCACCCTGGCGGGCTTGCTGCACATCACTGGGGAGGTGTTTTTGTTTTTGTTGTTTTAAAATTCTGGTGTCTAGGTTGCAACCCAGACTAATTAAATCGGAATCTTTGGGCCTGGGGCTCAGGCTTTATATTGATGTATTTAAAAAAAAATTAATAAACTTGATTTTTTGGAGCAGTTGTAGCTTATAGAAGACATACGTAGGAAGTACATGCAGTTTCCACACACCCCCTTCATCATGTGGGGTTTTCCAGTGGTATTAACATCTTGCATTAGTGTAGTAGGTATATTATCATTGATGAACCAATATTGATACATGATTATTAACTAAAATTCATAGTTTACCTTAGGGTTTACCCTCGGTGTTCGACATTCTATGGATGTTGACAAATGTGTGATGTCATATATCCATCATATCCGTTAAAGTTTCATACAGAATACTTTCACTGCCCTAAAAATCCCTGGTGCCCCACCTGTCCATCCCTCCCCAGCCCCCTGGCAACCACTGAACTTTTTACTGTCTCCATGGTTTTGCCTTTTCCAGAATGTCATAGAGTGGGAATCACATGGTGTAGCCTTTTCAGATGGGCATTGTACACGTGTTTTTAACTCCCCAGGTGATTCCAATATGCATCCGAAGCTGAGAACTAGTGTCTTAGATCTGTGCTCATCAAAGCATCATCAGGAGTTTGTTAGAAATGCTGAAATTCAACCCAACCCAGACCTGGTGATTCAGCATGTGCATTTTCACGAGAGCCCCAGTTGACTCATATGCATGGAGTTAGAGAAGCGCTGATTTAGACAATGAAGAATGGTCTTTTCCAGGACCATTCAGGAAGTAAAGAAAATAGATACAGGGGTGCCTGGGTGGCTCAGTTGGTTGAGCGGCTGCCTTCGGCTCAGGTCATGAGCCTGGAGTCCCGGGATCGAGCCCCGCATCGGGCTCCCTGCTCAGCAGGGAGTCTGCTTCTCCCTCTGACCCTCTTCCCTCTCGTGCTCTCTCTCATTCTCTCTCTCTCTCTCAAATAAATAAATAAAATCTTAAAAAAAAAAGAAAATAGATACAAAAATTCAAGCTGAAAAAAAAAATGCTCCAAATGTGGCATCAGTCTGCCTGCATAGCTCAGAGGTGCCATTAAAAACAAAAAGAAGAGACATACATAAATGGAAGCTTACTATGGGAAGTGCCCCTCACCTTACTGTATTTTAACCTAATTATATATTTCTTGGAGATCTTTCCAAGAAATGGAGATTCTTGGAATCACGAATCAGCACAGGAAGATTGCTTTCGTTCTTTTTACCAGATGTGGAACATTCTAGAACAAGTACTTGTCATAATTTCCCACCTGCCTAATGGTGACTTTCAGGCTTTTCTCCCCTAAAGGAACATATATCTGTGAAATGAAGTCCTAGAAATGGGCTTGCTGGTGCAAAGTATGCATTCTTTCTTAAAAACGAATTTTTTGGGGGTGGGAGATGATGTGATATTGTCCTCCAAAGAGATTGTGGCACTTTACGTACCTGCCTGTTTCCCCACACTCTTGCCGACACCAAGTCATAACACATATTTTAAATATTTGTCAGTGTGATAGGTAAAGATAATTTTGTTGCTTTAATTTTTGTCATTAATTATGAGTGAGATTGAATATTTTCTCCTGTGTTTATATGCTATAAACATAATAGCATATGTTTAATAATAATAATATTGATATTATTATTTTTTTATCATCATCATCATTGCTGTGAGCTGCACATTAGTCTCCTTTGTTGGTTTTTTTCTGTTGGATAGTTGGGCTTTTTAGAATGGGCTTTTAAGAATTGTCTATTTGGGAAATTAGTCCCTTTCTGTCATATATGTTGTAGTTTTTTTAATGTGTCTTTTGACTTCATTTATGGTGGGTTTTACTATGGTTTATATTTTTGTGAGCATGAAATGTAGCTACCTTTGAGTTTCTAGTTTTTAGGCAGTGGCTCCTTTTAAAGCTCTTGTTATCCAGGGATTTCTGGGTTAGAATCTCTGCCGTTCACAGTAGGTATTTGCTGGGAATACATAGGAAAGATTATAGGTGACCAAAAACTCAGCTAAAACCGGCTGACATGAAACAGGAATTTTTCAGCTCGTGCAACTGCAGAGTCTGGGACCAGCTGAATCTTGGGGCTCCAAGTGCACCCCTTCAGCCTCCTTTCACATCAGCTTTGCTGTCAAGTGGGCCCTTTGATGTGCAGTCCCCCCAGACCCCCAGCTTCCATTGTCCTCACCACCCTCGAGTTCTGCACACACAGAACTTCTCTTTCTCAGTTGTTCTGGCACAAGTCCCAGCGTTGAGTCTCATGGCATCAATTTCAGTCAAGAATCAATTCCTGCAGGGAGTATGTTGATGGGCCAGGCCTGGGGGTCATGGTCCAGCCCCTGCAGCAAGGATGGGGATCAGTCAGCTCTCCCAAAACACATAGATTGGCGAGTCCCCTAAAGCGGAATGCAGGTCCCATTAGCCCAGTTGGGCAAACAGGTCCAGACAAGAATGCCCTCTGCAGAGATGCAAGTGGGGAGTGCGTTCCGATCCTCTAACCGGCTGGCAATGTTGTCCTTCTCCCCTTCAGAACCCCCGGCTGGAGAAGCCCGTGCTGCTTTCTGAGTTCTCTACCAAGATCCCGCGAAGTGAAATGGATGGGCCTGTTGAGAATGGCCTCCGGGCTCCGGTCAGCACCTACCAGTACGCGCTGTCCAACGGGGACGTCTGGAAAGTGCACGAGGTGCCCGACTACAGCATGGCCTACGGCAGCCCCGGTGTGGCCGACGCCACCCCTCCCTGGAGTGGCTACAAGGAACAGAGTCCCCAGACGCTTCTGGAGCTGAAGCGGCAGCGGGCTGCAACCAAGCTGCTCAGCCACCCCTTCCTGAGTACCCACCTGGGCGGCAGCATGGCCAGGACGGGCGAGGGCGGCAGTGAAGGCAAGGCCCCCTTGATCGGAGGCAGAACTTCACCATACAGCAGCAATGACACCTCGGTCTATTACACGGTCACCAGCGGAGATCCCCCGCTCTTGAAGTTCAAGGCGCCCATGGAGGAGATGGAGGAGAAGGTCCATGGCTGCTGCCGCATCTCCTAGTCTCTGTGTCACGGAGGAGAGAGATGCTTCGGGGAAGGGTCTCTGGGATCCAGACCCACCCAGCGGCCCTGGCTGGGGAGACATGAGAGGGCAGCTTGCGGGGAGGTGGGCTCTGCTTTCCAGGGGAACGCTGACCCCACCTCTCACCCAGCAGCCCATAGCATCGCCACTTCCCACGGTTCTGCTGCTTCCTGCTGCATTGTCTGCCATCAGAAACAAGGCCCATCGTGGCTTCCTGACTCACCCCGCTGCCAGATTTTGGGAGGGGGGGCTGGGATTCCAGTTTGGTTGTCGGTAAAGGCTTCTCTGGACCAGTACCCGCATATCACATACCGGCGTGCACGTGCACACACACACACACACACACACACACACACACACTCAACCATGTGTGGGAATGACATAGCCGGGCTCGTGGGAAGCAGGTGGGATTGATGATTTGTGGGCTCTTCCCAAAAGGATTGAGGCTAAGACTCCGTTTTGTCACCACTGCCAAAGTGGCTTTAGCAGCGAAGGGGGCCTGCTAAGCTGAGACTCACAGCCCTACCCGGAGTCATACCGGGCCTTTTGTCATCATCCACATCTGGAAGGAGCAGGAGGTCCACTCTTTGATCAGAGGGAGCTATGAAGCCACATGGGTCCATGAGATGGGCAGTGGCCTGCTCCCCCAGAGCCTTGCCCACGCTGGGAGCCAGCTGTGTGACCTCCCGGAGGCTGAGGTGGAGAGCCAGGCTCTTCCATTCCCGGAATAATCCAAATCACATTTTACTTCTGGATGGAAGTAGCAAAAATTGGAAGGAAGAGGGAACAAAGTTAGTGTGTCCAAAAGCGCACTTGATAAAAGAATTCTCTTAGGCGGCAGAACGCCAGGTGAGAGATAACTGAATTTGCTTTCTTGCTTTCTTTCCTGGATAACATCATGATCACTAGGTTTTACGGACTGGTGGTTGAAACATGGAGCTAAGGGAGGAGCTTGCTTTGGAAGGGCTTTCCAGGGCGAGGAGTGAGTTGGTGTTAATTTCTGTAAGCATCTTTAGTAGCTGTGACATAGCCCAGTGCCCTGGGGGATCTTTGTGAATATTCAGGTAGCTTCAGTCCAGCCTGTGTCAGCCAGACTTCCTCAGCCTGAGCCATCAGAGTGAGTAGTAAGGGACTGCTGGGAGGCCCCCACCCGTCCCAGAGTAAATGCCTAGGACCCCAGGCCCAGCTTTGCCTTTTTTGGAATGCTTGGTGAGACAAGTCTGCCAGGTGGCCCTTGTGAGGTCCTGCCGGGCCCAGGGGCTCCCAGCCTGCCCTTGTGGGAGTGGTGACACTCCACGGCTGCAAATCCAATGTGCCCATGACCAACACCCTGCATTGCGTTCAGGAGAGCAGTGGTGGGGCTGGAATGGGGCTTCCCCACGGCCCAACAGTCTCGTAGCCCTGATCTCCCCGACGCTGGGGAGGGGGGACTGAGAAGGGCAGGCTGCCCACCACCTCTCTACTGCATCTTCTCAAGAGCCCCCTTGAAATTGCTGCCCATGAGTTGGGTACTGTCCACAGGCTCAGCCAAAACCTATTGGTGAACTTAATAAGCAGCAGGTTTGTTCCCTGCTCTGAGCGCCTTTTATTTGTCCTAAAACTACCTCCTTAGAACTCTGAAGGGGTCCCCTAGTCCAGATTCTGGGATTTGGGGGACAACTCTGGGTTCCTTCTAATCTTCTTCTTTCTGAGCCTATGAGAAATTCTCCCCGAGGGGCACCTGGGCCAGAGGGAGGGGGGCTGGGGCTAGAGGAGTCCCCCTGTGCCACAGCTCTAGTAATGGGGTCTGCTGTTTATCAGTCCCAGCCCCCACTGTGGCCTCCATGGCCCCCCAGCCCAGAGAGGGAGCTGGATCCCAGGGCCTGGCTGATGCTTTACCAGGAGCAGGGCAGCTGGACCAGAGAACAGAGGGCTCTGTGGAGTTACTGTGCACCTGGTGGCTCCTGGGTGCACAGAGGGTCCCAGCACCAGGCCAGCCCCACCCCAACTCCAGGACAGATCCAGTCTAGGGTGGAGGGGCAGCTCAGGAGGCTGCAGATGGGTAGGCATGATGCCTCCCGAGTCCCTGGCATCTGTCTGGGGCAGGCTCTCCATCATGTCAGCCTAGGAGCCTAGGAGCGGGGCAGAGGATGATCCGGAACACACATACCTTTGACTTTAAAACAGTGTTCAGATTAGACTGACCCTGAATTCCTCTTGAGCCAACGTAGCTGCAAGCAGAAGAAGCCATACACTCCTAGGAGGGGGCTGTGCAGGGTTTCCCGATCTGTTTGCTTAGGAGCTGGAGACTGAAGGCACTTCTTGCCCAAGCTGAGCCCTCCTGGCCGGTCCCTCCTTTGCCCTCACTTGTTGCCTCCTGGGCCATTCATCTCCCACCCAGAAGGCCGGGAATCCCAGCTGATTCCCTGGCAGGAGCCAACTGCAGACTCATAGGCATTTTAGCTCTTGTTTTCAGTTGGGGGTAAGTCATTCCCTATTAGGGCTTCAGGGACCTGGGGAACTTTCCCCAAGGGTCTCCTTGGTGTTGAGGGACAAGGGGTCAGGGTGACTCATTTATTTGCTCACGTAGTTTATTGAGTAGCTGAGACCCTACCAGGCACTACGTTAGGTTCTCGGGGTAAAGGAGGAACAAGACAGGGTGAGGAGACTGCCTTGTACGGTTTTCATCCCTTGAGGACCACCGGTATCAGCAGCCCCATTCAATTCACTTGAGACGGAGTGACCACATCCTGGTCCAGCTTCAACCCGGTTTCTAGCTCCTAGAATCCCTAGAGAAACTGCTGCCGTGGCCATCCCTGAATAACATTTGCTATCAAATGCAGATGTTGGATCTTGGTTCTAGGGAGACAGCATTCCAAGTCTGTCCGGAACTTTCAGGGATAGCTGCCTTCAGGCCAGCATCTTTGGGGCGTTGTATAATAGCAGTTTGAGGTCAGCAGGTAGAAGAACCAAGAGTCTGGAATTTGCTGTCAAATGCATCTCGGGTTCTGAAACTCCTTGTCTCTTCCTCATTTTTGCTCATTTGTTATGGGGTCCTCCTGCCCCACCAATGGATAATGGGAGACGAGGAACTTCTTTAACACTGAAGCCTTTCCTCAAGCGTCTGCCTCTCCTCCCGATGGGTGGGGATCAAGGAGCTGGAAGAAAGCTAGCAAGGTGTACCAGATGCTCAGCTCCCTCTGAGACCAGACCGGTTAAAGGAGGCTACTTCCAAAGCATGTGCCACGTGGCTCACGGTGAGCTCTAGCATTTTTTTTTTTGAACTCTGGCCTTTGCTCCCACCCTGTGCCCCCAAACCACCGAAAATTGGTGGCCATCATCAGATAGTGAGTTCCTGGCAAGAGCGCAGGGAAGTTGAATAAACCCTGGCCCCAGCTCTACTGAAGAGTTCAGGATGTAATTCTCCATCAAATACACAGCAGCGATTAAACCGCTCTGCACTGTTTGATCAATTTCAGTGGCTGTAGGAAACCTCACGGGAGGTGGCCCCTGTCCTACCCCACCACAGTTTGCTGGCTTCGTCATAACATGAGGCCATTTTGGTGATTGGTGTCAGATACCTTTTGATCTTGAGCTCTCTCTCCCACTTGCTTTCCCAGAGCAGGATACTGGGGCAATTTCCAGAAGGGCAGTTTTTTACGAGATACCCAGAAGGACTGTGTTTAACTCTCGCTATTGTGGCCTGAGGACGGCCTCCCCCACCCCAGTGCACGTAAGAGCAAAGGAGTCATGTGGTCAGTGGTTGACTCTGCAGAAGTGACCCCCTTTGCCAGAAGCTGTAGACCTCTCCTTGATAGGAGACTCTTGTTGGCCAGTTCACCAGAGGGCCTGCTTCCCATGGGCATTGCAAGTGCGACAGTGCGGGGCCTGGCTCTGCACACTGAGGAAAAGTCTGCAGAACCCCAGCCCTCCGCAATAATTCCCCAGACCAGAAGCCACTGACGTACAGAGAACATTTAAGAAAAATGTATTTTATGTGAAAAAAAAGTTAAAACTCTGTATACTGTATCAGCAGCTTTGTGTAAAAATAGCAATCAAGAGAGTCTAATATATTTAAAACTTTTTTTAAAAAAAATCCTTGCAGATCTTTGATATTGTATTGAAGTAACTTCCAGGTAGCTCCTTGCCATGTGGCAGTGGTGGGCCTCGATCCAAGACCGAGGCTCGACCACACCCAAAAGGGGCATGCTCCTGGAGTTGCTTCCAGCTGCCGAGGCCTGTGACAGAATTCCCTGTTGAGAGTTTTTAATTAAGATTATTAAATTCCTTTTAATAACACCTGCTAGCATGGCTGTGGTTATTGCTGTGAGCTCACTTGAATTATGGTGATTTGAATTCACAAAGAGGTGATCCCTGGGAGAGAGGGCAGGGAGGGCTCCTGGTCCCAGTCCCCACTACAGAGGGCTCTCCCATGAGGCCCCTAAAACAGAGGGAGCTCTCTGAGGGCTCAGACATGGAGCAGATGTCTTTCTAGACTGGGGGAATGTGAAACCCGAGGAATTCAAGAAAAGAAGGGTGGTTGGGAACGACCTTCGCTTTGTCAAATGTTCCCTTTGGAATAACATGGAGCCCCATAACGATACACACGTGCGCGCGCGCGCACACACACACACACACACACACACACACACACACACATTCAATATCCGATATACATATCGGATATTGAATGCCAGAGCAGGAACACATGGATGGAAGGCAACCCCACTTAGGCTTCAAAAACTTCACAGGCAGGTTGGGGATGGGGAGAGGGTGGGAAGAATAGAGGTATCTTTGCAGCAATGGGCATTCATCAATTTTAAATGTTTACTGGTTTCCAAGTAATCATGGTAACCTCTCACATTTATGAAGAGGCATTTTACAGTTGTACGTGTGCTTTCTCATTTACACAAAGAAAACGTGGCCTCAAAACGGACTCTTGGATTTAGCGCTGTGATGGAGCTCCTGATGATCTTGACAAGAGGCTTTGGTTGAGCAGTGGAAGCATAGCCTGTTTGGACCAGTTCGAGAAAGAATGGGAGGAAAACGGGACAACTGGTTTCAGGTTTTATGCTATAAGAGGAAGCTCTAGAGGAATGTAAGGTCAAGAGAGGGTGGATCTAAGATGAAAAATATTCCAGCATGTTTGTAGGCTGATAGGAATGAACCAGTGAAGAAGGGAAACCGGCGATCTGGGCAAGAATTGCTGTAGGGAAGTAGGTTAGTAGTAGCGGCGCTGGCAGCGAACGCCCAAATGGAAGGATTGGTGTTAGGCGCAGAGGTAGTTCATTGGTGGTAACAGAAGGCCCAGTATGTGGGCAGAGGTGTAGACAGGTAGGTAGATGTGGCGGGAGCGTGTCAAAGTTCTCTCTGACCGCTTCTATTTTCTCAGTGAAAGAGGAAGCAAACTCTAAGCGTAAGAAAAAGAGGAAAAGGTAGAATGAATGAGGGAAATGTAGGCTAGCAGGCAACCTTGAGGACCCACTTGAGATCGTGAATTTAAGGCACAGGTTGCGTTTTCTTTTCCCCAGCACTCGACGGTTGCCCAGATGCAGGTGGAAAGTGGGTGGAGAGTGAGGTTTTGCCAGGCCAAAAACCTGATGGAGTGAGAAAAGGGAAAGCTACCTGAAGGTGTAATCAAAGGAGTAACGCTTAAGATGGGCGGGTATTCTTGAAGGAATTTACGAATGATTTAAATGCAGGGGATGAAGACAACAGGGCTGGTCACACACCCGAGCTCTGACAGCCAGCAGGGGGCGCGCTAGGATGGGGGGGCCGGGCTCTCGGGTTTCAGTTCGGGCTCGGGGGTCTGGGTCGCCGCCCCGGGCAGCACCGCCACTAGGGCTCGGCACCCCCTCTCTAGCTGACCCTGCACCGTTCGGCTCTCCACAGGCCCGCAGCGTCAACTACTGATCAGAGAAGGCGTGAAGTCTCCACGCTTAAATCCCACGCAGCGACCCCCGGAGAACAGACTCGGCAGCCGCCGGCAGCCGGCGCGGGGCGGGGCCCAGGCCGCCGGGCAGCCAATGGCAGGTCAGGGAGCGGAGCCGCAGCGGCGTGCGCTGCGCCCGGACTCCGGCGTTAGGGGTGGCAGCCAATGGGAGGGCCGGGACGCGGGCCGGTTAGATTCAAAGGTGCCTATAAAGCGGCCCGCACGGCCGCCCTTGCCCGAGTCTGATGCGGTCCGTCCCGTCCGACTGCTGCGATGGCTCTGCGCCCCGAGGGTCTGGACGAGCTGCCCGCCGCCTGCCTGTCGCCGTGCGGGCCGCCCAACCCGGCCGAGCTGTACAGCGAGGCGCGGCGCCTGGCGCTGGAAGAGCTGGTGGCCGGCGGCCCCGACGCCTTCGAGGCTTTCCTGCGGCGCGAGCGCCTGGGCCGCTTTCTGAACCCCGACGAGGTGTGCGCCATCCTGCGGGCGGCCGAGCGGCCCCGCCAGGAGGGTGCGGCGGCGGGGGCCGAGGACTCCTTCGGCTCGTCGCACGACTGCTCGTCCGGCACCTACTTCCCCGAGCAGTCGGACCTGGAGCCGCCGCTGCTGGAGCTCGGCTGGCCCGCCTTCTACCGGGGCGCCTATCGCGGCGCCACGCGCGTCGAGGCGCACTTCCAGCCCCGCGGCGCGGGCGCCGGCGGCCCCTACGGCTGCAAGGACGCGCTGCGCCAGCAGCTCCGCTCCGCGCGGGAGGTGAGCGGCCCGCCTCGGGCCCCGGGGCGGACGGGAGGCCCTCTCAAGAACGGGAAACAGGCCGGCCGGGAGCGCGGGCCGGGAGGTCCCGGCCCCACCCCACCCCCCCACCCCCCGACTCGCCCAACTCTCCTTGCCTTCCTTCTGGTCACAGGTACATTGGTCTCAGCCCCCAAGGATGAGAGTTGTGTCCGAGGTCCAACTCCTGATTCACATCCCCTGGGGGAGGGGACCAGAAATACTTCCAGTTCCACGTTTCAGTTAAAACCAACCCAGATTGCTAATTTTCTTGGCCATCAGCCAACACTGGATCCCATCTCCTGCGAAGTGCATTCCCTAGGGGAAAATTCCGGAAAGATTGCATTCAGCGACAACTATGGAGCATTAGGAGTCTGTTATTGCTAGTCACAGCTCTGTGTCTTATGTTGTAGAAAGCAAATACATTCGAGTGGCAAAGTGAGAACGCTGCCCCTTTCCCTCCTGCCATAGACCAGAGGAGAAATTGCTCTTTCTGTGAACGAGGGGGGCTGCGCCAGTTAGCCTTCTAAAATGCAGATACCCCGACTTTGGGTCATCTCTCTTCACACTGGGTTTTGGTGGTGGTGTCTTGACTCTTAGTATGGGTGGGGTGGGAAGTCTTGACTTCAGCGGAGTGCTGGGTGCCTCGGGGTCTGGGAGAAAGGTAGGTGGGGGCAGGGTGGGTGCCACAGCAGACACATAGTTAGCTGCCACCTTGCTTGCTGACTGGCAGGGCCCATCTTCCTGGCTGTCACCTGTGCCAGGGACATGGCAGGTAAAGCCCCAGGCCATGGTTAGGCCCAGTAGGGCTAGTACCTGAGTGTGTCTGACTGTGGCTTATGAAATCTGCCTCAAGTCGGACTGAAATTGTCAAGTCCAGGAACAAGCCCCAACTGTCACCAGTGTTCTTGATGCTGGCTGTTCTTTTCCTGATGGTATCACTGGGTCGAAGGTAGTGTGGGCTAGTGCCTTGCCTTTGGGGGAGTAGGTGTGGTGGGTATGCTGCTGTGCTATCGGTATGCCGAAGGTCCTTTTGATAGAGCAGACACTTGAGAAGACTACAAAGACCGAGAAAGGCACGATGGTGGGATGCATTTCCAGAGCTCACCTCCAGGAGGAAAATTTGGGCCCTTGGAACTTAAAAGAGTAATGAATAGTTCTCCATGAAAGAGAGGAAGGAATTGCCTTAACCTCTTGCCCAGCTCCACTTTTCACTGGTAGTGAGGGGGCACTGGAGCTAAGGCCAGAGGGAAGACTGTCTATCGACTCACATGCTGGCCTTGGAAGGGGATCGAGGCTGTTGTTCAGACTCCCCTTTGCCCTGGGAGCATTCTGTAATACTGGCATTCCAAGGTAGAACCTCCTGCCCTGTTCTGTGCCCTCGTTCAGCTACACACTCATATTTTTGAGATTCTGTATTTGGAACCTGGGCAATTTTAAAGGAGAAAGGTGGTACATTACCTTTACATCTGATTAATATTTTCAGTATCTCTGCCAGATGCCAAATTGCTTGCTCATTCAGCACCTACTGTGTATGGGATGCTGTGCCAGGGCCCAGGGCCACAGGAGAAGGACATGATGCTTGCTTGCACTCGACAGTTGACAGTCTGCTGGTGGAA
Source organism: Zalophus californianus (assembly GCF_009762305.2). NCBI lineage: Eukaryota > Metazoa > Chordata > Mammalia > Carnivora > Otariidae > Zalophus > Zalophus californianus. The sequence continues at coordinate 119,413,159 of NC_045602.1, forward strand.
TGGGTGGAGAGGTTGCTACAGACAGCAGGGGAAGGGTGGAAGAAAGAAAATGCCAGGCAAGGCGGTGACCTTGGAGCTGGGTCCAGAAGGATGCCTGGGGCTTGCCAGGCCAGAGGGTAGAGACTGGCCCAGAAGGGTGAAAGGACCCAGCATGTTTAGAGGCAACCAAGTTCCTCACAGCTGGAGCCGAGAGTATGTCAGGGTTAGTGGTAGAAGAGGAGACTGGAGCCAGGCTTTGCCCACTAAAGAGCAATGGGGAGCCACTGAAGGTTGCGAGGGAGGAGCATGATCACATTGGTGTTCCTGAGCAGCAATTCTGGTGGGAGCATGAGAGAGGATGGGTTCGAGAGGGCTGAGGCTGGTATGTGGGGTGCTTGTAGGGAGGAGGCCACAGGGGCTACTGATGAGAAGAGGGTGGGTGCTAAGGCAGTGTGTGTGTGGGGGGGCATTGGGCAGGGGATCAGTTTTAATGACAGGCTTTGGCCATTCAGTGGCCTGGGAGGGTGTTGAGTGAGGGGGTAGGAGAATAGGCAAGGTGAAGAAGTCGGGAGAGGCAGAGTTAGGGAGGATAGAGGTTTTTTTTAGCTTGCGTGGGCAGTGAGGCTACCAAATTAGATTACAGGAGGGAGAGCACGGCTGAGAATCGGGACCAGGAGAGGAGTTGGATTTGAGACATGTTAGCCTCGAGGCCTCAGAGACCATCCCCTTTATTTAAAAGAGCACAATCATGCTCTCTGCTAAGCAATGTTCCGAATAGTCCCGAGGTAGGTACAGTCATCCCCGCTCCACAGGCGACGGAGCTGAGGCACAGAGAAGGTGCCTGAAAAGCCATTATGCACCCATGTCCTGATGGTGAAAACACCTGCTGGTAGGACTGAGCACTTCCAATGGGTCAATTTCTGTGCTAACCCTTTACCCGGATTCTCCCATTTAACCCTCCCGCTGCTAGGAGGGGGCCACATTAAGAGGAGACCAGGCACTTAACTTGCCCAAGATCACAGCTGGGCTCAAGCCCGCCTGCCTAGCCCCAGAGCCTGCGCTCATAACCACTGCTCCACGTGCATTTCCTGCCATGCAGGAGGATTGGCACCTTGGCAGGTTTCAACAGGCTGAAGGTTTCTTAACAGTTTCTGCAGATTTGGACTTTTTATTTCTGTGTTGCCCATCCTCTAACCTGGAAAGTGACTAGGACAGTACTAATACTTCCTGCACTTTTTGGGGAGAAGGCTGGAGTGGTCAGGATACAGGCACAAGAAACCAGGGTCACTTGGTAAATGGCGGTGTCTAATCCTAGCTGCACAGCCCCGACAGCTGGTTTTCGGATAGTTTCTTCCTCACCTAGGACTCCTGCATGCAGGGTGTCTGGCACAGTTGGTGGGAAGGAGAGAGGCAGGACCGCCGATGACGAAACAGTTCGGGCGATTCTACCTGCCTTTCCGCTCAGCGAGTTCTTTTCCCAGAGGGGGTGTGACTGGGGCTATGCATCTGCCGGGCCCTCCGTCGGCTCGGTTTCTGTGCGCCTTTCAAAGTGTGGGCATCCTGCCACACGAGTAGGCCACAGCATTTAGAACATGCACGCTGGATGTGCAGCATGGCTTCTGAATGCAGGCGGACTGCTGCCCTGGCGCTCGGCTGGGCTTCACCACAGCCAGAGGAAATAGTGCTTTGGACCGGAGAGCCAAGAGGTTGGCTTCCCAAGAAATTTTTAGAATAATTTCGAGCGGAACAGGATTTGTTTCTCTGACACACCTACCCCTGAGCCTTTCCCTACACTCCCGTATTTGTTGATGAATCATTTTGTTCTTGGTCTCTGTTGCCACGTGAATCAGTGTGTGGCTGGGCCCTGGCCCCCACGAGTCAGGCAGGAGTAGAGACCTTCCCTGGAAGTGCTGCATGCCCTCGATTGGTGGGGGCTTTCTGCAGTGGCCCTTGGGGTATTTCTGGTTTTTGAATGGGAGTTCATGGTCAAAGCTCATTCTACCAGGAGGTTCCACACTCAGAGGCATTGTTCTCACCAGCTGCCTATGTTCCGAAGAGGCACTTGAACTGTGATGCACCCTTGGGCCTCTTTTTGATAATCTGAGCATTAGTAGAAGCGGTCCTTGTGTTGATGAAGAGTCCTGCCAGGAGGAGTGGCCGCTGAGAAATCTGCTGGAGGCCCTGGCGTGCATGCAAATGTATGAGAACTAGGGTCCTCCTGATCTTGCTTAATGCTCCTCTGAGTTACAATAGAATCTGTGTGGCGTGATCAGTTCCTGTTCCGGGTGCCCCGGTCAGCCCAGAGCAGGCTTCCTCAACATCACTAGTGTTGATATTTTGGACAGGATGATTCTTTGTCCTGGAGGGCTGTCCTGTGCCTTGGACCCTGAGCAGCATCCCTGGCCTCCACCCACTAGGTGCCAGAAGCACCACCCCCCTGCCAATAGTTAGGACATTTGAAAGTCTCCCAAGGGGAGATAGGGAGCTATGCTTAAAGGTTACAGAGTTTCTGTGTGGGGTGATGACAAAGTTTTGGAAGCAGATGGTGGTGATGATCGCACAATGTTGTGAATGTAATTAATGCCGTTGAAAATAATGAGGATGGCAGATTTATCATATATTTTACCACAATTTAAAGAAATTGCCAAGGGGTGCCTGGGTGGTTCAGTCTGTTAAGTGCCTGCCTCTGGCCCAGGTCGTGATCTCAGGGTCCTGGGATCCCTGCTCAGCAGGGAGTCTGCTTCTCCCTCTCCCTCTGCCTGCCGCGCCCCCCTGCCTGTACGTGCGCGCTCTCTCTTTCTCTCTGTCAAATAAATAAATAAAATTTTAAAAGAAAAATAAAGAAATTGCCAAATGTCCCCTGAGGAAGGAAATTGCCCCTGGTTGAGAACCACTGGTTCTCAATAATAAAGAACCACTTTATTTTTCTTTTAAAGATTTTATTTATTCATTTGACAGAGAGCACAAGCAGGGGGAGCGGCAGGCAGAGGGAGAGGGAGGAGCAGGCTCCCTACTGAGTAAGGTGCCTGACGTGGGGCTCGATCCCAGGACCCTGGCATCGTGACCTGAGCTGAAGGCAAGACGTTTAACCGACTGAACCCCTCAGGCACCCCCTCTGTCCCGATACTGAAATGGTTAACTGTACGATAGCAGATTATGAAACTGAGGGAAAACAACACGCACAAGCAAACTTAGGGTCCATTGTGGACATTTGCTTTTCGTGTTTTTAAACCCTGAAGATAATACCAAGTTATTTAAACATTTTTAAAGAAATTTCAAGGCCGTGATTTCCGTTCTTTTAAAACCTGTAACGAATGGGGAGAAAAGACGTCTTTTGCTTTGTGAGCAGGAGGGTCTTCAGAAGCCTTCCCCGGCAGGAGCACTGGGGAACTGAAGGAAGGGAGTCTGAGGGTCACGTGGTGGGCGGGAAGCTTGCTGCAGACGGGCTGTTGTTGACCGCTGGGCAGGCTGAGGCATCTTTGAACGCGAGCAGACCTTTGGCAGAATTCCAGGCACGTTGTGCACGAGTCCTTGCTTTCTGGCTGTGGGTGGCAAGGGAGGAAAACCGGGGTGCAGTAGGAAGGGGTGAGTGACACGAGTGTCCTGCTTCTTGCAGGGGAAGAGCTGGAATGAGTGGCCCCCTAAGGCCACTCAGGTGCCTGGTCAGGGTGCAGCCCTGCCCGTGGACAGTGTCTGAGTCAGACTGCAGAGCTAGAAGGGACCTCATGTGGGGATGCTGAGCTCAGGTGGAACCACCTGCCCAGGCATGGCAGTGGAACTGGGGGTCAGACGCGCATGCTGCCATGGGAGGGCTTCCTGTGTGCCGGGAGCTGTCTGGTGTTCTCTCTGGACCGACCCCGCTGCAGACCCCATGGAATAGGCAGTGGTCTTTGCAGGCAGTACAAGGCAGCAGGACTTCGGTATCTTGTCAGAGGGTACGTGGTGCTCGAAAGTGGAGGAGCCAGCATCCATGTTCAGGTCTGGCCCTACAGGCTGTTCACATAATGTCTGTGCTCCCGAGGTTTCCTGACTACTTAGTCCATTCTGGATTAGTCGGCGGTACCACCTGTGGAGAGAAGGTACCGATGTGCTAAGGGCGTTGCAAGCTTTCGTTCGTTCTTTCTTTTTTCTTTTTAATTTTATTTATTTATTTGACAGAGAGAGTACACAGCGAGAGAGGGAACACAAGCAGGGGGAGTGGGAGAGGGACAAGCAGGCTTCCCGCCGAGCAAGAAGCCTGCCGTGGGGCTCGATCCCTAGACTCTAGGATCATGACCTGAGCCGAAGGCTTGACGACTGAGCCACCCAGGCGCCCCTGTTGAAAGCTTTCTTAACATTCGTTCTGTGAACTGTTTCGTGGTCTTAGCAATCATCCTCTGATGGGCTCCATCCCGTGTCCTTTGTGAGACACTCTACTGATCCTTTCAGGATGTGTTCCAAGCTTTCAGTCCCTTGGACACTGAACTTTAGACTTGTTTGGAATAACATTTCATCTAACAGTCTTCTAATAGGTGACTCTGGAGTCGCGCAGACCTGGGTTCAGATTCCAGCTCCCGCATTTGCTTAAGTGTGTCACTGTGAGCAAGTTACCTAACCGCTCCTAACAGGAGAGGAAGAAAAGGGGAGTATGTCAGAGGGGGAGACGAACCATGAGAGATGATGGACTCTGAAAAACAAACTGAGGGTTCTAGAGGGGGGGGGGGGGGGATGGGTTAGCCTGGTGATGGGTATTGAGGAGGGCACGTTCTGCATGGAGCACTGGGTGTTATGAACAAACAATGAATCATGGAACACTGCACCAAAAACTAATGATGTAATATATGGTGATTAACATAACAATAAAAAAATTAAAAAAAAAAAAAAAAAAGTTACCTAACCGCTCCAAGCTTTATTTTTCTCATCCAGAAATCAAAGATAATTACTGGGGTTTTGACATTTCTAGATCTCTCTTCAGAGCTTTTGTGCAAGAAAGCAGATGGAAAAGCTTCCAGATCATGTGAAAATGAACATAAATGGTCTGTGCTCGTCCCGAACACCGAGAAGAGCACAGTGGTTGTTGCTGCGTAGCTGTGGATCACTGGGTCCCTTGGTTTAAATCATCAACGGGTAGTTGGTGTGACTGGGTGAGGCTTGTCACCTTCGAGGATGATGTGGGACTTGACACAAGTGTGGCCGCTCTGGATGTGGCTGGAGAGGCGCAGGAACTGTCGGGTACTGGGTGGCAGCTTTTTGCAGCTGGATGTTTCCTTCCTGGGTATCATGTAATGACTGATTTGCACCGAGTTGCAGATGGGTGTTGACCTGGAACAGACTCTCAAAAATCACCTTTTGCAGAGCTTTCTAGCCCTAAGAGATTGGGCAGGCCCTTTGCCACACAGGCTGGGGCAGGGCAGTGCCCACAGTGACTATGTGGGGGCTTGATGGGCATGGGATGCCCGCATTCCAGATGTGTCTCTCCTTTGTCCATCCCACACAAGGCCTCGGAGTGGGGGCAATGACCCGTTCCAAGTCCAGGTGTCCTTCCAGGGCCCAGCGGCCTACAGCAGGAACACCAGCCCCTCGGACGTGGGTCTGGCCTTGGAAAGCAGGCACTCGGCTGGCCAGTGAAGGAGTCCAGGTCATTGCTGAGCTCAGTGAAGAGGGTGTCCCTTCGGAAATTTGAGAAGCCTCCGGTCTAGTTTAGTCTGCGGGACTCGATTGTATGGAGCGTGGGGTGGGGTTTTGAAGGCAGGCAGGCTGATCGCTTTCCCGCACAGGTCGTTCCCTCCATTGCAGGCCTTCTGCTCTGGTGAGAGAGGAAGGGCTGTTGGGTATAGCGGAAGTTATGGGGAGAAACACCTCCATCCACCCTCTAAACACCTAGCGTTCAAATCCAATTATTTGGAATTGGAAAGGCTGGGGCTTTAAAACCAAACAAACCAAGAGCAAATTAGATACTTACTTACCACCTGACAAAGGTGGTGTTTTTACAATTGTTTTGTGAAGTGGTGAATCAAAGTCCAGTTTGGCAGGTGCCTTATACTCTGGGCCCTGCTCCTGGGTCCCTGCCTCCAGCAACCCTCCAGCCCTTTCTAAGCTGGCCAGCCTGGCAGTGTTCCTCGGTCCCTTCCATGGGCAACCTGGATGCACATCCATCAGCCCCATCATACTGGGCATCACCCGTGTCCCTCATTGGCCTGGGTTTCTTGAGGACAGAGACTGACCCTCGATTTGTCTTCCTTTAGCTTTCTCTCGTGAGCTCTGCACACAATCCTATATAAGTACATTCAAATCCTCTGTGCAGGCCTCCCAATGCCTTCCATAGCCTCTTTCTCAAGCTTGTTGGTTGTTTCCTGTTTGCGTGGAGGTGAGTGTGCCTCTGCCTACCTCCACCGCACCCCCCAGCCCTGCCTGCATAGTCCATTGCCTGGCTCTTGCATGGACCCCTTTCATTCCCTTCTCTGCAACCCTCATTGCTTCCTGCCTGACCCAATGTGGAAGCCTCTACCACTGATTTTTCTTCTTCAGTTGTTAGTCCTCCTAAACATTGCTGAATCCTGAAAAATAAAAATGTCTGAGTGCCTTCTGGGTTGCGGGAGGTGGGGCCAGATCTCCAGCCTACACCAATCTGTCTTCTAGTGGCCACTTCTGTCCTGTTAGGTTTGCCACTTCAAACTCCTTCCTCTTCTGTCCTTCCTTCTTCTTTCTTTCCTTCTTTCTTTCTTTCTTTTTCTTTTTTCTTTCTTTCTTTCTTTCTTTCTTTTCTTTCTTTCTTTCTTTCTTTCTTTCTTTCTTTCTTTCTTTCTTCTTTCTGTCTCTGTCTGTCTGTCTTTCTGTCTTTCTGTCTTCCTTCCTTCCTTCCTTCCTTTTTCTTTCTTTCTTTCTTTTCTTTCTTTCTTTCTTTCTTCTTTTTCTCTTTTCTTTCTTTTTTCTTCTTTCTTTCTTTTCTTTTCTTTCTTTCTTTCTTTCTTTCTCTTTCTTTCTTTCTTTCTTTTCTTTCTTTTCTTTTCTTTCTTTTCTTTTCTTTCTTTCTTTTTCTTTTCTTTCTTTTTCTTTCTTTCTTTCTTCTTTCTTTCTTTTCTTTTCTTTTCTTTTCTTTTCTTTTCTTTCTTTAGATGGGGGGAGGGGTAGAGGGGAAAGAGAATCTTAGGCTGGGCGTGGAGCCTGACATGGGGCTTGATCCCACAACACTGAGATCATGACCTGAACCGAAATCAAGTGTTGGTGCTTAACCAACTGAGTCATGCAGGCATCCCTGGAAACTCCTTACTCTTCTTCTTCTTTCTTTTTTTTTTTTTCTTTAAGATTTTTTTTTATTCGTTGAGAAAGAGAGCACATGAGAGCATGAGCAGCGGGAGGGGGAGAGGGAGAAGCAGACTCCTCGCTGATCTGGGAGCCTTAACACGGGGCCCAATCCCAGGACACTGGGATCATGACCTGAGCCGAAAGCAGATGCTTAACCCACTGAATGCTCCCTTATTCTTCTTAAACCTCCCCCTCCATTTCCTGTATGGTGATGACTCTGTGGTTGACGCAGGCCTTCCACGACCTGCTCACCCGTATGCCTCTCAGCCAGGTCTGGCCACATGGGCCCCTACCCCATCATTTCCTGCCTCTTCCTCTGCCACCAGCTGGCTTCCTGTTCGAATGCCCTCCTCTTCACGACTCCCCTGTCCAAACTGGGTCCTTGTTTGTGATTCAGTTCAGAAGCCCTGTCCTCCAGGAATCCTCTGCTCTCCTCTGGTGAACATTTGAGTGCCTGTAGCACGTCCACCACAGCAAAGGATAAGTCCGGTGTCTGTCAGATTCTTCTAGCTGTCTTTCTGCTTAGTCCAGGGTTCGGCCACAGTGGACTCTGAAGAGGTGCTGGCTGCATGATGGAGCACGTGTTTCCTGCCCGAGCTAAGCCCTCCCGTCTGTGTCTTGTGCAATCTTCGCAGGAGCCCTTTGACTAGATGCTATGCTTATCTCTTCCAGAGGAGGAAACTGAAGCTCAGAGAGATGAAGAACCTGCCTCGGGTCACACAGCTAGTGAGCTGCAGAGCTGGGGTCGGTGCCCAGGCCTCTCTGCCTTTTGCCCACTCTGTTGGATGCCCTGGATTAGTGGGGATGACTACACCTCCACGTGGGACACACAAAACCATGTGGGAGGTGATAAACGTCTGACGATGCCACGATTCCGAGAGAACACTTATTTTTGGGGGTGCCTGGCTGGCTCAATCAGTAGAGAATGCAACTCTCAATCTCAGGGTTGTGAGTTCAAGCCCCATGGTGGGCATGGAGCCGACTTTAAAAAAACAAAAACAAAAAAACACTTATTTTTTAAATCATTGTATCCAGGGGGTTTTAGCTAAACCCTTCCGCAAGAATAGCTCAGCAGCTGGGGCTTTATCAGCACTGGGGCTTGGGCGTTGGGAAAGGCAGCCAGAGAGAGAAATTGGTCTTCCCAGACTCATAGCAGCGACTTCCTCGGAGCTGGTGTTTCATGGTCCCTCATCCTGGTAGACGAGGTTGGGATGTTGGAGAAAGACCACAGAATCTCCTCTTTTTTATTTATTTATTTATTTATTTATTTGAGAGAGAGAAAGCACAAGCAGGAGGGAAGGGGAGAGTGAGAAGCAGACCCCCCACTGAGCAGGGAACCCGATGTGGGACTTGATCTCAGGGTCCTGGGATCACGGCCTGAGCTGAAGGTAGCCGCTTAACTGACTGAGCCACCCAGGCGCCCACAGAATCTCCTCTTTGTGTTGCTTCTTGAACGCTCACCTCCTTAAGGGCCTGTGACCGTCAGGTGCTGTCTTGAGTCCTCTGGGGCCACAGAGCCAAATCCATCCCACTCCAGGGCCTCCGTTCCCACAGAAGACGTGAGACCCGTAAATAAATTACCTTAACGTTCAGAAAAGGAATTAATGTGGTACGGAGAGACACAAGTTCTTGCTGTGGAAGTGAGGAGGGAGACCCACTTCCAGCCCAGGCTGCTCCTAATGGTAGCTCAGGGAGGCCCGCTCTGGCCCGGTTTTCAGGAGCTTGTGCTAAGCCTGCACGTTCTGACACCCCCCCCTCCCACCCTCACTGAAGTCCCCGCTCTTAAACTGCAGAGGGCGTGACAAGAGGCTTGGTGCCTGGAGCGGCCTGTCTCCAGCAAGGAAAGCTAGGTTCTGGCAGATGTCTCCCTGTGTTGAAGTGTCCAGACGCTCCGACTCTGGACTGGTGAAGGGAATCAACGAACAGATACTCGCGGGATCCTTTGTACCTTGTCATTTAGTTCTGGCTACACACCTATTTTGCAGACTCAGGACCAGACCTTGGAAATGACTGTAATTTGCCTGGGGCTGCGTGGCTGAGGCAGCTGTGAACTGTAGTCTGATGCTGAGTGTGCAAGATCGGACAGCAGGCATGAATGGAGCCGTGCTGCAGGGGAGAAGAAAGGACTGGTCCAGGGTGGTGCGGAGGGTGGTGGCTGGGAGGCGGTCGGGAGGCTCAGCTGGGCCAAGTCCAGATGTGTAGGGTACAGTGGCCTGCGTGTCTTTGGGGATGGAAGTGTCCGTGGCTGGGGGCAAACGGACAGTGCAGAAGGGAAAGGGAGGGGAGGGGAGGGGTGCTATAGGGCAGGGAGCCTTTCCCGGCTCTGAGGTGGGCTCCAGAGTCTGCATAGTGAGCTGTGAGCTGGTGTTCCCGTGAGCTGACCGCTTGCTCTTCCCTCGGCTGCCTCTCTGTAGGTGATCGCCGTGGTGATGGATGTTTTCACGGACATCGACATCTTCAGGGACCTGCAGGAAATAAGTCGGAAACAGGGAGTTGCCGTCTACATCCTTCTGGACCAGGCTCTGCTCTCGCAGTTTTTGGATATGTGCATGGATCTGAAAGTGCATCCTGAGCAGGAGAAGGTCTGTGTTACACGTTTCCAGTCTCCCCACAATCAGCATAATGACTGAGCGTCCGAGACCCACATGGTCTGTACAGTGGTGGGCGGGGGATCCCCATGACAGGAGAGGCAACTGAGGCCATGAACAAAGCCATTTGCCTGAAATCTTACAGAAAAGAAACCACAGGGAAGGCAAGCTGGTGCAGCCACTCTGGAAAACAGTATAAGGTGCTTCAAAAAGTTAAAAATAGAGATACCCTGGGCGCCTGGGTGGCTCAGTTGGTTAAGCGGCTGCCTTTGGCTCAGGTCATGATCCTGGAGTCCCAGGATCGAGTCCTGCATCGGGCTCCCTGCTCAGCAGGGAATCTGCTTCTCCCTCTGACCTTCCTCCCTCTCATGTTCTCTCTCTACCATTCTCTCTCTCTCTCAATAAATAAAAATCTTAAAAAAAAAAAAAGAGAGATACCCTGTGACCCAGCAATTGCACTACTAGGTATTTACCCCGAAGATACAAGTGTAGTGATCCGAAGGGGCACGTGCACCCCAATGTTCATAACAGCAGTGTCCACAATAGCCAAACTATGGAAAAAGCCCAGATGTCCATCGACAGATGAATGGATAAAGAACATGTGGTATATATACACAATGGAATATTAGCAGCCATCATAAAATGAAATCTTGCCATTTGCAACGACGTGGATGGAACTGGAGGCTATTATGCTGAGTGAGATAAGTCAATCAGGAAAAAAACTATCATATAATTTCACTCATGTGGAATTTAAGAAACAAAACAAATGAACATAGGGGAAGGGAAGGGAAAATAAGATAAGATGAAACCAGAGAGGGAGACAAACCATAAGAGATTCTTAATCATAGGAAACAAACTGAGGACTGCTGGGGGGAGGGGGGGGTGGGTAGGCGGATGGGGGAACCGGGTGATGGACATTACGGAGGGCACCTGATGGAATGAGCACTGGGTGTTATATGCAACTGATGAATCTCTGAACTCTACCTCTGAAACTAATAATATACTAGTTATTATCCATGTTAATGGAATTTAAATAAATAAAAAATAAATAAGTTACCACCGTGACTAGGAAAAAAACAAAAGGAACCACGGAGTCAGGACTCAAACCTTGGCTTGCCCCTCATGTCCTGCTCTGTCCTAACCAGGAGCTCAGCTCTTGGCGCCTCTTGGTTCTCATTCTTATAAAATTAGGCTTTTTATATCCTTTGCTCTGAGCATGAAAATAATAAAATGAGCTTGGGGCACCTGGGTGGCTCAGTCGTTAAGCATCGTCTGCCTTCGGCTCAGGTCATGATCCCAGGGTTCTGGGATCGAGCCCTGCATCGGGCTCCCTGCTCAGCGGGAAGCCTTCTCCTCTCCTCTCCCACTCCCCCTGCTTGTGTTCCCTCTCTCACTGTCTCTCTGTCAAATAAATAAAACCTTTAAAAAAATTTGAGCTTAAGTTTTTAAATGTAAGGTTATGTAAGTCAGCTAGCCGATTCTCTGTAGTGGAAAGAGGCAAGAAAAATCATATTTGTTATTCATCTTTTTAAATCAAGCATCTTAATGTGAGCTGTGAGCTTTGGGACTTAATTCATCCCCTTGGTTCATCACCTGTGTGAGCACTTTCTCTGAGCCACTTACTGTTCTAGGTACTGGAAAGAAAGCAGTAAACAAACCGAACTGGAATTTGGGCTTTGGTACTGTAGGCTACTTGTGTAGTGGACATCAGCTTACCATCTTGTTATTAACAAGTAACTTGGTCTACAAAATTTCACCATTTACTGTCCCCCGCAGAGTTCTTGGGGGTGGTTTTCCCTAATGAGGAACCTGAGGATTGGGTTTAATTAGGTAGTTACTGGTTGCTGCAGCTACAAAGCATATTCATGTTCACGGTGGAGGTAGAATTGGAGCTTGGAGCCAGAATGAAATGGTCCAGCCACGTGACCCAACAGTAGCTGAAATGGGAAGTCAGGGGGGCCCCAGGAAAATGCACGTTGGGCACGGAAAAGCACGTTCTCATCTAGCTAGATACGCAACCTGTGCTGGCTCTTACCTAGAGCCCAGTGAAGAAATGCAGGTTGCCCCTGTGGAACTCTGAGGCTGTCTGTCTGAAACTAAGGCTGTGTGTCAGCAGTAGGAATCTCACAGAGTGGCTCTGGCCGCAGCTCTGATCGGGACGTTGGCTGCAACCCATGCACTCCGAGGAAATCCAGCATTACCTACAGATTTGGTTGCACACTGTTGAATGCTGCCCCAGGGAAGAGTCGAAAGGTCTGTACCTTTGGCTTCAGCAATTTTCTCGTGTCTTAACTTCTTCCTAGAGAAGCACCATCTTCGGTGGCTTCTCACCCGGGCACGTCTGCTGGTGAATTTGTCCCTCACCCAGTGGGGCTGACCTCCGCCCTGGCTCCGTGGCTGGTTCTGAGTGGGTGTCCTGTCTGTAGGAACTTGGTCATGTATTTGTGTGTAGACAACTCAGAAGTGCTTTGGCCACAATCACAGGGGCCTGTATGACATTCAGGTAAGTGCCAAAGGGAAACATGTACAAAACCACACCAAAATGTACCCATAGTGATATTTTTAAATGCTTGTTTGTTATATGTTGATCCTTAAAGGTTGGATCAGGAACTAGCATCTCCTCCAGGAAGCCCCCCCCCCCACAACTGTCCCCTGCCCTCCCCGCCCCTGCCTGTTCCATGTATGTGTACAACTTTTTGGAAGTTCCTAAGCTTTTTTGTTTGTTTAATTTTATTTTAAAACAATTCAATTTACAAGAGTTACAAAAATAAGGAATTCCTTTTTTTTTTATTTGTTTTTTATTTTTTAAGTAGGCACCATGCCCAACAGGGGGCTCAAACTCACAACCCTGAGATCAAGAGTCACAGGCTCTACCACCTGAGCTAGCCAGGTACCCCCAAATATAGGGAATTCCTGAATACTCTTTGCCCAAACTGTCTAAATGTTAACATCTTGTAAACCTCGGTGCAAATTTCAAAATTGAGAAATAAATTTGATACAATACTGTTAACTAATTTATAGACCTTATCAGTTTCACTGATCATTCCCCAAATGCCCTATTTCTTTTTTTTCTTTTTTAAAGATTTTATTTATTTATTGACAGAGAAAACAAGTAGGCAGAGAGGCAGGCAGAGGGAGAGGGAGAAGCAGGCTCCCTGCTGAGCAGGGAACCCGATGCGGAGCTCGATCCCAGGACCCTGGGATCATGACCTGAGCCGAAGGCAGACGCTTAACGACTGAGCCACCCAGGCGCCCCCACAAATGCTCTATTTCTTGTCCAGGATCCAGCTCAGGACCATATCTTGCATTGGGTTGTCATGTCTCCTTAGCATCCTCTCTTATGGAACTGTTCCTCTGTCTTCCTTGGTTTTTTAGGGTCTTGATGCTTTTAGAGAACACTAGCCAGTTTTCTGTAGAGTTTGGGTTTGTCTGACATTGCCTCATGGCCAAATTCAGATATGTGTTTTGGTAAGACCACAGAAGGGATGCTATGTCATACCATACTGTTTTGTTTTGGCTTTTGTTTGTATTTTGAAAAAATGACAGATTCACAGAAGTTACAAAGGTAGATAGAGGGTTCCACGTGTCCTTCACCCAGTTTCCCCCAGCGGTTACACCTTGAGTAACTTAGAGTACAAAATCAAAGCCTGGAAATTGGAGTTGGTACAACATGTGTCTGTAGTTCTGCGCCATTTCATCACCTGTGGACACATGTGTATCTGCACCCACCATCACAATACAGGACTGTCCTGTCACAATGATCTCCCTCTTGCTACCGTTATGGTCCCATCTGCTCCCCTATCTGTGCCTTCCTCCCGATTTTTAACCCCTGGCAACTAGTAATTTGTTTCCCATCTCTGGGTCGCTTGGGTGGCTCAGTCGTTAAGCGTCTGCCTTCGGCTCAGGTCACGATCCCAGGGTCCTGGGATCGAGCCCCGCATCGGGCTCCCTGCTTGGCGGGAAGCCTGCTTCTCCCTCTCCCACTCCCCCTGCTTGTGTTCCCTCTCTCGCTGTTGCTCTCTGTGTCAAATAAATAAAATCTTAAAAAAAAATTTGTTCCCCATCTCTATAGTTTTGTCAGTTAGAGAATGTTCTAGAAATGGAATCATAGTGTATGTGACTTATTTTTTTAAGATTTATTTATTTTAGAGAGGGAGAGTACGCACGCATATGTGTGCAAGCAAGAGGGGGAGGGGCGGAAGGAGAGGGAGAGAGAGACTCTGAAGGAGAGTCTGCACTCAGCGCGGAGCTGGACGTGGGGCTCGATCTCACGACTGAGATCATGACCTGAGTTGAAACCAGGAGTTGGCCACTTAACCGACTGCGCCACCCAGGTGCCCCACTACGTAACCTGTTGAGATTGGCTTTTTTCGTCCTGCACAAAGCCCTTGAGATCCGCCCAAATTGTTGTGTGTATCCGTAGTTTGTTGTTTCTACTGCTGAGTCATGTCATGGGCTATGGTTGTCCCATGGTTTGTTTAACTGGTCACCGACTGAAGGGCTTGAGGATGGTTTCCAGTTTCGTGCTATTATGAGGAGAGTTGCCATGGATCTTTGTGCACAGGTTTTTGTGTAGATGTAGGTTTTCACTTCTCTGGACGATGTCCTATCTTGTTGCGGTTTTTCATCCTGCATTACTTTCCTCTCTCCTAGTCCTTAAAGATAAGGGGCATGCCTGATATCTCTGTTGTTTCAAGGCTCAGCACATTGTAGGGGCTTTCTTTGTTTATGGAATGAAGGAGGGAGTCGAACAAATATCTTAAACATTTCATCTGAATCATGTTAAGATTTCTAAAGGTATATAGTTTAGTCAGTGCTGATTTGCCCCAAAGAATGCAGATGGTCTTAGTACTTTACGTACCATTGGATATATGTTTCCATGTGTCGTTTTATAAGGATAATTATGCCCACATTATGCACCATGGGGCCTCAGTATGTTGGTGCCCTTTTGGTAAATTCATTCTTATAAGAGATGTGACGTTGCTGATTAAGCCCCTTGTGATATGAGTGTTTCAGCCTCAGAAGTCCCATGTTAGAGAAGGCTTATCCTGATTTCCATACTCATGGTTGTGGGGTAGATGAGGATTATTATTCATTACTGATGCTGTTAAATAAAAAAGTAGGAGAAATAGCAGGTTAGCTTCTTTAAGCCTTTGTTAAAATGATATTTATTACTAGCGTGTTTTCTTTGATGATTTTATCCCCCACGTTTTGTTTCAAAATCACTTCTTGGATTCTGTTGTGTCATATCCCCAACAGTGAGTCTTCTTTTCAAGCACATGTACACATGGACCAAGAGTCTCAAAAGTCAGTGTGAGCAAAGGGCTCACAAGAAGATGGACTCAGTGAGGTCGCATTCCTTGAGTCCTGAACACTGTTGGCTCCTGTGCCCTGTATGGTGTTCCTGAAGGGGCCTGGGGACCACTCCTTTGCCAATGAGTGCGTCTGTGGGGAATTATAAACCAAGCCCTTCTATCATTTGCTCACTGGACTGTTGTTTCCTTTTCTCCCATTCCCTGCCGGACAGCTGATGACCGTTCGGACATTACTGGAAATACTTACTATGCAAGGTCGGGAACTAAGATAGTTGGGCAGGTTCATGAAAAATTCACACTGATTGATGGCATTCGAGTGGCTACAGGCTCCTATAGGTAAGTCTCTAGGCCTGCCCGTGCTTGCTACTCTAACCTTTGTAGAAGGTGCATGCTATATAAAAGTAAAAGCTGCTTTTTCCTCTCAATGTGAGTCTTTGTGGCCAAGGGATTCCGACTGGTGTGCGTCTGTGGGTGTGAGTATATCAGTCAGAGCTTCCTCCTTCACGAGGTGGTCGGGTGTGGGCCCCCCCACCCTATGGGCCACAGAACTAAAGTGTAGATGTTGAAACTTGCCTGGAGACCCCCAGGGGATGAGTCGATTCCAGCCTCGGCCAGGCCTGCCGTGGCTGAACAGGGGTTACCAGTGACAGGAGCAGTCTCAGATCCTGTTCCTTGGGGCCTTTGACCTCCCCCTGTCCCTCGTCCCTGCTCACTTGGCAGGTAAGGGCAGTCACAGGCCTCAGCATCAGTGGAGGGCAGAGCTGAAGCTGTCACCTTACGCTTAAATCCTTCACCTTCCTTCAAGCCTTGTAGCCCAGTGCTTTAGTCTAGAAAGCCCTGGTCCCTGTTCTGGCCCACCTTTGGAGTCCTCACCTTGGCAGTGGGCACCTTATGGTAGGGTGCCGGGATGTTGAAGAGGGTGGAGGTAATAGTGGTTCACATGGATCTCCAGAAGTTAAGATATACCATGTTTACTTGGGCAGATCTGATGGTGGTGTGTCTGTGTGTTAGATTGTCTGGGGTATGCATGAGGTACGTCTTGAGTTTAGAAAAGAGAAGCTCCTTTTGGAAGACACGCATCTCTGGGTGGTGACGATGTGTCAGCCCTGGGTAAAGGCGGACATGGAAAGGATTGTGGAAGCTGAGGTGGTCAGATCAGCAAACTCACGATGCTGTCCTTGCAGACAGTACCGTCATTGCTCAGAGCAAAATTCATGCTCTTCCTTGAGACCTGCTTTCATAGATGTTCATAAATAACTGGAAGAAACTGGATTTTCATCCAAAATAGGCTTTATCTACATTATACAAACTTAGTCTCAAATGGTTTTTGGATCTTCTAAAATATAAAATATAAAAATTACATTACTCTCTCTAAAAAAAAATATACTACCATTGAGGATAAGGATGAAGATGGTAGCTTCTATTTGTTGAAGGCATTTCATAATCATGGTGTTGGGTAGGTGTCTTGTTTGCATGATTGAGGGTTTTCCATTTCAACCCTCATTGAGGGTTTTTCAAAGAATCTTTCTTCTCCCGCTTTGAAGGCAGTTCTTATAGGATTTGCATCAGCAAGGATTCTTGGTTGCCAGAGACAGAGTTGACACTATGTGTTATGATCTCCTTTAAAATATCCTATTCTTGATACAAACTTATTTATCAGTGGGTGACTGCGAGTGCAGAAAGCTAGCTCAAACGACTTTATGCAAAATAGAATTTATTGAGTCCATAACTTGGAAGTGTAGAAAGGTGCAGTTGGTTTTCAGCTTGTCTTGACCTGGAGGACATATGTTTATCAGAATATTGTCCCCTGGTTCTGCTTTTTCTCTAGCTGATCTTTATTCTCAGTAAGGCTTATCCTTTTGAAGGCAAAGATCCAGGCTTACTTACATAGTCTTTAGTAGCTATCTCCCAAAGAGAGAGGACTTTCTTTCTGTTTGCACGGCATCAGTCCTTGAAAAATTCCTTGGTCCTCGCTAGGCCATTGTGCCCACCCTGGGTAGATCCCTGACCCAAGGGAATGGGATACTCTGGTGGCCAGCCTGGGTCATATGTCCACCTCTTTTGTGATTGGAGAAGATGCATAAAGGATGCCTTTTGGCTGGGGTGAGTGGGGTTCTATCACTAGAGGAAGGAGAAGGGATGCTGGACAGGCAGGGGCACATGGCCACTAAGGAGCTCGGAATGTGCTCGGAGCAGCAGCATCATCCTTAGAATGACAGTACTGTCTCCCTTGAAAATGACAGTATTAGAGGAGCAGAGCACTAGCAATCTTAAGGACTGGGGTCTAGCTAGGGTCTACCACCAGCTTCCCACTGGGACATCACTAGCTCGTTTCCCTCACTTCTAAAATGAGAGCCCTGGCCTGAATATTTTTAAAGCCCTTTTTAGTTTTTAGAAATTCGAGGCTGAGGAGGTGTGGGTCTTAGTGTGTTGGTTAAAGAGCTGGCCTTTTTACTAATCTTAATGCATACGTATGTCAGACCCCGGGGTAAGGCTGGTTGAATTTACACCGCCTGGTAGGTATGCTGTCGCCAGAGCTGTGACTCCTGGAGGAGAGTACCTGGCTTTATTATTCAGTTTGACAGTAAGTAAACAGTAAGGAGACTGCTCATCCTTACCAGCTTCTCTTTGTTTGTTTTTAATCCTTAAGTTTTACGTGGACAGATGGCAAATTAAATAGCAGTAACTTGGTCATCCTGTCTGGCCAAGTGGTTGAACACTTTGATCTGGAGTTCCGAATCCTGTACGCAGAGTCGAAGCCCATCAGCTCCAAGCTGCTGTCCAACTTCCGGATCAGCGGCAAGTTTGACCATCTAGTCAACCCGAAGCCTCTGTCTAAGGAGCTCACGTTGGGCAACCTGCTGCGCCTGCGGCTGGCCCGGCTCTCAAGCACCCCCAAGAAGGCTGAGCTGGGGTTCGAGGCGCCCACCGAGGGCGGGGCAGAGGCCAGGCGCCATGACTCGGAGTCCTCCACCATCAGTGACAAGGACGACTTCAACAGCCACAGGGACAAACGAGAGGGCGGGAGGCTGACCGATGCTGCCACTCAGACGGAGGCAGGAGAGGAGGCCCTAGCAGTGAGCGTGAGTGATGCGGGGACCCAGGCCAGCGCCGCGACGGCGTGTGCCGGGACCCAGACCGCAGTCACCACCAGGGTGGCGAGCTCCCAAACCGTGGTTCGGTCCACGTCGGCCACCACCCAGACTGATGTGGATGAGAACGTTCTCTTTTCTCAGGGCACCCAGTCTAAAGAAGGGTCACCAGTGTCCAGGATGTCTGTGTCAAGATCTTCCAGTTTGAGATCTTCCTCCTCTCTGTCCTCGCAGGGCTCCGTGGCGAGCTCCCTGGGTTCCCAGGCGTCCAGCAGAGCCACTGACTTTGTCCCCACTGGACATTCCAAGTTCTGGGTGCCCCCACTTGGATCTGTGCTTGCGAGACTCCTTTAGGAACTTGAATCAAGAGCGCCAGTTTCACTTTGCTGGCATCAGGTCCCGGCTCAACCACATGCTGGCCATGCTCTCCAGGAGAACGTTCCTGACTGAGAACTACCTTGGTTTTCATCCTGGAAATGTTACCAGGGCCTCGGTGAATCTGCTGTCTGTGAGAGATATTGCACTGTATCCCTCCTACCAGTGACCACTCAGCATTCAGCACCCGTCCCCCGAGCACCCTGCTTTGCAGCTCGTTCACCCGATCTTTGGTCACCCCAATTTTCTCTGACTTCTATAAACTGCACATTCTTTTACATGCCTTTATCTTATTTTTGTCATGTATAAACCAGGTGTTGGTTTTATGGTTGAAACGCTATGGGTACAGTTTCTTTGCACGACTTTAATATTGGTATCTCTTAAAGAGCGTGTTTAGGGGTTCTCAGGTTAATTCAGGTAAAAGAAAATACATTTTGTGTTTTTCTAGATATGTGTGCTCTTCTGTTTTAGAGATTTGAATGACACTAGTTTTTATGATCAAAATCTTGTTTAAGAAGAAACTTTCTTATCGTCTGTCCCTTCTTTAGGATATCTATGTTCTTAGTATTAAATAAATATAAATAACTTTTGTGTGGTGATTGCATGGGTATTATTTTTCCCCTCTGGCACTTTTCTCTAGGAGTGTGTCACAAGTAAATGCATGTAATAGCTATTTTTTGCAGGTTTTTTTTTTTTTTTTAAATAGTGTTGGGATGGGGAAGAGGTAGATCATCCAAACTGTTAAAAGAGAAAATATCCACTTAGAAGTTAGAGGACGTAAAATAAGTGTCAGGGCTGTGCCCTCCTTAGTGATAGGAATGTCGGTGTTACTATCTGTGTAGTTTGAAGGAGGGAACTTGCCAGCAACTGCAGGTCTTTTCATGTGCTCTGCTTGTCTTTTCTTCGCAGGAAAAGCTTGAGCTATTTAGACAAGGAACTTGGTTCTCTGCTGCGCTGCCAAAGGCGGCCTTTGTGTGCGTTCGTGGATTCAGCCCTGGTATTAACTCTGGTGGCCCCATGGGCCTAATTTCATCAGATGGGTGTACTGACAATGATTTAGCAATCTCATATCCTGGAGTAGTGGCAGAAGAGGACACTGACAATTATCCCAGATTCCAGGTCCTGTGGCAGGCCATGCAACTGGTTTCTACACCCTGCTAATCAGGATTGGTATGCTGTGGATTCCTGTTTTTGTCCAGTCTCGTTTGTGTGGACAGACCAAAGCAAGAGAATTAAAGGGTGGCCTCCTCCTTCTGATTTGGCCAAAGCAAGAAAGATCTGTCACAGGGGAGGGTATCTTCTGCCACATAGGCACATGCTCATGCACTGGATCATGAGCATGCCTGTGGGTTTTCATGCGTGCCCTGGGTCTCCCTCATGGTCCCCAGGCTGGTTATTTGCTGGGCTCATGCCTTAGTCTGGGCTGTGAAGCCGGCCAGACATCTGGCTCGTGTCCGGTTGTAAACAGCTCGGGCCTAAGCCTCACACAAACGTATAGTTGATTGAAACCGTTTGCAGATTTAGATCATTTCCTATGTTCTGTCTTTGACCCTCGCAACAAAGTAGCGCTGGGACAGCTGTTACTCCCCATAATCGAGCAAAGAAACAGAAGCTCAGATGCAGTGGCATATTTTAGGCCGCAAGGCTGGTAAACAGTGACGTAGGCGTGGAACACAGGTTTTTTTTGGAGTGGGAGTCCAGTAGTTGGTTGTACGACTCTCTGCAGGAGGGTGGGGGCAGTACAGGGTGTACCTCGAGAAGTGGCAGTTAATACACTGATGAGTTGAAACTAAAAACTTAACCTCACTAACGTCATTCCCTGAAGGTATTGCCAATGGTTAGAAATTAGAACAAAAGAAATATGGGATCCCAAGGAAATGGCTAGGTCTCTTAGAGTGAGCAAAGCTTTTCTGGCATTCAAGTTTGGAAAGAATATCATTCCAGGGCATAGCTGGTCAAGATGAGGTCTGAGGACCACCTGCATCAGGGTGAGCTGGGTCCTTGTTTACAATGTCCATTATTGGCCCTTTTCCCAGGGGAGGGGAGGATGAGTAGGGCAGACTATTTGGTCCAAAAATGTTGGTTGCCCCTTCCTGGGAGAGAATTATTATTTCCTTATATGTCTAATGTCAGACTTAGCCATTGCAAACCTGGCTGTAAATATTTCAGTATGTATCTGTAAAAGATCAAAACAAAAAACAACTCACTTTTAAAAACAACCACAATACCATGATCCTACCTAAACAACTTTAATAAAAATTTCCCAGTATCATCAAATAGTGTTGAAATTCAGTTGTCTTGTTTTCTCCCTGCTGATTCGTTTGAATTAGAGATCCATACAGTTGCAAGGTCAACGCAATCAGACTGCAGGGTCGACATTCTTTTGAAACACTTAAGGAGTCAGCTGAAGAGCTGGTCACCCCACCCCCATAGGCAGTTGGATTGGGGAATGTTTATCTTTTACTAAGGGAACTTGAGGTGACTTACAAGAAAACCTAAGGTTCAAGATCACGTAAAGGAAAAGTTACATGAAGAAGCCCAGGGGTGGAGTGGAATGAAGCCACTACCTGTGCATACCACAATAACCAGCATGCTTCTTTGGTAGACCGCACGTTTATCTTTAAGCTTCTCAGTAGGCGAGGCAGAAAGAGAAACCTGGCCAGATCCACCATTCGCATTAAATCCGGGTTCAGGAAGAATTCTTTCTTTTTTTAAAAAAAAGATTTTATTTATTTATTTGATAGAGACACAGCGAGAGAGGGAGCACAAGCAGGGGGAGTGGGAGAGGGAGAAGCAGGCTTCCCACTGAGCAGGGATCCCGACGCAGGGCTCGATCCCAGGACCCCGGGATCATGACCCGAGTCGAAGGCACATGCTTAACGACCGAGCCACCCAGGCACCCTGGAAGAATTCCTGATGCTAAGATCAGGTAAGAATTTCTCACAAGGATCTTATAAAGATGATACTGTGGGGCTCCTGCTGGCTCTGTCAGAAGGACCTGTGACTTGTGGTCTTGGGTCGTGATTTTGAGCCTCACATTGGGTGTAGAGATTTAAATAAACTTAAAAAGAAATAAAGATGATACTGTGAGGTGTTCAGACAGAAACATCCTGATGATAAACCCTACGACAGATACTCTGAGGTGTGCCCAGACACTGAACCCACCAGGACAGCTGTTTAAAGCTATAAATGAGTTTATATTTGGACGTACTCTGTGAGCATGGACTATGTACCTTATGTTGAATATGTTCCCATAAGCATCATTATGCTAGTTTCACTGGTGCCTCACGCCCAGAAAGATGCCCCAGTTTGCCTGGCAGAGTTCCAGTTTATGCCTGTGAGGGCCCCTCTTCGGTCAGAGAAGTGTCCTGTTTGGATAATAAAGCATACTATCATCCTATCTTGAAAACACCAGATCTGAGGCCCTCCCCAACTGCATAGATGGGCCTTGTTCCTGAGACCGACGTGACAGAGACTCCCCCTGCTAGCTGAGTCTCTTTCCTGGTGGATCCCCACACCTCTGTACCCAAGTCCTTGGAGCTAGGTAACACTTTTGCTTATGCTAATACATGTGTGAACTTGCTCATTTGTGTGCAAGCCAACAAACCAGACAGGTTTATAGATGTTACAAGTTGCAGAGGGCTACACCTAGACCCAGGGAGAAATCCCAGTGTCATGCAATTCGGCCAAAGACTACCTCTTTTCAGGCTGGGGGACAGCTAGCTCTCTCTGATCTGGCTTCATGGAGGAGACCCAAGGGCAGTTAGGATTCTTCTTAGAAAGCTAAGAGTTCTAGGGCGCCTGGGAGGCTCAGATGGTTGAGCGTCTGCTTTCGGCTCAGGTCATGGTCCCAGGGTCCTGGGATCGAGTCCTGCATTGGGCTCCCTGCTCCTTGGGAGCCTGCTTCTCCCTCTGCTTCTTTCTCTCTCTCTCTCCCTCTCTTCTCTCTCTCCCTCTGTCTCTCATGAATAAATAAATAAAATCTTTAAAAAAAAAAAAAGAAAGCTAAGAGTTCTAGTGCATGAATCCAGGGATGGTGTCGTGGACATCTGTTATTTCTGCTTCCTTCATTCCACTTCGGCTAATTTCACTCAGATGTCCCTCTGAGCAACTATTCTGTTTCCAACTCTTAGTCCATGTCATTCTGGTGAAGCTGACCACACCTGACTTGGGGTGAAGTTTGTGACCTATGTTTAAGCCAGTCGGCATCTCATATTTCACGGCCCTGGTGATTGGTTCGGGGATGGATATGTGGTCAGTCAGATACTTTTGCCAGGGATTTTCGTAAAGAGACTTGATGCAAGGATGTGGTGCTTGAGCTGACATAGCCATGTGACACTCATGACAGGAGAAAGCAAAATGTTCAGAAGTGAGTCCTGATTTTTTTTTAAAAGATTTTATTTATTTATTTGACAGAGAGAGACAGAGAGGGAGCACAAGCAGCAGGATAGAGGGAGAGAGAGAAGAAGGCTTCCCACTGAGCAGGGAGCATTATGTGGGGCTCGATCCCAGGACCCCAGGATCATGACCTGAGCCGAAGGCAGACGCTTCACGACTGAGCCACCCAGGTGCCCCGTGAGTCCTGATTATGTCCTGTGTCTCAAGTCTGAACTACTCTTGGACTTTTTGAAGTATATGAGCCATTTTTTTGCATAAGAGAGAATGCATTGGGTTTTCTATCACTTATTACATAAAAGCCTTAAACTAGTACAAGGATGAAAACTCCTAAATCTTATGCCTCCTAAACATGGCCAAGATGGTTGGACTGGAAATGTTTCAAAGTAGAAAGGAACAATTAACTACCATAGGCACAGAGAAACTTCTTTAGCATTTCCATGAAACATAATTTTGAGGAATATTATCTTTCTGAAAAACTAATTATTGTTGAGAAGTTGCAAAATATACCCCCATGTAACAAAATGTTCAAACTTTCACAGAATCGTTGGCAATGAAGTAAATAAATTCTGGATGCAGTCTCAAGAAACAAGTTTTAATTTCAGAATAGTTATTTAAGGTCAATCTTTCCAAAAATAGTTAATTAGGAAGGATAAGATCGTCTATTAAGACCACTCCTAGTTTGTGACAATAAAACCACAACATCAGCATCTAGGTTATTACTTAGGTGTTTTCTCTAATAAAAGTATGTGAAAGCAAAACAACCCATTAGGGACAGTCAGGCTTTAGAACTTTCTGAGGCAGATGAACTAATTCTCATCTAGGAGAGCTAAGCTCTAATGGTTTTAAATGGGCTATGTGGGTGAAAAACCACTGGCTTGGGAGTTAGAAAGCCTGAATTCTAGTTTCAGTTCTGATACTAAAATTATGTTCATTGAGTGTGACCAAGTCCTTTTCATCTCCATGAACCAAAGTTTTTTTCTCCTATAAAACAAAGAATTTAGGCTAGATGTTGACTAAAGTCTCCTCTAGCTTTAGGATTATGATCCAGTAATTTGAGCATGGCCGGTCTACAGTCTCTTTGTAAATAGGAAGACTTCTTCACCTAAGTCAGAGTAATCTATAAAATATAGAAATAAAAAG
Organism: Zalophus californianus; assembly: GCF_009762305.2. Taxonomy (NCBI): domain Eukaryota; kingdom Metazoa; phylum Chordata; class Mammalia; order Carnivora; family Otariidae; genus Zalophus; species Zalophus californianus. The sequence goes on from NC_045602.1 coordinate 119,437,330, forward strand.
TGGCATTTATTTCATTTTCCCTTGTATTCATGTATAAACCCCATTTTCTATGCTTCAGCTGTTAATGAAAATAAGATAAAACAAGGAAGGATCAGTGCCATGAAGAATTAAAACTAAGTATAAAGCATGGTGTTCCTATATACATTACTCAACAGGTACTTCGTTATTGGGTTCTGAGTATGAATGTGTCATGATCTTTGTCCTTCAGAAGCTCCCCATATTAACAGTAGAGGCAGATTAACTATAGTTCAACTAAATGGTACCACAAAAGTGAGCACACAGGCTCTGAGTCTACAGAGGGGGAATGCTTAAGCCAGTGAATTTACTCTTAGAGCTGGCCCATATAAAGATATTTTAAAGATGAATAATGATTTCTTGGCAGAGAGGTTATGTAGAGCCCTATTTTTATTATTATGGAGATAAAGGGGATATTTGGAAAATGAATGTATGCATGTAAATTCTAATTTTTTCCTCCTGGTGGATTTGCTCTATTTAAGTTAAGGAGAACTAACATTGACTGCTTATTAAGTCTTACACTGTTAGGTGTTTTACATGTTATCTCATTTAACAGAACCTTTGAAGACCTCATTTTACAACTAGGATTAGATGACAGCTCGGCCTGAGGAAATGGCAAAGTTAGGATTCCAAATCACCTCTACTTATCTTCAAATCTCTTGATCTTTCCAAGAGTATGCCATTTCTTATAAAGAATGCAGAATTTTCATCACAGCTCGAAAAATGCATAAATTCTGAAGCCTCTCCCTTCCAATTAGGTGCCTACCCATAACATACTTCCTCTTTTTTGGATTAGTGGGATCTTTCTCTAACCTGTTGATTGGAAGAACCATCTGTGGAACTTCCTAAAATACAAGTTCCCAGGCCATGCCCTTGGAGATTCTGACTCAGGACTGGATCAGGGCTTAGAATCTGTATTTTTAACAAACACCGGAATCCTAAGAGCCGTCACATTGGAGGAAACACTGGGTTAGTGCCCTAGCCTAACTGATTTACCCATTTCTAAGACTCTTATTCCAACCCATTTTTTCCCCAATTTTTCAGCATTACTCTTAAGGCCCCAGATTTCCATACCACTTCCCATTGTTTTATTCACCGATGATAATAAACACTACTGTTTCTCGAGCATTTATTCATTTACTATTCGCCCTCGCCCCCACCTTGGGCGGATGCTGCAGTAAGGGGCTGAAACTGCAGGTCCTGGGTGTACACTGGGCTCCCGATAATTATTTACTGGACCAGCAAACCCACGAGGTAGTTGCTATTAACCTTCATTTAAAAATATGGAGAAGACTGAAAGAGAAACTGTCTAGCTGGGGCAGCTTGTAACACAATCAGTGTTTATTTAGCAGTTAATTTAGGATGCATTATCTCCGTGCTCTCCGCGTGCCGCTGGCAGCCACGGGACTCCCGTGCCAGCAATTTTCTCCCAAAGCTTGCCCTTCCGGGGACGAACGGCCGCCACCCGGCCCACGCCGTGCTCCTGTAAAGGCCACCCGGAACCCTCACACACTACACTAAAAACCTTGGAGAACACCGCCCTCTTTCCCCAAGATGGCGGGACCGGTCACGTGGGTCGGCGGGCGGGGCCGGAGCGCTCTTGGAGACCGCCGTAGGTCACGTGGCTGGGGGGGGTCGGTTGCGACCCACGGGGGCGTGGCCGTAACTCCGCGGAAACCTCCTGGGCCGAGGCTCCTCGCGGGCCACGCCCTCCGGCCCCTCCGGGGGCTCACGCGCAACGGAGGGGTGGAGTCTCCCTCCTGACCTTTCACCCCAGCATGGCTGCGCCCTTGGGACCGGTGAAGTTCTGGCGACCCGGTAAGGCCCTTAGAGAAACGTTGGGCAGATGCGGTGGCCTGACTTTGGTCTTGGCCCGGCAGCCGGCGCCCTGGGGTCTGCGGACCTGCTCGCAGGCCTGACCTCGGCGGGCCGGCCACCGCCGCCTCAGAGCTGGTGGGCTCTGCGGCTCTGGCGCCCACGGTGGTCCCGACAGATTCGGGCGTCTGGCGCCCACGGTGGTCCCGACAGATTCGGGCGTCCGCCCCCAGCCTGGGCAGAAACTCTCTGTGTGACCTTGTTCGAGTCTCAGCTTCCCCGGGCCTCGTTTTCCTCACTCATGATCCCTGCCTTGCCCAACGCTGGGGAAGCGCTGAAGCGCCCACGCGTGTCCTGTTACCGCCCTGGGGCTACGCTGAGGCCGCACGGGCGGTGCTGCTCAGGGTTTAGGAGCTCAAGCTGTGGAATTGGGTTGCCCGGGTTCGACTTTTCGGCTGTGCCCTATAGTAGCAGAGTTCCTTTGGGCAAGTCACTTAGTTTTTCTGAGCTCTAGCCTCCTTACCTGTGAAATGGGTAGAGTAATAGCTATCCTGTGGGCTTGAATAACGAGTACGGCGCCTTGTCTGACCCAGAGTAAGTGCTCATAAAGGGAAAGTGCTTTATTTTGTTTTAGGGTAATTCTTGCCCATCTCGAGTGTCTACCAGAAAGTGACCACCCTCCTTCGTATTGGCTGTCACCCACTTCCCCTCTGTCAGAGAAACAGGAATGTTCGTCACAAAATGCTTTGCTTGATGTGTTTTAGTTTCATTAATCGGGATTTTATTGAATGTGTACTTGCCAGATCCTGCTAGATGCCTTACTTCCTCCCCTTCCGTCAGTTTCTTGTGAAAAACAAAAGTTTCTTAACAGTTAACCAGCTTACATTTTTCCACCACTTGCACCTCTGCAGGTCTGGGTGTGCAAAGTATATTGCAGCAAAAATGAAATGAGACGGAGAAGGTAATACGGGGAAAACTTTTAAAGGGTATTTTAAAAGTTTTGCCCTGAGATGCTAACCATGCATATACCTGATGTGGGAGATAAGCCCAAGCAAGGGATGTGTTAATTCTTTTTTAAAAATCTGTAGTTTGTCCCTTAATGACAGTTTTATTCGGTATTTCAAATCATTAGCCAGTTATCCATCCTGAATTTTATTTGCAGCCAGAACTAAGATCTCAATAGGTGATGAGATACCCTCTATTTTACTTATTCAAGCCTTTAATAACAGGTCAAAGTGTTAAGTACAATAAAGGCGTGAATGAATTGTTGCAAATCAGAAGAGGATACTATTTTGGCTAAAGAACATGGGGTTACTCGGAGAGTTCTGTTTCATTATTTAGTTCCTTTGTTGAGGGTATACTTATTGAGCGCCTAACCTTGTGATCAGGCGGCAAATATAGATGACCAGGCTCCTGCTCTGCTCTCAAGATTTATTCTTTCTTTCTCTCTCTGTCTCAGTTATGATATAAAATTAGATATCCTTTAGAAGAGATATTATGAATGAGGCAGAAAGAAGTGGTGGTAAAGGGGATAGGTTCTGCAAGTCAGACTGTAAAGCTATCCTTGACTGCCATATTTACTAAGCCTGGTGACTTGGCAAAGTCACTTAAATGCTCAGAGTCTCAGTGACCTGATCTGTGAATTGGACAGAACAAGACCTACCCAAAGGATTTTTTTTTTTTAAGATTTTATTTATTTATTTGACAGAGAGACAGAGATCACAAGTAGGCAGACAGGCAGGCAGGCAGAGGGAGAGGGAGTAGCAGGCTCCCTGCTGAGCACGGAGCCCGATACGGGGCTTGATCCCAGGATGCTGGGATCATGACATGAGCCGAAGGCAGACGCTTAACACCACTGAGCCACCCAGGCGTCCCTACCCAAAGGGTTGTTTTGAGGATTAAATGAGAATACACGTAAAGCTCTTAATAGTAGATACATATGAACTATTAGAATTACATAGAGGCATAGAAAGAAGGAAAGATTGAATGTGTGGATAAGCAATACTTCATAAAGATAGTGATATTTTTGAGGTGAACAGTGAAGCACAAATAAGGTTTTGTTCCTTGGAGAGGTAGGGGTATGGAGCTCTGGGCAAAGAGTGCAGCCTGACCAAGGGAGTGGGATGTGTGCCTCAGGAATGTCCAAAACAAAGTAATTGAGTAGCAAGATGGTGTTAAGTGATAGGGTACGTTTTGGGGTGAAGCAGGAGATAATGCTATTCTGTTTCTAGTTCATTATTTTATTTTTATTTTTTTATCTTTTTTTTAAGATTTTATTTATTTGAGAGAGAGAATGAGATAGAGCATGAGAGGGGGGAGGGTCAGAGGGAGAAGCAGACTCCCCACTGAGCAGGGAGCCCGATGTGGGACTCGATCCCGGGACTCCAGGATCATGACCTGAGCCGAAGGCAGTCGCTTTACCAACTGAGCCACCCAGGCGCCCTCTAGTTCATTAGTAAAAAAAAATAAAATAAAATGCTGGTCATGACCCCACTACATTCATTTCATAACCCACTAATGGGGCATCACTCAAATTGAAAAATGGAATTGAAAAAATTGAAATTAGAGGGAATGCTGGGTGGGGGTGGGGGTGCTGTTGTCAGCCTTGTTTTGTAGATGGAGAAATGAAGGCATTTGTGGTTTGCAGGATTACAAACTTGTTACTCCCTTAAGTATAGAGAATGCTCCGGAGGGAAGGGCAACCATAGGCAGTCAGAATGGGCGGTGGGATGTACGTAGAGGCGAGGCAGTCCTGGTTTGGCTGAATGAAGTCTTTGGTAAGGCGGAGACATACTCCTTATTGATTGACATTAGCTCTTATAAAACATCTCATGACAGAATATACTGAGGTGGACTTGGCTGTAGGCTAGAGACAGGGAAGGGAGGGGTAGTAAAGAAGACACCTGGGTAGATTAAACCCTGGTGTGGGAGGAAGCAAGAGACCTTGCAAGAGCAATGCTATTGCTAAGACAGGCTGGAAAGGTTTAAAACCTGTTTTGAAAAGGAGGGAATTTGTGACAAAAACAGAGCAAGGGGATGAGCTATTCTTTGTAGCAGTTTTCTTGGGGAAGGGTTACAAGAAGTTACTTAGATGTGGCAATAATAAGGGAAGAAAGGAAAGGAGACCTGCCTCTTTGAGCACAGGCTCTGTTCCAGGTCCTGTTCTATCTTTTATCTTGTTGAAAGGAAGGTCAGCATTTTGGCAAAAACAATACAGCAGTGCCCCACTTAAATGATTTTTGGCAATCTTGGACCTCTGGAACACAACTATGTTCCTAGAAATAAATGGAAAAGGGATTAGAGATCTGTGACAATGACTCTAAACTTAGCTCTAGGGGGTCTAGGGACCAGGAGCGTTTTCTGTCCCGATACATTATATTCTGATGTATTTTTCAGGAGAGGGTTCCATAGCCTTTGTTAGATTGTCAAGGGGATTGGGACCTTTGAAAAATGTAAAAATAAATCACTGGGCTAAAGGTGCTTGTCATAAAGCCCCTGTAATTTCACATGGCATCAGACTCTGAGTTCAGAAGATCTGGGAGATGAGGGGCAGCTGAGTGGTTCAGATGGTTAAGCGTCTGCCTTCGGCTCAGGTCATGATCCCAGGGTCCTGGGATCGAGTCCTGCATCGGGCTCCCAGCTCCTTGGGAGCCTGCTTCTCCCTCTGCTTCTCTCTCTCTCTCCCTCTGTCTCTCATGAATAAATAAATAAAATCTTAAAAAAAAAAATAGATCTGGGAGTTGATAGTTTGGGGTAATCACTCCTATAGTGCCCCCAGCAGAAGGCTGTGTGGCCCGTGTTTGAACTTCCAGGGAAGGTTTTTATGATTCACAAAGGCATTACACCCCAGTGCTCAACAGCTCTAGCTTTTGAAAATAGCTTCCTTGTGTCCTGTTGAATTCCAAACCCTGTGTCACTTACTACTCTTCTGTTCGAGGCCTACACAAATTGGCACGGAAAGTTCTGGAAGCTGATCGTAAAAATTGAACCCATGTTCCTCTTAAGGCATTTTCCTTCAAAGGCTAAAATTCATGGTACCTTGAAGAGTTTTACATGATGAGATATGGCTTCCCTATTCTTCACCGTCCTGAGCACCAGTTTGTCATTCTCACCAAGCCTGGTACTTCACACCCAACCACTCCAGTTCTGTGATTCAAAATGGGGGCTGCCATCTCCCGCATCCCGCTCCACTGGCCATGGTTGGTTGGATCAGGCTGGGCATTGGACCTAAGCTGGGGGAAGAGGAGCCTTCCCCCGCCTCTAGACCACAGACTACGCATACACTGGGGACTCCCAGCCCCTCTTGCTGAGTCTTTTACTTTTTCCTTAGCACGTATTACCACCTCCTGCACGAAACTGTGTTCTGGGAGGGGGAGTGAAAGAAGCAAGTAAGCCGCACGAGGGTAGGGCCTAGCATCTGGAGCGTTCCCTGTGGCATCTCTTGCATTCAGTCCTTGTTGGGGAGCGAATGGAGGGTGGGGAGTTGTGAGCCTGAGCAGCCTTGATTCCAGCTGCTACTGAGAGTCCAAACTTAGGGATTGAAAGGAGCTGGTGGAGAGGCGCTGAGATGAGAGAAGGAGCAAGCCAAGGCGGTGTTTGCGTCCCTGGGCCTTGCTGCCGTCCTGCAGTAGCATGTTCCTGTGCCTCAGCCAGTTCCCATTGGGTTTCTGTCACTTGTAGGAGGAGTAATTAGAGTAATTAGTAGTAATATGTTGGGGCCAGACCTGAAAACATTGTCCTCTGGAATACGGTTACGAGTGGCCAGTTTGGAGCCCAGTGGGCCTCTCCTCTCTGTCCTTGATGCTGCGGTGAAGCTTTTAGGGAAGATTTTTGTATTTCTAGATGCTTTCCTGAAGTTAAAGTTTAGTATCTTCTAGTAGTTTGAGATAAAATGCATTGCTTGTGTTGTATCTTCGCCTTTGAGTTTGTAAAGTCCACACGTTTTTCTGTCCATTGGTTGCATCAGAGAATCTGAAAAAAGCATTTCTGTTACAGGTACAGAGGGACCAGGTGTCAGCATCTCTGAAGAGAGACAGAGTCTGGCTGAAGACTCTGCACCACCTGTTGTCTACAATCCCTACGCCACCCTTTCTATAGAGCAACAGAGGCAGAAGCTGCCGGTGTTCAAGGTACACTAAACAAGCCTGCGCAGTCGGTCGGCCTGAAGCCGTGCGTGGCAGCCTGAGACTGGGTCCTGAAGTGAATCGTGTCCTCTTACTCTTAACGACTCTGTAGGACACAGTGAGCTCGGAGCTTCCCTTATCTGAGGGGATGGACCTCAAAATATGTGTGTGTTGCTTAACCATATAAATCTTGAAAGTCCTTAATGTTTTTTTTAGTTAGATGTTGTTACAAATTGAAAACCTGGAAGAGATGGAATGACATTCTTTTTCCCTCTCTTTGCTTTTCAATTATGGACAAATTCAGACATACAGAAGAGTAGAGAAAACAGCACAATGAAGTGCTGTGCCTCTAGCTTCAGCAAGTTACCAGTGTATGGCCAATGGTAGCTTTCTTTTTAAAGGTGAATTTCTTTAAACGAGACTAATTGGACATCTGAGGAGGTTTCTGTGGAAGAAGTTAACTCCCACTGACACAGTGACGGGATTTGGGTGCTTATTATGTACTGTGTGCACATCCAGCGTTTGATTTTATTGGTCTTATGAAATGGACATATGTTCATCTCAGAAGAGACCAAAGCATGAACTAGAATTCAGAATACATTTGTTTATAATCGTCGTTCTCCAGTGCAGACAGACATGGTCCATGGGCTCACTTTTCTCCCTGTTGCCAAGACCACATGGGAGGGGGCACCTGGGTGGCTCAGTTGGTTAAGCGACTGCCTTCAGCTCAGGTCATGATCCCGAAGTCCTGGGATCGAGTCCTGCATCGGGCTCCCGGCTCAGCAGGGAGTCTGCTTCTCCCTCTGCCCCTCTGCCCTCTCATGTGCTCTCTCTCACCCTCTCTCTTGCAAATAAATAAAATCTTTAAAAAAAAAAAAGAGGTATGGCACAATAGCTGTCATAGAGTAGTGTTTTAATATATTTTTATTTATTTATTTTTTAAAGATTTTATTTATTTATTCATGAAAGACAGAGAGAGAGAGAGAGGCAGAGGACGCGGGACTCGATCCCAGGACCCTGGGATCATGACCTGAGCCAAAGGCAGACGCTTAACCATCTGAGTCACCCAGGCGCCCTTAATATATTTTTAGTATGACAAATATAAAACCTCTCATCATGAAGTAATCACAACTTCTACATTATATCAATTCAATAGATAAAAGTAGATTATTTATTAAAAAAAAAAAAGACCACATGGGAAGCCAGATTGTAATCAGGAAGTGAGCTCTAGGCCAAAGGCCATTTAGATAGAGCTGAAGAATGTTTCATATAGCCCCCGATGAAGGGCGTCATGCTCTCCCAGCCTCACGTGATGCCCCTGGAATGACCGGAGTAGGTGTGGCCACCAGCACTCGTGGCTCTCTCTCTTTCTCCTGGACAGTGCCGGGGGAGAGCTGCCAAGTTCTCACACTAAGGGGGTCTCTTTGTCTACACTGTGCTAATCATTCCTCTTCTATTAATGTGTGCTTTCTCCAAATGGATTCGAAACAGAATCCTTCTTAACTTAGCCAAGTCACCTAGATTAGAGTTTTATGTGGCTCCAAACATTTTAGTCACTCACTGACATTTCTGGGTTTCTCCGTCAGGTGGTTAACCTCATCCAATATGTGTGAATGTGAACCAGTTTGCCCCCCAGGAGATAAGATTATAGGTTCACCATTGCTGCCTCACTGTTGAGGGACGTAGTTTGAGCTCCGGTGAAGTGTCAAGATTCTGGAGCTAGACTTTAGAGCTCAAACCCGAGCTTCATTGTTTCTGTGCTGTGTGACCTTGCTTCACTATCTGAGCTTCTATGTTTTTATCTATAATATGGGACTAATAGCACCTACCTCATTGGATTGTTATGAGGCCCAGATGAGCTAATCCACATGGAGCATTTAGCAAGGTACCTGACATATTGTAGGTATTCAAGTACACAGATAATTATTATTTACTAAGGGTATTTAATTTTGGCCTTTCCTTGACTGTTCTTCATCCTCCAGCTGAACTTACAAGATACCATAAATGAAACAAATGAAAAAGTAATCTAGGTTTAACATTGATGGAAATTAAAATCATATGGGTTATTGGTAAAAAGCAAAACGGAATTTAAGCATAGTTAGGCACTCATGAGATGTTAAAGATAAATCTAGGAGATGAAAAGGGTGAAAGGGACCCATTCACCAACCCCTCCCCCATTAAAACTAAAAGTAGCTTTAAAGACAAAAATTGAAACTAAAGGGGCAATAAATTTAAAGTTCCTCTCTTTTTCCTGCTGCCATTACGAGGCAGCCTTCTCGACCACCTCCCGTAGGCTGGCGTTCTTGCTGGGGCTTGGACACTGCTATGGAAGGTGGTCCTCTCGCTCCTTTACACAGCGCCTGCCTGAAGCTCAGTTCCCGCCTCCGCACCAGCCCTTGTCCATTTCTCTGCTTGCGCCTGTGGGCGCTACTGTCATTTTTGCAGTTTCCAGACTGGAAATCTTGTCATGTCTCTCTGGAATGTCACACGTTGGACCTTCTCTGTGTGCAGCCCTCCTATCTAGTATGTGAAGTGTGAGTTACTGCCTTCAGTTTTCTCCTGCTCGGTCTCGTCTGGTGCAGCACTGACAGCCCAGCCAGCACCCCAGGGAAGGTTCAGACCCTAGCTCTGCTAGGGAAGCCTGGACTACCTGTCTCATAACTCATTTCCAAACCACACCTGGAGCCTTTTGTGGGCTCTTATGATGCCCCTGGAATAGAGTTTGTTTTGTTTGCTTGTTTCCGTCTTCTTCCTTTTGCTTATGTTATTTCCCTTTTCTGGAATGCCTTGTCTTGTTTCTGTCTGTATTCAGATTGTCTTTCTAGTCTTCCTTGACCATCCACCATCCATCCCCCCACCCACTGGTTGGATCTACATTCATAAAATACCTGCAAAGATCCCAAACCTTTCACCTTCCCTTAGCCAAAATGAAAGAAAGCACCAAGTCCAGGCAACTGACAAAAAAGTGTCTAGACTAGTCATTATAGATCACCTGCAGCAGGATCTGCTTGGGAGGGGGGGGAAAGGGCTTGAGAAATGCAGATTCCTGGGCCCCAACGTAATCCTACTCAATCAGAAACCCTGGGAATAGGGCTAGGAATCTTCATTCTTAACAAATATCCTAAGAGGGTTTCACACTAAAATGTGAGAACTATATATTTAGACCCCAAATAATGCCAGATTCAAAAACCCAAAGCAGCCAATACTTTAGTGAGGCAGTTAGGCAGCATGTTCACTCTCCCAGTCCTTACCATGTTGTCGGCGTCCAATCAGACGAGTGGAGCAGTAGTCCGAGTGGGGAACTCGGCAGGGTTTACTTCATTCCAGACCAGGTATTTATGGAATACCTTCATGACTTTCCACACCATCAAGTGCATCTTTCAGCACATGTGGGTACAAAAATACACTAGGAGGCTAAGTAGATAGGATGTTGGAATCATCTCTTCAGTTTTCTGCTCACACTGGGTAAAGAGAGGCTCAGTTGAAATACAGGTGTAACCTATGGGTGCTTTATTATGAACTTGGATTTAGAGGTACAAGTGAAAGCATATTTTTGTCTTTTTTTCCCCAGTTAATAAATGAAAGAATTTATAACTAGATAATACATAATTTGTACAAAATGTAAAGGTCTCTCTCCTTCACATCCTTGCTCCCCGGCCACCCTCTTCCACTCCCGGAGATAATACAATGACTGGTTTTTTGTTTTGTTTTATTTTCTGTAAAGATAGCTTGTACATAGCAGCATATATGTATCCTTTCTTTAAAAACACAAATAGTAGTGTATTATTTACACTGTTCTGTACCTTGAGTTCCTCCCTTAACATATCTTGTTGACCATTCCATATCAGTGCAAATAGACATTTGTTGTTTATTTTAAATTCAATTAATTAACATATAGTGTATTACTAGTTTCAGAGGTAGAGGTCAGTGATTCATCAGTCTTATATAATACCCAGTGCTCATTACATCACATGGCCTCCTTAATGTCCATCACCCGGTTACCCCATCTGCCTGCCACCCCCCCCAGCAACTCTCATTTTGTTTCCAATAGATACTTGTTCTTTTTAATGCCTGAGTATATTCCATTATTGGAGTGTTTCATAACTGATTTAACCCTGTTGATGAACATTTAGACTGAAATTTTGGCTATTATAAACAATACTTAAGTGAGTGTGCTTGTATATATACCTCTTTGTTCATATATATTATTAGTATGTCTGTAGTATAACTTCTTGTAAGTAAAAATCTTGAATTAAAGGGTATGTACATTGTATATTTTGGTAAGTTATTGCTCTCAATTGCACTTGTTTCAGCTTATATGGACACCAACACTGCGAGATGAAAATATATTTTGATAATTCTTTTTAAGATTTACTTTCCTTTGGCAAGCAGCTCATTTCATAATGTTTAAATATCTTTGTTTAGGTCTTTTGAGAACACGTATGGCTCTTTACAATGTATGGTTCTATTTTTCAGCTTAGGAATCATATATTATACTTGGTAGAAAACTATCAGACAGTGGTGATTGTTGGAGAGACGGGATGTGGGAAAAGCACGCAGATCCCACAAGTGAGTATATACTTAATATGTGTCTTTGCACTTACATTTGGCTAGAAGGGTTTTGTAACTTGAGAACTCTCTTTACTATAATTTGCTTTTTAAAGATCTTCTGTCAGAGAGAAAATATTCAACCTGACTAGATATTTTTTATTCAGCTTTTGGCTCTTGTGATTGATTACCATCGAAGTAACAGTCGTCTTTGATTTATTATAATTCCAAAATAATGATTGACTAGCCATACTCTGAAAGGAACAGTGGGGACTCCTTCAAAGAGGTATAATGCCTGGTTTTTGTCCTCAAGTAGTTACAGTTGAAGAGGAGGGTGAAATGAATGAATACTGCTCTAGTTGTAAATAAAAATGGACTACCAAAGCATTACATGGTGCTGTGGAAGGAGCCCGTGTTACAAGGCAAGCTGCTGTCTTGTGTGGACAGAAATGGACAGAAGGATCAGGAAAGGCCTTGTAAAAGAAATGACATTTGAAGTAGACTTTGAATGACCAGTGGGAGCTGGCCAGGAAGATGTTCTCATCCAGGGAATATTGTGGTCAGAGATACTGGGGTGTGAGAAGTGTCTGGGACTCAGCAAGAGTGGAAAGACAGGGTGAGGTCAGAGTGTGTCTTATGAGCCTTGACTTGGAGGGTGAAGAATGATATGTAAGTGGTCAAGGATGAGAGTCATTGCAGGTTTTTCTTTCCTTTTTAATGTAGATTTTTATTGAAGTATAAAATGTATATTGCAAAGTACTTATATCATAATTATACAGCTTGATGAACTTTCTCAAGTGAATACACATGTTTACCAGCACCCAGATCAAGAAACGGAACAGAACATTACCAGAACTCCAGAAATCCTCTTGTGTCCCCTTCTGGTCTCCTGCCCTCTCTTCCTGCTTCCTGTGCAACACACAGGGGTATCTCTCATTCTGGCTTCTAACACCGTAGATTAATTCTATTTTTGAACTTATAGAAAGAGATAATACAGCTTCTTTTGCCCAGCCCAATAATGGATTTAGGCTGTGGCCCAGACATGGTATTTCTTAAAAGGTCCCCAGGTGATCTAATGTGCAGCTAGGGAAAGGTAAGCGGAAGGGAATGGACAGCAGTAGAGAAAGGACAGCAGAGCACATGGTGGCCTGGAGGGAAACGTATGTGCAGATGGTATCAAGACCCTAGCATATTATTTGCTTCTTACAGACAGACACAGAACAGGACCATGTTGAATTACCGAGAGAGTATTAGAAGGCAGTAATAATCAGTACCACCACCATCATCATTGTCAAACAAGTAATAAGTAAGTGCTACATAAAGTGGTCAGTTTGCACATATTAATCCGTTTAATCCTCGGTGATCCTGTGAAGCAGGTACTATCATTACTTTTGTTTTACAGTTGAAGACATTAGAGAGCAGTGATGTGGAGGAGGGAACATAGAATGGGGTGAAAGATGGGCCACGTGAGGTGAGGGGGTCTCAGTTTGTTAAGGAATAAGTCTGTTTGGTTATTTAGTCAGCTCAACATAACTATGTTATGTTAACAAAGAACCTGAAAATCTCAGTGGTTTAAGAACACAAAGGTTTATTTCTTCCTCCTACTATGTGGTCTTCTTAGGTTGATGACCCAAGATGGCTGCTCCACGTGGTCCCTGGGACCGAGGATGATGGCCCAGCTCTTATCTGGGGCTTGGAAGTCTTGGGTAGATGGCAGGATTAGGAGATGACTCAAGTTTTAGGACTTATGACTGGAAGTGGCACTTCTGCTCATGTTTCATTGCACAAGGCAGGTTTCACTGCCCGGCCTGGTAGCGGTGGGGTCGTGGTGTGCGGAATCCTCCGACAGGGGTGGGTGGCAAGTGTTTGGATCCTCGATACAGTACAGCACAACGATCTGGTCATTTCCCCCAGCAAGGCTTAGCTGCCAGGGAACAGAGGGGACCTGCTGAGGGGTGAATCCAGGGAAAGAGTGGCCTGGAGGTGAAAGAGCAGGGTCTGAGGATCCAGTGGCAGCGAACAAAGGTAGTTTTTTTTTAATTTTGGAGGAGTATTTAATAGGTTCACATGGTTTAAAATTCAAGAGATGCGAAAGGACATAAAAAGAGACAGATCTCTCTTCTGCCCCATCTTCTGATGCTCATTTCCTTTATGCAGATGCAACTGATGTTGTTAGTTTCTCAGAGATATTCTTACTGCATTTACAGAGAAGTGTGTGTGTGTGTATCTCCTCTTTTTAAAACACAAATAGGTGGCATCTATACATGCTTTAATGTACCTTGTCTTTTTTCCCACTTAATGTATCATTTTTCAGTTGCATAGATTGCACATAATTTATTTTACCAGTTCCCAGTTGATAGGCATTTAGGTTGTTTCCAGTTTTGTATTATTACAGTGATGCAGTGAATCAGTTTGCATATAATTTTGCACATATATAGGTAATACTTACAGAATAAATACAGTAGTTATGGAGTTGCTGGATGAGAGGGCTTATACATTTGAATTTAAATGCTTTTAAGGAACTGTGTTTTCTTACAAGCACTGTGTTTTTTTTCTTTAAATTTTTTATTGTTATGTTAATCACCATACATTACATCATTAGTTTTTGATGTAGTGTTCCATGATTCATTGTTTGTGCATAACACCCAGTGCTCTACAGAGAACGTGCCCTCTTTAATACCCATCACCAGCCTAACCCATCCCCCCATCCCCCTCCCCTCTAGAACCCTCAGTTTGTTTTTCAGAGTCCATCGTCTCTCGTGGTTCATCTCCCCCTCCGATTTCCTCCCCTTCATTCTTCCCCTCCTGCTATCTTCTTCTTTTTTTTTTTTCTTAACATATATTGCATTATTTGTTTCAGAGGTACAGATCTGTGATTCAACAGTCTTGCACAATTCACAGCACTCACCATAGCACATAACCTCCCCAATGTCTATCACCCAACCACCCCATCCCTCCTACCCCACCCCCACTCCAGCAACCCTCAGTTTGTTTCCTGAGATTAAGAATTCCTCATGTCAGTGAGGTCATATGATACATGTCTTTCTCTGATTGACTTAGTTCGCTCAGCATCACACCCTCCAGTTCCATCCACGTCGTTGCAAATGGCAAGATCTCATTTCTTTTGATGGCTGCATAATATTCCATTGTGTATATATACCACTTCTTTATCCATTCATCTGTCGATGGACATCTTGGCTCTTTCCACAGTTTGGCTATTGTGGACATACAAGCACTGCGTTTTTTGAATACATTCACGTGGTGCAAAATTAAAAAAGCACAAGAGAATAAATGGTGAAGAGTGAATCTCCTAAGCTTTGCTGGTGAAATTGATGAATAGGTCATTGTGATAGCTGATTATATCATTGGTCCGAATACCTGCCACCCCTTGTGTGGAAAGATCATCCCTCTTTCCTCACCACGCATTTCTTCTCTGAGACCATCACAACTTCCTGTGATGCTAATTTGAGTTACGGCCTAGGAAAATTGGACAGGCTGAGGAGCTGAAGGTCACCGCAAGAATGTGGAGCAGCTTTTTCTCAACGCACCATCTTGCTGGATTTATATAACGTCTTTCCTTGGAAAAGTACCGCATGCTGAAGCACCAAACACCAGTTTTGAAATTTCACAAACTATTTGTGGAACCTAGCTGATATTTTTTTCCAGAGCTCTGTCAAAACAATGGACTATGGAAACAAGCTCTTTGCTACAATTTTTATTCATGTTGTTTTTGATGGAGTGCTTCCTTATCCCACTCCTTAATGAGAAGACCAGATTTGGTGACCCTTAAAAAGAGTGAAGATGGAATTCAGCGTGACATCCACTGCCTTTTGATAGCAACACTATTCCTGCTTTTGCAGCATCTTTAAATTTCCGTCTGTCAGCAGTCATAAGCATGCAGGAGTCTGAATCACAGGTGTATCGAGGAGACTGGCTTCATGGGCAGGTTGTTTATTATTATGGAAATTTTTTTTCTTTCACTTACCACTGTTACTAAGAGATTGACTACAAGTATGTGCATTTTATTTTGGATGGTAGAATTGTGTCCTGGTTATGTGGCAGGGCTGTGGTTTGCCGAGCTTAAATCCCAGCTCTTAGTTTTTATCCAGGACCTCAGACAAGTTCTGTGATCTCTTTGCTTATCTCTAAATTGTTGATGATGCTGTTACCTCCTTATAGATGTATTGTGAGGATTAAATGGGCTTATGCATGCAAGGTGCTCTGCACAGTTTATGGCACTTAGCAATGTAGTCCGTGAATGTTAGCTATTATTTCTTACAGTTCTGTTTTTGCCTTTGTGTTGATTGGTGTGGTTGGTAGTGTTTTCTGTTGCATATTTAATCGGGAGAGAGAAACTTTACAGTTTTTATGGCAAAAACCTACATTATCTAAAACATGTCTCTTACAGTTGTTTTTTTAAACTATTATTTCTAGCTAATTTTGGACTAACAGAACAGTTTCAAAAATAACACAGAATTCCCTTAAACCTCTCCCACCACTTCCCCTGCTGCAGTAATCAAAAGCAGGCGTCTCCATTGGCACAGTGCAGCCACTGGGCTACAGATCTTCCACATCTCTTCAGTGTTCTCACTGGTGTCCTTTTCTAGTTCCAAGATCCAGGACCTCACGTTGCATTGAGTTGTTATGTCTCCCTAGTCTTCTCTAGGCTGGGGGAGTTTCCTCAGTCTGTCCTCCTCATCCTTCAGGACCTTGACATTTTTGAAGAATGCTGGGCATTTATGTGATAGAACACCTCTCAATTTAGATTTGTGTGATGTTTTCTCATGGTTAGAATGAGCTGGTGCATTTTCGGAAAGAATACCACAGAAATGGTGTGTTCTCCTCAGTGCATTGTATCACAGGGTTTGAGATGCTGATGTCTGATCACTGGCGAGGTTAACCTTGGTCCAGGTGCCAGGCTTTGCCCCTAAAGTTACTGTCTTGCCCTTTGTTGGTAGTTGGTAAATATCTAAGGGGGAGATATTTTCAGACTCCAGATACTGCCCTTCCCTTCAAGCTTTTGCCTCCTAATTTTAGCATCCCTTAGTGGATCTTGTCTGCAGCACTTACTCAGGGGTTTGCTTGATGCTTTTCTCTTTCCCTTTTTCCTTCATTAAATGGAATCTTCTCTAAGGAAGAACTGTCCTTTTTCCCTCATTTATTTATCCATTCAATTATTTATGTACATCAGTGTGGATTCATGGGTATATATTTGGTTCTGTGGCTTAAAATCCAATACTGTCTTTTTTAGTTTGTTACTTTGATCATTAGGAGCTCCTTTAGTTAGGCCCTATGTCCTTTCCTAAAGCCTCCATCTTTTTTTTTTTTTTTTAATTTCCTTACTTTCTAGTACTACAGGACATTTCAGGCTTGTCTTCTATTTTCCCTGACTAGCCCTGGGGTCAAACACTTCTCCAAGGAGCTCTGGTTCCTTTATTGGAGAATAGTGTTTAGAAATCAAGAATTGGGTGCTACGGTGCTCATTGCTACTGAGGTGTCATTGGTATAAGTCTCAGTGGGCAGGTTTAGGAAATATATGTGTGACTACTAATCCCCACACGTAAAAACATCTGTATCAGTCTGTGTATGTATTAAAAACCATGAATTTATGCTGATACTTCTGATTGTAATCCAACACCATAGGGCTCATTTTAGCCTTTCCTTATTTGTAAATTTCTCCTATAGTGGGAAACTCAGTCCTCATTATTTACAATACGTTAACTTATTTGTTGGATTCTAATATAAACATAAAATAGTTTTAGAATTACTAACCCATACCCCCATTTGGTTATTTACCGCCATTTACTGACTAGATCATGGTTCTCTCTCATTGGCTTTTACAGCATCCAGTCCAGACCTTGTTTTCCAATTACTTAGGTTATGTCTTCCCCATCCCCTTTGATGTGATCCTGTAATTCATTTGTACTACAGAAAGGGCCATTTGTTAGTGTTTGTATTTCCTCCTGGTTTCCCTTCATGTACATCTTGGTTGATTTTGTTTATGTTTTGGGCACTTGAAGAGCATGTGAAACATGACTGGCTCTGAATCAGAGCTCCCCAGAAACATCTACTCGGAGCATTGTCATTCCCTCTTCATCCCCTGCTGCCCTGTTTCCATTTCTTCTCCTTTCCTCCTGATCCTCCGTAGACAACCGTTCTCTTTAGTTTCTTCCCTTCTTTCTTTTGAACAAGTGAGCAGATACATGTAGTAGCATTTTTAATTTTTTTCTACTGTAAAATATATATTCATTGTGAAGCAATTTAGACATTATAAAAATATATAACTGATAACAGCTGTTATCCACTTTGGATTTTAAAAATGTATACAATCAAGTGAATACATAACATGAATATATATAGCAAATAAATACCTAAGTAAATCAGATAAATACGTACTGTCAAATTTTGTGTGTACTGATATAATGGTATATATACACATGTACAAAATCTAGTTATTTTTATTTAATCTGAAATGTTTTGTATGGTTGATATTTACATTGAGATGTCTCTGTGTGTACTTTAAAATTCTTTGTCCTGTAGATTTAGCACTGTTCTGTGTGGCCCATGGATAGTAGTTTATTCCTTCAGGCAGCTCTGGTACTTGGAAGTTTCTAAGACTGGGGAGTCAGAATGTTGAACTGGGGCCTTGGTTCTTCTGATTATCAGCTCTGGTGTGAATGTAAGCAAGTTACTTAACATTGCCAAGCCTCAGATCCCTCATTTGCAAAATAATTTCCAAAACATCTGCTGGGATAAGAACCATCTGTTACTAACTTTCTCAGTGATTTTAACACAATACAGGGTTATCTTGGGAGAAATTGTTTCTGGAGAAGTGGTGTCAGATGCATACTTCGGTGTGGTTTTATTTACAGTACCTTGCAGAAGCGGGCTGGGCTGCCGAAGGAAGAGTGGTGGGAGTGACCCAGCCTCGAAGAGTGGCTGCTGTTACAGTAAGTTTCTTGTCCGTGTTGTACAAACTCCATCTGTGTCTTCTGTTTCAGTGACTTTTTTTTTCTTGTTTCCTTAAAGCCCCAAATGAATATGGTGTGGCTCCTTGAGTGTTTAGTTCTTCAGTTGAAAAAGAGCTATGACCTGCTTATTTTTGTAAAATTGATACCTGTACATTACAAATTTTTTTTTAAAGATTTATTTATTTATTTATTTGACAGAGAGAGAGACAGTGAGAGAGGGAACACAAGCAGGGGGAGTGGGAGAGGGAGAAGCAGGCTTCCCGTGGAGCAGGGAGCCCGATGTGGGGCTCGATCCCAGGACCCTGGGATCATGACCTGAGCTGAAGGCAGACGCTTAACGACTGAGCCACCCAGGTGCCCCACAAATTTTTAAGTAGTAATAAAGTACAGCGGAAGTCAGAACAAACAAAAAATAATTAAAATAAATAAAAATGTCACCACCCAGTGAAAACCTTATGAACATTTGTGAACATCATTACAAGCTTTGCTCTTATGTTCACATGAAGATGAATGGTGCCTTGAATGCATAGAAGTAATTCTACAAAAATGGGACGCCAGCTATACATTTGCTTTTGTTGAATTTCACAAAAGGGGAAACTGAAGTGAAATAGGAGTAGTTACTGAACTTTGGAGAAATACTTGTTCACCATGTGAGAATGTATGGAGGCTTGAAAACTAAGAAACAAGATTATAGAAAGCTTTAACATTACTTGTTTTTGAAACTGTTGCAGGTAGTTTCCTGTTAAAAAAGAGCAAAGGCCCACTTACTCTTTCTGCATTTTCTCCCTCTGTTATAGATGCAGTGCTATGACTTTCATTTCAAGGGTTTATTTTTTTTTAATTTTTATTTAATTATTCATGAGAGACAGAGAGAGAGAGAGAGGCAGAGGAAGAAGCAGGCTCCCAAGGAGCAGGGAGCCTGATGCGGGACTCGATCCCAGGACCCCGGGATCATGACCTGAGCTGAAGGCAGACGCTTAACCATCTGAGCCACCCAGGCGCCCCATTTCAAGGGTTTAAATACATGTTCTTTTCTGTAATCATAACTTCCACAGCTGATTAACTTTAATTCTAGTTTAAATAGATCCAGTGTTCATCACTGATTCTCTACCATGGTTTTGCTAACCTTTCAAGGCTCATTTTGCCTTATTTCTAGATTGACTGAATTGTATATGCCTGAGAATGTTTGGCTGTGGTCTTTGTTATGAAACTCTTGCTTGCCCTCTCTTTCCCTGGGAACTGTGCAGGCGTTGCTCACTGCCCTTTGACATGGAGAATCACTGTGCAGAAGTCTGAGTTCCAGTGGGCTCTCTTCCCACTTCCTTCCTGGCTCACTTCCTGCTTGGATGCTTGTAAGCTTGTTTTTGTGCCAGGATGTATCTCGATGCTGATTGTTCCATCTCATTTTTTCTTAAATATGGAAGAACTTTGAGTCTTCAGGTTCAGATCTCAGGTTTTCTTCTGTTCTATCTTGGCATGTATATTCTTTTTTCTAAGGCCATCAATTAAGTGTGTGTTAGATCTCCTTTGTCTGTTTTTAGTATTTATCACCATCTCTGGTATCACCTGTCCTTTTCCAGTTTCTTTTGTAAGATGTCTCCAAGCCTGTCCACAATGTTCGTGATTGTTTTTAGTCAAATGTATTCTATTTTGGTTCCTTTATATCTCTACCTGGGTCTCATAATCACTTCTTTGAATGTTTTTTTTTCTTTAAAGGAGAAGTGAATATCTAGAATGGGAGGAGATAATTACAATACATTACAGTTTGAAAAGCTGATAATATTACAAACATTTAAAAAATACAGAAAAATAACGTAACATTTTTATTAACTGTCTGACACATGGCTTTTTTTTTTTTTTTTGAGAGAGTGTGTGAACGGGGCTGGGGGAGACAGAGAACTTTAAACATGCTCCATGCTCAGTGCAGAGCCCAGTGCAGGGCTTGATCTCACGACCCTGAAATCATGACCTGAGCCTAAACCAAGAGTCAGATGTTTAACCTACTGAGTCACCCAGACGCACCCCCTGCCTGACACATTTCTGTAAATCTTTTTTTCCTGCAGTTGTTGGCTATATTCCCATGGGTCACCTCTTCACATGAGAATGATTTTCTATTCTTTTCTTACGGAGGGAGTAGAGTAATATTTTAGTGTTTCCCTAGCATAGTTGATTCAGATTTGCTTTTTATTATTGCCACTGTGGAAAAGTTTCTCTAACTTTATAACTGGTTGGTTGTAGCATTGTATAAATATGGGGATTGTTTTCAAATTTGAGAAAAGTCTCTCAGGTGTCCATCATATCCAAGCTGTGAGATTTGGGGAATCTCCACAGACTGGCTTATGACCTGTCCATTTCAGACCTTATTTCTCCTTGACTCTCCTTTGACTTTGTCTTTCTGCCTTAAGCTGTTTTTAGCTCAGGCTTATGGTTTCTTTGAAACTGGATTCCTTTAGCTGAATTCTACTTGTTTCTTTGGACAATACTTTTTAAAGTTTCTTTTTCAACTGCTTTTTTGCTTCTGTTCCTGTCTTTCTTTCCTTCTTGGTCAGCTTTACTGCAGTGGGCTGGCTTTAGGACTTTGATAATAATTACTTGTCTTTGAGTTGGACCGCTGATGGCTGCAGAGTTGTGAGGTTGTGCTGGTCTGGTTGGTGCATGGCCTCCCACCAAATCTCTTATCCTCCTCTGCTGGGGCACTCCTTAGTGATTGCAGAGGTCTGTAATAGCGCATGATAAAAATCGGTGGGTTCTCTGATTTAGGACTTGGTACTTGCTTCCTGCCTGCTGCCTCTCCTTCAGTTCTCTCTCCCCCGTGATTGTTTGCTAGCACAGTGGGTCTCTATGGAAACATGTCCTGTGTCTTCTGGGCCTGAACACACGGCTGCTTCTTGTCTTCCTAAAGTAAGCATTGTCCGCCCTGCCTGTTAGGGTGGTGACGTGAAGAGAGCCGGTAATGTGCTGGGGCTGTGAGGAGGCCGGAGCCTCTCTCCTAGAGTCACACCTCACAGTATTTGGCAGCTGTGCTTCCTAGTTTGTTTGGGCTTATAGCTGTTTTCTTCTTTCGTCGAAGATGGAGGGTTTGGTTGACAATATTTTTTATTTCTTTTGTTGTTCTAAATTAGCTCTTAGAGAAGATGGGGGGTGCCTGTATTTTGTCATCTTACCTGGATAAGAAATTAATTCTGTTGCCTTGAGCTACTTCTGCGCAGGACGCAGTTTTCATTATTGTGTTACCCTTCTGCCAGGAGTTCACCGCCTCATTGTCTTCAAGGTAGAAATCACTGATAGGCGTTTTCTGAGTCTTGTGAGTGTAAGTAAATGTAGAGATAACAGTTGGGAAACTACACTGCAGTGTTTACACTCGACCTTTTATGTCACTGAAAGATAAGTCAGTTACTTAGAAATTAGAGCAATTTTTCCTGTTTGTAGTTGGGAGTCTTAGCTCTTAATCATTTTGCATTTAGCTCCAAATGTGTAGCTGTGGATAATTCCATGAAACTCCATGCCTTCTCTTGAAAGAGCAAAGAGTGTATAAATTAACGGTGGAGTATTAATAGAGCTGTCAAGTTTAAAATGCTACATCTAAAAGAGCACTTTGTGTGCCAACTAAACTCTGAAAACAGTCTCAGAGCCTAAGAACAGATGGCATGAGCCATTGCTTGATCTCCGTGAGAGGCACTTACTAACGAGCTTGTTCACTCGGCTCATAGGGTCTGAGTTTGTCTTCCAGACCAGGCCCTGCCTTGACCTGTGACTCAGGACAAGCTCTAAATCTGTCTTATTTCAGTTTCTTTCTCTGTAAAAACGAGGGTATCTTGCCCACCTCATGGGCTGCGTGCATATTTAGTGAGATACAATTTGTGAAAACTTGGAACCTAGAACCTGCAGGTGGTAAGTGCTCAGTGAGTGAATTTCTTTTTCTCTTGACCTCCCTTTCTCTGTATTTATTTGCCTCAAATAGATAGTATTTATCCAGTCCAATTGATGAAGTTATGGGAGTAAAACTTAAATAGTAGAGGTAAAAATCTGTTAGAAAGCTGATAGAATAAGAGTATGACCTTGCACATGTCCAGTGGTGTGATCATACATGAAAGAATAAAATAAAAGAGTTTTAAGATAAAATATATTTTATAGCATGTGTATACAAACAGTGAAATAAGAAGAATAAATATTTGGCTTTTACCTTTTAGACCCATAAAATGATTATATTTTTATGGGGAGGGTTGGTCCATTTATACTCATTGTTACAAGCCTGTTTCCCATTAGCTCCTCATAGATCTACGTACACATTTTCTATCTGTACCATTTTCTGAGATTTATAGTATAATGATCTGTAGAGTTGAAATTGAAACAATAACAAAATTTTTGCGGTGAAATCCTGGTTGGCAAGAAATAGAAACTGCAGAGGTAGAGCAATAATGTAGGATGGATTTCTGATTTCATAAGGTGATTTCCAAGACTGCATGGTGTGGAATGATTGATTTGGTTTTGGCCTGCCAGCTCTGTAATTCCAAGTCATTAGGCAGAGCCCCTTCTAATCCTCGTCTGCTCTTGGGTTTCTTAAACTCCGATGGCCAGATAATGCCTGGAGAGCTGAGTGCAGGAACGCTCTGGGCTTCTGACCTTGGGGCTTTGCACCCAATGGCAGTAGCGAAAAGTACCTCAGGACACTGCCTGTGCCAACCCACATTCCAGACTCAGGACTCAGAGAGTCCGTGGAGAGGTGGCCTCACCTGTGGCCCCGGGCGGGGGGCAGGGGGGAACGGGACGGGACACTGACTGCCTGCCTCACGTGGGGGGCCGGGGGCGCTATGCCGGGTCCCAGAAGCCTCTCATACGGTTTTCCTTTAGTTTTTTTCAGTCAGGCAGTTGATATAATGAATGTTCAACTCTTCAGTTTCTTTTTATTGCCCTTCCACTTTGATTTATTCATCATTTCAAACATTTTCTATTAATAAATTGATAACCTTTGAATAGCCTTTTAGGGGTAGTAGGAGATCTTGCTGTTGGGTTTTGTTTTCTCTTTCCTATGTTCCCCTTCTATTTGTCATATACTGGTAAGTGAAAAATGTATCTATAGTTTATGGTCTGCATAATATATTATGTATTTTGTTTTCTGCTTTTACTTTATTATGTTAACTTGGATGCTTCATTTACCTTCTCATCCGCTTTTCTGCCCCTTTTCATTGCTTTCATTTTTTAACCTGCATTCTTTATTTCCCCTTTTAATGCTTTTGGTAGCTGGGGCACTGTTGCAAATTGTTTAGGTTATCTGGCTCAGGAAACGTCATTTTTTTTGCCTCCAAAGAGAAGATGACCTTGGCCCAGTGTTGAATTTGATCATTCCTATTCTCCTGCCTTTATTGTCCAGTGGAAGGTACTTTATTTCAAGGCACAGAGACATGAAAATTTTTCCCCATTTGGTATGCTAAAAAGCTTTACTGTGGTGAATCTTGTCATTTCTTCCACTTTTTGCTTCAGCTGCCAGGAAATGCCGAGCTGAATTTGTGGTTCGACTGAGATAATTTTGGCATATCTGTGTTTTAAAATTTTCTCATTGGCTTTGATCTTTTGAATTTTATCTGCCATTTCTTTGGTCCTGATCTGTAACATCTTTATGTGATTCCTTTTGTGTTGCTTATTGTTATACAATACTTAATTATAAGTTAAGTTGCCCTAAGTCTCTTGTAAATGGAGAAGTGAGACACAAAGTGAATAAATCATGCTTTTTCTCTAATGACCTGCCCCTTTTCTTCTCATTCTCCACTGTGTTCACATACTTACTTAAAAAAATACTAGGTTTTCCGTTGTATGTACTCTGTGCAGTAATTTCTGTGTCTCTATTTTCAGCATGATCTTTCTTCCCAAAGGTTGCAGGGAGAGTAGCCGAGGAAAGGGGTGCAGTGCTGGGCCACGAGGTGGGCTACTGCATCCGCTTTGACGACTGCACTGACCCACTGGCCACGAGAATCAAGGTGAAGTGCTCACACTGCTTTTTCTACTGTGAACCAGGAAGAAGATTATTGGGGGGGGGGGCGCGGTTAAAAACATGCAGCATCACTGCTCACCGAGACCCTGATACCAGAGCAGAAAGTGTATGCAATCACCCTGTCCTCAGGGAGTTTAGTCTGTGGGGAGGTGTGGAGCTCTCTCAGAGGGTCCTTGAATCATGGCCCAGAAGGGACCTCGGAAGGAAGGTTGAGCCCTTGGTTCTACAGATGAAGAGCTTGAGGGCCTGGGAGGCTGAATGACTTGCCTGAGATATGTGCCCATTGATGGTAGAATCAGGACTTGAGGCTGTCCTGTCTTATATGTGTTTTTTGTTTTTCCACCAATCCACCTAGCTGTCAAAATATAGAGACTTGCCTGTAGAAGACTGAAAAACAGGGACAAAGCCGTATAAATTGATAAAGCATCGAATTCACAAATACTATTTTCACGAGTTAGAACTTTTTCACATTTATGTGACGATGGATTTTACTTGCATGTTCTTTGACCTAGTTGCTACTCTTGAACTCGTGTCTGCAGTTATCGGTGTTCCGTCAGCGGAGCGCCTGCTCTGTAGTGCAGGGCTGGAGTCGTGCGGGTCGCATGGTTCTGCAGAACAATGGAATGTTCTCAGTTTTCTCTCAGTTTCACAGAGGAAAGTTGAAAATAATTAGATGAACCAGACAAGGTAGTGATTTATAAGAACAGGGATCTTATTTTCTCTATTTTTGTATTTTGTTACCTTTGAGATTGATTTTGCTGGGTAAAGAGAGTATTCTTCCGTACCATCAAATATATTTAAAGTAGGTAATTTTTAGTGGGTTACATAACCAAATGGTTGTTTTTGACTCTTTCATGAAAAGCTTCTGTATTCCATTTGGTCATCATTTTAGGCGCTCTGCTCTTAACTGGTGCCTGTCATTGGTGGCAGGTCCTCCTCACTGCTGTGTGTATGTGTCGCGACTGGTACCATGCCCAAGAAAAATGTGATGGAAACGTATCCTGTTCCTAAAAACAAAACAAAAAGTGAAAGCACTAAACTACAGCATGCAGGGGAGATGGTTAGCCTTGTTCAAGTACTGAGTAATTTTGGGCGGCAGTAATAATATGTTACTGCATGTTTCTGAAGCATTTTATAAACATACATTAATCCTCAATAATAACTGATACTCTTTTTTTTAAGATTTATTTATTTTAGAGAAAGAGAGAGAGGGAGAGCGACAGAGGGAGAGGGATCGAGAGAGAGAATCTTAAGCAGGCTCCATGCCCAGCACAGGGCCTGATACGGGGCTCGATCCCACGACCCAGAAATCATGACCTGAGCAGAAATCAAGAGTTGGCCACTTACCCAACTGCGCCACCCAGGTGCCTCCCGATAGCCATGAACACTGTGTACCAGGTCCTGTGCTGAACACTTTACCTGTACTCTCTCTTAAGTCCCACAGTAACCCTCTGAGGTAGATACTTTGTTGTTTCCATTTTACAAATGAGGACTAAGGCTCAGAGAGGGTAGGTAACTTGCCCAAGGTTCATACAGCAAGTAAAGGCCGAATGAGGATCTGGGCTCCCAGCCCACTGACACCACGGCCTCTGTTCTTAACCACAGCCTTATCCAGCCTCTCTAAGATAATAGCAGTTGAAGCTGAGGTTAGTATCCTCAAGAGCTGCAGGTCTGCAGTCTTTGGGACATTCTAAGAACAGTGATCTCAGACTCGTGGCCTTCCTTTGTGCGGACAAGGTTTGTCTTCACTGCCTGTTCGTCCACAGTACCAGTAGTGCAGGCCCAGAGGAAATGGGGCTGAGCCAGTGTTCAGATAGTAAATGCAGGTGGAATTCTGCTGGAAGATTAGCAGGCCCCAGCTGAGGACCCTGTGATTGAAGTCTTGTTTGTGATCAGTTGCATTGCTTGATTGCTAAAGCATTGGGCTGTTTCCTCATGGTCCTTTGTGGGAATTATCTTGTACACACACTGGCAAAGAGTTGTGTGCATTTGGTTACATTTGAACTTTTTGAAAAAATCATTAATGTACAGTGTAAATGAATTATTTCTAAAACTTTGTGTTTTTGTTTTTTAGTTCCTGACTGATGGAATGTTGGTCAGGGAAATGATGGTTGATCCATTGTTAACAAAATATAGGTAATTGTGCTTTTCCTACAATAACTTCCCTGAAGTTTCAGAAAACACCCAAGTAGTTGTGTTAATAGCTGGGACTTCATGACTGCCTTCAGCTGCCCCAGAGCTTTCTCTTTACCTGGGCTGTTGCGACCTTTGATGCCTTCTCAGAATTTACTGACAGTAAAAAATGGGCACATTAAAATCCCTGTCATTATTTGAATAATCTATTGACTTGTCATACTTCTCATGCCTCTGTTATGTCCCAGGATTGATGGTGACTGCAGATCATAGCACAGAACTGGGCAGTGTTTTGTGTCAAGTGATAGCAGAGTCCAGATAGTTGGTTACACTGTCTTACTCTTTGTGTGTCTTTGTCCATTACTCATGGCATTAACACTGTCCTACACAGGCTCTGTGGTGTTCTAGGGAAGGACGTTAAATTTGAGTCCTGGGTACATACACGCAGCAGCTGTGATCACGTGTCTCTGTGCTGTTTTCTGCAGCTTAACAGTCTTCAGTGGGTGGGGCCTTGTTCCGATTTTTATGTGCTCTGTGGGGTTATGTGTTATATTGTAATTTAAAATCAGGTGTTAGCTCCCATTAGAATCTACTATGGGTTATAAAACTCTTTAAAGATAGCAATAAATGTACTGTTTTCTTCACCAAGACGTGTTGATGTCACCATTTTTATTAGCTTAATAGTTCCTTCCTTGTCAACGGGGAGTAACGTAGCTCAGCTTTTGATACAAGGTGATTGCATGGGGACCGGACACACAGAAGTCCCTTTGATGATCTGGATGGGATTATGTGGGTGGTTTGTCTGACGCTCACCAAGGTCTTCCCTTTGCTTCTTAGTGCCATCATGCTGGATGAAGCCCACGAGAGGACCTTGTACACAGACATTGCCATTGGCTTGCTGAAAAAGGTGTGACTTTGCCGCCAGACTTTTGTTTTTGTGTTTTCATTTTGTTTTATTGCTCAATTAGGAAAGTAATTGTAGCAATTTAGAAAATCCAATCAAATAGGAAGGAAAAAAATTTAAATGATCCATAATTCTACCCATTCAGAGAAAAATCACTGGTGGAATGTTGATATGTTTCTTTTTTTGTGCGTGTCTGTGTGTGTGCGTGCATCTGTTTTGGCATGATAGGGATTGGACTGTATGTACCAATTTGTACCTTGCATGTTTCTCTTAATATTACATCGAAATCATTTTTCTGTGTCATTGAAGATTCCTTGAAGACATTGTATTTAATAATGTCTATACAATCATATGTCCCTACCATAAAGTATTTGACTCTTCCCTTACTGTTAGGCATTTATATGGCTTCCAGATTTGAAGTATTTGAAATAATATTGTAATGAGCACCTTTATAATGAAATCTGTTGCATTTCTGTTTTATTTTTTATTCAGACATACTGCAGAGTAAGAGAAGGGTTTAATGACCCCTCTGTGCCCATCATCTGGATTCAACTATTACAACTAATGGGCAATCTTATTTCAGCCTTATCTCTCCTCCCTTCCTGTATTCTCTGATTGTTTTCTTTGAGCATATTCCCAATCACAGGAGTCTAGAAAGAGGGAGTAGACCAAAGTGATTAAAAGCATGGACTCTGGGTCAGATTGCCTGGGTTCAGATTCTGACTGCTGAGTTTACTCATCTCTAAAATGGGGATAATAGAAGTCTCTACACCTGTGCTAGTATACTTTCCTCTGTGGCAGCTACTAGCCACCTGTGGCAGTCAGTTAATTAAAATAGAATAAAATTAAAAATATAGTTCCTCTGTCACATTGGCCAAATTTCAAGAGCTCTGTCACCACACATGGCTAATGGCTAGTGCATTGGACAGAACCTCTCCATCCTTGGAGAGAGCTCTCTTGGACAGAGCTGTTCTAGATCATCATTTATTGTGAAACTTAAATAAGATCACATAAAATTCTTCAGATGGTACCTGGCACAGGGTCACAAATAGACTGAAGTCCCACCTGTGTACAAATTAGAGCAAGATGCTCGCATTTGGAGGCTGTCCACAGCTAGGTGTGGGGAGATGTTCTGGGCTTCAGATGCCCCTAGCCCCCTCAGCCGGGCATCTCTGCACGGCTGTGTGCAGAGACCTGGGAATAGCACATCACTTAGTACATGTTAGTTACTATTGTTCATGTTGTTTTCATGATATTCTTTGGCCAAAGATTTATACTTTTGATATTGATTAGGGCTTATTCTCTGGGAAGCAGTGTAATAAGAGGCTTATTTCACTGAATCTTTGCCAGACCTGAGTATTAGCCTTAAATAAATCCTGGCCAGTGCGATAGACGAAAAAGTAATGTTGTGTTATCACATATTTTTGCTATACTTTATATGATCATTCCTTCTCTGCCTGTTGATCATTCCTTTCTTTGAATAACTGTTAAGATCTTTCGTCCGTATTTCTGTCTCAGTGTTATCCTTTATTGTTTGTTTGCTTTTAAGGTACTTTTTCATACTTCAACTGTGTATACATAGGTTCTGACTATCCAGAAATCCAAGTATCAGGAAGAAATGGTTTTACTTTTGGTAAATTCAAATTCAGTTCCTAAAGCTCCTTTAAACTTTCAATAAACATTTTTTTAAATGTTTTTATTTTAGAAAATTTTACTCTTTATACAATTAGAAAGAATAGTATAATGAACCACCTTTTACCTATGACTTTAATAGTTTTCAACTTGTGGTCAGTCTTGTTTCATCTATAAGCTCCCCCCTTGACTCCCCAAAAATGCACACACTGATTTATTCTGAAGTAAATTGCAGGTACCAAAATATATCATCTGTATGTATCGCATTGTTTCATTGTTTCCTAATGCCTTCTTTTTTAGATTCAGAGAAAGCGAGGGGATCTTCGATTGATTGTAGCTTCAGCTACTCTGGATGCAGAGGTAGGAGCATTTCCTGCCTCACCCTGCTGTTCCCGTAAGCACTGGAATTGTTGGACATGTCCTTGGGAAGTTACCTTTAGCGAGAGGTTATCTTTGACAGAATGGCCTACCTTCCTTATGGGGCCATCTGATGTCCTAGATTCCATATGAGCTTGTGGGTGGAAATTAACCTGTAATTAATCGAGTTCATAATTACCTCCTTGTCCTGTTTCTCTACATACTGTGTTTCTCCCCACATAGGCAGTTTCCTTTTATTACTTTTTTCAGTATGAGGTTATATTTCTTTTTTTTTTTAAAGATTTATTTATTTATTTGAGAAAGCGAGAATTGAGAGAGAGAGAGAGAGTTCATGAGAGGGGGGAGGGTTAGAGGGAGAAGCAGGCTCCTCGCTGTGCAGGGAGCCCGATGTGGCACTCGATCCCAGGACTCCAGGATCATGACCTGAGCTGAAGGCAGTCGCTTAACCAACTGAGCCACCCAGGCGCCCCATGACGTTATATTTCTGAAATTTATTTATGACTGTAGCATTTAGGTTTAGATGTTTATGTGTGCAGTTGAAGTTTTCCTTGTACATATAATAATTTACATTATAATTTTTATGACTCAGTTTATACTATTTTTCTCTCTTACCAATTAATATTTTAGTTCAAAACAGCAGTTCAACTCAAATAATTTTGACCGCTTGTAATATATAAATATACGTATGTAAATATGTAACTATAAATATATGAATATATATACACAAGCTCAGCGTGGTACTGGCCACAGGTGATTCATAACCTCCCTGACTTCTTGGGAAGCAGACACATAAATAGATGTTTAGAGATCAGTATGTCAAGGTGCTGAGACAGCCAGAGAGGGGGCTGCTTAAGTCTAGCTGGGTGGAGAATGTCCAGGAGCTTTCACAGAGGTGAGACATCCCATTTGGTTTCAAAAGATGCACAGAAGTTTGCCTGATGGGCAGGGGTGGGGAAGGGTGTCCTAAACATGCATGGAAACTCAAGGTCATGAAACGGTGTGTCCGAGGGGCTGGGAGGCAAGTGGAGGTGGGAGTCTTACTTTGCCTGTAGGGCCCTGTGGGGGACAGTCTCTGCCCCCCAGTCACCTCTCTTGTCACCTCTCTGACTTCATCTCTGTCCAGTCTCTCCCATGCTCCTTAACACTCCAGCCTCACCTTGCTGTTCCTCAGAAGAAGCCAGGTGTGCTTCTACTCTGGGGGGACCCTCTCTCTAGACCATTCTTACCCACACATTCTCATGGTTCTTCGCTCCCTTCAGTTCAGTCTTGACCATGTATTATCCTCTCAGAGAGGCCTTTCCTGATTACCCTGAGGGAAACAGTGCGCTGCTGCTCTCCATTGTCTTACTCTGCTTAGTTTGTCTGTTTAGCACTTATTTCTACCTAGCCTAACGTGCATAGCCAAGTGTTTGCGTATTGTGTGTCTTCTATTAGTAAAATATAAGCTCCATGGAAATTGGGACTTTGAATGTCTTACTCATTATTTTATCCTTTCACCTAAAACAGTGTCTGGCACAGAGTAGATGCTTTAGGTTCAGTGATTTTTGATAGAATGGGAAGCAATGGGGGATTAAAATGGAGACGTTGGTAGGCATCAGGTGATGGAAG
The DNA here is from genome assembly GCF_009762305.2 of Zalophus californianus. Lineage (NCBI taxonomy): Eukaryota > Metazoa > Chordata > Mammalia > Carnivora > Otariidae > Zalophus > Zalophus californianus. Next base: position 119,468,446 of record NC_045602.1, read on the forward strand.
GCATTACAGGCCAAGTGAAGGAGGAAGGATCTACGCTACACCTGTTTGGGAGTCCTGGGATGTGTGTGAGGGGTGGCAGTGACTTGATGATGTTCGAGTTCTAGAAAGATCACCTTGGGTGTTGTGTAGAAGAGGCAAGAGTAGTTGTGGAGATACCAGTCAGCAGGCCAGTTCTGTCAGCCAGCTGAGATATGAAAAGGGCCTGGCTCCTGGCTCCTGGACTCCCTGTGGCTTCAGGGATGTAGAGCAACTGAGGGAAAAAACTCAGCATGGCTAAGAGGGGTGTCTGGGTGCATAGCCTGGCTGGTTTCTTGGACCTTCTCACAGGCTGTAGGAGCTTGTTGTCTTCAGTCTGCACATGATAGCCTGTGGGTCAAAGCTCTTTGTTGCCCTCTTGAATTACTTCTCAGCCCCCCTAAGCCAGGGCACCCACCGGAACGCCGGTTTGGGGGCTACACCCAGCTTCACCTCTCGCCATTGCCTCCATGCCCACGTGGCACAGAACGTCTTCCTCTGTTTTACTTTGTACCTTCATTACCCCCCCTCTCTCTTTTAAAAACGAACAGTTTTTACTGTGTTTTGAAAATTACTATGTCTGAGTCTTGTCTTAGAATCGTTAATATTTATTGCTTCCAATATCCTTTTGTTGTCTTTTGGTACGGCACAGAAATTTTAAAAAAGAGCTCCTTTCCAATCTGCCTACAATAGTTGGTCTAGGTAGGCTTTCTGGAAGTAGTTTTTTCAAGTGGGAAAGTGGAGTGTAGGAAACTTGGCCTGGCCTGGGGTGTGCTCTGACGCAGGGCACGCTGGGCCTTCGGCAGCCATCACCTGGGCCTTCGGTGGCTGGGGCCTTCACTCCTTCACCCACCCTTGCCCAATGTGTGTGTCTGGGCCAGGACCTGGCGGGTGGAGTCCTTCCTCTGTGACTGAGGGCATGCAGGGCATGGGAGTCCTCACGTGAGAGTAGGAGGGTGAGGAGGGAAAGCAGTGGGCTGAGGGGAGGGAGGGGGGAGAGTGGAGATGGCAGGGTGTGGCTTTGGGCAGCATTGGACCTGGAGGCCCAGGCCTGCCAGACCCCCTCCCTGGTGCCCCAGCTGCTAGGTCTGTGGGTGACAGACTAATTCCAAGCCCTGCTGGCTGGAGGGATAGATGTCCTCTACTCTGGTTTTGCTCAGGGCCCAGGGTGACCCAGCCTGGTGGTGTCCTACCAGTGACAGCAGCTGGGAGGCAGAGGCGGAGTTTGATCAGGCTGATCACATCGTTGCCTTGATTGGGTTAGCTGCTTTGTTAATGTAAGCCTAACTCGCGAGCGGTTATAGAGCATGACCAGGTAGAATTACGAAGTATTAATATTTTTCTTAAGATTTTATTGATTTATTTGACAGAGCACGCACAAGCAGGGGGAGCATCGGGCAGAGGCAGAGGGAGCAGCAGGGCAGGGAGCCCGATGCGTGGGGCTTGATCCCAGGCTCCTGGGATCATGACCTGAGCCGACAGCAGACGCTTAACTGACTGAGCCACCCAGGTGCCCCTAATTATGAAGTATTAATTGACCATTGTATCACAAGCTGTTGTTTTTCTTTTATTTGTTTCCATCCACATGGCAGGAAATAGGGTTGCTGACAACTCCTACTACAGTTTTTTTGTCATTGGTCCAGCTTCTGGGAGAGAGACTAATTTCTCTTTCCAGATTCGTAGAGAAGGAACTGGGGGTCACCTGGGTCAGGTACCCACTCGGAACCAATCTGCATGGACCAAGGGCTGTTGGCTCAGGGTGGGCGTGTTGTGTAGACATGACTGCTGGGAGCCCACTTCTTGGGTCAGGTGTGAGCAGCCACCAGGGAAGGAAGACGGCCCAGTAGATGTGCACATCATTTACATTCTGTTTCATAGACTGTCCTCTTGCTTTTTGTCGTTTTATGTTCCTCACTGTGTGTCTGTGTCTGTGTGAGCCCACCTGTTTAAAACCTGACTCACGCTCTCCTTTTTCCTGTGAAATGAACTCATCTTCAGCTCACTCTTGCCTTTCCTTTACTGTCCCACAAGGCATATGCTGTTGATATCAGATTTATTTGCTCTCTAGCCTGTAATTTTCTGTGTGTGCATATTTTATATTTCCAGGTAAAGATAAAAGATAAATATCTTTTTTTTTTTTAAGATTTTTTATTTATCTGACAGAGAAAGACACAGCGAGAGAGGGAACACAAGCAGGGGGAGTGGGGGAGGGAGAGAATCAGGCTTCCCTCTGAGCAGGGAGCCCGACGTGGGGCTCGATCCCAGGACCCTGGGATCGTGACCTGAGCCGAAGGCAGACGCTTAACGTCTGAGCCACCCAGGCGCCCCAAAAGATAAATATCTTAAGGATAGAGATCTCATGCTTTCTCGGTAAATGCTGAATTTTATTTCTTGAAAGAGTAACTTCTGGTCTGCTCTGTTCACCACATCGTCGGGAACGAGGTGTCCTCCCTGTTCTGCCTGCCTTCTTGGTAACATTCAGCTCCATTCACCAAGTCGTTCTGAAAATCTTCCTCTGTCTGCAGCTTCGGGATACCTGCCGTCTCCCCTCTTTCCCGCCTCCCTGAGGCATCCCCCTCAGACTCCTCTGCTGGCTGCTCTTCTTCCTCAAGGCTGCCCACCTCCATGGCCCCTGGTTCAGCCGACGCTTTGTGCTGTGGTCGTCCTGACCATGTTCCTGTGCTCCAGAAACTCACAGACCTGTGAGTCCTGCTGCCCTGTGACTCTTGGCTTCTCTGTGGCAGTCCCTCTCTCATCGTGGTCATTCAAGACTTCCTTTGCTTTAGAAAGTGTTCTCCGTGACTAAGAAGTAACCGCCTCCTCCCCAGCGTGCACGTGCGTGCGCTCGCACTCACTGATTGCCAGGCCCCGTCGCTCATACCTCTGGCACACTTTGCTTTTGTGTTGGCCTTCATTCTCTCCTCTGAGCTATTCCAGTACCTTCCTGAATTAGCTTGCTCCAATCTCTTATTGCCCCTGCCCTCCTCTGAAACGGCCACCCGAGCCAGGCGTCTGCAGTACACGTCTGATGACGTCATGCCCCTGCTCACTGCCTGTCTTTCCCATCCAAAGAAGTGCCCATGAAGCATGACATCTGGGCCCCTTCACAGTGATAATACGATCACTCACTGAGTACACATTCTAGGCCAGACCGGTGCCGACGGCAGTTGCCCCAAGGGTAGATGGTAGTTTGTCCTTTTGTAGATGAGAGGACTAACTCAGAACAGGGCTGGCCTGCCCTAGACCTTGGGCTCTCTCCTTTGTCGGTGGCCCCTTCATGTCTCAGTCTGCACTCTGCTGTCATCTTGGGAAGGGTTGTCCCTTTTCCTTCCAGGCAGTAATAGTCTTCCTCATCCATTCAGGCTTCACCCAGGGGTACTCCTGCCTCCATGAAGCCTTCCCTGAAAGCTGCTCAGCGTTGACCTTTCATTCTCGCTGAGTAACTTGTGACTTTTTTCTGGTTATGTGGTCATTCTGCCTCGGTTTGTGTTATGATTGGTTCTTGGTGTGCCCATCCCCCCGGATTATTCACTCTTTTGGGGTGTGGGGGAGCTGTCTCTTCTCGCTTGTTTGTGTGTCACTTTAGCCTGCCTCTGCTGTGCACACCACGGGACACGGGAGGGCTGAAGTCACTTGAACCGAATTGAGCCAAAAGGGAAGTGAAGAATGGTGCCAGGAGGTCCTTCGTAGCACAACATGGTTTTTATGTTGGCATGAAGCACTTTTACATCTGTGCTTACTCTTCTCAGATACAACTTTGAGGTCAGTGTATGGCATCCCATTATTCTGTAGTTCAGTCCAGTCAGCTCTTGTAGAAGTGCTCCTCCACGTCCATTCACTGCATTCGATGTAGCCCTCAGTGCACCCCGGGCTCCCGGTGTCCAGGAGCAGGCATCGGCACGGTTAGTAAAGATACACGGTGAAGTAAAGGAGACAGGACTGTGGTCACATAGCCAGACCTCCTATGATAACAGAAAGCGATGCCCAACCAGGCCTCAGGGGGACGGTGGAATATCACTGGGGGGACTCCAATAACGTACTCCCCCCAACAGGATTTCCATGTCGCTCCACCACCGACACAGCAGCTTCCCCTCTGGCACTCACTCCCCTGCACAGAAGCTTCTCTGTGTATCTGGGGTCAGGCTCCCCGTGAGGGGATCTTCAGTGGAATCTCCCTGTCCCGTCTTTGGCCGGAGCTCTCATGCCAGGCCTCCCCATAGACTGCCAGTCTGGCGGTCAAGTGCCATCGAAGAAGGCGGAGTCACCTGTACTGGAGGGGCTGCCAGGAGCTACTTCTCTCCTCAGGGTACTGTGGTGGTGCCGGGCAAGTGCATAATGGGTGACCTGCCCAGACAGGGTGGTATGCTAACTGCCACAGGGCATGGGGAGATGGAGAAGACACTGTCCCTGCCTGCGGTCTGGGGAGGTTGTGGTAAACCTATATGTATCTGTAACTGCAACACTAGGACCATACCTAGTCTTCCTAGAAATACAAGTTTTCTCTATAAATTGATAACCTTGTGTGATCAGATACATGTTTTTCTGATTAAAATTACAGTTCAACCTGATTTAATCTGTATTTAATTTGAATCACCTTTAATAAGATACAGGGGATAAAAATAAGAGAAGTAATACTGTAGCTACATGTTGACCCAGATGCATTGGTGAATAATACAGTTTTGAATTCTAATCTGTATTTTATCAAACCTTAGTAAAGAGTCTGGCATTGAAATGTGATTGCTCAAAATTGCAATAATAAAAAAAATAGGATTTTTAGAGCAGGCCACAGTCAGGAGGGCCCCCACCAGGACACCCAGCCCCTCAGAAACCAGACACTGAGCCACTGACCCCAGCAAACAACCGCAGACAGGGCCGAGCTGAAGAGCTGCCTTCACGTAGGCAGAGGTCAGTGTCCCTAGGCTCAGGATTCTGACCTTTCGAGCTGTGGGGAACTCTGATCCAGCCCCCAATTTGCCCTAGAGCCTCCATTTAGGGTTGGAGTGGGGCTGGTGCCCCAAGGCAGCCTGGAGACCTCTCAGCCGGAGGGCGAGCGGGGAGCCGGGGTGGAGAGCAACTCCGAGGGGGCCTCCCCTGAGCCCTGCGCTGCCGCACCTGCGGCTGTGAAGCCGGACAAGGGGAAGCTGGAGCAAAACCCCGAGGAGTCCCAAGACATCAAAGCTCTGCAGAAAGACCTGGAACAATTTGCCAAGCTCCTTAAGCAGAAGAGGATCACCCTGGGATATACTCAGGCCGATGTGGGGCTCACCCTGGGGGTTCTCTTTGGTGTTCAGCCAAACGACCATCTGCCGTTTTGAGGCTCTGCAGCTCAGTTTCAAGAACATGTGTAAGCTGCGGCCCCTGCTGCAGAAGTGGGTGGAGGAAGCCGACAACAACGAAAATCTACAGGAGATATGCAAAGCAGAGACCCTCGTGCAGGCCCGAAAGAGAAAGCGAACGAGTATCGAGAACCGTGTGAGGGGCAACCTGGAGAACATGTTCCTGCAGTGCCCGAAGCCCACCCTGCAGCAGATCAGCCACATTGCCCAGCAGCTCGGCCTTGAGAAGGACGTGGTCCGAGTGTGGTTCTGCAATCGTCGGCAGAAGGGCAAATGATCAAGCAGTGACTATTCACAACGAGAGGATTTTGAGGCTGCTGGGGCCCCTTTCTCAGGGGCACCAGTGTCCTTTCCTCTGGCACCAGGGCCCCATTTTGGTACCCCAGGCTATGGGGGCCCTCACTTCACCACGCTGTACTCCTCAGTCCCTTTCCCTGAGGGTGAAGGCTTTCCCTCTGTGTCTGTCACCACTCTGGGCTCTCCCATGCATTCAAACTGAGATGCCGGCCCTTCCCAGGAGTGGGGGCCCGAGGAAGGGGGAGAGCGAGGGAAAGAGAACCTGGGGTTTGTACCAGGGCTTTGGGATTAAGTTCTTCATTCACTAGGAGAGGATTTGGGAACACAAAGGGTGTGGGGGCAGGGAGTTTGGGGGGACTGATTGGAGGGAAGGTGAAGTTCAAGGATGCTCTCGTTTTTAATCCCCACATCACTTTCTTAAATAAAGAAGCCTGGAACACAGTAGGTAGATAAAAAAAAAAAAAAAATAGGATTTTTAGTAGTTATTTTGTAATCCATAGTCTGTGTTATATATATATATATATATATATGCAGTCTCTACTACCCACCCCTGCTCTGCCAGTTTTATATTATTTTCTTTCAGTGAGTTACTGTGAAACTTTTTTTTTTTGCGAGAAATGAAGTACTCTTTTTTTTTTTTAATAGAAATTTCGGGATTTCTTTAATCAGAATGAAACCAATGACCCAACGAGGGATACTTGTGTGATCCTTACAGTAGAAGGGCGAACATTTCCAGTGGATATCTTTTATCTACAAAGGTTAGATGATAACTTGCATTTTGTGTGTGTGCGTGCGTGTGTGTATTCACCTGAATGGTCAGGGAACTTCCACCTATTTTATTTAGGTTTTCATTTTTTCAGATTCCAACCAGAAGCTAAATACAGTTGGGAGCCAGTAAGCACTAAGTTTTCCTCCAGAGGAGTAGGATCATTCAGCTTTATTCCATAAAAGTATGCGACCCTTAAGGATACTTACATTTTTAATGATGGTGATTAGCAAATTGGGCCTGAGTTATGGAATGAGAAGCCACTGTATCTGCTTGCCAGCCCCGAGGGCAATGTATCAGGCCGCTGAGAGAAGCATGCTTTGTGTCTCCTGTCATTGATAGGATGTTCTGGAACCCTGCTCAGTATCACTGCTGAATGCAATTGAAACTCTTGACACTGATGTGTAAATTTCTATGAGTCTGTGGTCAGTAGCTCAGTTGGAAAGAGCGAAGTGGTAACAAGATTACAGGGAGGAAGCTTGATAGTCTTCAGAACTGGGGTTTACAAGACTGCCTGTCTCTGAGGGCAGCAGTGATGATTTGAATCATTTGGTTCTTAGCTCTCTACATCTTAGCAAGAAGGCCTGGTTGACATGGTTGGGAGGAGCCCCCTTAGATAGGAAGAGACCATCCTAATTACCTAGTCACTGGACAAAGACCAGGAGCCTGGTACAGTGGCTGATAAATCCGGAGAGTTGTGGGTTTGACTTGTGAGTTTTTCTTGCTGGATAGCATATCCATTAGCTCTGAACAGCCTACTCAGACATGTTGCTAGTGGTCAGGAGGGAAAGTGGAAAGTGTGGGATTTGGCATTGGGACCGCAGCGCCTGATTTTCATTGACCAGGTGTCTTTGCGTGCTAAAGATAGCACATTTATTTGCATGGGTTTTTATTTCTTTGCAAATAAAGGTAAGAATCATGGTATACATGTAATTATGGATTACTTTTGGATGCTGCCTTTAAAAAAAAGAAGAAAAGGGAGTGAATGTTTATTTATTCATATACTGTTTACCTGCCAGGCAGGCCCAAACTAACTTTCATGAAGCTTTGCTGCCAGATTATTAGGGTAATTAATCTATAATTAATGAGCATGTCCTAGTGATGAATTTATCTCGTACATCTTTTCAGTCCTGTTCCAGATTATATCAAATCAACTGTAGAAACTGTGATGAAAATTCACCAGACAGAGGGAGATGGAGACATACTAGCATTTCTGACTGGACAGGTAATTCCACTGGAATTTTCTCTGATGAACGGACACGTTAAGGCAGCACCAAAATTAAACAGGGGCCTGTTCCTTTACTTAGCCATTCATTTCATGTTTTATTGTGTTTTGTGTTTACTTAATTGCGTACAAAATTGTTTGGATTGATGTCATTCATCTACTGACTAGGTTGTCCAGGAATCATTAGTTCCCAGCTGTTCTGTCTGCAGAGGGTTCAGTATATTTTAAGTTTATTAGTTGAGTCCAGAGTAAATGATGTAGTCAGTGGCTGTTTTGTTTACCACAATGAAATATTGCGTTAGGTACATTTTGTGCAAGCCTCTTTCCCATTGATACCACTCCTCCTGGAGGTGGTTAGTGGGCATATCTCTGGAAGGACAACTGAACGAAGCCCAAGAGCACTGTTCAGAACCGCCCTCCTGCCATAATCTTTTCCACTGTCAACACTTTCCATGGTACCGTAATCTCTTCTGGGGAAAGCTTCTAGCGATTGCATATGTCACGGCTTGTCCATATGTATGGCATCCTTTGTTTGCCACAGTACATGAAAGCTGAGTAAGATAGGCTTTGGTTTTGTTTATCGGGAGCTCTTCTATTCACTGCAGATAGTAGAGATTTCAGTAATGAATCTGACACTTGCAAATTTTCACCCTATAGGCACCGCTGTTCAGTAGCATTTGATTGAAAACCACGCCCAAGCAGAGTGTGGTCACACTAGAAATCATGAATCTGACCGCAATTAAAACTCTGATCCTGATTTTCATTTTCTTTCAAGTCTGATAAAATGGTGTGCTGGATTGATCTTGGTTTCTTTGGTTTTTCCTGGTTGGATGTCTTTAGGAAGAGGTGGAGACTGTCGTGTCAATGCTGATTGAGCAGGCTCGGGCGCTGGGTCGAACTGGGATGAAGAGACACCTCCGGGTTCTCCCCATGTACGCAGGACTACCTTCCTTTGAGCAAATGAAAGTGTTTGAAAGGGTGTCCCGCAGTGTCAGAAAGGTGAGACTAACCCGATGACCAGGGCTGTTTGCAGCCAGCTGGGGTTGTGTCAGTGCCCCTTCCCTATGCACTGGGAAGATTTTTTTTTTTTTTTTTTTAATTGAAGTGAAGCTTGCTAAATGGGAAGGTTTCTTTAAGAGTTTTAGGTCCGTGTTTCTGTACAGTAGATCTAAAAGCACACAATAAATAGTATGTTGTAGAGATTTCTAAACCTGCCTCACAGAAGGGTCACTCTGACAGTAATTATCAGAGCAAGTGACTTCCCTTTGCCTCTTTTCCGCCTGCTCAGTATTTCCCCACGGCCCAATATTAGCTTGGCTTAAACGATTGTCTAGGTGAATTGTGATCAGTCAGGAACAATAGCTAAATTACTACAAATGGTTTCTAAACCATTTGTTTTAGACATCAGTTAGCCTATAGAGCCAAATTTAAATCAATTAATTCAGGGTGTGGCTTAAAAATATTTAGCCTTGAAATTGGGGTGGGGGAGGGTGTGGTGAGAAGCACTGGTTGGAAGGAACCAGCAGGCAGCCAGTCTGTGTCCTGCTCATCACCCCCTGGGCCTTACTTGGCTTTCCCGAAGCTGGCTTAATGTAGCTGTTTATCAGCAAGTGGCAGAGAGGACAGTGGGTGAGGGATGGTCTGAGGGTCCACTCCCAATTCAGACCACTTAGAAGAAGGTGCTCAGCCTCATGGGCATTGGGATGAAGCACCTCAAGTTGGCCCCGCCAAATGTGAACTGTGGCCAATCAGTCAGGAGGCCTGGATTCTGTGCCTGAGTTACTCTGCGCCTGGATGAGTTACTCAGCCTCAAGCCCAGTTTTTTCAGCTGTGAAACATAAATAAGAACCTTTGGATCGGTGGTTCTCTGGTATAAAATCATAAATGTCTACTGTATAAAAATGGTAGGAAGATTTTTATAAGATGATAGATACAAAAGTGCTTTTAAAAAGTTCTAAATGCTGTCTATCTATACATGTTCCTTGCTTCTCAAAACCTTCCAGGGGCAGTGCCCGGTGCACTTGAGATAAAATGTAAACACCTCACGGTGGCCCAGAGACAGCACATGGTCTGGCCCTTGCTGTCCTTCAGCCTCATCTCGTCCTTCCTCTGGATTCTGGCCTCTCTGCCTCTTTCTCCCTTCTGTGAACTCTTTCTTCTTCCTGGATATCTAGAGGGTTGCCTGCCTCTTGTTACTCAGGCCTCAGTTCAAAATCTTCGTTTAGAGAGGCTTTCCCTGGCCATCCAAAGTAGCACAGCCCACTATTATTAATACACAGGGAACACTTTAAGTGCTATGTAATGTTGTATTACTGCTCTGTCACATTTTGTTCATGGTATTTGTCACTCTGAGGTTATCTGCTTGTTTATGTTCACTGCTTCTCCACCCAAACACACTAGAATGCAGACTCTGGGAGAACAGGGACCTTGTCTTCCGTGTTCATACATCCCCAGCACTTTGAACAGTGCCTGCAAAGCACAGACCTTCAGAAAATAGTTCCAAGTGTGAGTGAATGAATGAATAAAGATGTTCAGGGTGGTGATTTGCTTTAGTTGTGCAGAAGGCAAAAACTAACATTTGTTGAGTATTTATTATGGGCCAAGCACCAAGCTGCAATTGCTTTATGGATATTTCACATTTGATGCCCCCCCACGACCCAGCAGGGGGTGAATATTCTGTAGATGAGGGACTGGCAGGAATTTAAGTAACTTGTCCAAAGTCACACCTTGGAGAATTCAAACCCAGGGCACCCTAACCCTAAAACTCATGTTCTTTCCAGTATATTAAACTGCCTCTTACAGATTCTACACTGTTGGACATATCTTTAAGAAATCTTTTAGGATTTTGAGTAGTTTCTTAAAAGTGAAAAGAACCAGATAACTTCTCTTTTTACTTTTCTTGCTGTGGGGACTTAGGTGATAGTGGCCACCAATGTGGCCGAAACCTCCATTACAATCAGCGGGATTGTGTATGTGATTGACTGTGGCTTCGTGAAACTCCGAGCCTACAATCCCAGGACGGCCATTGAGTGCTTGGTGGTGGTCCCGGTGTCCCAGGCATCAGCCAACCAGCGTGCAGGACGTGGTGGCCGCAGCCGCTCGGGAAAATGTTACCGCCTTTATACAGGTTAGTGTGGCGTTCCTTCAGGGCTTTTGACTTTCTCCTAGTTAGTCTGAGCACTGCAGAGTATCACAGATGTTTCCCGCATGGGCAGAACTTCACATAAAATTCCAGACTCCCCCCTCACCAGGCCCTCTGTCCCTTGGCCCCGCTGTTGTCTTTGCTACTGCTCCCATTGGCCGAGGCTGGCCCATGAGTCCCCAGTTATTGCCATCCCCATTCCAGCCTAATGTCTGGGTGTAGACCTCCCTGTAGTCTGAGCCACATATCTCAGATCCTGTCTTTCTTACCTTTCCGGCAGCCTAACAAGTGCTGCTTTCTTGTTCTGGGAAGAACGAGAATCCTGACTCCTATGAGGCCTCACAGTGGGTTCCATCTTTGCCTCTGGTTCAGAGCATCTTTGCAGAGTGAAAATGGCAGGCTCTGTCCTGAGACCACTGATAGAAAGAAAGCAAATAGTTGTTCAGCTCCTGCTCTTTGGCAGGCACCATGCTAGGCTCTGAAGGAGCAAGATCAAATTATGATAAAGACTGCCCCAGCCCTTCAGGAACTTTCTCTCCAGCTTGAAGGCAGCCTTGCTTTCGACAGTGATATGTCCAGAGCTTCTCTCTCTCTCTCTGTGCCTCTCTTTTGTGGGTGATGGCACCAAGATTTCTCCTCAGTTGTCCAGACTTAATTTTCACATTATTTTTAATCCTCTGTCTAGCATCCGTCTGCGCTCACTTCCCAGATCCAGGGGTTTCATTTGTCTCTTCTTTCCTTCCGGTAACCATCACCCTTGTTCAGTCCTTATTTTTTCTTGTAGCAAACGTTTACAGAGCACCTGCCGTAGGCCAGCCACTGTGCCAGGGTTTGGGAGATCTTGGGCTAGGTGAGACGTGGTCTGTGGGCACGTGGTGGACAGTCAGGTGCCGGAGGCAGCCCTGCAAACCGATCGGCATATTATAGTGTGATAGGGTTGCCATACTGGAATGAGCCTTGGAAGCAGAGCACAGGGAGTTACGCTGCCGGGGAGGGCTTCACAACTGAACATTTGTGCCTGATCTTACTGACCACCCAGCGGTTCTCCCGGGGAAAGGATAGCAGCAGGCAGAGGGGATGGAATGTTATAGGTATGTGGTGGGGAGGAAGCAGGTGAGGGGGGTATCCATGGGAGGGGGCAGGCAGAGCCAGAGGCTAGGGCGATAGGAGGAAAGAGAGCACCGAGGGTTAAAAGGCATCTGGAAATTTAGAAGAAGAGAAAGTTTCAGGATACTTGAAAACAAATGTTTTGAGGTGCAATTCCTATCACATAAAGTTAACCATTTTAAATCAAACCGTTCAGTGGGATTTAATTACATCCGCAGTGTGCATCACTGCCTCTGTCTAGTTTCAGAGTATTTCCCTTACTCTGTACCCATTAAGCAGCTTCTCCGCACTCCTCCCTGGCAACCACCAGTCTGTTCTGTCTCCATGGGTTTATCCGTTTAGGATATTTTGTATAAATGGGATCATAAATATGTGACCTTGTGTGTCTGGCTTCTTTTATTTAGCGTAATGAATGCTAAATGTTTTCCAGGTTCATCTCTGTTGTATTAGTGCTTCATTCTTTTTTTTTTTTTTTTTTCTTAAGAGAGGGGGAGGGGACGTGGGGGCAGGGGGGAGAGGGGGAATAGAGAATTTCAAGCAGGCCCCCGCCCAGCACAGAGCCCAACTTGGGGCTCAGTCTCACGACCCTGAGATCATGACCTGAGCTGAAATCAAGAGTTGGCCGCTCAACCGAGTCACCCAAGGTACCCCAGTACTTCATTCTTTTTTATGGCTGAATAATATTTCATGGATGGATATGTCACAGTTAGTTTATCTGTACATCAGTTGATTATTTCCACCTTTTGGCTTTTGTGAATAGCTGCTACTATGAAACTGTGTTTTGAGTACCTGTTTTTAATTCTTTTGAGCATATACCTGGGAGTGGAATTGTGGGGTCATACATGTTGAACTTTTTGAGGAACTCAGGCTATTTTTAAAGAAGAAATGGCCCGCCTATCTCATCCTCCAAAGAAATAAAGTCACAGAATGCAGACTAAAGATAGGCAGGTTGATTTGGTTGAAAGGTCACCAGCCTCCTTAGCAGGAGCAGTTTTAGTGGAGTGGGGTTGGGTAGGGCCCACCTGACAGTAATGGGGTATACTAGCATCCAGCCTCTAGGCTTTCTTGGCTGACTGGCTTTTAGATGAGCTTTCACAGAGTGTATTCCTGAGCAGGGTGCTATGTGCTCAGACCCTGAACTGTTTCCCAGAATCCTCCAGGACTTCTCCTGGCTTATGTTCTTCCACTATCCACATACCTGCCCTACACTGCATCCCACCTGCAGACCGCTCTTCCTAAACGTACTTTCTGTTTTTCCACATCCACATCTCATATCTTTGATACCTTTCCTTGGGCTGTTTCCTCCGCCCAACAGATCCCCCTTATCCTTCAAATCCTCTCTCAAATGACAACTCCTTCATGAAGTGACCTCACATGCTTTTTTGCAATGACTGTGTTTCCTCGTTCCCTGAGCCTCCACTCTCCTTCAGGAGGACTCTTCACTGGTTGGGACCTGGCCTTGGAGGTGACCGTTTTTGGTCTTGGTCCCAGGCCCTTTCATATTACTGAAGCTTCTGGAGGCTGTTCCTGCTGCTCCTGGCCCAGGGCCTCACACACTTGGTCTTCAGTAGAGTTTAACTGAATGTCATTAACTCTTGGGCAGCACTGTTTCCTTTGAGCGGCTTCTCGGCAGGGTCGTCCTGGTATCTGAGAACATCGATTCTCCCTCCGTCAGCAGTATGCTTGGAAAATGTGGTTATCCTACCAAAAAGCTATCCCCCAAATGCTCTTGAAACTCAAAAGGAATGTTCCATCTGGAACTTCCTGCTGTTGCTTGTTCTTCAGCATCTCCCAGGTAGACCCATGCCTGTGGCCATTTGTATCAGTTGATCCACAGAACATTGGTTATCTGTTCACTCACAACCTTTTTGAAAAAGTTCTTCAGTGATAGTGCTATTTCTTCCTGGCACCTCTTGGTGTTGTTTTCTTTCTCTAGTTAACAAAAGCCTTATGATCTGCATGGAGGTTGGGCCAGCCTTGACCTAAGGAGGGTGTGCACAGTTAAAATGTTGACTGATGTGAGAGGGATTTTGTGGGTGTAGCCTTCTCTATATAATCCATAAGCTTTCTGAATATATACCAAAGTGATTTAATCCCTTCCTTCCTCTCCCCGCCCCCCTCACTGCCCTGTTTGTCAGGCTTTTCTGAAAAGGCCTCCAAGGTCTCTCCCTCCCTACCCCTTCTCCTGCCCCTCCCATCTTGGCACCTCTGTGCCTTGTGGAGCTTTTTCCTGTTGGAGGTCACCTTTTGTTCCTGATGGGGCATTGTAAGCATTTGTTCATCTGTTTGGTGACCAGATTCTGAGTGTGATGTGGGCCTGGCTCGTCGGTTTTAAAAGTTAGATTTGGACAACTTTTGCTCTTTGTAAGATTTGGTCTTTTCTTATATTCTAGTGATTTACTTTGAGATTGTTCTTTGCTTATAGTTACAGGTCTTGCCTTCTAGACTTACTGCAGCCCCAAGCAGAGGTAGTGGGGCCTGGGTTCCAGTCGTGATCCAGCACATACCTGTGGCTTTGATTTCACGTTCTGCTGACAAAAAGCACCATTAAAAAAGCATCCTAAAGTAAAAGAACAGACTTGTATAAGGATATATTATTTATAAAGATATAAACTGCTAAGGTACCTTTTTAAATAGAATGGTGTTTTCTGAATAGGAAACTACTCTGTGTCGTGATATCATATGCATCTGATCCTAGAGTCTTCAAGCCTCTCCTTAGAGAAGGAAGACTGTCCCTTGGGCGGAATGATTGCATTTGATAGTGGCATTTGACCCCAAACAGTTCTGATTTTTTATCCTCAGAGGAAGCCTTTGACAAGCTGCCTCAATGCACCGTCCCTGAGATGCAGCGTAGCAATCTGGCGCCTGTCATCCTACAGCTGAAAGCGCTAGGGATCAACAACGTCCTCAGGTTCCACTTCATGTCGGTAAGTCCTGCCTTCTCTCTGGAATGCCCGCGGGCAAATGTCAGGACATTAGATAGAGTGCATCACTTTTTGTTTTTTTTTTAATTTCCACTTAGCTCCTGTGTCGTGTGCCTACTTTGCACCAGGCCCCGTGCAGGGTACGGGGGAGCAGGGCCAGAGAGGGCAGACACAAATCCTGTTCTTGCCGGGCGGGCGGGGGTGGATGATAAGTAAGTGGGTAATTGCCATGCTTGGGTCCAGTGCTCTGAGACGAAGGAAGGGCCCCAGCCTGGTTAGTCTTGTGCGGAGTGAGACCTGGAACCCAAGCAGGACTTCACCAGGTCAGGAGGTGAGGAGATCCGGGACGGCGAGTGTGTAGAGGTCTGCGTGAGGGAATATCACAGCTGGGGGAGCCAGGAGGGCTGTGACAGAGCTTCGGGGGATGTCCTCGTGGCTGATCGCCCTTCTGCTTATTTCCTGGGGCAGGTCCCTGGGAGTAGAATTATTGGGTCAAACAGCCATAGTCATTGGGTACGTCCTTGATGTGTGGCCAGATTGCTGTACGCTCCAGCAGTGCACGCTGCCCCACACACTGTGCCTCTGCCATGCCGTGGTACTTCCTTTTAGAGGTTTGCTTATTTGACTGATGTTAGGAGGGAGAAGGGAAGGGAGGACAGGTATCTGTACCTTATTGTTTGATTTCTCAAAAGACAGTTTAAAAAAAAAACCATTTATTGTCCACTCTATATTTCTTCTGAATTGTTAAACCATTTATCTGTTAGAATTAGTGTTTATTGTGGTTTTTAAGAGTCCTTTAATTATTAAAGACATTAACCTTTGTTTATGGTATTTCTTGCAAATGGTTTTTTAGTTATTTGTATTTTATTGTTTTTTTATTTATTTTTTTAACGTGCAGACATATAAGTATTTCCACAGTAAAATCTTTCTGTCTCTGTCTCTCTGATTTCTTCTGTTATTCCTGTCCTTATGGAGCACTTCCCCACATCTAGGTCAGTTAGTAAACATTCAGTCATATTTTCTTCTTGAATTTTTATGATTTGAGAAGACTAGCGTTTTATCTCTTGTTCTATCCCAGCTGCATTGTTACGTGGTGTGAGAAGCCCGGATTCTCAGATAATAAAATCCCTCATGTCATATATGTCATGATGAACTAGGTGAATGAAGGAATAGAAAATATCAGTCTCTCTCCCAAAGAAAACAACTGTGTGTTTATCATAAGTATGGAAAAAATATACTCTTTGATTATTGGTGTATGCAAGAAATTATAGAGAAGGTAAACAGTATATGCAAATTAAAAGCTTCAGAAAAGCCTCCCATCTAAGATGAAAGGAAAACATATAATGGCAAAAATGATATATCAGCGTCTCGAAAACTGCAGTTTGTCAAGCATCATTTGGAATAAATATCCACTGAAGAAAGAGCTAAAGGAAAGGGAGCCACACAAATAGTAAACTAACATTGGAACATGTTTGGCTTCTCTAGAAGAGAAATAAGTGCAAATTGAAATAGCTGTAAAATACCACTTCACATTAGTTAAGTGATCAAACAGGAAGAAAAAGGAGAAAGTCCAAAGCTGACACAGTTTGGGAAAGCGGTTTCATCCTCTGCTGCTTCAGTCCTGGAGGGCTTTCTGATGTTATTTTATGAGGCTTAGAAACGCCTCGTATTTCTTCTCAGGGAAGTTTCTCCTGAGAAAAAGAGGAAAAGAACGTACATAGTGTGATCATGTTTATAGTATCATTGTATATTAAATTTTTAAATAGAATAATGAAAATCATAAACTTTTGGACAACTGAAGAATGAGGAAAATACATACAAATTCATCTTCATATATTCCCTTCTGGTTATTTTCTCCTGAAACTGTGGTATTTTTGTTTTTTTTTTTACAGTTGAAATCACAGGCCACATATAATTTTGTTTATTTAGCAGTGTTAGTTAAAGTAGCAAAGAACTGAAAACTCAGTTGCTCAGGAGGAAGACAATTGTGTATTTTATGGAGTATGACCTTGTTGGAACATTATGCACCCATCCCAAGTAATCACTGTGAAGTTTCTCTGGGTTAACAAACAAACAAACAATGAAAACAGAAAACCATGCAGAAAAACAAACTAAAATTATACATATGCAGTCTTTCCAATTATGTTAAAACGTTCGCATATGGTCCCAAATGAGATGAGGCCAGAGAGAAATACTAGTCAGTGTGTGTTTAGGTGAAAATACCAGAGATGTGATTTGGATCCAGAGAATCAGACCGAAGATCACAATAGCACCTTTGCTTAAATTAACGTTAGATTGCCTAGCATTCTTTCTTTTCAGAAATTCAGATTCTGCGTATGTCAGTTTGCCCCCTGTGGGCGCGAGGCCTGGTGCAGTGTTACCCACCAGGGCTGCTGGAGTAGAAGGTTGAGACTGTGAAGGACAAAATCAGAAGTGTCTGATGAGAGTGTAGGACTAAACAGGAAGGTTGTTCAAGGTAGGAACCCATCACTTCTGGTGGAGGGGAGCATGAGGGAGGGCTCCAAGGGACAATGTTTAATCAAGCCGACACTGAAGACCAAATAGTAGTAAAGATGCTGTGAAGGAGAGGAAGGGCATTTCAAGGGCACCAGCACGAAACACAAGCATGGAGGCTGGTATGTATGGGGCACATGAGAGGGAAGAGTGGATTTGAGCAGGAAATAGTCACATTTTATGTCTGTTACCTGAAGAAATTAATTTAGGAGGATTTTTATGTTTTTACAGCCCCCCCCAGCCCAGTCGATGGTTCAAGCGTTGGAGTTACTCTATGCCCTGGGAGGTATGCCTGTCTCTTATGTGTTCTCTGATCTGCTTACTAATAGATGGTATTGGTTAGGTTGTATTCACGTTAGGGCTCCTTAGTATCTTCAGGGATGAGACTGGTTCTCCCCATATATATAATCCTTTTAACAACCCTTAAGCTTCATGGAAATAAAAAGGTGGGACCATAATTAGATTAATAGTACATTAATTCCAGTTAGGACAATGAATTTATAAAGCATGTTGGTATATCAGGAGCTATTAATAACCATCATTAGAGCCGCACTCCTAAAAGACATCTAGAAGATTCCCTACCAGTATTTCAGGTGTTACCTCTCCAGGCCTATTTCTCAGTCCCTCCACCCCATCCTAAAACCTCTGGCTTAGTGTTCTCTCCCTTTTTTCCCTCATTTCATTCCTGGAGTTCCCTGTGGAGAATTGGGCCATTGACCAGCCTGTGGAATTCTTTGGGGCAAGGAAACACCATGCTTTGGAAGAACCTCTGTTCTCTTGTTTAAAAATGTAGTGTTTAAGATAGAGAAAACTGTAGCCTTGAATTCACCTGTTGAGGAAGTACCTAACTTCTGTGAATGTTGCCCCAAGTGAACGTAATGTCTGGTTTGGTAGTAAGTTTCGGTGGAGGTTTTGTCCTTTGAGATTGTTTTGTTTGTTTTTAACATCTTTGTTGAGGTATAATTCACACACCATACAGTATACCCATTTAAAGTGTACAGTTCAGTGGTTTTTAGTATATTCACAGGGTTGTGCGACCATCACCCCAAGTTTAGAGCATTTAGAACAATTTCATCACCTTAGAAAGAAACCCTGTACCCATGAATGCTCATGCCCCACTCCCTTTCCCCTCTTCCCAACCCCAGGCAGTTTACTGATCTAATCTCTGTAGACTTGCCTATTCTGGAATCTCACATAAATAGAATCATATAATCTGTGGTCTTTTGTGATTGGCTTCTTTCACTCAGCATGATGTTTTCAAGGTTCATCCGTGTTGTAGCATGTGTCGACACTTCATTCCTCTTTATTGCTGAATAATATAGCATTGCATGGATTGGATATGCCACATAATATCCTTAGCCGTTGAGCAGTTGATGGACATTTGGGTTGTTTCCCCTTTTTGGCTAATGTAAATAATGCTGCCGTAAACATTTATGTGCTAGTTCTTGGTGGACATTCCTACCAGCAGGGTATGAGGGTTCCACTTGCTCCACATGATAGCAAGTGGCCAACACTTGTTATCTGTCTTCTGTGTTATAGGCATCCTAGTGGGAATGAAGTGCTATCTTGTGGATTTGATTTGCATTTCTCTAATGACTAATGGTGTAAGCACTTCTTCATGTGCTTATTGTCCACTCATAGATCTTCTCTGGAGAAATGTCTATTCAAATCCTTTGCCCATTTTTACTTGGGGTACTGTCTTTTTATTACTGAGTTAGAGGAGTTCTTTATGTGTTCTGGGTATAAGTTTCTTATCAGATCTGTGACTTGTAAATACTTCACCCATTCTGTGGTTGGCTTTTCTTCTTTCTTGATAGTATCATTTGTAGTGCAAAAGTTCTATGTTTTCATGTAGTTCAATATATGTATTTCTTCTTTTGTTGCTTGTGCTTTTGGTGTCTTACCTAAGAAACCATTGCACAACCCATGGGTGTGGAGATCTCTCTTGGGTTTTCTTTGAAAAGTTTTTGTAGTTTGAGCTCTTACAGGTAGTAAGGCTGTGCTCCTTTTTGAGTTAATTTTTTTTTTAAACGGGGTCCATCTTCATTCATTATGTTTGTGATACTTCCCCACAAAGGAATAGCCAATTACTGATTTAAAAGATTGTCAAGTGAATTAAAAGGCCTTTAGGTGGGTCTGCATCAAGTCAGCCCAGAGTGAGTGTGCTGGAATAGGTTCCCATCCCTGTTCTCAGGCATGTGATAGGACCCTGAAAGCAGGGTTTCCTGGGATAGTCCGTAATGAGTATGAGAGAACATTGACAACATAGAAGTTTTTCATTTGGATTGATTTGCCTCTAATCCAACAGGATGAAAGTTGAAATTTTTTCTATTTCTTCACTGCCCTAAGTAAGCTGGAGAAGGCAGGGGGAACCACCCAACTTAATTTACAGGTACAAGCTGAATTGTCACCTTTCAAGAGATGATTACATGGGAACAGAAGAGAAATTACCTTTCCTGTCTTATTCTGAGCTCTGCAACATGTATTTTAATGGTACATCTTGGGAATAGTCTGAATGGCAGTAAAACAATAGTCAGTGTCTCCGGAATCCCATACCTGAATATTGGCTAGTGGCACAGAGGCAAGGAGGGATGTGGGGAATTGGAGTCCATCCAGTTCAGTAAACTGCCCAGGAGGCAGTTGGATGAACGGTTCTGGTATTGGCATCCAAGGGAGATCTGGGCAGATGTTTAGATTTGTAGTCGCCGGCCTTGTAATCGCTCTCATAGTGTGGGAGGAGTGGAGGGCGTGGGATGCCCTTCTGGGACATCTGCACTTGCACTTGGAAGGAGCAGTCTCTGGGGTGGATGAGGGGAGTGGGGAGCGGGAGGAGGCTGCAGGGCTGTTTCCTTGGAATGAAGTCCTTGAATAGAAGCTATTAGAAGTATCAGTTTTTCAATAAAATTGGCTATTCAGGAGCTCAGAGGGGGTCTTCTTTTAATGTAACAGCACTCTGATGTAAGATTGAGTTTGGTAGCATGATTCATCTTTTGGACACCTTTTCCTAGTGTACATCATCGTTTATCCTCCTGATAACCGTACATCTTCCAACACAATGGTGCATGCCTTCTGATTTCTGTTGTTCTTGTTCTTACGGCAGGTCTGGACAAAGACTGTCGCCTAACTGAACCGCTTGGCATGAGAATCGCAGAGTTTCCTTTGAATCCCATGTTTGCAAAAATGCTGCTTGAATCAGGTAGGTAGAGACCAATAGTTCTCATTGATTCAGTCACAGGATTAGTTCTTCGAATTTTGTGCACCCTGGGGAAGGGCATGATATATTCCGAGTAGTGAAGGAGCTTTCCTCTAACGTTGTCTGATTTGGGGCATGTTGTTGTTAACTGGGGATTCTGTGTCAGTCACCATTAATTAATTCAGTAAACACCTTTGTTTTCCTGGGGGGCCCAGAACGGACGCCTGATTTTTTTTTTTTTAAACAGAAGTTTTTTGTTTTTTTGTTTTTTTAATTATGGTAGAAAATACATAAAATATACCATTTTAACCATTTTTAAGTTCTGAGGCATTAAGTACACTCACATTGTCAATCAGCCCTTATCACCATCCATTTCCAGAACTTTTTCATCTTTTCAAACTGAAACTCTGTCCCCATTAAACACGAACTCCCCACTCCCCCCCGCCCCCCGCCCTGTAGCCACCCTCCTACTCTGTCTTCATGAATTTGAGGATCCTGGGAACCTCCCTTCAGTGGAATCCTACAATATTTGCCCTTTTGTGACAGATTTATTTCACTTGACTTACTGTCTTCTAAGGTTCATTCGTGCCGTAGCCTATGTCAGAATGCCCCTCTTTAAGGCTGACTAGTATTTCACTGTGTGTATGTACTGTTCATCTGTCGATGGACACTTGCGTTGCTTTCACCTTCCGGGTATCCTGAGTAGGGCTGCTGTGAGCATTGGCATACGAGCATCTGTTGGAGTCCCTGCTTTCACTTCTTTTGGGTATATACTTCCAGTGGAATTGCTGGATCATCCAATAATCCTATGTTTAATTTTTTGAGGCCTCACCATACTATTTTCACAGAGGTTACACCCCTTTGTACTCCCACCACCAGCATACAAGGGGCCCAACTTCCCTGACGCCTTCAGATGTTTGTGAGAAAAGGAGTAAGGGGTGAAAGTTCCTAAGTTAGAGGTCAGATCAGAATCATCTACCCACCACCCCTACCACGAAAGGAAGTTAGAATTTTTTCTTGCTTTTGGCTAACTTTTATATTCACTAGCAATTTACAGAGCTGTGTTTCAGACTAAGCATGGTAAGAGGTAGCTTTAGTTTTGAAACATCCAGATGACCTCAGGCTTACATTGAGAAACAGGACTCTTTTTAAGTTTCGGGTGGGGGAGCGTGTCAGCCATGAGGCAGGAAGCTGTGGGGAGGACTACAGAGGGGCAGAAATGTCACCGTCCAGTTCCCCAGCGCACCGATGGCTTGGACGCTGTTCCCAGGCGTGGGCAGCTGCTGCTCACGGAGTGCTGCCCTGGTCTAGGCATGCCTTGGGCTCACTGGGTCGGGTGAGCCCTGTCAGGAGCAAGGCTGTCCCAGAGAAGGGTCCAGGAAGAGAGAGACCGCAGAAGGGACACAACCCATATAATCCCTGCCCTTCCTTTCTGTCTTGGATTTTGGCCAGGATCCTAGCTGTTCCGATGGGAGTAGGGAACAAGTGTGGAGTAAACCTGTCCTTAGGGACACAGCTCCTCTGGCCCCACCGTGGTGCACAGCGAGAGTCCTTGATGTCCCAGCTGCCTAGTATAGCAGCCCCTTTCTCAGAGTCTTCCTGGGCCTCCCTTCATCTGGGCCACATATGGGACATTACATTCAGCAGGGTAAAGGTTGAGATGCTACAACTAAACAGTCAAACTGTATATAAATATATGATTTTAGTTTGTAGTATGGTGTAAGAAAATAACAAAATGTCTTTAACTTCTCATTGACAGTACATGTTTGAAATCAAACATGCTTTTTGTTTTATAGGAAATTTTGGCTGTTCTCAGGAAATTCTAAGCATTGCAGCTATGATGCAAATCCAGAATATCTTTGTGGTCCCCTCAAACCAGAAGTCTCAGGCAGTAAGTCTAGCCTTTTCCCCAAGCCATTCATACTGGCCTCTTTCACTGTGGGCTCCCCTTGTTGAAACTCTCCGGAGCACACTGGCTGTGCAGATGGGATCCACTTGCATTCTGAGTGTTTGCCGTGTGCCTGACATTGTGCCAGACATTTTAGGTGCGTCGTGTTTCCTAGTGTCTTCCCCATAACCCTGGGAGGTAAACACTCTTCTCATCATTTTTAGAGGTGGAGGCACCGAAAGATTAGGTAACTCATTTGTGATTGCACAGCCGTGGGGCAGTTGCCTTTCGCAGTCTGGAGCCCCCAGTCTTAACTGTGACCTGCTGACCTCCCCATGAGGGAAACTGGCCTTCAGGCTTCTCTGGCAGAGACCTGGTGGCACACTAGTGATGTAAGGAGTTGTACCTGGGCACGGCAGGCTGATTTTGCTGGTGGTGGAGGGGTACTCCAAACCAAGGAGATGGCAGGGCTCTGCCTAAGGCCCGGCACCAGAGATGACTGAAGGAGCGAGCGCTGGGGAGACTGGAGAAGTCAGGCTGCGCAGAGCACCCCGGAGGTGAGGCACACCGACAGAGGCAGGCCAGGGTGAGATCGGGGCCGGTTCCTGTGGGAAGAGTGAGAAATAGCAGCCTTGCACATGCAGGAGCTGAACTTGGACTTTCTTACAGTTGCTTGTCTTTTTCCTGACAGTCATAACATGATAGATTATACTTTCCTGCCTCCGTGCCTGGTGGTTAAGTCCATTTTCTCCCTTGTTTTTTGTTTGCCTTTCTCTTAACTCTCTGACAATCCTCCCTCAGAGCAGACAGACTCCTTTGTAAGATGAGGAACCTGAGGCCCTTACCACTGTCTGGAATTGCAGCATTTCCACCCCCCCCCCCCCCAACCCCGGCCCTGGCCCAGTCTCTCCTCTGCTGTGTTCTCTAGCCCGTCCTCCCACCTGCTGTACCATATATTTGTGTGGTTTGCTTGTTTGGTTTTGGCTTCCACCACTCTTTGATTCACTGCTACCTCCCAAATGCTTAGAACGGCGCCTGGCCTCTGGTAGTGCTCAGGAAATACCTCTTAACGAAGGAATGGATGGAAGGCAGGAAGGTGGCTAGGTAGGTTGGTTAAGTATGTGGTATTTGATGCAAAGAGAAAATTCTAGAGTTACTAAGTGTATTTGTGTGCTTATGTATGTATCATATGGGCGGTTTCTTGAACTCATGAGAGCAGGGTGGTGTTGCCCAGGATCTTACAGAAAAGAAAATTGAGGGACGTTGTCTGAAAGGATTGTGCGGCTGGTGGTAGCCCCTGAATACAGAATGTCTGCCACGTGTCAGACAGCTAGCCTCCTGCCCTCCCGGAACTTATATTCTCCTAGGGCTGTGGGGGGCGTTCTTCTGAAAGAGGTGGCATTGACTGGATCGGGGAGGAGAGAGACAAGAACACTAACATCTCTCTGATACTTCTGGCAGGTGTTATAGCGAATCATCTTAATTCCTCAGCAGTCTTGATAGGTTTAATGATCCTGGTTTTACAGATAAGTTGAGGCCGAGAATGGGTACATTACCAATCTGAGGTTTTCAGGAGATGGCAGAGCCGGAGCTGGTGCAGACCAGGTCTTTCTGACTCTGCAGGCCATGAGCTATTCAGCATGTAATGTTACCTCCCTGTACCAGAGGCTCACAGGAGTTCACTTCTAAATGTTGCTTCATTCTTTCCAGATTCGAGTGCACCGAAAATTTGCTGTGGAGGAGGGTGATCATCTCACTATGCTCAACGTGTATGAAGCGTTTATCAAAGTAAGTACAGGTACCACTCGAAAGGCCCCTCCGCCCCACTCAAGGTGATCTGGGAGTGAGGATTCCAGAAGGTCAAGTTTATAAAGGAGTGGCCGAGAGACCTCGGTATTTTTCTCTTAGATTATTGCCAGTACTTCTAATCCACGCATGGGGTCCCTGCCTGGGTTTGTGGTGCCATTTTGCCTGGAAGAACACAGGAGTCGCCTCTGGTTGCCCCCGATGGCTAGCAGCACGCTGACGGCTCAGCCTCCCCGCTCTCCCCACCGCCTCACACCCACCGGTGCTGCTGGATGGCACTAGCAGACATCTGAATAGCAAGCCCGGTTTTATTTTCTGCCAAA
This sequence comes from Zalophus californianus, assembly GCF_009762305.2. Classification (NCBI taxonomy): domain Eukaryota; kingdom Metazoa; phylum Chordata; class Mammalia; order Carnivora; family Otariidae; genus Zalophus; species Zalophus californianus. The sequence continues at coordinate 119,492,982 of NC_045602.1, forward strand.
TAAGTGAGGCCAAGAGTGTGTGGTGTTGAGTTCAGTCTTCAAAGCAGTCTCTGTGAGTCAGCAGGGAGCGGCTGTGAGGGACGTGTGGTGAGGACCTGCGTCTATTCACACACCCTACCCGTATTTAGCCATAGGCGGTGTTAATTTTTATTGTGTTTTTCTGTAATATTCTTAATGTTTTGTAAAACTAAGCAAATAATACAGCTTAAGGGTCTCACCAAAAATTGCTAAAAAGAGAGCTCTAAAGATGATGAAAATCATAAGAAACCTCTCATGTAAAGGAAAGGGTGGGAGGGGGAAATTAGATATTTCAGACTTTCAGCATCTTGTATTTGTTTCTTAAATATTTTCTTAGAAGAGGAGAAATACTAAATTTTTGTTTCACCAGTGATCTAAGGGAGATTATTCATTTAATGAACAGTCTTCAGAAAAGCCCGATCGCTTACTGAGATCATGAATTATGAGTTATGGGAGTTAAAATTCATTTGTATGAGCACAGCGTGCCATCTGCACTCTGAAGCTTGCCCTGCTGGTGGGAATTGGGCGCACGTCTATACCACATTAGTGTATTTTCCTTGGAAAATTTCCTGTGGATGATATTTTCTTCTTTAAAACGCTTTCCTTTCTGGCTTAGAGTAGAATTTCAGAGTACATCTCCACAGCAGTAATTTAGTCTAAGACATAATGATCCTACTTAAGAATATAGAATAAGCACTGTTGATAGAAAAACCATGTGTTGGGGATAAATAATAGTAATTTACACATTATTTCTAAATTGGCAAGTATCATTGCTCACCTGTAGTCTCCTAGAATGATGAACTCAAAAAAAGTTGATTTACAAAGACCCACAGGGAAGTGGGTCTTTCTGATAACTCAGGCCACTCGGGTGGGTATTTCAGATTGAAAACAACTCTGCTTGTCAGCAAGTTCTCCATTGCCCTTTGGCACAGGAAGCGAGATGGAAGAGCAGTCAGACGGTATGCATGGTGGTCAGCATCTGTTTAGGGAGATGGGGCAGAACGGGGACCATTAGGGTGGGTCGATCTCGTCCCACCAAGTAAGCAAAAGGGGGAAGAGGAAACAGGGCACCTCGCAGTGTAGCCATGGTCAAGAACTTGTCTGCGTTTCTCTCACTCCCCCTCTGTCTGGGTTGCCCTGTAGCACAATAAAAACTCTCAGTGGTGTCAGGAACATTTCCTGAATTACAAGGGTCTTGTCAGAGCGGCGACAGTGCGAGAGCAGTTGAAGAAGCTTCTTGTCAAGTTTCAAGTGCCCAAGAAATCTAGTGAAGGTAAGAGCAAACCTCCATGCCCGGTGACGCCCCATCCTGTGCTGTTCATTTGTAGTCCTGGACGGTCCATGCGAGGCTGGTGCAAGGCAGCACGGTGTGCTCCGTACCTTCCCCAGGCTCACATTGCCCGTGTCAGTGAAAAGCTGAGCGTGTAAAAGTAGCATGTTTTTTCCAGGGAGGTCTGTTTGTATATCTGAGGGCTATTCTTAATGGAAAAAAAAATTGACAAGCACTGACAAGACTTCAGGATCATTAGCATTCACATCATTGCATGTTATGTAGTTAATTTCCCCACGTAGACTTTGCAAGAAAAGTTGCTTTGAAGTGGACAGTATTTAGGGCTATTCCAAATAAATTACATTTTATTTTCAAATGCAGACATTACTCATGGAGTCTGTGTGTTGAGCCTCAGCAGTCCCTAGGGTAAGACAGGAGTGCTGCGTAAGACATGGTCTCTGACTTTTGGCCGTGACCGTGACTACTGTTAATTGAGGACATGGTTATACCATGGCAGGTGTCACAGCTGACACTCTGTGAGGTGTGGGTGATACTATCCTTATTTTACAGATGAGTCACAAAGTCCTAGGGAGAGATTCAGTTGAGTTCAGGACAACACAGCTGGTTCAGCCAAGCTGGGTCTGTGAGGCTTATAACCAGTGCTCTTGAAGAGATGACCCATCTGCTCATTCATTCGGCCATTGCCCAGTGAGTGCCAGCCACGTGCCAGGCGCCCTGACACCCTCGGCACCGCTAGTACCTGCTAGCGTTCCGTAAGTGCCGAGAGCAGGGCGGCGGTACGCTGAGTGTTCCTACGTGTGAGTTCATTTAATGCGCACACCGATCCAGTGAATATATGCCACTCGTATCCCTATTTATAGATGAGACCAATGGGCGAAGAGGCAAAGAGAAACTTGCTGAAGGTCACACAGTGTGTGGTGGAATCAGAACTTGAACTCAGGCAGTTTCATTCCTGCCATTTCAGCCTTATTTTTGCTTCTATCCTACTAGAAAGTGATTACAAAATGGCCAAGACATGGTTCTCTCAGGAAATAGTGCAGTGAAGGGAGAGATTGATGCAGGTAGACAGAGTGCTGTAGTGTGAGGTCTTCAGTTCTCTTCGAAGTTAGAGGAGTAGACCCGTCAGTGCTTTAGGCAAACGGGTGGCGGATGTAATAGGAATGCAGGGAGGAGGGAATCTGGTGGGGCTGGGCCTGGGAGGTTGTACAGCAGGCCTCGAGTGGTGGCCAGGTCCAGTCCAGCAGCCTGGTTGCACTAGCAAGCACAGGGCAGGGAGGCTGTGGAGACAGGTGCTTGGGGTGAGGGGCATATTAGATGCTCAGAATATTGATGAATGAAGAAGCTCACGGGAGAGGGGAGAGTTGAAACCAGGATGATTGGGTAAAGTTGGTGTCGTTGATAGAAATGGGGAAGCTTCCAAAGGCAGCTGACTGGGGAGAAGCTGATCTAGTGCTTGTCACCTAACAGACAGATGACAGCCTTACTACTCTATCTGTGTTTCTTAACCTGTTTTTCATTATCAACCTCTCACTCAGGAGAAAAGTGACATTAAATTTAAATTCTTCCTAATGAGAGAAATTAAACATGAAGGAAAATACGATTTTGTAAAGTAAGGTTGAGTCTTGGTGGGCCACAGCCATTGCAGTACCTAAGATATTCTCCCTTCCCTGCCCCCACGAGCCAATTTTCATCCCTTTGGAAGTGATATCCCCCTAATAAGAACGTATGTTCTACAGAGAAGTTTCTTTTGGGTAGCAGTTGGAGAGAAGAGACTGAATCTTGGATCGGATTGTGGTTAGAAATGTAAATTTGAGATTTATCAGTTCTTGTGCTGAGAAACAATAGAGAAAATGATGGAAGCACAATAAATTATGTACAAATTTAAAATTTCTAGATGTTAAAAAGCAAATAAAAATATTTTTAGCAGACAAGAGATGAAAAATTAAAAACTTTATCATAGAATGAGTTCATTTAACATGCTTAGAAAAAAAGTTTCCAAGTTGATATATGGGCAGAAGACCAGAAAACTCAGAAAAGAAGAAACACAGATAGTAATAGATAAATGTACAGTAATAGAAGGGGTACCTTTTAGCCAAATCATTGCCAGTAAGAATGTGGTGACGCTGACATTGTTATTTTATGCACCACTAAGAAAAAAATACTGCCAGTTATAATTACAAAATGCTGTCCTGATTTTAGTGAGTTAAAGGGGGAAAAAAGAGTGAGTCTTAGAATTGATGAAGTGCGGTATGTTGTAAGCCACACACATGACATTTTCCTTTGCATGATCATTTAGTATGTATCCTGTGAAAATCATCTAATGAATGGTTGGGCTCTATCCTTGGAAGATGTTTACTATAGCAATACAGACATCAATTAAAATGGGGCATTTGAAAAATTGTGAAGAATTACGTGCTGTAGCTTATAACCACAGAAATAATGTTGTGTCTTATGGAAGAAACATAAGATTTTCTCCAGAAAGGAGTTCTTGGGGTCACTGGTCAGCCCGTGGTGTGCTCTCTTGGGTTCTGGTGCCTGGCCTTTCCCCTGTCACCCTGTGGCCTGGTGGGATTGGGGCATCCTGAGTTAAAGGAACAGTCCAGCATGCTTCCTTCAACAGCCATAGATGGTGCCAGGGCAGGCATCCAGCACCGGGAGGCACGGGGCTGGGGCTGGGGCTGGTTCAGGAGAGGTTTGTGAGGTGGCTTGAAGCAGCTTGGGTGGGGGCCTCACAGCACAGGCCTGAGCACTCAGAGCATAGGGCAGGCAAGGGGCTCACCCGTCACTCTGTTTGCTGCCTTGTGCAGGTGATCCGGATCCAGTCCTGAGGTGCATTGTTTCGGGATTCTTTGCAAATGCAGCAAGGCTTCATTCTACTGGAGCTTACAGGTAACATGATACTTTGTGAAGTCATATGTTAAAGGAGAAATCTTAAAAATGATCCAAACTCCATAGAAAGCTGATGTGCCAGGAAAGTACAGAAATTAAGTTAAATAGGTTTTCTTTATCTCCTTCCATAGATGAGTTGAGGTTAACTGCATAGCTTTCAGCATAATATCTTAACTTGATGGAAATGATTCTCAAATATTCAGCTCATCCGTATGTTGTGGAAGGATGATAATTACAAGCCTGGAGGCTGGGAATATTTCCATTCTAATAACAGAATAATAGAACTGGAAAGGACCATTAGAGATGATCTTTCCTGGAGAAACTACCCCAGCAGTTCATTTTGTTTCTTGAGACCTGTGGGACGTTGTGGGCATAGTTGCTGTCTTTGTATGTTGGCAAGTGTTTCTTCATGTGCTGGATGTGCCTCCTGCCACAGACCACAGCCCATTTCTTCCATTTCCACTTTCTGGGGAGAAAATCACTGGTCACCCATGCCCTCCTATTAACCTCAGGGCCTCGGCTCATTCTGGTCCAGAGCGTCACCCACACCTGTTTAAAAGTGCATCTGTTCTTTCATATGGGAGTCATCCCAAAAGCTTCCTCCCCAGCTTTTCTTTGCATTTCCTTCATGTGTTATTTTGTCATTAGCCTTTTCCTCTCAAAGAATACTACATTCCTGTTTTTTGAGGGGAAGTCGGCTTCATGGTCAGTCCCTTTGAGGCAAAAGTTCGGTGTTGATCAGCTCAGGCCTCCTGGTAGCACAGCCAGGACTCTGGGCTGCTGGTTTTATCACAGAGCTGGAGATGAGCTCACTTGTGCTCGAAGCGATTCCCTGACACACAGGTCCCTGGCACCCACAGAAACACCCCATAATTAGAGTTTGGGCAGCAGCATCCTAATCTGTTGATGTTCTCTTGTGATCTGATCTTACCAATAGTTGTGCTCGGTAATTATTTTTTGAATTAAATTGAATCTAATCAAAGTTGAAATTTGAAATATTAACTGAGAGACATGGATAGTCTAATACTGAGCTTTCTTTTTCCCCTATTATTATGTCCTCCATAGCCTTTATCTTTACTATTTAATTTTAAATAGAAAAATTTTTATTTTTCTATTCAATAGAAAAGTTTATACAGGTCACCATATGTGTTATTTCTGTCCCTAAGGAAATTGTTTTGAAAGAGAACGTATGGAAGATAAACATGAAAATGGGCAGAGCAGTATATTTTCCATGTTTTTTCCTGAATAGCCACATGCTGTTTTTTGTATGATTTATTCTTGACTTCTGGGGTGGCAGTGGGCGAGGGGTCAACCGGGGCACTAGAGAAGATGGAGAGAATAGTTTGTTCGAGTGAAGTACCATCTGCATGCGTTTTTTGATAATATGCAACACATCTGTGGAAGAGTCCCGCTCTAAGTATTTCAGGCTGACTTCAGATAAAATTCTTCTGTTTGCAAGGACTATCCGTGACGATCATGAATTATACATCCACCCTGCCTCGGTCCTCTATGCGGAGAAGCCACCTCGCTGGTAAGCCACTGCCTGCTTCTGAGCCTTGTAACTGCTCAGAAGGCAAGGCCTGGTTCTTGTTCATCCCCGGGTTCCCAGGCCTGGCACAGCACCTGGCACACACATTTGTTGACTTTGTTATGCTGAGTCATCTGCAGAATTTCTGCTCTTATCAAAGATTTCCTTACACAAATGGGGATATTCCTCTCCTCACTCATGTACTCAGCAAACTTTCATCCTCACCCACAGACTAGGTCCTAAACCTTACACTGGGCACAGCGATGTGGAGGCGGATTGGGGTTCTGGGCCACAGTCCTGATGGAGACACAAATTCAGGCAGATTCCAGCAGCTCAGGAGAAGGGCCTGGTGTGGGGGGTGTAAAGCCCTGAGCTTGGTACCTCACGTGCCAGGGAGAGTCAGAGCTGGCTTTGTGGACGTGATGACATTTGCTCTGGGGCCTGCAGACAGGAGTTTTCAGGCAGAAAAGGATGTGGAGGGAATACACACTGAAGCAGGAGCAGAAGCGAAGGCACGGGAAGATGAGGGAAGCTCCTGTCTGGGAAGTGGGGAGTCACCAGTCCCTGGTGCAGCGGGCCCAGGCTACCCCAAGGTGGTCTGTGAGATGGGGCGAGTCTGGGACCGTGCCTGTGAAGAGACGCACACACAAGCTAAGAGGAGGCATTTAGACCTTTTAATAACACTTCAGTTGGTTAAATTTTTGTCTGCTGCCCAATTTGGTAATAAATTGGAGCCTGTCTTTTGTATGTCTTCTTGAAATCTCATTTTTTTAGTAATTCATTTGTATTGTGTTTTAGAAAAATTTTGCTCCCACAGTGGGTGGGAACATTTAAAAACAACAACTGGTTCTTCCTCACAGATCGGTGGAGAAGGCAGAGGAGAGAGCACGGGCCTGGGGAGGGGAGATAATGGTAGAAGAGAGAGAGGGCAGAAAGGTCCATTCTGAGGTCCTTGGCGCCCTGGAGTAGTGGTTTCCAAAGTGCGGTCTGCAGGCGGGCATCAGCATCACCTAGAAGCCTGTTAGAAATGCAGATGTCCAGGCCAGGCCCAGCCCTTCTGAATCAGAAACTGGGAGTGGGGTCCTGTTTTAACAAGCCCAGAACCAGGTGGTTCTGATGGGTGGTAAAACTTGAAACCTTTTCTGAGACCTGTGCAGATCCAGAAGCTGCTTAGGCAGAGCCAGACTTGGTCAGTCAGTTTTGGGTTTAGAAATGTTGCCTGATGTCCATCACCATGCAGGGTGAGTGGAAGAGGGAAGCAGACCTCAGTTCTAGATCCTTTCCCAACGGTTTGCCGACTTTGGGTTGACTAATTTGGGAGTTGCTTAATTTGGGAGACTTCTTTTTCCTGCTTCATTCCCAAGGAGCCCTGAAGGGCAAAGAGAGCATGGCTGAATAGAGCCAGTCCTGAAGCAGCCCCATCACCTTAGGGTGGTGAGGGAGCACCCTTCCCCTCCGGCCTCTGCAGAGGGCCCCACCCCCCACTGGGTCCGACCTTCAGCAGCTGATCGTTTGCCAGCTTCCAGGAGTGCACAGTGGCAGCTTGTGGGTGTTTATGGTTGTTAGGGAAGCCCTGCCTCAGCACTTCACATAGCTCAGAAACTGATGTCTATCTAATACGCGCACTTGGAAATCTGGGGATTTGAAATTATCTGCTTTCCTCTTTGGTGTCTTTTTACCTCAGCCTCAGGCAAAGGCCCCTGCCCCTCCTTTTTTCCCGTGAGTAGTGGTATAATTTATGTACAATGAGAGTATTGACAACTGTGTACACCCATGTAACCCACACTCCAAATAAGATGTAGAATATTTCTGTCTCTCTAAAAAGTTCCCTCATGTCTCTTTACAGTTAATTTCCATCCCTTTTCAGAATCCGGCAAGCCTTCGCTTCTTTCTCTCCATTTTCTAATAAAGTCAGTGCTCTGTTGAGAGTTCTGTAAATGCAGACTGAGAATCCAGAAGGGTCCTGCATTGAGAGTGAGATGTTCTGGAAGTCATGTCTGAGCTCTTCTGTAAAGTGGGCACACTGTTACCCACCAGTCAGGTCATGATGCAGAAGTGCATTTGTTTAATGTATCCTCCGGCACACATAGTAGATCCCTGGGAAAGGGGGACACTTGCCAGCTCTGCTTGCCGTGGTTCTGGGTTCTCACCATAAGGTTTAGGAAATTCCTGTTTTCTCCTGGTTTCAGGGTTATCTACAATGAAGTTATACAGACCTCGAAGTATTACATGAGAGATGTGACGGCTATCGAATCCGCGTGGCTGTTGGAGCTGGCTCCACACTTCTATCAACAAGGAACGGTAGGGGTGAATAGAGACTATCCCTCGAAACACCTGTTAGCTGCCTCTTCATATTTCTAAGTGCACATCGATTCTGCAGTTTCATGCCCTAAATTTGTTCCCCCCAGTAGTGCATGGGGTGGAAAGGTCACTCCCCTATGTCTTCCCCATTCTGGGTGAAAGCACTATACTATTTGCTCATAGTGAAGTGCATTTGGAAATGATGCATCCCTCCAACTTATAAGATGAAAAAGAGAATGTATCTTTGGCTCTTCCCCTCCCCCTCTGCTTTTCTTTCTTCAAAAGAAATTCTGTCACACTTTGGGCCATGTTCACAATGAGTGGCACAAATATTCTCTGATGAAGATTGACTCACAAAGAATATAAACTAGTGTGCAAGCTTACAACCAAGGTGGTTTACCCAGCAGTGGGTGCTACTGAGCATGGTATTCCTGTGTATACTCTTCTTCCACGGCAGGCCCTCGTGTGGGACCAGCAGGGTAGTGAGCCTTGTAGAGGAGATGCATAGTTTTGGTTGTTCTATTTTCACAAAACAAATGGTTTATTCATTGGGTTGGGTGGGGAAGGCCATACATTCTTCTAACAAGATCTTTGAGTGGTGGTTATATTTGGAAGGCTGGCATGAAAACAGGTAAATCAGGGTTCACAAACTTCCATTGACTCACTCTGTTTGGTCTGCATCATGTTTTTAATTAGAGTGTTTAGTGCACTCTTAATGCAATTATTGATATGGTTTGATTGAAGTCTGCCACGGTGCTGGTTGTATTCTGTAGTCTGAATTAGTTCTTTTTCTTTTTTTACTTTCTATGCTCTGTGTTGCCCAATGCCTGAAAACAGTTGCCTTAGATGCTTCGTTCAGTTTTACCACTGTTTACCCCAGAAAGGAAAGTCCAAACCTCTTACTTCATTAGGGCTGTAACCAGACTGCTGTTTTTTCAACCCAAAACTTGGATTGATGGATGCATTTAAAAATTGGGAGATTTCACAGTAAATACGGATTTCAGGTTTCTCTTAAAAGAAATGGTACGTGTCTGCCAGCACTGGGGCTGGCAGGGGCACCTGGGTGGCTCAGTCCTTTAAGCGTCTGCCTTCAGCTCAGATCCTGATCTCAGTCCTGCACTGGGCTCCCTGCTCAGTGGGGAGTCTGCTTGTCCCTCTGCCCCTCCCCCTCCCCCTGCTCCTGCTCTCTCTCTCTCTCAAATAAATAAATAAAATATTTTTTTTTTTTAAAAAGAAAGAAAGAAAGTCTGCTGGCACTGGGCCTGAGTTACTGCTTGGTGGCAGTCAACAGGGGCCAAGGAACGGCTGCTCGCTGGGAATGACGCTGTCCAGGTGCCATGGTCCTGTTTCACTTTGTTAGCCTCACTTGCTTGACTCCTGGAAACATTTGAGTTGTGACCCTGTAAATGGAAGGCTCTTCTCCTCCCTCAAATGTCAGGGGAAATTGTCCTTTTAAAACCTTCTTAAAGTGTTTAAATTGTATCCGGTTGGATGGAAACTGAAGCCTGTATAGTTCTTCACACATCCTCATACAGATGCTGCAGCTGGAAACCGGGTCAGTTGCAGGCACCAGGCACCGAGACGCATTCAGAGTGTGTTGTCTGTGCTGCGTTGGGCTGACGAGAACACACCTCAAGTGAGAGAGTGTCTTTCCCCCAGAACCCCTCAGACGGGAAGCAGCAGACTTCAGAAGTCCAGGAGGAGTGAGGAGAACTGAGAAGCGCTGGTGGTTCAAGTCGGAGGATGCGAGCATTCGAGGGGGGTGAATCCGAAGTTGTCTCACATCCATTTAGACTCTCGGAGAACGGGATTAACCTAGAAGCCGAGTCATTTTCCCTTCTCATCTCAAAATCACAGTTCAGGCCCACCAAGTTAGAGCAAATAGCCCCGGAAGTTGGAAGGAAGTGACAACCCCCGATGTCTGCGTTGGCCTCTTCTCTCCAGACGCCTGTTGTCCCACTCACTGGTCCATTCCCATCACTGCCTATGAGCCGTGTAGTTTTAGAGATGCCTGGATCTTACAAGTCATCTGGTGCCACAGCTTCATCGTACGGGCAAGGGCCCCGAAACCCCCCAAGAACCTTGGCCCCTTCTTACGTAAGCAGTCCATAGGTACTTGTCCTGTTAACTTGTCGGAATGAATGGATTTCCCCAAGAGCCCTGCAGGTCCCCACTGGCCGCCCATGTACGGTAGACGCTCCTTTGTCGAACACACGGCCTCCCCCCGCCCACAGAGGGTCCCTGGCTCTGTTCCTGGCACCTTTGGTGACTTTCCATCGCTGTTGTTTTCAGAGTGTCACTCTCGTCCTGTATGAAATGGTCCAGAGTCGGCTGTGTTTATACCCGGCATTCTTCTCAGAAATGAACACCCAAAATGGTCCTGTGCATAGGCCCGATGACATCAGCTCCGTGCCCAAGCAGGGCTGAGAGTGTCTCACAGTAGCTGGAGGGGTCCTCTCGGGTAAAGTGCAGGGAGGAGAGAAATGACCGAAATGAGGCAAGACCCCCAGCTGGAGGGAACAGGGTGGCCTGCTCAGAGAGTCACCTTCCAGTCCTTAATTTTGTGTCCTGATTCTCAGAGGTGTCCTTGGGATCTAGGAAAAACCTTCTTAACCAGGGCCTTTGCAAGAACCCGTACTGGTCCTTTCTCCAGCACACACGGTTAGAAAGGGACTTCCTACCTCTGTCACATTCACTCTGTCAGTGGGGACAGGTACTAGACGGTGTGTTATGTCTCCTGCACCCCGCGTTCTTTCAGGGCCTGTGGTTCCCTGTCAGCAGTGGCCTTGCTATCTCAGCCCACGTGGATGTGTGGGTGTTGGTTGGGCACTGAGCATGTTGGGGACCAGCAGTCAAGTTGGGAGTTCCTCATGTGAGGATCCCACTGCGTTAGGGTATCTCTTGGTTGTTTGCTTATGATTATTGACGGGGTACTAGGGATACCTCAGTTGGTGAACAGAGGTCCTTTATTAAAAGCTTCTGTTTACATTCTCTGCCTTAAACATGTGCTTTAGAATTTCCAGCACTTCTGGCTTTATCTTCGAACATAAAGTATAATTGTATCACTAAATCCTATTATCTGATGCCCATGATTATAATGTTATGCATCCTGTGTTCTTTATATTGGTAGGGAGCGATGTTTCTGAAAGGAAAGGGTGGTGCTAGGAGGTGTTCTTTCCCTGTTTGTCTTCCCTCATGTGCATTTGCCAGGGGGTCCGTGGGGGCCAGGGCCCTGAGCACATGTATCTGCACGTGGAGGTGCTTGGTGAAATGATGGATCTCCTTGTTCCTCTGGGGAGAGTACCTTTCCTTGACTGTTTGTAAGAAATTCATAGAAACAGGAGGTGACTTCCAGCCCGAGCCCAGTCCCCTGAGCACAGGGATTTGGCTGTGGTGCTGTCCTGGGGGCTGGGGCAGAGGGAGAACGTGTACCATTGACACCTTCCCGCAGAGCCCTGGGTGACCAGGGTCGGCCATGGCAGGTTGGGCCTTGGGCTGCTGGGCCTTACTGAAGGCCCATCGCCTTTGTTGGTTCCTTGGGCTTTTCCCTTCCACACTGCTTTCTGAGGGGCACGGCATCTGCCGAGAATGTGCAAACCAGAGGGCAGCACTGGTGTAGTCGTTGATGTGGGGGTCTGGTTGAAGTCCAGTCTCTCTGTCTGAGCAACCCCTAACGCTGATGGTTTCTCTTCTCTTGCAGCACCTGTCCCTCAAAGCCAAAAGGGCCAAGGTCCAGGACCAGTGAGCGGAGCTCGGCTGCTCCCGCAGGGGGCTTAGCGCCCTCTCCTCTACACTGTGGTCCCCTGGCCCTGGGCGGCGAGCTGGCCTCAGCTCACGTGGAGTCTTCTGCTGCTCTGAAGTGGGCTGCAGCCTGTTCGTTAGCCCCTTCCTTCCCGCTCCCCTCGGCATCTGCGTTCCTTGCTGGGATCCCCGGGGCATTCATGCATGGGCGGGCACCCCTCTGCGCTGCACGCAGGCAGAGCGGGAGTGGGCAGGGCCGTGCACTCTGCTCACGCAGCGCCCCCGCTGACCCAGCATGCCACTTCCGACTGGCTCCCGGTTCTGGCCCAGCTTCGTTGTGGGGCACGGGGAGGAAAGCTGGCCACGGCTGGAGCGCTGGGCAGGGTGCACGGGGAGGTGTGTGGGGCTGCCTTGGCTTTCCCTGGCGGGGCCCCGGCAGTGCTGCCGGGTGTGATCGAGCGTGTGTCTGCGGACGAATGAGACGGCCCTGCAGTGTCCGCCAGCATCACTGAGGGGCGTGGCTGGCCGACGCAGGGGCTCCCAGACCAAGCAGCTTCTGTTTTCCCTCTGCGCCATGACCCTGCCTGTCTGCGGCAGGAGACTCTCAAGGGTTGGTGACCGACAGACACTGTTCTTTGTTAGCTCTCACAAGTGGGCTTAGCTTTCTCTGCGCGTATGACACCACGGCCCGCCGCCGCTAGCTGAGCACTAGTGAGCTCGTGCGCTCACACCCTGGCGGGAACCTTCTGGCGCAGGAATTCACAACAGTTTAGAGGCGCTAAGCTTCTGTAGCTCAGGAACATAACTTGTATATTTGTTTTTTGTTTCTTTGCTTGGGTTCGGCAAGAACCCGGGGCGGCCCTCCCAGCAGGCCCTGGTTCTTTCGTCGCCCCAGGGCTTCTTCGTCGGGATGGCAATTGTGTTTCAACACGTGACCGATGCAGGTTTCTCCCCTTACTGTTTCAGTGACCTTTATTTAAAAAACACGTGGCTTGAAACTTTATTTTTGTACTGATCTTAGTTTGGATGTGCCACTTTTGGCACCAAACATGTATGTCATTTTTATTTCCATTTTGTAAACCTGTAAATAATAGTGGTAACTTGTTAATAATCGTAAACCTTTGTACCTCAAGTAAATGTGTTCCCTCCTGCCCGTGGTACTTGTGGTCTGTATTTTAAGATGGTCCAGTGAATTCTGCGAGAGGGCCTGATGCTCTGGCGGTCCAGTGGCTTTGGGGGCTCCGTGGACACGGGAAGCCTCCTAACGCAAGGTCCGTGCCACTGTACGCCCTCAGGAGCTCAGGGGAGCAAACCGTGGGGTGTTGTTTAAATAAAGTTCTAAAGAGGTGCTAATTTTTGCCATATTCTCATTAGGATCTTTTTGTAGAGAGGTCAGTAACACTTACTTTTGTACAGTCTGAATTTAGAACCAGGGCGGATCGTGATGAGCCGCTGTGGGAGTGGGAGGAGGAAAGGGTACAGGACCCACCCTGTGTGCGGTGAGACTGGAGATCTCCCAGATGGGAGAGCCGACAAATGGGGCTGGGCAAGGAGGTGTGTGTGCACAGGCGGGAGGGAGCACGGCGGCGCCTCTGCCTCGGAGCCCCACCTCCTGCGGGGCAGCCCTTCCCGGTGGAGAGTGGTCTTCGCTGTCAGAGGCTGCAGCCAGAGCCCCGGCCTGGCTGAGGCACCCTTCCTGTGTGTGAACAAGCACACAGCCTCGTCAGCCAGCCACGTCCCGGCCTGGTTCTGCACGGCCTGGTTCTGCACAGCCGGATTGCCTGGCCACCCAGACTGGCCCTGCGGAGCTCCCCCAGAACCGGTTCCCTCAGGCTCCTCATCACTTTTCAGGTGTTTTTAGCGAAATTCTGCCAGCATTGCGGTGGCTTCCTTTGAAGCCAGGTGCTCCAGTGGGAGTGGGGAGGGGAGTTGGTGCTGGAAGCACGGTGGACGTGGTGGTGTCCCGTAGGCCCGAGATGGAGCTTTCTCTCCCGTTAGCTGTCCTGTAGCTAGTCTCCCGAGGGCGGGCCGGTGCTGTCACAGGAGCCCTGGCCCAGTGCTGCTCACTCGGTCCGTCAGCAAACACTTGGGCACCTGGGCTGCTGGTGGCACATGACTGCACAGGCAGACGAGGACCACCCAGCGGGAGGAACGGCAGAGGCCAAGGTGGCGTTGGAGGCGAGGGCAGCACCCAGAAGAGGCTTCCCCACAACAAGACCCTTTCCTCGTGAATGTAGATCGTGCTCATGTTCTGCTCTGTCTGTCCTGTCCCAGCTGAACGTTTCCCTTTGGCTTTGAACTTGGCGGGATACACGGGCCCCAGCTCTTTGCTCGTCTGTTGAGGCCGTCAGCACTGCCTGTAATTGGTGCTGCTTTCCCTCAGTCTGGGTCCCCTGGCCTTCTGGCCTGTTCTCAGCTGCTCTTTGCACGGCCCAGTGCTGATGGGCTGGTCAGTGAGTTCAGGGGGTCGTGTGGTGGGGGTGGGGGGGCACCACAGTTTACCAGACTGCCCTTCCACGATGAGGAACATGCAGTAGTGAGCATTTCAGAAAGCCTATGTTAGTCTGTGAAAGTCCTTCCTTTAGATTTTTTTTCCTTTTTTCTGCTGCTAAATGTTTTTTCTTTTGGAAAATGGTGATGATAATTAGATGGTACTTTGGAAATGTTTTCCTTGAAAAAATAAAATTCCAACAATCCTACATCAGTCTTCCCATTAACAACTAATTCAAAACAAAACTGAAAACTGGTTGAGGAAATCCTCAAGGCCGGGGAGCCCTCGGGCTGTGGGCCACGCAGACCGTGGGGCTGCTGGTGACGGGAGCGTCGCGCAGCACAGCTCCGGGGGAGTACGTCTGCCTTGCCAAGCAACTGACTTTCTAGTGAACCCTGCAGCAGCTGGGAGACTACCTGTCTTTACATAACTGGAAGGATTCAAGTTAGTGGGACTCAGCGCCTACATCCCTTACCTCACCTTTAGATAAGATCAGATATTTTCCACTCTCCAGTGACTCATCGGGATTTTTCCTCAGCGCTCCAACTCGTGCTGAAACAGGGTGGTGGAACTCTGGATTCCCTGTCAGTTTAATCTTTCTGTCATTGAACCTGGAAATAGCCAACCCAATCATTTCACACATAGCTGGCCACTTGGGGTGAGTGGCTGGAGTGTGCACGGCAGGGCTTGACCCCGCGTCCTCACGGTCACGGCTCCCTCCGACAAGCCAGGGTGATGTTCCGCTAGCTGGTGAATCATGGAGCTGTTACCTTGTGCACTCTTGGGTGGTACTGAGCTTGTTCAAACAGGCTGTCTTCCTGCTCGCAGATGAGATCCCAGTGCACTTTCCCCAGGCCCCGGGGCATACGTGGCCTCAGCCCCTACCTGGGCTCTGTGGAAGGCAGCGAGCAAGCTAGGGAGACTGGGACGTTCACGAGCGAGTCAGTGTAGTGGCAGGAGTCCTGTGGTGGTGCCCAGAATCTCCAGAGCTGGGCAGAGGCCCAGCACAGCTCCGCCGAGGGCTGGTCCACTGACCGTGGCCCGCACAGTGGCTCTGAATACAGATGTCCAGGCCGGGCCCCCAGACTCATGGGACAAACACTTACATGACCTAAAAGTAGCTCGGGCTCCCTGCCTCCTGCCCTACCTCTGGACCCTGGGGGCCCTGAGGGCAGGATTGGCTAAGGACTTACCAGTCTGCCTTCAGCTGGCTTATTTTAGCCTTTTCTTTTCTTCCCACTGCTTTCTGTTTTGAAGTCCAATGAGGTTTGCTCCGTGTCTGCTGTTACTGTGTTTACTCTTAGCTCTTGTTGCTTTGTTCACACTTGTGCATATGCATTGTCCTTTTAATCTCTACCTCCATGACTTCTGCATTTTTTCCCTTTTTACCATGAAATTGGAAAAAGAACACAGACATGTTGGATCTGCTTCATTTTTATACTCTTTTTAAAAGAAGTGTTTTTACCTTAACCTTGATTTTAACTTCTTGATCTTTTTTATGCTTTACTGATTTGTTTCTAGCTTTTATTTTGTACTTTTAGGTACAAAAAGAAATCTGTTAAGTTATTGGTTTTGTCCTGTAAATATTTTTTCCATTATTTTTCTCATTTTAATATTATTCGTTTTAAACTAACCCAGACAATTTGCTTTCCATTTCATTTTCTCTCCATTACCCACCTTCTGTTATATCTTAGTCTGCTTAATTTGTTTTCACGGTTGGCAAGAGGCCTAACTGTAGGTGTGGGAGCTGAGAGAAGTTGTGTGCAGTGGTTGAAACCAGCAAAGGATTAACTGCCAATAATATACAAGGAGCTCCTACAAATCAACAATGAAAAGACAACCCCTGTAGAAAAAAAATGGGTAAGAGGAATGAGCAATATAGAAGCAGACCCCAAAGTCTACCAAGCCTGTGAAGAGCTGTTCAAACTCAGTCATCGGAACAGAAACTAAAGCAACAATTAGAGAACACTCTGCACCTGTCAGCATCAGATTAGCAAAAAGCGCAAAGGTGGGTGATGTCAAGTGTCAGCAGAGATGTGGGGACTCGGTGCAGTGCTGGTGGAGAACCACGGGGCACTGCTCATTAAGTAAAGTCTGTGCATGCCCCACAGTTCAGAAATTGCTCCGTCCAGTCCCACAGTCCAGACATTTACCATGTCTGGGTAAATGTTCCCAACAAAATGATGTCCTGGGTCTGCAAGCAGCCATGTGTAAGGGTGCTCCTGCAGTGTGAATGTGGTGGGGGTGGGGGGATGAGTCACCTCGGTCACCGGGGGAGTGTTTAGGAAAAGGTCCGCGGCTGACACCGACGACAGAGTACTACAGAGCAGTTTCCAGCCACAGACAACACACAAACACGGACCGTAAAAATAGCTGAGTGAAGGGGCGCCTGGGTGGCTCAGTCGTTAAGCGTCTGCCTTCGGCTCAGGTCATGATCCCAGGGTCCTGGGATGGAGCCCTGCATCGGGCTCCCTGCTCCGCGGGAAGCCTGCTTCTCCCTCTCCCACTTCCCCTGCTTGTGTTCCCTCTCTCGCTGTCTCTCTCTCTGTCAAATAAATAATCTTTAAAAAAAAATAGCTGAGTGAGGAAAGTAAGAAATAGATGCGACAGTATCATTTACAGGCACCAAAGATAATACGCGCAAGAAACAAGAAACAAGGCAACGTTTCCAAAAATGTGTACACCTGTGCATTAAAAGGGTTGCCTGTGGGGGGTGGGGGGGATGGGAGTGAGGAATGGGGGTGAAAGAAAATTAACAAATGGAACAGGACAGGATGGAAGAGGGAGCCTCAGGTGTTCCGTCTTCCAAGAAACCTGGATCTGAGGGCATGTACCCTTTTGTAGTCAAGGTCTGAGGCAGGTTTACCTGTGGCCCAGATAAGCGGGGGTTCTGTGAGGTTGGGCACACTTAAGTGTGTTGATCTCAGCGAGCCTACTGTGGACTTTCCAGTATCTGTGCCTGCAGGAGCCGCTTCTGTCCCGGATGTGGTGCTCTGATGAACACCATGGGAGGTGCTGATGCTTATGTTCCTTGTCACGGCGTGTTTCTGCTCTGGTGTATGTTCTCGTGGTGTCCATTTAACTCGTACTTACTCTGCACCCCCCACGGTGGGGCTCACTGGCCGTCGGAAGGCCAGCCCCGTCAGGTCTTGTATGACCACCGAGGAATGGGAGGCATGTAGCCCCATGGCCCCTTTTAGTAGCGACGAACGAATTTGCTGGAAAAGCCCTCGCCAAACTTAGGCATGGACAGACTACTGGAATGGACAGTAGCTTGTGTGATTTATCTGGGCAGAGTTCCTCCACGTCTCCGAGACAGGAACATCACTGGGAGGCCTTCCTGCCAGTCAGCGTCCTTAAGATGAAATGTGTGCTTTCAACCCACGGGGACTGTCGTCCCTTCATTGCAGCTCTTGGCACTCTGCTTCCAGAGCCTTCTTGCTCTCAGAGCTGGCCTGGATCATTATGAGGCTAAAAAGAACAGGGTATGCCAAGGCTTTGAAAATCCCTGATGATCTTTTATCATTCAAGGAGTGTGTAAACTTCAGCTGTGTTTGCTGCCCTGAGGTGTGGCTCCTCTTTCCTGACCATTGGCTTGCTTGTTGTTTAAGAACCAGTTTAATTAGAGCTGGTGTCTGGTTTTCCAAGAGTTGCCTTGGAGGGGGTGGGGGGCAGGGAGAAATCTGGGCCAGGTTAGGGAGGCAACATGCAAATTCGAAGAGGCCACCAGGGATCTTACTAAATTTAAGTCTCACTCTAAATTTCTATGGCTTGGGGAAAAAGTGTTATAAATCATCCTGGCTTGGGCTGCAGACTCAGAAGGAGAGCAGATTCTGGAACAGTGACCTGTCCCAGCGGTGAGTGGGGTCATGGAGACCCAACTTCTAGGGAAACAGGGCAGGTATCCTGTTCCCAGATTTATAAATCACGTCAGCTTTCCCGAACTGTGATGGTGTCTGGCACAGTTCTGAGCGGGTCCAGGTGGAGTACAATTTTTACATTTGGTTTTTGCCAGTTGAAGAGTGCATCATTCTAGCCAGAATTGGGATTAAAGACCCTGCCTCCCAGTGTCCTCTCCTGCCTCCTGCGCAGGTGGGACTCAGACAGCACCTGGGTGTGGGAATGACTCTTGCAGGCCACGGGGACACACACTAGCAACGGCACCACTGGATGTCTCCCGAGTGGTGGGGGTGAGAGCCCTGAAATCTGAGTCTCAAGACCTGGATTTAAAAAGCAATGACCAAAAACCTTTATTGAAGTATGATTCACATATGATGAGTGCACTCATTTCAATTGGATAGTTCAGTGAATTTTGACCAATTCATGTATCACAAATGATCCCCTAAATCGAGTATAGAACATTTCCATCCAAAAACCTTCCTTGTGATCTATGACCTTCTGTGGTCCACTCTACCCCCACTGCAGCCCCCAGCCTCGGGTTTCGCTATTCTGCTGTCACTACGAATGACTTTTGCTTTTTCTAGAATTTCATTATGAATGGAGTCATTTGCTTCCGGGGCAGATCAGGTTTAAGCCCCAGTCCCACAAAAAGATAACTAGGGGACCCTTGGCAAGATGCAGTTCCCCTCTTCACCTCAGTTTCCTTGTCTGTACATTGAGGAAGATAGTAACTTAACAACATTCACTCAATCACGTGTGCACTGGCTCTAGGTTTCGGTCCATGGTGGGGGTGGCCCCCGGGCGCTCGGTGACAGGGCCTCTGTTCCTCAGTCTCACTGTCTCCCAGAGGGCCCCCTGCTGCCCGGTCCTGCCATACCTGTCCTAGCCTCCCCTGATCTCAGGTCCCACACTCCCTTCAAGGAGGACTCCTTTTATTGAAATGAGAGGTGTGAAGACACCCCAGGAAGACTGGGATGAAGTGATGAGCCCCCCGCCCCCACCATGGGCAGAGGCAGCCAGGGCCTGAGCAGAGGAGAAGGTTATGTCTGGAGGTGTCCACAGAGGCCTGGACTGGGGCCTCCCTGGCCTTGGGGCTGGGGGCTGGGGGCTGGGGGACACTGGGGTTTCCCCAGGAGAGAGTGTGAGCAAAGACTTGTGGATCTGCGGGACATTTCCAGGTGAGTGGTGACACCAGGGACAGTCCCACACACTCAGATCCACCAGAAGCAGACCTGGTGGACACCCCGAGACCCTACATGATAAGACACACGCTCACATCTGACACACCCAGGAAAACTTTCAGATCAGACAACTGCACACATACAGGCAGACCCCAACGTTCAAATATGTATTGATCATCATCTGCCTGCATCCCAGGCTCTGGGAGATGCGGCCCTGAACGCAGTCAAGCCCCTGCTCTCCTGAAGCTCACATTGCTAGAACATGATCCCACATTTAGGATGCACCCCATCCTTAGCCAGGGGCATGGGGGGTCCTCAGTGTGGCCCAGAGTTCCATCAGAGAGAATCAGTCCTGCTCATCTGCTCAGCTTCTGATGCCTCAGAATGGGGCTGCACCGCCCTCTGCTGGCCATCTGGTGGCGGTGATTCCCCAGACAGGGCGGTCCCAGCCTGGCAATGGGCTGAGAGGAAGGGTGAAGGTGCTTTTGGTCCCTTGCTTCTGGCACCCTGGCATAGCATATCTGGAGGGGAAGGGACAGTGTGAAGAACTCTTCCTCTGTGCCCTGAGCTCCTTGTTATTTCCTGCATTCCCCACCTTCCCCTTCCCTAGAAGTACTGTAGCTAAGGGCACAGGGGTGTGAGAGCACCTGGCTCTGGGGTGCTCTCAACCAGACCAGGTTCGGCCACTCACCGCTGACCAAATCCAAAGGCAGAGAAATGAGTGGTAGTGAAACAAGAAAGGGACTTATTTCAGTGAGGCCAACACTGGGAAGACAGAGTACTAGTGTCTCAAGGATTGTCTCCAAAGTGCTGAAAATACTTTCAGGTTTATGTAAAGAAAACGTGGGATAAACGTCTGTGGGTATGTGCAGATGGGCAGTGAAGGTCAAGTCCATCATTGTCTTGGGGTGAGTCCCACAGGGTCTTGCTGGCTCTGGGCAGTTCTTGCTTGAGGGGGCAGTTTCGGTTCCCATTAGGGGACCCTTCGCCTGCGGGGTCTTTTGCCCGAGTTAAGAGACAAGCTGGAAAGGAGAACGTAATCAACGGGAAAGTTTGAGGTCAAAATGGAGGTAGTCCAAGTCCTCTTTTTCAGTACTTGGATTTGAAAAGAGAGTTGATCCAAGTCATGATGGTTTTTGAGCTGTCTCCTGCAGCGCCCCCTTCCCATGGCATCATCCTCATGGCCTCCAGCTCTTGCAGTTGGTTTGGGGAATCCTTCCTCAGCCATCTTCCGTCCAGCAGAGATAGAGGGACCCACATCTTGAATTTGTAGGTGAAATCCAGCTGACCGCCTAAGGAGGCCAACTACCCCAGCCTGATGCTGGAGGGGCTCCAGCCAATAGGCCAGTGGAGGCTGGCATCAGCCATCCCAGCCTGGGGCAAGGATGCACATGAAGATGTCATCTTGAAGGGCATTCTCCAGCCTGAAATCGTCCAGGCCCCCAGCCTTTCGAATCCTCTGAGCTCAGCTGAGGCCCCAAGCCATCCCAACTGTGCCCTGTCCAAATTCCTGACCCACGGAATCTGTGGGCATTCTCGTGCCACTGAGTTTTGGGGTGGATTGTTCTGTGGCACCATGCCCCAGTGTACCACGTGACACCCAGGCTGTGACAGGCCACACGGCCTTCTGAAGCTTGAGCTGGAAATGGAACCCACCTTGGTAATGCTGTTTCCTTGGAAGAATGACCTCCTCCACCTTTTCTAGCTAACTGTCTTGGAGGTCTGGGGGCTTCCATCCCCTGTGATTTCTAGGGGGTTTGTGAGCCTAACGGTCTCTCTATGTTCCTTCAGTTTGGGACCTACAGGGCCCTTGTTTATTCTAATGGGAAAGCAATGTTTTATGCAACAGCCATTTTGCCTGCAGGGTCTGAAGCAGAGGAGTTGGCACCTGGGGAGTTGGAATTGCACAGTGTCAGGCACATGGGGTGGGGTAGCGGTGGGGTTGGAAGTGGACCCCAGGGGAAGGCAGGGACACCGTTGAGGACGACGTTGCGGGGACACTGAGACTCCAAAGGCCACGGGCCTTGCCCAAGAGAATGCAGCGCACTGGGTCCACACCCCGAGGCTTGCCTGTGCGCCCAGGGCCGCTGAGTCCCTGCGGGAGTTGCCAGAGCGCTCTGTCCTGCGTGGCCCCAGCACAGGCAGAGGCGGTGCTGAGCACAGCCGCCGGCAGGGGGCGCTGGCGCTCTGCGTTTGTGCCGCCAGGACAAACCGGTCCAGCTCTGGGTACTGCGTGCCGCTAGTGCCCAGAGCCCGCCGGACCCGTGTCCCTCGGGCGCATGCTTGCCGCCCGTCCACCAGGCGCGCTCGCAGCTGCCCTGGCCCCGGCCTGAGCGCCTCGGAACGGAAGGAGACTCCCTGCCCCTCCCATGACAGCCCCCTCCTCTGCCCGCTGTGCTCAGGGCTGGGCAAGACCCACCAGCTCCTTCAATCCTGACCACCTCCTGGAGGAAGGCCTGAGCCTCCCCGGTTTACGGGTCCAGTAGATGATAATGATCAACAACAGAAATTAAATTATGACAGCTAAACTTTATGGAGTTCTAGTTACTGACTTGGCTGGCCAGGGACCTTCAGAGTGGAGTCAGGGCAGGCAGGGGAGGGGGGTAAAGTCAGCCCCCAGGAGGTGGCCATCCTCATAGCTCCCTGCTCTACCATCAGGATCCTTGCAGACCTGAGGGCCTGGGGCGAGGAACAGATGTGCAGAGTAAATCTGAAGGACCAGGGGGATGTCCAAACCCTCAGAGGCTGCCCTGTATCTGCATTTCTGTCCTTTGCAACCGTCCTTCCTGTGGTCTTGAGTGGCCAGAATGCCTAGGTCACTGCCCAGAAACAGGACTAGCACCCACCAGGAAGCATTGCCCAAGGTCATGGTACTCAGAGCTACAGCCTGAGCCTGGAGCCGTGTCCATCTGTGCCAGGGCTGTGAGGTTGAAGCCATGGCCACAGCTTGGCCCCATCCCAGTCCACGCCCTGGGCTATTGGAGAGCAGCCAGCGAGCAGCCCCATATGGGAGGGAAATCCCGGGCGTATGGTAGTGTGGCATGGTGGCTAGGTGCCTGATTTTGGAGCCACAAAGGCCTAGGTTCAACTCCTGTTGTCACCAACCTACCAGCTGTGGGCATGATTCTTCAAACTCCTGCCTCAGTTTTCTTGTCTTTAAAATGAAGATGATAATAATCTTATATCATATCTGTGTTAATCATGCTTTTTTATTTTTTGGGTTTTAGGATGCTTTGACATGCTGGGGCTTTGCAGACCCTGGTGGGGACTGTCTCTTCCCAGGGCTAGCCAATTTCTAGAGAAAGTAAACAGTTTGCCTGGAGCATACCTTTCATATGCAAAGAGACGAATCTAAGGTCTTTGCAATCTAAAGCCCATACCCGGGCCTTTACCTTTTTCTAAGACACATAAGCCAGTATTCCCCGGTTGCACATCACCCCAGGGCCGTTACACGTACCACCCAACTAGGGACAGCCCGATAGCCTGGAGCCTGTAGAAGTTACTCAAACTCACCGGTCCTGAACTGCTTACCTTGCCTTGCCCATTCCTTCCTGTGAAAACCACAACAGAGCCTCTGGCCCAGGCTCTCCCTTGGTGCCCGCTTCCCGAGGACTCTGCTCTTCGCCACAGGGCCCTGCGGCCTGTTGTCCTCTTGGGAACTGTGAGTAAAGAGGCTCTTCTTTCAAGGCGGTTGACTTTGTCATCCTCCTCCACCCGATTACCACACAATCCCAGGTACATTTTAGAACAGTGGCCTAAGACTGTTGCAGGGATTGAACGACTTCACTTTCCTAAACGGCTTACAACAGTGCCTGACTCCTGGCAGCTGCTAAACAAGGAGTAGCTGTTAACGACGACATCCCCTCTGTGCTGTTTGTACCAACAGCCTCCCTCTGGGTGACTCTGAGCACGCGCATGTAGCCCAAGAAGCAGCCAATGCCAGGTGCCCGGACGAAGGTCAGCCAAGTGCTTGCTGCCCTTGGCAGTAGCGCTGAATGTCCAAACTGCCAGGTAACGAGGGTTCTAGAAGCCAGCAGAGGGAACTGCCCCCGCCCCGCCCCCATTTGGCTGCAGGGACTAAATCCCCAATACGGGTCTCTGGCAACTCCCCTGTGCTGCACCCCCCCCCCCCCAGAACCCTCAGCTCAAGTGGGGGAGATCGCCCATTGATAAGTATGTCTAATAATACTTTACCAAGTGCTGCAGTGACCAGGCCCTGTTGTTAGCACTTTGGATCAGCAGTTCTCAAGCGTTTTAGTCTCAAGAGCTCCTTACACTCTTAAAAGTTACTGAGGATCTCAGAGACCTTGCTACTGTGTGTCGTGTGTGTCGCTATGTACCATTAAAGAGTTAAAACTGAGAAATTGTAACCATATTTGTTTATAATTTATTTAAAATCGCGATAATAAACGCATTACAGCTTAACATAAATATCTCATGAAAGATAACTGCATTTCCTAACAGAAAAATGTAGGGCGAAGGCAGCGTGGCATTGTTTTACGTGTTTGCAAATCTCTGTCATGTCAGACTTCACAGAAAGCGGCTGGGCTTTCATCTCTGTGTCTGCATGCAAGTTTTTGAGATCTTGCATGTCATGTAGTCTGTGGATCACTCCACTGAGTATTTAAAAAAAAAAAAACCTTGCATCGAGAGCGAAAAAAGACAAATAGCATCTTCATATTGTTACGGACGTAGTTTTAACGGTAATGGACACTCTGGAAGGGTCTCAGGGAACCACAGAAGTCCCCAGGTCATACTTTGGAAACTGCTGCCTTATAGACTCGATGCGTAGGTTCTAATATGCCCCCGTTTTGCAAGTGATGAACTGAGGTGCAGGGGGTTGAAGCGACTTGCCCAAGGTCACGCAGGCTGTGGTTCAAAGCCGGGCCGCCTGGAGAAGGGAGTGGTTACCGAGAAAAGACCTTGGCTTTGGTGTCTGTGCCAAGCACTCAGCCCTGAGAGAGAGTCGGGGCAGAGGCTAGGCCTAGACAGATGGAGACAGGCAGGATGAGCCAGCGGGAAGGGCTGTCGGGTCTGGGCGGGGGGGCCTGGGGAGGGGCCCCGGGGGGGATCAGTTAGTCACCAAGTGGTCCTGGTGACAGGGCTGGAGATGGCATCTGGCGGCGGATGCAGCCTCCGGCTGGAAAATCAATAGGTGATCAGCGGTCCAGGGGCACTGCTGTTCATCAGGTGCGTGGAGAGGCGGGCGCGGGGGTGGGGGGCCCGGAGGAAATATCACTGACCCCCGGTAGGATTGATCAAACAGCCAGACACCCAAGGCCAAACTCACTAATAAAGTGAGACGTTCAGCTCAGCCAGGCGACTGCTGGCTGAAGGTCTTAAAAAAACCGCTTAGCTGGGGAGTTCTTGCTAAACTGTCTTTGTTTCTTGAGGCCAGTGGGAGGGAGGACTGGCTGGCGAGGGGGAGGCCTGGCTTGGCTGCTGTTGGACCAGCGTTTCTTGGCTTGATGCAGGCCTGGACCACGGAACCCCGGGGCCAACACGGCATGTGCATGCGCTGCGGCACACGCCATTTACACATAGATGTGTGTGCACACACGCACGTGCCACAGCCGGTATGGTAAGCACGTCCCATGTTCACACGACACACATGCACACACACGCCTGTTACAGCACATGTATGCACAGATGTGCCTTGCACACGTGTCTGTATGTGTGCGTACTATGTCTCACGCCATTTGCATTTGGGAGATGAGCTTGTGTGCTTGTGGGTTACACTCTTTACTTTTTCACGAGTATCACCACTTCCTCTGCCTACAGCGCCAAAGATGCAACATTTGTAATGACAGGCGTGGTTATTACTGGGCCAGTGGAGGGGGAAGTGGGGATTGGGAAATTGTATCTAAAAGGCTGAGATGTGCCACAGAGAGATCGTGGACGACGTGGAAAGGAAGGAGAGGGGGAAGTGCGAGGGCTGTGTGGGTGGGAGTGAGAGTGTTTTGGCCAGGAGTTGAGAGAGAGGAATTGGGGGACGGGGAGAGGTTCCAAGGGAACTGTGGGGGGGGGGTTGGGGGGGAGGGGAACAGTTAAAGAATAAAAGGATATGCAAACGGCATATTAAGCAGTTATGTGATGGGTAATGCCTTTGGCGTCCTTTGACCCCCTCTGAGGGATGGGAGCAGAATGACCTCCGGGAACCTTCTGAGTGTCAGACTGGGTTTCGTTAAATGTGCCACCAGACTGAGACTGGGCTTATGGGCACACCAGATTTATTTGGGTTAAATAATGAAATCATTCACATTAAGGGTTACATTTTATGGGATGCCTTTGTGGCTCAGAGATTGTACCATGTGTCCTCTGCTACCAGCCCTCAGCCCTCAGGGATGGGAATTTTATTTCCATTTTCTGGATGGGTTCACTGAAGCTCAGAGGTCTAATCGCTTGCTTACGTCGTGTAGCCAGTAAGGGGTGGGCCTGGGATTTACCGCTGCTGCCCCGGTCGTTACTTTAGAGTCCTTGAGGGGTGCAGTGTGGATGCCCGGGGACCCGGTAGGTAGACCAAGGCTATATCTGGAGGAAGGGGCATTTCCCATCATTGTACCTTGCCCTGAATTCAGACAGCAGGGCACCCATGTGAGGGGCGGAGAGTGACTTGCACACCATTCAGACCCTTCACCCACCAGCACTTACAGCCTGTCCAATCCCCGGCCCCTGAATCCCAGAGCCCCCAGATGGGCCCCATCTTCTGTGGGTATTGCTGAAGGCCATGTGGGTGCAGAGGAGGGTGTTGGGAGACTCCTCTGTGCTCTGGTAGCTGACTTTAGTGTGTGTAGGCCTTAAACCCTGAAGCTGTTGGGGTTTTATAAAAGCATAGAACAGATTCATTGGGAATGATTGAGGATCTAAACGATGGGGGAAATATAAAACCATATTTTCTCAAAATATGGTCCTCGGACTGCCTGTATTGATGAACGTGGGGATAACTGAGTCCCTCCCAGACTTACTAAACCAGAATCTCGGTGGGGGACCAGGACCAGGAATCTGCTTTTAAAAGACTGTCTTGAGTACATTCTAATTTGACCTTTGCACTCTCTGTTCCCTTGGTGTGATGGTGTGACGTGCTGTCCCTTGGGGCTTCCTTTGCTCGCACCGGACTCCTTTCGGTCTCTTCAGATGTGACCTTCTCAGGGACGTCTCTCCTGCCCACCTTACCTAAAATAACACTCTTTCATTCTCAACCTCCTTACCTGGCTTTATGATTTATTATTTATTTTCACTGCATGGATCGCTAGCTAAAATTTTATATATAAATAAGTTATACATAGCAGTATGTATCATGCATTATGTCTTATATGTCACACGCTGTATTCATATTTATGATCTTTTCATCTGTCCTTACTTGTCAAGAGTTTGGGAATGGGAAAGACTATAAGCCAACCATGTCTAACTACATTTTCCACAGGCAACTCTCACGGAATTCTAAAATGGTAAAACAGACTTAGGTCGGAGTCTCAGGTCTTGGCTTCCTTCAGGCCGGGGTATACAGAGATGGAGAGATAAAGAAAGAAAACCATTTTCTGCCTGTTTGTTAGACCTTTGGTTTTGTTTTTGTTTTTTTGTAGGTTTCTACTGAATCATGATTTCCAAATATAACTATAAATATAGATTATAAACTCAGAGAGAACAAGATGATGGCAACTTTGTGAAAAATATGTGTGTATATACATATAGGCATACTTTGTTTTACTCCAAAGGAAGTAGAACAGACTTGACATTTTGCCATCGGAAGCATGGCAGGAAGATAGGCTGTCTTTTGGCAGAATAAAGAACTTAAAGGATGTATTGGCTTGAATAATGGAGCCCCCAAATGTACGTCCCCCTGGAACTTGTGAATGTGATCCGCTATGGTCTAAATGTTTATATCTTCCCAAAATTTCATGTTGAAATCCTAACCCCAAAGGTGATGGCATGAGGAGGTCGGGCCCTTGGGAGGTGATTCGGGTAGAGCCCTCCTGAATGGGACCAGTGCCCTTATAGAGACTGCCCAGAGCTCTCCAGCCCTTCTGCCGTGTGAGAAAACAGCAAAAAGATGCTGGCTATGAACTCAGGAAGAGAGCCCTCACAGGACTTTGCTTAGCACTCTTATCTTGGACTTCCAGCCTCCTGAACTATGAGAAACACATTTCTATTGTTTTTAAGCTACTCAGTCTGTAGTATTTTGTTAATGGCAGCCCAAATGGAGGAATATATAACCTTATTTGGATCATCTGAGTGGGCTCTAAATCCCGTTCTAAATCCCGTGACCAGTGTCCTTATAAGAAGAGGAAAACAGAGGAGGAGAAACATAGGAGAAGGGCAGAGATTATACTGGTGCAGCCACAAGCGAAGGAATTCGAAAGATTCCTGGCAGCTGCTAGAAGCTTGGAGAAGCATGGAACAAATTCTCCCTCAGACCTTCCAGAAGAAACCAATCCTGCTGACACCTTGATTTCAGACTGGCCTCCAGAACTGTGAGAGAATGATTTTCTGTTGTTTGAAACCATCACGTTTTGGATAATTTGTTATGCCAGCCCTAGGAA
The DNA here is from genome assembly GCF_009762305.2 of Zalophus californianus. Taxonomy (NCBI): domain Eukaryota; kingdom Metazoa; phylum Chordata; class Mammalia; order Carnivora; family Otariidae; genus Zalophus; species Zalophus californianus. Next base: position 119,520,862 of record NC_045602.1, read on the forward strand.
ACCCACATGGGGTTCTGGAGGAAATGAGTCTTGGCATGTGAAGGGGGGTTGCATGCACTCTGTGTGTTCTGGAGAAACGTGGAACTTACAGATACCCAGCTTCCAGCTCCTAAGGAGGACTTTGTACACCCAGGGGGTTCAGGATGGAATGGGCTGTGTTGGGAAGGAAGGAGCTGTCCATCACTGATGGGGCCATAGGGGAGTTAAAGTATCTGTTAGATAGTTGAACTTGACAACTTTGAGGTCTCCCCAAGCCCTAAGAATCTGTGCACTGGTGCAAAGAAAGAAGTAAAAGTCTGATTGATGACAGAGGACCTAGAGTAGATACCCAGGTTGGTGTCTGGGGACCTGAGAGATGGAGAAAGTGGGGCAGGAAGAGAATGGGTCTGTGGCAGAGGAAGATGCTGAGCTTGGCTGCTGGGTAGGCAGGGGTGTCTTCCGGACTCTGGAGGGTCTGCAGGGCTCTGTCCTCCGTGAGCCTCATAGACCATCCCGCAATGCTCCCTCCCAGCTGCCTTCTAATAAAATTGTCTCCCTTGTGAATGTTGCCTTGGACATGATGTTCACAACCCCCCAAGGAACAACATCTCTCATGAGCCCCAATATTTTCCCAGCCAAGAACTTGGTCCCAAGTTCATTAACTCTGGTTTGATATTCTCTTCCCATTCTGTGCCAGGAGCTGGTGTGGACAGTATTCGTAATGTCATGGACTGGTGCATGTAACTAACTGTTCAGTTGGAAAGGAGTGAACTTAATTTTGTTTTAAGGGTACTTTTTGGATCGGCAGTGGATGTTGGTGTGGGTGTGGGGAAACAGCACACTTACCTGTTCATTAGGGAAGCACGAGTGGGCATAGCTCTTATGGAGAACGGTTTGAAAATGCCATTGTGATATAAAATGTGAGCAGAGGTTTGGGATTCTTAGTCTTCAAAACTCAGTTGGGCAGGAAATGCAAGTTTTTGTTATTTTGTAACAGAGTTTGGTTTCTGTCTCAGTACCTCCCACTCCCTTCCAAATACACATGCCCTTTCGCCATCTGGCAGGTAATGAAATCTCACTAATTCAAGATAAACTCACCACTTGAGGGTCTTCTCAGCCAATTAAAATTTCTCCTTTTGCCCCCTTCTTCCTGGGGGTGCACTGTACTTGGGGATGGTGGGTATTTATGTAGAGTGGATCCTTGCTGGGTTGTGAGCCCTCACCCCCAGAATGCGGTCCATGGAGGTGCCCATGGACCTGCCCTGGATTTGTTGGCTGCATTTGCTCATTGCCACATGATGCTGAGACCCCTTGTGGTGTCTCAGCTCACTTCTCTGTCCTCAGAAGCAGAGACATTCAGAGCATTGAGAATGCTGCTGCCGTAGGCCCTGTATCTCCCTCGTCCATCGCTGCCAGCATGACTAGGGGTGCAGGTGGCAAGTGGGTCCAGGTCACCTCCGCTGTCAGATACCCAGTCTCATCCGAGGTACCAGTGCTCCTTCCCCGTCCCGTCCTTAGCACGCACCCTGAGCAGGTGCCACATGAGACCTTTTCCTGGACACCTTCAGCATCAGCTTCTTACTCTCCACCTCCTCTACTCCTCCAAATTTTCCTGGTTTTAATTCCCTCTTTGCAGGAAGAACAACTGCTTCAGCACACACTCTTCTGAATCTTACATCTTAAACCTAAAAGCCAGACTTTCCCACTCTGTTCTTTTCTGCTCCACTCGCCCCCTGGGGGCAGGCTGGTGCCTGAATGGGGAGAGCCCTCCCAGGCAAAAAGCAACAGGGCTGACATGACATTTGTCCTTTGTGTTCCACTGTTATGAAATATCTAGAAGAGGCAAAATCGCAGAGACAGAAGGTGGACTAGAGGTTGGGGTTGGGAGAGAGGAACCGGGCATTACTGCTTAATGGGTACAGAGTTCCGTGTGCGGTGTGGAGTTTTGGAGCTGGCTATTGGTGATGGTGGCCCAACGCCAACGTCCTAAACACCACTGACTTGTACACTTAGAAGTGAGATCAAAATGCCACGTTACATTATACATATTTCACAATAAAAATAAGTAAAAACAAACAGGGCAGGATTTTCCCATCTTGATTCATACTTGACAACAGCTTTCTGACCCCGACCAGATGTTCCAGTTGGGGGACTGAGTCTCTGGAGAGTTCTGCCAAGGTCTCGTACAGGGTGCTGGCTGAGGAGGCAGGTTGCATCCTGGCCTGTGCCAGTGAGCCACTGGGGGACAGCCTGCGTGTCCACCGGGGGTCAGGCGGGCTGAGTCATGGTGGAGCCGCTCTCAGAGGGCTGAGAAAGAATGAGCCCAGCTCCAAGCAGGCGTCCACACAGAAGATGCCCATGACTCAGTGTCTCGGGAGCCTGCTTGTGCAGAAACACCTCTGCGTATGGAATGGGGATGAACTTGCTCCATGTTTGAGGTGAAGGCACTGTTAATGCCCTCCCACTCTCCTCTCTGCCCTCTCTCTACCAGAAAAAGGTTTTATTTACCTGCACCAAGGCTCTTTCCTTTTTCACAAGCTGAGGGGCTTCTATTCTCCCATCTCTGCAGGGCATGGTAATCTTTGGTCTTTTTTTTTTAACATTCAAAAAAGTCACAAGTAATAGCTAATATACAGACAAGTGCGTAACATGTAAATGTTCAGTTTAAAGCAGACATATAAAGCAGACATCCGGGGACCCAATACCCAGTGACCCAACACCTGGGTCAAGAAATCAAACCTTGGGGCACCTGGGTGGCTCAGTCATTAATCATCTACCTTCGGCTCAGGTCATAATCCTGGGGTCCTGGGATCGAGCCCCGTGTCAGGCTCCCTGCTCCTCGGGAAGCCTGCTTCTCCCTCTCCCACTCCCCCTGCTTGTGTTCCCTCTCTCTCTGTCAAATAAAATCCTAAAAAAAAAAAAGAAATCAAACCTTGCTAACACCCCACGTTCTTCTCTTGAGTCAGTTCCTCCAAGAGGTAACTGTTACGCTTAGTGTTATGCTAATCATCATTGCTTTTAATTTTTTTTAAAGATTTTATTAATTTGAAAGAGAGATCATGAGCAGGGAGGAGAGTCAGAGGGAGAAGCAGGCTCCCTGCTGAGCAGGGAGCTGGATATGGGACTTGATCCCAGGACCCTGGGATCATGACCTGAGCTGAAGGCAGAGGCTTAACCCACTGAGCCACACAGGCGCCCAATCATCATTGCTTTAAGAAAAAAAATTCTTTTGGGGCGCCTGGGTGGATCAGTCGTTAAGCGTCTGCCTTCGGCTCAGGTCATGATCCTGGGGTCCTGGGATTGAGCCCCGCATCAGGCTCCTTGCTCAGCTGGGAGCCTGCTTCTCCCTTTCCCACTTGCCCTGCTTGTGTTCCCTCTTTCGCTGTCTCTCTCTGTCAAATAAATAAATAAAAAAATCTTAAAAAAAGAATCTTTTGGGGGGAATATATTTTAATTTTTTTAAGTTTTTATTTAAATTTCAGTAACATACAGTGTAATATGAGTTTCAATTGTGCAATATAGTGATTCAACACTTTCATAGGACACTTGGTGCTCATCACAAGGGTGCTTTTTTTTTAAATTTTTTATTGTTATGTTAATCACCATACATTACATCATTAGTTTTGGATGTAGTGTTCCATGATTCACTGTTTGTGCATAACACCCAGTGCTCCATGCAGAACGTGCCCTCTTTAATACCCATCACCAGGCTAACCCATCCCCCCACACCCTTCCCCTCTAGAACCCTCAGTTTGTTTTTCAGAGTCCATCCTCTCTCGTGGTTCCTCTCCCCTTACGATTTCCCCCACTTCATTCTTCCCCTCCTGCTATCTTCTTCTTCTTTTTTTTTTCTTAACATATATTGCATTATTTGTTTCAGAGGTACAGATCTGTGATTCAACAGTCTTGCACAATTCACAGCACTCGCCATAGCACATACCCTCCCCAATGTCTATCACCCAGCCACCCCCTCCCTCCCACCCCCCCCACCACTCCAGCAACTCTCAGTTTGTTTCCTGAGATTAAGAATTCCTCATATCAGTGAGGTCATATGATACATGTCTTTCTCTGATTGACTTATTTCACTCAGCATAACACACAAGGGTGCTTCTTAATCCCCACCCCCCATTTCACCTATGCCCCCATTCACCTCCCCTCTGGAACCATTAGTTTGTTCTGTATAGGTAAGAGTCTGTTTCTTGGTTTGCCTCTCTCTCTCTTTTCTTTCCCCCTTTACTCGTTTTTTTTTTTTTGTTTCTTAAATTCCACCTATGTGTGAAATCATATGGTATTTGTCTTTGACTTATTTTGCTTCGCGTAATACTCTCTAGCTCCATCCACATTGCTGCAGATGGCAAGATTTCATTCTTTTTGATGGCTGAGTACTATTCCGTTGCATATATAGACCACATCTTCCTTATCCATTTATTATCGATGGACACTTGGGCTGCTTCCATTATCTTGGCTGTTGTACCTAATGCTGCTGTAGACATCAGGGTGCGCGTATCCCTTTGAATTAGTGTTTTTTGCATTCTTTGGGTAAATACCCAGTAGTGTGATTCCCAGGTGGTAGGGTAGTTCTATCTTTAACTTCTTGAGGAAGCTCCATGCTGTTTTCCAGCGTGGCTGCACCAGTTTGCATGCCCACCAACAGTGCACGAAGGTTCGGCAATAAATTTAGATTGACAAGATGGTTGCAGAAAGAATACTGAGACTGCTTGTCTACCCCTTGTCCAGCGTCCTCTGTTGAAGACACTTCCATAGCCACAGTGTATAGACCCACCAAAGGGTGTCACGTCGAAACAATGCCATCAACTGAGCTATAGATGTTATTTGGATTTCAGTGATTTTCCCACTCATGTTTTTTTTGGTTCCGGGATCCAGCCTAGAATCCTGAATTGCGTTCGGTTGTCATTGTCTCCTTCGGTCTGCGACAGTTCCTCAGTCTTTCCTTGTTCTTCATGACCTTGACCTTTGTGAACAGCACTGGTCAGAAATCTTGTAGGATTCTTGCTTTTCTTTATGATTTTCCTCTCCTAAGTATGTATCCTTGAACATCATCGTTGAGTTTGGCCTGTTTTGGATTTGACGTCCGTGGAATTCCATCATATATATTGTTTTGTGTCTTACCTTCTTTATTTAACTGTATGTTTTGGAGGGTTCATCCGTGTTTTTGTGTGGAGCCATGGTTCCTTTTCTGTGCCGAATATTATTCCATTGTCTGGCTATGCGGTGTTATAATTAATAATACAGTGGCTATAATTGCACCATTTTACATTTGATGGGCTTACGGGTTATTTCCAGTTTGGGGTGATTGCAAACAATTCTGCCCAGGAGCATTCTTATTACAGGTCTCCTGAAGTACACAGACCACACTTCTCTAGGGCAAGTTTCCAGGAAAGGATGTCTAGATCACACCGTCTTGCGTATCTTCAACTTGACCAGGCAAAGCCAGACTGTTTTCCAGAGCAGTTGCACCCATATACGGCTGAACCCGCAGTACCTGAGCGTTCCCAGCACACCACACCACTGGGTTTTGGCATTGAATCAAATGAGTCAAGGTCCTGGCAGGAAAGAGACGTACATCAAATGCTTAGAAGGGTGGCAGGGTTTAATTTCAGAGAATCTAATGAAGAGGCTATTTAGACGCAGGTGGGCAGGATTAAAGGGGCCAGGAAGGGCTGTCCAGGCGCCAGGCACCAGTGACCACAGGGGAACTGTCACGCCCCGGGACAGAGGAGGAGCTGGGGAAGGGACCCCTTCCTGATTGCCCCACTGCCCCCTTGGTTTCCTGCCAGGGCCTCCTGCTGGCCTGGGAAGGGAGCTCAGGGATGCCGTCCTGATTCCTGGGGCAGAGCAGGGCCCAGGGGGGCGGGGAATGGAGGGGAGGGAGATGCACACAGACAACAACCAGCTCACAGACAGAACTGGTTCACAGCCCCCCTGCCAGTCCTTCAAGGGGGCTGTCCCTCCTCCCCTAGGAACATACGAGAACCCCCCTCACAGGGTGATGTGGGGCAGCAAAATGGGCCCTTCCAGTATTCCAGAAGGGTGTGGTCATGTGAAGATGGACAACTCCACCTCTTCTGTGCCAACGCAGGGCTCGGGCCTCTTCGTGAGGCCCCAGGGTGATGGCGGTCAATGACACATCCTGGGCACCCCCTGGCCCTCCCTCCCCAGGTTGCAGCCCCCTCTCCCTCTTCCCCTGCCTCCTCCTCAGCAAGCCTTGGAGCCCTAACCCTCCGGACAGTCCAGTTCCATCATCATGAGGATTGTATGCAGAAAGACAGAAAACAGGATGGAGATTAGTGTCTTAGGGATTATAAGAGGCAGTAGGGTGTCGTAGAAAAGAGTTTGGATTCTGGGCCATACTCTCTGGGTTTGGATCCTGGTTGTGCTACTCACTGGACTCTGTGCCTCAACTTTCTTTCTGAAAAATGGGGGTTTAATGGTATCTACCTTATATGGTTATTGGGAGTATTAAGTGAGCTCATGGACATAAAGTGCTCGGAATAGTGTACGGCACATCAGAGGTGCCGGTAAGCTCTACCGCTACCCTGCAGGATGTGCCTGTAGAAAGGTTTAGGGTATCCATGTCAGGGGAGCAGAGCTGGGCTTACAGGTGACAGACTTTTATTTTTTATTTTATATTCTTTCATATTATTTACTTTTTTAAAAAAAGAGCACGTAGCACATATAATAGTTTAAAATATTTTTCTTAAAAATTTTAACTCTTTGGATGCAAAAGATAAGCTTTTGAAAAAAAATGATAAGATTTGCACCATTTAATGTCAAATATAAGATGTGACAGACCTTCATAAATCTCCCTTTCACTGAATGTGTGCTTCAAAAGAAAAATTTATGAGTGTGCCTGGGATTGGGGTTGGACTTGCCTTGTCCCCTGGAGCCGGGGTTCTCGAAACTTCTGGACTGGCGCAGGGACTGAGCCCTGGTCTACAGCTCCCCACACCCACCCCTTGTGGGCCTCCCCCCGCCCACCTGCCTCCCAGCACCTGCCCTCGTTGCCAGGGAAACGGCCCTTTATTGAGTGGAGCCATCCCCAACTCAGCCCAGTGATTTGTCCTTGTCTAATTATTATTACTCTTTGCATTTTCCGTTTGGATGAGTAATGGGGGAGGGTCGGGGGGTGGGAGGGCACAGGAGCCGAGGAACAGTGATTTGTGGGGTCGGCAGCTCATCTTTGAGAGGAGGACATTCATCTTTCTGGAAGCAGAAAACAGCCCAGTGGAGACGAATTCAACAGTTTGGATCTATTGGTGCGGATCTGTTTGTGTGTTCACATGCCGGCCGGGAGTCACCCACCAGGAGTGTGTATGCATGTGAACTCATGCAGGAATGTGTGCATGGTGCATGCAGAGCCAGCAGACCCCTTGTAGCCGTGAGGCCTGTGGGGGGTGGTGTGGTTATGATGGCCTCAGTGTGCACAGCTCACGAAGCTATGTGTGCATAATACATCTGTGTACGCCTGCTTGTGTGTGCGCCCTTCCTACCATGCTTTCCAAGCTGGGTGCGCCTGCTTGCATTGGCTCTGTTGCCAGCCAACCTGTATGTCTCTGTGTGTACTCGGACTACCTTCTGTTTTTATGCAAGGATTGTCCTCGAGGCTGGGGGTTGGCTGCTTGCCTGCATGTGAACACACTATACATTGTTAGGAAAACCCGAACACAGGCCCTGAAGTCAGGGTGCTGCCCCTGAACCAGAGTCTGCTGAGATGCAGACCAAGGGCGTAGATAGTTCACACACCTCGCCTTTGGGTAGCTGGGATAGATTGCAAAAAACGTTCTCACTCCTTCGCTTCTGCTCGAATGCACACCCTTCACATGCGACTCCGCAGTTTCTCCTAATAGAAGGCCAAGTGTATTTGCCCACCCCCTGGAACCGGGCTGGACTTGAGCCTTTTTGTGGACAATAGAGTGACGTGGAACGGACAGTGAGTCTGTCCCGAGCCTGGGCCTCCAGATGCCTGGTAGCTTCCCCTGGCTGTCTTAGGACAGTCCCCACATGAACAGGCCTGAGCTAGGCTGCTGGAGGCAGAGGGACCCCTGGAGGCCAGATGCAGAGGAACCCAGTTCCCCCAGCTGAGGCCATCCTAGACTGTCGTATAGCTGTCTTCCCTGCAGTCCCATGAACGCGCCCAGTCCGGGCCAGCAGAGGTGCCCTGCGTTCCTGGCTGCTGAGCACAGGTGCGTGACTGGGCACTGCTGAGCCATAGGCCTGTGAGCAAGAATAGTTTTTTCAGGTCCTTGTGTATCAGCGTGATTTGTTATGCAGCCTTATTGTGGCAAAACACACCTGCTGATAAATAACAAGCCCGTATGGGCACATGGACAGCTACACACGACACTGTGCCCTGCACATGGACACGTAGCCTGGGTAGCTCTGGATAGCAGGATTACTAGTTAGTTATCTATTGCTGTGCGAAAAGTGATCCCCAATTAGGAGGCTTAACTCCACAAACATCTCCGAGTTCCTGTGGGTGGGAAATCAGGGCATGGCTCAGCCGGACGCCTCTCTCGGCAGCTCACCCGCGAGCTCGGGGCCTGTAGCCTCACGCTGGCTGAAGGCTCCTCCTCTCTGGGAACCTGAGGATTCCTGCCCCTCCTCCAGCTTCAGGATACACTGTCCGGACCCTGAATTGGGAGGTCTGAAGGGAGCGCTTCCTTTCCAGGCAAAATGGCCTCAATTCCAGTGCCAGGACCGGGATGGATGCTTCTGTCTGTCTGTCAAAAAGCAGACACGCATGGATGTTCATAGTGGCTTTATTCGTAATAACCCAAACTGGAAAGAATCCTGACATCTATCAACAGTAAAATGGATAAAGTGTGGCCTGCTCATGCACTGGAGTGCTACACAGCAGTGAAAATGAAGTACACACAGCACGATGAATCTCATGGACTTAATGTTGAGCCACACCAGCCAGCAACAGAAGGCGAGATGCTGTGAGTACACTGGGGTCAGCTTCCAAAAGCAGGCAGTGTAATCTACGGCTGGAAAGTGGGAACGCGTTTACTCTCGGGGTGGGGGGAGTGGGGCTGGAAGAGGAGAGGAGGGGTTTGGGGTATGGATACTGTTCTGCACCCCCCTTAAATCCGGGTGCTGGTTTCATGGATGGGTCACTTTGGGAAACTCCACGCTTAGCTTTTGCCCTTTTCCATATGTACACTGCGCTTGAATGAAAAGTGTACGGAGCATAAAGCCACACTAGAGAGTCAAACAGTGGGGTGCTGGGGCGTGGTGGGAAGGGGAAGGTGACAGGTGGTGCTGGAGCATCAGCAGGGACTAGGTCATGCTGGAACTGTCAAGGCAGATTAGAGATGCCGAACATTCCTCTGGGAGCAGTGGGGGTGGGGTGGGGTGTGTGTAACAGGCAAATACCATATTTCCACTTTCATTTCAGAAAGCTCGCCCTGGAGCTGGGGCGGGGAAGGATACCAGGGGCGAGAGTGGAAGCTGGGAGATGGGTTAGGAGGTCCTTGACATGGTCCCAGGAAAGAGGACAGAGGCTTGCGCTCCGGGGAGGCAGTGGTGACAGGGAGAAGTGCAGGATTCTGGGGGACATCTGAGAAGTTGAGTTGACCAAGCTGGAGGAAGTAATGTGGGGGCTGGGGGCGGAGACAGTGCAGGAGGAATTAACAAGATGGCATCTCTTCAGCAAAGTTCACTGAGGATAACGAGCACGCCTGGCATTTGGCTAACGAGTGTAGTGGCGTTAGTCCCCCGTCTGGGGTTGGGAGGCTGCCTCTGAGGAGCTACTGATACCTGTGCACTGAGCTTCCAGAAGGGCAGGCAGAGTCTTGGCTATGGAGAGGTGGCTTTTGAGCAGAGTGGTAGAGTGTGTCCCCTATACGCTCTCTCTCTAGGAAGTTGGATGCTGTGCATCCTGAGACTCTGGGGGGAACAGCCCATGTTCCACCCTTCTCCCCCAGCCCCCACTCATTCAGATCATCTCATAGGACTGACGCCCCTTCCCTGTGCCCCTCACCTCCACCCTTTGCTTCAGTCTGGTTCCTGAGCTTTGAACTCTGTATTGTCAGGGTTTTGTTGACTTATATAACTAAGATATCTAGAGATATGTCCACCTTCAGGAAGCACTGGATCCAGGGCTTTGACCAGCGGCATCAGAATCTGCTTAGCTCTCAGTGCTCCTTTCCTTTCTGTGTTCTTCTCAGTCAGAATGGCTCCTACAGTGCTAGGCTTACACTTCACTGTTCAGCAACCCAGAGCTGAGAAGATTTTTAAATTTTCATGGTAGTTCCAGCAACTACTGCAGGACTGACTCGTTGGTGTGGACCAGCCATGGGTCAGGCAGAATGTGCATTTTGCCTGGCCAGGCATGTATCAGCGCTCATGCAGAGGGCGCGCCGGGTCAGCCCGGCTCAAACCACATGATGTCGCATCAGATCGGGGTGCTGGAGCCAGAGCAAAGGGGAATGCAGGTGGGCAGGCAGACCCCACCTCGTCCCTGCCTCCCGGCTGGCATCCCTTACTTCCAGGATTGGGAGTTCGCCTACTTTCGCAGCCTCATGTTTGGCCCTGACACCTTCCTTTGGTTGGTTGTCTGGAGCAGGATATTTTGTGTCAACTTCATCGAGCCCTGTCCCCATGCTGATGACCGAGGAGCACTGTATTAGGGTTCTCCAGAGAAACAGAGAAAGGATGCATACGTATGGCTAATTTACATATGATATGTACATACAATATATAAAGAGATTTATTATAAGGAGTTGGTTCACATTGTTATGGAGGCTGACAAGTTCCAAGATATGCAGGGTGGACCTATAAACTAGAGCCACAGGAGAGCCCATGGTGTCATTCCAGTCTGAGATCAGCAGGCTCAAGACCCAGAAGAGATATTTCAGTTTGAGTCTGAAGGCAGGAAAAAGGCTGCTGTCCCAGTCCTGAGGCGATCAGGAAGAATGCTCTCTTTATTTTATTTTATTTTTAATTTTTGTTTTTTAAATAATTTTTTATTGTTATGTTAATCACCATACATTACATCATTAGTTTTTGATGTAGTGTTCCATGATTCATTGTTTGTGCATAACACCCAGTGCTCCACGCAGAACGTGCCCTCTTTAATACCCATCACCAGGCTAACCCATCCCGCCACCCCCTCCCCTCTAGAACCCTCAGTTTGTTTTTCAGAGTCCATCGTCTCTCATGGTTCGTCTCCCCCTCCGACTTACTCCCCTTCATTCTTCCCCTCCTGATATCTTCTTCTTCTTCTTTTTTTTCTTAACATATATTGCATTATTTGTTTCAGAAGTACAGATCCGTGATGGAAGAATGCTCTCTTACATGGGGGAAGGTCAGCCTTTTTGTTCTGTCCAGGCCTTCACCTGATTGGAGGAGGCCCACCCCCATTAGGGAGGTCAATCAGCTCTACTCAGTTTACCAGTTCAAATCTTAATCTCATTGAGAAACACCCAGAATACTGTTTGGCTAGCTATCTGGGCATTCTGTGGCTCAGTCAAGTTGACACATAGAATTCACTATGGAAGGTACCAAGAAGGTTAGCTCTGACTCTACAGCTGGGTCAGAGGGCTGGTCAGAGGGCTGGGTTGAGTCAGAACGCTGACAGGACATCCTCTGTGCCCAGAACAACCTTCATGCCCACCTCCGAGCAGGCTGCTTGGCTCGTCTGCCTGTATCTCACCCCTAAATAATGTCTTTATTTTCATCAAGGCCTAAGTGGAGAGCTGGGGGATCCAGCGAAGGCCCGTTTCCAGATGTTCTGCAGGTGCCCCAGCTCTGTCATCCATCTCCCTGCTGTTCCGTGCATCAGGGAAGGCTGATCCCCATGAACTGTGACTCTGGGGCTCCCTGTGCCCTGGCTTCCAGTGTTGGAGGGGCTGCTCGTCCCCTTCTCATGGGGGTGTGTTCCTGTGTCCCTGCCCCCACCTCTTCTCAGCCCTCAGGTGCAGGGACCAGACTGGCATTTGCTGGCTCCACCCTGCCTCTGGTGCCCTCACTCCTGCCCACACCTCCGTCCACATTCCCCTCATTACGTCTCCTCAGCATCCCAGTGGAGTGTGCTGACTGAGGGCAGCCTTCCTGTGGGGAGCCAACTCCAGGGAGCAGGTGGTGGTCTGCAGTGGGCTCTTCCCTCCTTCCTCTGCCCCAGGCACTACCAAGTGTGTGTTAGTGCTTTCTGTTCTGAAAAGGCTCAGATCAGCCCAGCAGGGTCACTCTAAGCGAATCCCATCCCCCTTCATTGTGATGATGATTTGGGGCCTGCAGCTGAGCCTGGGTCACTTTCTTTCCCGGCCTCTTATTAGTTGTGTGAATTGTGGCAAGTCCAGTGAACTTTCTGAGCCTCACCTGCCTCATCTGTAGAGTGGGTATAATAAAACCTTCCCAGAGGCTGCTCTCCGCAACTTACTTTATTTGAACAGTGGACTCTGTCTTTGGGGAGAGTTAACTTTGGCCACTCACTCACTCACTCAGAAACCACTCTCTGGGCTCCACAATGTGCCAGACAGTGGTGTTTGACCATTATCCATCGGGCTGGAAGCAACTCCCTTCCCTTTTTCCCTGTCTTCCAGTCTAAGGATTTATTTTTTTATTTTTATTTTTATTTTTTTTTAAGATTTTATTTATTTATTTGACAGAGAGAGAGAGACAGCGAGAGCAGGAACACAAGCAGGGGGAGTGGGAGAGGGAGAAGCAGGCCTCCCGCGGAGCAAGGAGCCCGATGTGGGACTCGATCCCAGGACCCCGGGATCATGACCTGAGCCGAAGGCAGACGCCTAACGACTGAGCCACCCAGGCGCCGCAGTCTAAGGATTTAAAAAAAAAAAACTTAGGTACAATTTACATAAGATAAAACTCATGCATTTTATTTATTTATTCATTTATTTAGAGCTCGTGTGTGTGTGTGTGTGTGTGTGTGTGTGTGTGTGAGCAAGGCTAGGGAGGGGACAGAGGGAGAGAGAGAGAGAATCCCAGCAGACTCCCTGCCGAGCACGGAGCCAACTGGGGCTTGATCTCACCACCCTGAGACCATGACCTGCGCCGAAATTAAGAGTTGGATGCTTAACCGACTGAGCCACCCAGGTGTCCCTAAACGCATACATTTTATGTTTATAGGTCAATGATTTTTTTTTAAAAGATTTTATTTGTTTGACAGAGAGAGAGACACAGCGAGAGAGGGAACACAAGCAGGGGGAGTGGTAGAGGGAGAAGCAGGCCTCCCGCGGAGCAGGGAGCCCGATGCGGGGCTCAATCCCAGGACCCCGGGATCATGACCTGAGCCAAAGGCAGACGCTTAACAACTGAGCCACCCAGGCACCCCTACAGGTCAATGATTTTTGACAAATGTATACAGTTGTGTAACCCCCACCCCAGTCAAGACAGAGAACATTTCCATGACTCTGGAAAGTTTCCCTCGACCCCTTTGTGCAATCTCCCACCCACCCCCTCACCCTCACCCTCAGACACCCACTGATCTGATTTCAATCACTTTCCCTGAGCTTAAGTTATCACTTGCTTTTATTTTTGAGGCTATGTTTCTTTTTCCCCTTTCTCTTTGGGGCACACATCTCTTTGGTAAAAACAAGATTGTTTTACCATCTCCCTTCTCAAACTGTTGTTGATAATGGCCAGATACAACACACTGTGCACAAATACACCTACGCACGCATTCACACACGCAACACAGACATTTATGCGTATACTCACACATACAGGAAATCTCCAGGAAACTGAGGCTCAAAGAGACCTAGACCAAGGTAAGGCAAAAAACACAGTTTTGTTTTTATTGAAACCCTTCACGTTGGTGTGTGCGCACGTGCGCACACACACACACACACGCAGCCCCTGAAGCCAAGAACCATTTTCTACCACCTTCTGCTCCCCTGTCAGAGATGGAGCAAGAGGAGAAAAATCGGAATTCGTGCCCTGTCTCAAAAGTAAAAGGGACAAATTAGTTTCTTGTCAGTGTACTGCAATAAATACGTTGTCATTTTTATCCCCCAGTGAATCATGGTCTCCATTTCTCCCGTAACTATTATGCAGTCTGCTGGTACTATATCATTTTTTGGTAATTTTATTTTCACCAATTGTTTTATGAAATTTTTGAGTTTTATGGACACTAAAACAAATCTAGCCTGCGAGTGTTATAGTCCTTTAAATCATCGGCAGGAAATCTCAAGGTTCCTCCAGACTGTGGCGGAAGGAGGCTTTAGGGAAGAAAGATTGCCCCTAGCTTATAAACTGAGCAAAGACCCAGAGATAAGTTTGTAAAAGGGACATAGATCACGACGGGTGAGAACCAGGGTGTAAAACATCTTCCTGCTCAGCTCCTCGAAGAATAAAAATGGACTTTTATTTAGCAGAAACACCAAAGTAGTAGGAGGGAAGGAATACACGGTTCTGCCCCAACAGCCCGGATTTCCCTTGGAGTCTGTGTGAGCCCCACACCAGCTCCTCGCTGCCGGGGAGGACAGTCATGTTAGGGACCCCCTTAGGGGCCACTGAGCGTGTCTGTGATGTCCACACAGAGCACAGCCCACTTCCCCTCCCCTTGCAAATGTCAAAGTCACATCCCCGTGGTGACCAGTGAAAAAAGAGGTAAAAACGGATTCTAAAACACATGTTAAAAAAAAAAAACAACATAAACCTGACAAGGTGAGAATAGCTAAATCGATTTGGAAAAAAGGCTGGCCTTACCAAGTGTTAAAATGCATTATAAAGCTACAATAATAAAACCGGTATGTTACTGGCATAAAACTAGACGGATAAATCAATGGAATGAAATAGATAGTCCTGAATAACCGGGGTCCGTGAACAATGAAGCGTCACATATCAGTGGAAGAGGGATGGATTATTCAGTAAATGCTACCTGTAAATCTGGTTATTTGGAAAACAGTCAATTTAGAACTTCATCTCATTCTAGAGTCCAAAAAATAAAAATTAGATTGTTGAAATGGTGGAAGGTAAAAAATAAAACAATAGAAGTCTAGAAGAAAGGATAAAAAGAGAATTATTTGATCTCTAGCTGAGGAGGGTTTTATCCTTGACCTTGGATAGAAATGCCAAGGAAGGTGATGGACAGATTTAGCTTTGAAGTACTTGCCTATATTTTCAAGATATAGCCCTCAAGTAAAGGTCAAAAGTCAAAGTGACAGAATCTTTTTTGACATATGTGACAGCAAAGGTTAACGTCCATAAATTCATAAAGAAAATCACTGACACTTAATCGAATGGGCAAAGGATAAAGCTGTATAATCCTTTGAAGAATAAATATAAATACCTCCCAAGCATAGGAGAACATCTCCAACCATACTAGTTGTGACGGTTAATTTTATGTGTCAACTTGCCTGGGCCATGGGTCTGCCCAGGCATGGTCACATATTATTCTGGAATGTGTCTGTGAGGGTGTTTCTGGATGAGATTAGGATTTGAATTGGTAGAGTGAGTAAAGCAGATCGCCTTCCCCAGTGTGGGTGGGCCTCATCCAATCAGTTGAAGGCTTGAATGTAATGAAAAGGCAGACGCTCCTGTGAGTAGGAGAGCACTTCTGCTTGACAGCCTTTGAGCCAGGAAATGTGTTCCCCCCCTGCCTTTGGACTCGAACTGAAATATCGGCTCTTCTTGGGTCTTGAGCCTGCTGGCTTTCAGACTAGAAATACACCATCAACTCTCTTAGGTCTCCAACTTGCTGACTGCAGATCTTGGGACCTGTCAGCCTCCCTGATCATGTGAGCCAATTCTTTATAATAAGTCTTGTTTTATATATATCTCCATATCCTTTTGGTTCTATTTCTCTGGACAACACTGACTAGTAATCTAGTCATCAGAGAAATACAAACTAAAGTCCTGATGATGGGCACCTGGGTGGCTCCGTTGGTTAAGTGTCTGCCTTCGGCTCAGATCATGATCCTGGGGTCCTGTGATCAGGCCGCACATCGGGCTCCCTGCTCAGCGGGGAGTCTGCTTCTCCCTCTCCCTCTGCTGCTCCCCCTGCTCATGCTCTCTCTCTCTCTCTCTCTCTGTCAAATAAATAAATAAATAAATAAATAAAATCTAAAAAAAAAAAGTCCCGATGATATGCTAGCTTTTCTCATGCCTCTGGATTTATTGAGGATTCTCTGGGATCCTCCCCATCAGCATCTAGACATTCTCAAGACCCTCCCAATGTCAAGAAAGTCTGTCTCTCGTTCCTCTCCAGCCCTCTCCAACTGCTAGCCTCTCCAGTCCCTGCCACAGTCCACTTTCTTTAGATGTGGATCTTTAGATCTCTCTTTGTATCTCAAGATGGGACTCTCCCCTCTGTGCCGTCCCGTCGTCAAGCACGTCACCCTGGCTTCCCTGCCCCCTTCTTCCATCAGAACCCAGGTCTTAACCAGCGGCTTGGTGTCCAGCCACGTCATTTCAGGGGGTGCCCTCGGGCCGGGAAGGATGTGCTGCCGTGTGCCAGAGCCCCCTGCTAGAGATCAACAGGACCAGTGCAGCCCTTCCTTATTAGAGTTTTCCAGTGCCCTTGCCCGGCGGCAGGGCAGAGATGAGATTCTGCAGGGAGAGAGGAGAAGAGCGCCGGAGACAAAGACCCTTCAGGTAGGTTTTGAAGTAGCAGTTTTGCCCCCAGTGTTTGCAGGTAAATGAGCACATGTCTGCAAACGGGCTGTTTCTGGCTGTCCGTCCCCGGTAGGAAACAGAGCCTCCAAAGAGTCAGCCTTTTCGATTTTATTTGTTTAACGTTGCATTTAGAAAACGTAGCAGATATCCTGTGAAGCCTTTGAAAAGGTGAACAAGGTTTCCTCCTCGTCCTCCACGCCCCACTGGGCTTTGTGTGTGCACACGGCGGCATCCGGCGCCGGAAGGCCACCTGCGCCCAGGTGACCTGGCTTCAGCGTCCTCCAGCCCAGCCCGTTCTCTGGACAGCAGCCAAGAGAAGCTTTCTGAGACATCGCTGAAATCCCCGCACCCCTCCCAGTTCAGAAGCCTGCGGAGGCTCCCATTTGCGTTTACGGTAAAGTCTTCCCTCCTTCCTGGCCTCGCTCCTTGCCTGGCTCTCCAGTCTTCTTGTCCCCTGCCTCTTGAATCCCTCGGGTAGGTCTTATTGGCCTTGTTCATATTTCCAGGACGCCCCACGCTTGCCCGTGGGGGGGCCCTCTGCCTCCAGTGCTCCTGCCCTGTGTTCCACAGGCTGGTTCCTGCTCCCGGCGGGCTCCCTGCCAGCCGCTGTCTCAGGGGCTGTGAGTGTCCCTTTTAGTCCTTTAAAAAAATTTTTTTTTAAAGAGTTTATTTGAGCAAAAATCAGTTTGAATTGGGCCAAACCAAAGAGTGATGAAGAGGGGTCCCCCATTTTATTCTTTCTCCTGGTCTTGTTTCCTCTTCAGCACTCCTCAGAACCTGCGATTTTTATTTTTTAGAGATTTTATTTATTGATTTGAGACAGCGAGAGCAGGAGAGCACAAGCAGGGGGAGGTGCAGAGGGAGAGGGAGAAGCAGGCTTCCCGCCGAGCAGGGCGCCCGATGCGGGGCTCCATCACAGGACCCTGGGATCATGACCTGAGCTGAAGGCAGACACTTAACTGACTGAGCCACCCCGTCTCCCCAGAACTTGGGATTTTTAAACAGTTAACTCGATTGCTCACTTGAGTCTTGCCTGACTGTTCATGGGAAAGTAAGCGCCTTGAGGACGGGCATATCTCCGTGGCACGCCCAGCAACTAACACAGCACTTGATACATAGAAGACACTCGATATAAATTTCCAGACAAACATTGAGCGAGAATAAATGATTGAGATAAAGTGGCTGGAAAATGCTTTGGCTTTTGGAAAGCATGCCTCCCCTCCCCTGAACTCCCAAGAACTAGCGGTCCCCAAACGGCACCTTCCCGGGGGCGTGTCGGGTGTGAGGACGACAGGTGGAGGACTTAACTGGCAGAGGCTGTTGGTGGCTGGCTGTCTGTGGCGAAGGGGGTAGGTTGTACCAGGTGTGTGCATTGACTGATTTCGGTTCTACAGCGATGCTTTTGGAACTCTGATGTGCACAGAAATCACTTTGTTACAATGCAGATTCAGATGCAGTAGATCTGGGGTGCATCCCGAGATGTGGCTTTTCAATGCAGCTCCCTCCTGGGTGATGCTGATGCTGTTAGCCCAGGGCCCACACTTATACAGCAGGGTCTCCACCACTGGTTCTCAAATGTGGTCTTCCATTAAATCACCTGGAGTGGCTTTGATGATCCCTAGAGATTCTGCTGGGTTGGTCTGGCATCGAGGTCTTCTGAAAACCAGGTGATGCTCATGTGTAGCCAAGTTTGAGAACTTTTGTTGTGAACGGTGTTTTACTTTATAAATAATTGTGACAAAATGAAGAAATTTGATTTGTCAGGATTCTTTTCGGAAAGAGCACTGCATTTTAAAAAATTTTTTATTGTTATGTTAATCACCATACATTACATCATTAGTTCTTGATGTAGTGTTCCATGATTCATTGTTTGTGCATAACACCCAGTGCTCCACGCAGAACGTGCCCTCTTTAATACCCATCACCAGGCTAACCCATCCCCCCACCCCCCTCCCCTCTAGAACCCTCAGTTTGTTTTTCAGTGTCCATTGTCTCCCATGGTTCGTCTCCCCCTCCGATTTACTCCCCTTCATTCTTCCCCTCCTGCTATCTTCTTCTTCTTCTTTTTTTTTTCTTAATATATATTGCATTATTTGTGTCAGAGGTACAGATCTGTGATTCAACAGTCTTGCACAATTCACAGCACTCACCATAGCACATACCCTCCCCAATGTCTATCACTCAGGCACCCCATCCCTCCCACCCCCCCACCACTCCAGCAACACTCAGTTTGTTACCTGAGATTAAGAATTCCTCATATCAGTGAGGTCATATGATACATGTCTTTCTCTGATTGACTTAGTTCGCTCAGCATAACACCCTCCGGTTCCATCCACGTCGTTGCAAATGGCAAGATCTCATTCCTTTTGATGGCTGCATAATATTCCATTGTGTATATATACCACATCTTCTTTATCCATTCATCTGTCGATGGACATCTTGGAAGAGCACTGCATTTTTATGGAAGAGGAAACTTCCTTGACCAGCCTGTCTGTGACGGAGCCTGAGTCTGGGTGGGGTGAATGCTTCTGCAAGCTGAGGCAGAGACAGACCTGCTGCCTGCCTGTGGAAACAGGTGTGAGCATGTGGGTCCCAGAGTTTGAGGAAGACCTCCTGCTCCTTCCTCTCAACTGTTCAGAAAAATTAATAAAGTAGTGAAAATGCTTGAAATAAAGGGTATTTATTTCAAAGGCTGCCAGTGAAGGCAGCATTTCCCAGGCTTACCTGTGCATTGGAATCATTTGGGGATCTTTGAGACACTCCAGATGAACTCACAGTCTTGGGATGGGACACAGGCACCAGAACTTTCTGAAGCTTCCCTGGGCATTGCAACGTGCAGACATGTTTGGGAACCACCAGGTTCAGGAAATGAGCCTCTAGCAGCTCTGGGGGATCCCCCGAAGGCTGGGATGTTTCTGGATTCTAGAATTTGTTGCTTCAAATCCAATGGAACCAAAATTCCAAGGCCAGGGAGGCCCCAGCCAACCAGCATTAGGGAGGCACTTGGTTTGAGAAGAGAACTGCTTCTGGAAGCCTCAGTTTCCTCCTCTGTAAAATGGGACTAATAATTCCTACGCAGTGGAAATGTTTTGAGGAATAAAGGAGAGGATGTGGGTGGATGTGCTCTGTAACCTGCTGTATGAAGAGAAAGCTCCATGTGGACTTTTAAGTACGGTTTGCTATTTTACATGCATGGCTTTTGATAGAAAAGAATAACAGAGGAGAATAATTTGTTAATTTAGGCTCAGAATTATCCACCAGCATAGAGACGTGCTACCTCAAGCACCACCTTGTGGTAGAAACTGGAGTTGTAGGAGTGGGAGCTGGATGCTTCTTTTGGTGGATGATCTGGGCCGGTTTAAATAGGTTTAAATGGTCTGAACTCTAGCAAGAGATTTTTAACCTCTGCACCAATGACATTTTAGGCCTAATGATTCTTTGTTGGGGGGGAGTATCTTTTGCAAACTAGGCCGTTAAGCAACATCCATGGCCTCTACTCACTAAGTAGCACCCCTCCCTGCAGGTATGACAACCAAAAATGTCTCCATATTTTGCCAAATGTCCCTTGAGGGACTGAACTGCCCCTGGTTGGGAACCACTGAGCTACAGCAGACAACAATAGTAATCATAATAATAATATCCGCTAACAGTGTGGCTATCATAATGCTTGAAACGAAGGGTATTTATTTCAAAGGCTGCCAGTGGGAAGGGGAGACTGAGCTCCCCACCCACATGCCCAGCAGGGCATGTGCCTGTGTCCAGCGGCTGGCAGGATGATGCCCCCAATGGCTGGTGGGCAGTGCATGTGTGCGTGAGGGTCTGCACGTGCCTAGCTGGGGTCCCTGTGCCCGCAGGAGTACAATATTGAATAGCAAATCCCAATGCCACGACAAGTGGAGACAGAGAGCCCACGGAAGAAAGGAAGAAGTTTTATATTTTAGGACTTTTAGCGGCACATTTTTCTTGCTTTTTGAACAAGGGGTGCCACATTTTCAGTTGGCACCGGGCTCTGCCAAGTCCATAGCTGGCCCTGGTGACAGAGACGGGTGAGGGACCATAAGAGTGGAAGGACTTTTGCGTGGAGGTGGAGGGGTGGTAGAGCTTGGGAGCAGCTTTGGGAGACAAGGGGGAAGCTAACCCCCCAACCTGTGGCCCTGGCAGGCTCACCCCATGGGTCTGAGGCAAGAGTACTGCACAGTGTAGAGTGTTGTTTGCATGTGCGTGGATACCCCAGCCCCAAATCCGACCTCCGTCTACACCCCCAGACTGCTGTTCTGGGCCACCCCCCAGACTAGTGGCATGTCTGTCTTGCGGATGGACCTGGGAGAGAGGCCCGTGTAGACCCTGGAAGTGAGCTTGGTAGATGGGCCGGTTTAAATAGATTTAAATAAATTTAAATAGTCTGAACTCTAGCAGAGATTTTTAACCTCTGCACCAATGACATTTTAGACCTACTGATTCTTTGGGCAGAGAATTCTGGGGTGCAGGTACCTGGAACATGGTCTGGGAGGAGGGTGTGGGCTCCCAGAGGGCATGACCTGTTGGTCCCACCCACTGGGCATATGGAAGGTGAGACTGGAGAGTTGGGCGGGGCCTGGGTCCAGGAGTGGAACTGATGTGGAGGGACATAGGGTGTGAAGGGAAGGGCAGTGGCTGTTGCAGTTTGCTCAAGGAACAGCTCTGGGAGGGAGGGGCTGGGAGGCTGGGCTCAGGGAGAGGAAGCCAGGAGCCTGGGAAGCCTGGGGGTTGCACCGGCCCAGGTGTGGCCTCACAGGTGTGGATGCAGATACAGGAGCCTGCACTGGTCAGGGGAAGAAAGGGCCCCGCTGCCTCCCCCAGCAGCAGCACCCCCTTCCGTTCCCAAGGGGACTTTCCCCTCCTCCCCCCCCGGCAAAATCTTCTTTTCTTCCTTGGCAGCTCATTTTCCGAGGAGAGCGGGTATACCTTTATACATATGGAAAGGTGGAAAAGGCATTCCAAGTGGAGGGCGCAGCATGAGCAAAGGCCCCGAAGCAGGAGAACATGGGGGCAAAAAGAAGAGTGCTTGAGAGGAAGGTGGAGGGGTGTGGGCCCCATGGAGAAGGTCTTCCCGCGGGGGTGACAAGGGACACTTGCTGTATGGGTGACGGGGAGCCCTGCAGTGTGGCAGCCGAGGGCTGACAAAGTCAGATGGTGTGAGAGTGGTGTGTGGGGGCTGTGTGGGGACACGGGAGGGATGCTGGAACTTGGGGAGTGGCCTTGAGAAGGGGGACAGATAGATGATGGAAGCATGGGGAGAAAAGTGGTGGGGCTGGGGTGGAGGGGGAGGGAGGGGTGTATCCACGATGCACCCCGGGGTTTTGGGTTAGGAGAGAGTGAAGGGCAGGTGTATGAATCGCATCTGAGTGGGAACCCAGGAACCCAACGCATTTTCAAACCAGTTAACTGAGAGCAGTATCACGAAGGGGCCATTTGCATGCAGGCAGGCAGGATGAAGGAGCCGCGGGGTGCCCATCCCCAATGCTGGGGAGCCTTTGCCAAGTGCAGAGGAGGGGGCGAAGGGGAGTGGTTGCCCAAGGGGGCTAGGTGGAGAGGGCTCCTTGGCAGAGCCGGGGCCATGGGTGGACCCATGTTTACCCGCAGGGATCCCTCAGGGCAGGGGGCCAGGGAATAAATATCCCAACCTCTCTCCTCCAGCTTCTGGCTCTCCTGCCAGTGCCTCCCTGTAGTCTGAATCCAGCCCAAAGCTGGAGGGCAAGAGGTCCCTACAGGTCACTCTCTTTGGTCACCTAACGGGGTCACCAGGAGGCTGGTGAGAGGGGCCTGTGGGTCCGGGAGGCTTCTGGCAGGAATCCGAAGGAGGGTTGGGTTGGGGGTCTGCGCTCGCCATTTAAGGCAAAGGGAGAAGTCTGAGAAGAGCTGGATTTGGGAGGGGAGGGCTCTCAAGTGTTGTTTGGGCCCCTCCCGGCTTGCACACCCAGGCTGGGGCAGACGCAGGTGTGGAAGGGGGCGTGGGCGCGTCTGCAAGTGTGTCCCTAGGAACTCACTTTCCACTTTGCCCTGGCAGACCTGGAATAAGAGCGTCTGGCTGGGGAGGGCTTACCCTGAGCCTCCAGCCCGTCCCTCCCAGCTGGGCCCTGGCCTTAGCCCCCAGTCCTGGGGGGTGGCGCACTTTCATCTCTCCCTTGGCCTCAGGCTGGCCCAGCCAGCAACAGCTCTGTCTCCTGCTGTCAGGGCTGCCAGGATGTGACAAGCGGCAGATGGGCCTCTGATCAATGGACCCCGTCCCTGAGCAAGGACGGTGGGGCTGGGGGCAGGATGGGGGAGCGGCCGCTAATGGATGGGCCTGGGAGCAGTGATGGATGGGCAGGAAGAAGCTGCCATTTGTCTTGGGAAGTGAGTGGCTCGAGGGAGGAGGAGAAGGGAGGGTAGCTGATGGGCTGGAGGGTGGAGAGAGAGTGGCAGAGGGTTGGGAGCCCAGGAGGGCGTTCTTTTCTGTCCTAGCCCAGCTCCCCTGAGCCCTGGCCAAGAGGACCCTGCCCGCAGGGCGGAAGATGCCGAGGAGGCCAGTGAAGCTGGCAGTCAGATCATGTCCTCACCCAGCTCGTTCAGGGGGAGTCAAGTTGCTGCAAGATCTTCCTTTGGGACCCTTGTGATCCTTCTTACCCTCCCCTGTCTCCTCTCTGCCCTTGCCCCCCATGAGTGCCCCCCCCCCCCCCCATGTCCCACTCTAGCCAACTGACTTGCTTGTTCATCCTCAGAGGCCTCCGTGCCTTTGCTCTGGCTGTGCCCCCAGGTGTGCGGCCCTTTCCCAGGTCCCCGCTCAGTGCTCGCCCTTCCTGTGGGCCAGGTGTCAGAGTAGGCCTGCCCTGGGCTCTCCTTGTCAAACAGCAAAGGCTCTGTGCCTGTGCCACGCGCTGTCACCCTTACCCCGCCTTATTACTACTTTAGTACCAGTCACCATCTGATACCCCATTTGTCTCCTTGCTCTGGTCTGTCTCCCTCACTGGACTGTGGACTCGGTGAGGGCAACTCCGTGAGTTGTCGCTTCTGTTCGCTGCTGTATTCCCAGGGCTGGCAGTAGCACTCCGGAGGGGCTCCACAAATATTTCCTCCCGGTATGAAAGAAAGGGTTCATACTCCAGCCCTGGCGCTTGCCGGCTTTGTGAGTCTGGACCGTCTCATTGAACTGTGTCCTCCCCTGCAAGTTGAGGGCGGCTGTCCCTCTTCAGAGCCCCTGTGCAGATGACACCGGACAGGTGCATCTGCCTGGGGCCTGGCAATGGCCAGCATCCTCCACAGACCCGGAGCACGGGGTTGACCTTCTGTCTGTTCAACCCAAGTCTCTGCTCCTCACTGTGGACACCCCCCTGCCCCGGAAAGCTGGCCTCCTCTGCTCCCCCAGCTAGCTCTGAAGGAGATGCTCTGACCTTACTCCTCAAACCCCGGTCCTCCCCCGCCCCCCAAGGCTGAGCCTTGGTCCTCGTCACTCCCACCCTTCCTCTGCCCCGGACTAGAAACCTCCATATCCCAACAGCATCTTCCAGATGGAGTGCTTTGGAGGCTGGCCGAGCCAGATTCAAATCCTTCTAAGTCCCACCCTAGCCGATAGATGCGTGCAAGCCACTTCTCTGAGTGCCGTGGATGCTGCTGGCTCCTCTCCTAATCATAGTCACCTTTATAGGTCAAAGGCTGCTTTCTGCAAACACCTGACACTGCCTGGGGGCATTTTTCTGACCTTGTGTTCAGGGTGCACGGGAAGTCAAAAGTAGCGGACCCTCGGGGCACCTGGGTGGCTCAGTCAGTTAAGTGTCTGACTCTTGGTTTCGGCTCACATCATGATCTCAGGGTCATGAGATCAAGCCCCGCATCAGGCTCGACGCTTGGTGGGGAGCCTTCTTGAGATTCTCTCTCTCCCTCTGTCCTTCCCCCTGCTCGCGCTCTCTCGCGTGCTCTCTCTCTCTAAAAATAAATAAAGTCTTAAGGAAAGGTAGTGGACCCTCCCATGGCAGATGGTTGGAGGACCAGTCCCCCGGCCCCCCCGCCCCCCCAGCGTTGGGGCGGGTCCGCCTCTTGGCGTGTTAAGAGTCAGTTGCCCAGTTATGCACAGACAATGACTCATGGAACACTAATGATGTAATGTATGGTGATTAACATAACAATAAAAAAAAAAAGTCAGTTGCCCACACTGTGACCTGCTCAATAATTCTCTTTCCTGCTTTCCTTTCCTTCTCTTCTTCCCCCCCTCCCTCACCCATGGTGTTTCTAGGGATCACCTCCCACGTCAGTCACTTGCACTTGCATCCTGTTTCAGGGTCTCCTTGCGGGGGGGGGGGAGCCCAAACCAAAAGACATTGTGCCTCAGTCTTTTCACCGTTAAAATGAAAAAGGACAGAGTTCCAACCTCCTGGGCTCGTGTGAGGGTTAATTTCATGTTGACTTGATTGGCCCCCCCCGGGGCCCAGATTTAACTCGCCTTCTGGGTGTGTCTGCGAGGTTGTCTCCCGATGAGGTTCGCACTGGAACGGGTGGGCTGAGTGAAGCAGGGGGTCCTCCCCAACGTAGGGGGCGGCATCCAATCCTTTGAGGGCCTGAAGAGAACAACAGGTAGAGGAAGGAATTTACCTCTTTTCTTCCAGCCTCGCCGTCCAAGCTAGGATATCCCACCTCATTTTCTCCTGCCCTTGGACTGAGATTCACACCACCAGCCCCCCTGGCCTTCAGGCCTTCAGACTCGGATTGAATTATGCCACTGCCCCCCAGCTTGCAGATCGCGGATTGCAGGATTTCTGGGTCTCCATAATTGTGTGGGCCAGTTCCTCCAAGTAAATCTCTGTATATATACATATCTTAGTGGTTCTGTTTCTCTGCAGAACCCTGACACACAATTCACCATAAGGATTAAATAAAAAGATGCAGGTAAAAAGCACAGAGCCTAGCCTGTGTGCATTCTAGCTTAAAGCAAAATAACTAACCCAGTAGTTCCCAAAAAAGCAGCTAAGGTCCGGAGCAATGGGATCTTATCACCTTGGTCTTCTCCTCTCCTGGTTGAACTGCTCCCAACCAGTCTTGCCATTTGCTCCTCCCTGGATGAATTTTCTCTCCTCTCACTGTATGATCATGTCCTTAGTATACTCAGTTCTGGCCAAGTACCTCTTGAAGTTTGGAATCCAAGTTCTCGGTGAGGCAAGGACAGTGTAGAGCCAACTGTCACCTCTTTGCTTTATACCTCTGTTGATGAATCCCTCTGTTAATGAATCTCCCGATGTCAGGGGCCATTAACTCCAGTGGTTCTTACTGCATTCATGAGGAAACTTCTAGCACTTGTTTTTTTTTTTCCTTGTTGTGTTTTATTTAGTCCCGAGAGCCGAGCTTCTCACAGTCCCTGGGCACACTGGTAGACTGATGACAAGGCTTAGAGCTCGAGGCTGTCAGGGTTGTTACAGAGTTTATCATCCTGGACAAGACCACCAGCAAGGGAATCTGTCAAACTGTAGAATTGTGAGAAATAATAAGTCATTATTATTTTAGACCACTGAGTTCTGAGATGACTGGTCACACAGCATTAGGTAATTGGTGCAGAAGTTGGTACAGGAAACAGAGCATTGCTGTAACAAACGCCCGAACCATTTGGTCTTGGCTTAGGGGCTGGGTGGTGGGCAGATGCTGCAGGGTTGCTGAGGGGTTGTCAGAGGCTGGAGGAAGGGCAGCTTGTGTTATATTGCGGGTGGGGGACAACTGACACATCTGTTGCCTGTGGCAGTTTAGAATATAGAAAATGTACTTGTGCACTTGTGGGTCTACTTAAGAAGATCTCTGGACAGAATGTGAAGACCCCAGAGGGATGCTTGCCTGCTCCTAGCTGGATCTGATAACTTGGGAAGAGGGACACGAGCTCAGTAAGGAGCAACTTGGTTTGTGAGCAGATTTAAGAGAAATATAGAAGGTCGAGGACTTGCTGGGGTTGAAAAACAAAACTATCTCTTCTCTCTGATCTCCCTAGCCAGTAAAAAATTTAAGTGAGGTGAGACCTGGCCTAAAGATAGAGTCTGGGGCACCAGGGTGGCTCAGTCAGTTAAGCGTGACTCTTGGTTTCAGCTCAGGTCATGATCTTGGTCGTGGGATGGAGCCCCGTGTTGGGCTCTGCACTCAGCATGGAGTCTGCTTGTCCCTCTCCCTCTGCGCCTCCCCCTGTGCTCACACTCTCTCTAATAAATAAATAAAATCTTAAAAAAAAGATAGAGCCAATGATTTGGCTCTAAGACCCCTTGTTAAGGTGTCTGAAAGATTTAAGGTGGTACTGATACCCTCTTGGTGACACAAAATGACTTCTCAGAACCTTAAGGCCTGGAAGGAGAGGGAAGGATAGAGGGAAAGAGAGAGAGAAAGAGAGAGGGAAAGAGCTGGAGGGAGAGTGAGAGAGAGGGGGAGAGCAACCTGTCTCAATTGGAGTGACCCTCAGCAGCTACATAGGAAACCCATAATGTTCTCAAGAGAATTGTATCAGTGAAAACACGGCAAGCTTGACTTACAGGGCCCATAGTTGTTCAAGGTGAAAATAGCCCTCTGAGTCCCCAACTTTTCTATGAAGATGAAGCAGGCTGAAAAAACCATTCAGCTGCACATGCCAGCCATTTCTGGAGGGAGAAGAAGGGTGATAAAGAGGGGGACACTCAAGAGTTCAGAGGGGAAAGCCAAGAGCCACAAACTCTTGATTCTCCCCTCTTTGTCATCCTTCTTTTGGACTAGGGAATTACTCCCAGGGAGCCAAACTGGCCCCTAATCAAGGGCTGTTCTCTGCCCCCAGAGGCAGAGGGAATTGGGAATGCATGCCTGGCTAGAGTGTAGTACCACTGTGAACCAAGAACTCTTCCTCCCCTTTTGGTTGGGAGTGTCTACTGTGGATGCCCCGTCCCCTTTTCGCCTTTACATGCTGGGTCTTAGTGGGGGGCAGGAAGAGCTCCTCACAATCCTCATCTACCTGTGACTCTAGTTCAGAAGTTCTGTGGACTGAATCCTGCCTCCGCAGATTCGTATGGGGAAGCCCTAACCCCCAATGTGACTGTCCTTGGAGATGGAGCCTTTAGGAGATAATTAAGGTGAAGGGAGGCCATAAAGGTGGACTCCTAATCCGATAGGATCGGTAGCCTCCTAGGAAGAGGAAGAGGGAAAAATCCTTCCTTCTGTCTGTGTGTGTGCACCCAGCTCAGGCTGCATGAGGACACAGCAAGGAGGTGGCTGTCTGTAAGCTGGGACAAGAGCCCTCCCCGTAACCCGACGGTGCTGGTGCCCTAACCTCAGAATTCCAGCCTCTAGAATTATGAGAAAACAAGCCTCTGTTGCTTAAACCAGCTAGGCTGTGGTATTTTGTTACACAACCTGTGTTAACTCACAAAAGCAGGTGAAATCCTGGACACCAAGCCTGAGCATGAAGCACAGGGGGATGACATTTTTTGGAAGAGAGAATGAGCATATTTTGAATACAGGAGGAATGGAAGTCATTGTGGCAGGGAGTGGACAATTGATAAATTGAAGATCATGGACACAGTATTGGGTTGTCCCTCTCTGAAGAAACAGAGTCCGTTTTCCTGTACGGTGAATCTAAGCTATGAATCTCTGCTGGCCTCAGGATCTGCTTGGACTCACAGAATGTGGTGTAAATGATGCTGGCAAATTCTAGGGTGTAGAGAAATATTAGAGACAATCCATTGTGCTGTCATTAAGGGGTGGGCTAAATCAGCGATGGTACATCCACACTGTGGAATGCCTGATAGCGGCTAAAGCAATGGGAAGGATCTATTCCATCAGGATGGATGGAAATATCTCTAAGACATACTGTTGGGTCAAGCAAGGAAATTTGCTGAATGGCAGCTTGAAGTAAGATTTCATCTGGGTCAAAATATAAGCACACAAAACAATACCATATCTTTTCCTGTGGCTACAAGGATGCATGTGTATGTGTGCAAGATCATTAGAACAAAAGAGAGAGAGAAAAGTCTGGTAGGAAACACACCAAATGGAAAGGAAGTGTTTAACTCTGGGGAGGGGTGAGATTGTGGGTGGGTGGGGGGGTGGGGCGAGAGGGAGCTTTATCTTTTTAATTCTGTTTGTCTCTGCATTTGTTTTTTTGAAATAGTGAGAGTGTATCCATACATTAACTGTATAACTTAAAAAAGTTAAAAGCTAAGGAAAAAATTATCCAATAACCCAATCCAGAATTGGGCTCAGAGTAAGATGCTTTTCTCCCTGGCCTGTGGTTGGTGGGAAGCACAGCATCTCTTGGAGGGCACTTCTTCTGGGCTTGGAGCAGTTCTTCTATGACCCCGGGTACGGTCACCAGCCTTCCTGCCATCCTTGCCGTCAGTCCCCTCCCCCTGGCATGCCTTCTCCCCTCTGCAGCTGGAAGATCGCTCTCTCATGTGGGAGGCACAGATGTTCCCAAGCTGCGGTGTGCTCGAGGTGTCTGCCATCCATCACTGGCATGGCTTCAGCCCCAGCCCTGGCCTCCCACTTCCTCAGGAGCTTCTTGCCCTCCTGTCACTAAAACATCGCATTGTGTTGTCCAGAGCAGTTTTTATGGGGAGCAAGAGTAATGAGGAGCGAAACAGAATAATGGGGGTTGGCTTTTCACAAGGCCCTAGGGGTTAAAACCTCCCTGCAGAGTTTGCTTTTTATGAAATGGGGACAAGAGTGTCTCACTCCTGAGGCTGCTGTGAAGAGCACATGGGGTGATGTAGGTAAAGCACCCCATGCAAGGGCTGGCATGGTACAGGTGCTTATAAAGGATTTCCCTTTTCTCTTCCCTCTGTAGCTGTGTGACTTTAGGCAAGTCACTTAACCTCTCTGAGCCATTCCTGTCAAATGGTAATAAAGACACCCTCCCTACCCCAGAGGGTTTGTTCATTCATTTAGCAGATGTTTATCGGAGACCCGTTATAGGTCATATAGGTCATGCACTTTGCTAAGTATTAGGGATATAGTGATGAATAAGACAGACAAAGTCTATGGTCTTAGGGTGATGATTGTCTCGTGGGAAAGACAGAAATAAAACATAGCTGTGCTAGCAATTGTCGTGAGAAGCAATGAAGTACTTGGCACCTAGTAGGTTCTTGAGGGAGGCAGCCTCTTGTCACCCCCAGCCCTGGCCGTGTCTGAGCTTCGTGAAACTTCCTGGCGCCGGGGTACAGAGCTAACTTCCCCTGTCCTGGTCCTGGCTCATCACTGCGCAGGGATCTCTTGTATTGTTCTGACCGGCATCTCGGAAGATGTGGCTTCTCCCTTGGGCCAGAGCACTGCTGTTCTGAGCAACCACGATCTTCATCCCAGCCTTTCGTTGCCCTTTGCTGTGGGCTGTCTGGTTTCTTGTGAGACAGTCCTATTCTGTAGGAACTTTTCACCTTCCTTGCTGATGCAGAGCGTGGAGAGGTCCCCTGGGACCCCTCATCCTTGCCTCCAGAGTAATAACCATCCACTGAGCATTGTGACATGCCAGGGCACTTAACATTCATTATCTCTAATCTCAGAGCAACCCTGGGTGATATCATAATTCTCTTTTTATAGAGGGGGAAATGGAAGCTCAGAAAGGTTGAGTAAATGGCCCATGGCCACACAGCTGGTTAGTGGCTGTGTTGAATTCAAATCCAGTCACTCTGCCATTCTGAGGATGCTCTGCAACCATGTGATTGAATCAGAGTTGGGAAGAGTGGGGATGGGGTCAGGACAAAGGAGAGAAGTCTAGAGGCTGGATAGGAAGAGTATAAGTCTGGAGGTAGGACCCTGGCATTCATGTCCTCAGCTCCTTTGGGAAGGTAACTTCATGCTCAGGGAAAGACAGGAGGGGTTGGAGAGGAGAACAGATGAGACATTCCTTAAATATTTTAGTCCCAAGACAGTATCTGAACAGTTGCACAGGTTGTACACTGCACAACTCCACATGGCATCATTCACACTAGTTCATGAGAATAGCACCCTGTAGGGATATGTGGTTCACATCCTATGTTATAGGAGGTCTTCTCAGCAGTCCTAGCTATGATGCCATGGGGTCAGAAAGAATCTTTCTCCCCATGAAACAGGGGCCCTGAGCTCCTGCAAAGGAGAGAGATCAGAGAGGGACAGCCCTTAGCAGCCATTGAGTATCCTGGGAAGACTGAGGTAGAGGTGTGAGCCCTTTCTGCCCCAGCAAGCTATCCTGGGTCTCTCCTTCACCACAGTGCCTGCTCATAAGCACCTGGTGGTCTTACCCTCTTCTACCTCCTCTTTGTCCCAGGGTAGACTTGGGGCCCTAACCTGCCTTTTCTCCAGAACCCTTCCTACAGCCACTTGGGGGTTAAGGAGGCCCAGGGTGGGTTGAGAGAGGTCCCGATATGTCAGTGCGGCCATTGATCTGCCTCCAGTCGACTCAGCTCTGAGAGGTTTACCTCTTTGAAATGCAGGGGAGGCTTTGAGGCACTGGGCTGTCTCACTGCCCAGTGCCCTTACTCACCCATGTCCCCCCCCTCCCCCACCGCTTTGTAAATCCCCAGGCCCCCTCTCCTCCCCATCAGGGACTGATTTCAGCTCACAATGGTGATGCTTTATTACAGCTCACTTCCTGCTGTGAGTAAATAAGTTTGTCTCCTTTATATTCCCTGGGCAATTAGGAGAATGAAAGACTGAGCTTTGGATTAGCATTTATTTCCTCCAAACGTTTATATGAGGCCATTTTCCCACTGACAAATTGTGGGGCAAATTGTTCTCGAGAAAGTCTGTCTGCGCAAAGGTGCTATGATTAAACGGCTGGTGTAAATTTGGGGCCATAAATCCTTTCCCTGGGTTAACGGGATTTATTCGCAGCAACTGCCATTATGGGCTCAAACAAATAATAAACGAGGTTGATTTTGCACCTGTTTCAAGGTAATTAATATGCACACTAAAGCGAAAAAGAGATGATTTTTACAAACTGGTTGGTGGCTCAAAATCTGGAGTTGTTCTGGGGTCCTCAACGTCAGCGGACAGCCTCTTTCAGGACCGAGGGCCGGAGCTCCGAG
This sequence comes from Zalophus californianus, assembly GCF_009762305.2. NCBI lineage: Eukaryota > Metazoa > Chordata > Mammalia > Carnivora > Otariidae > Zalophus > Zalophus californianus. Next base: position 119,552,445 of record NC_045602.1, read on the forward strand.
GAAGGAGTGGTCTGGGATCTATCTGACCCGAAGCTCTTGTGTTGCAAGTAACGGACCCCTCAGGTCAGCTTGAGGAGTGGGGGGGTTGCAGGAGGCTAAGGATGAGAGCAGGACAACTGTGAAGCTCAAGCATGGGGTGCTGGACAGAACTCAGTGATTACAAGTGACAGACACAACAGAGCTCCCCAGACTGAAGGCAATGTTGTAGGAAGCCTGGCCCTACAGATTGGGATGGAGACTTAGGACCATCGGGTCTCTCTCACTGCTTCTCTGCTTTGCTTCTCTTTGATCCCTCAGAGCTGGCCCTGCTAAGAGGCCCCTCTGAAGGAATCCAACATTCTCGTACATGGAAGTTCAATGTGCAAACCCCACTTGCTCTTCCTTTGGTGCCCCCCATGCAGTGATGAGGGTGGTAACAGTCCTAAGGCGTCTGGTAGGGACTCGGCCTTTCCAGACTCTGCCTCAAACCAGAAGAGGTCTGTGGGCATTGAGGGACCATGTCCACCATGCACTGACCTCCCGCCTGGCATCACTGCCTCCCCTTGTCCCCATGCCTAGGTGCCCTGCCTTCTGCTTACAGATCTCATCCCACTCCCCAGCCCAGTCCTGGTCAGATCTGCCCCTGGGAACTCTGAGCCTGCATTCCAGACACTGCCTGCATGATTGCTCCTGACAGACTCCCCCCCCCGAATCCTGTGATCTGAGCCCCTCCCGGGTGGGGCTTCCTTGGAGGGGAGTTTGGACCCCAGACTTCTGGCTGAGAACAGGAGCTGTTCTGATGGCCTCTGCCTGTTCAGGTGCTGTCTGGTCCCCTGCTCTCCTCCCACCTCACAGGTGAGGTCCTAGGGGGTTCCCTGCACGCCCAAGGGAAAATGCTTGGAGTGATCTGTCCGAACACACATGTGATGGAGGCCGTGAGAGTGTTTCAAGAGTGGGCTTTGGGGCCAGATGGCCTGGATCTGAATGCGAGCTCACCACCTCCCAGCCCAGCTGTGCCATCCTGGCCAAGTCCTTTCACCTCTCTGACCCTCGGTTTCCTCCTCTGTGAAGTGAGTACAACAGCAGTGTCCAGGCCAGTCTTCCCCCCACCCCCCCAACAAGTATAAACAGGTTGGATTTTATGACTGTGACCTGGAAGGTGGAGAGGGAGAGATGAGGGACTGGAAGTGGGGAGAGCTGCTAATGCTTGAATTCTTACTGGAAAGGCAGAATAACTGGGTACCTTGAAATCAACCCTACCTTTTACAAGCCCCTTGGGAAGTCTGGAGAGTGGCTGGCCCAGCCTGGAACAGCTAGAGAAGCACTCACAGAAGAGAGGATATGGGAGATGGGGCTTCATGGGGTGAATAGGAGTTCTTCAAGTGGAACCAAGGAGAAAGGACATATTCCAGGTAGAGAGAACTCCCTTGCAGGGTGGAAGAGCCAACGGTGTGTTCAGGGAATGAGGAGCAGTTAGGGTGTGGCTCTAGAGGGGTGTGTTGTTTTGAAGCTCATGGCAGAAACTCAGATGAGTGAAAATATCCAGTTAAATCTTTTTTTAAAATCAATGAATTCTGACTCTAGTCCCTACCCCATGGCCCCCTGAACTGGCAGGAAATTCAATCTCCCCCAGTCAGAATCCAGGCCCTGCCCTTCTGGCCAAAATCCAGGCGGCGGTTCCTCATATCTCCTCTCTGTGTGACCACCTCAGCGGATGTTCTCCTGGTCTGAGCTCACAGACCTCCCACAGGGGATTCCCATCTGTGCCCAAGTTGGGTGTCCCGGGGCCTAGGGTCTTGCTCAGTCAATGGCACAGCTGTCTCCTTGGTTGTCTATGGCGGGTGGCAGCTGTGATGAATCCTTACCCCCGGCTCCTCGAAGCTGGGAGGAGACTCCCTGTTCCCTCCCAGGCTAGGGTCACGTCTCCAATGGCTCTGAGCTTGTTGTAAAAGCCGGGGCGACAATGGGCAGGGACTACAAAATCCCAGGCTCACGGACATACAAAAGGCTCTGGGTACAGGCTCAAAATGCACAGAAAGAAAAAGAGGAAGGAAGGAGAGAAGGAAGAAAGAGACAGAAAGAGAGGAAGAATAGGGATCATGCACAAAAATGAATTTCTTGAGTGCTGGTCCCTCCACAGTATGACGCGGGAGGGCGGGTAGAAGAGAGTGGCTGGGCCCGGTCGCCAAAGCCTGCACCCGAAGGGGCTTAGCTGTCGGGCTTGTTACCAGTGAGGACGTGACCCCGGGGAGGGGAACGACGTGATCAGGCGTGGGGCTCAGCTGTGAGATGGGAGAAGGTCCCGAGAGGGGCGGCTTTAGCAGCCAAGGGGGAGTCCAGCTCCTGGGACAGTGTGGTTCTGCAGACAAAGGCTGAGCCAGCAGTTCAGGAGGAAGCTCTAGAACCTGAGCCCCCCCCCCCCCCCCCCCCGTCCCCACTCCTCCCTTTGGGGCCGGGCTGGGAGGGTCCTGGGGTGACCAGAGGCAGCACTTACTGCTGTGCATCTGCAATGTTCGCTGACTTCTCGAACCTCCAGGAGTTTTTCCCGGGGCTGCTGTAACGAAGGACCACGGAGGGAGTGCCTTCAAGTGCAGAGACTTATTTTCTCCCAGTCTGGAGTCCAAAAGCAAGATGTCGGCAGGGTCGGTTCCTTCTGAGGCCGTGAGGAAAGGGACTCTCTGCTTGGCATACAGATGGTCGCTGTCTCTCTGGGTCTGTTCACGCCCTCTTCCTTCTGGGCCAGTCTGGGTCCTTCCTCTGAGGACACTGTGCTATCGGCTTCGGACCCACCCTAGCGTCCTCATGTAAACTTGACCCCCTCTTTGGAGACCCTATCTCCAAACCCCGTTACATTCTGAGATACTGGGGGGCTGGGGCTTTAACACAGGAATTTGGCCGGGGCGGGGGGAGGTTGCACAAATCAACCCATGACACCTCCAGACAAGCCCGCAGAAGGCAGACATGATGATTGTTTTACCAGTGAGGAACTGGAGGTTGAGAAAGGTCAAGTAACTGGCTCTGTGTTACTTGTTAGAGCCAGTGAAGGAGCAGAGGAATTTTACACCCTGCCGTTGAGGGGCGCTCTGGCCGGGTCCCAAGGTCCCTGTGAAGGCCGAGAGCTCCTGGGGGGCTGGGAGGCCGGAGGAGAGAGAAGAAATTGCATTCTGAGAGCCACTTTGCTGGCCTTTTGTCTCTCTGCTCGTTGCGGGCAATATGCTTGCATCTTATTACTCAGGCTAGGTAGATTTTTGCTTGGCTGAGCTGAGATCAAAAAGTAATTTTTCTTTTTTGCAACAGCCAATTAGAAATTCATTTATTTTCACATTACAGACATTTGGCAAAAATTTCTTTGGCAATTTAGTTCCATTTATATAGTCTGCATAAAGGGAGACAGTAAGACTGGGGAAAAAAAAAAGGCAAGGCCCCGGGCAAAAATTAAATGCAGAATCATGTATTAGAAATGAGATGTATTTACTATTGTTTTTGAAAATTAATGGTGCATTTTTAGCTTTTATAATGTAATTTAATGATGCAATTCATCTAATAAAAAAAAAGAATGCATTTTAACTCAGTCACACAGACCTACTGGGGCACAGCACAGAACACCTTTCTTGTGGAAAGGGTTTGGAATGGAATGCTTGGGGCCTTTCTCTTTCTCTAAAAGACCAAAAAAAGAAAAATGGTCTGTGTGTGTGTGTGTGTGTGCGCGCGCGTGCCTGCGTGTGTGTGTGCGCGTGCGTGTGTGTGTGTGCGCACACGCGCTCACATCGGGGGTATCAGCAGGAATCCAAGAAAAAGGATATTTTTCTTTTGCCATATTGGTGTTTGTGTTATTTTACCATAGTGTGGGAGCAGCTGCTGATTCTGGAAGCTTTGAGGGTGTTGGCTGCCCCCGCCTGCTAAGTGAGCCCCGATGCTAAGACCCTAGTGGGGGGCTGGAGAAAGGGGCCCTGGTGCTCTGTGGGGCTCCGTCCCTCCTGGGTTCTGAGCTGGGGTGGACAGACTGTGGTCTGGGCGTCCATCCCAAATTTGGCGTGGACCACACTTGAGAGTTTGGGGTCCTGTTGGCTTCCTGGCTCCAACACATCTCTCTCACGTTCATGTCAAAGAGCCTGATTTCCACTCGCCATTGGTCGTATTTGGACTTAAGGCAGTGGAGGTCTGTCCTGTGATGCAGAGTGACTGGGAGACAATGAGGGCAGGGGAGGGGGCGCGGGGCTGGGAGGGCCCTGACTTGACTCTCCCCCGTCGGGTACTGTGGTGGCTGTTTGGTTGCCCCACCACCCACGAGAACGACAGATCCTTGAGGTGGGTTCATTCCTGTCTCGTTCATGCTGTATCCCCAGGCCGCTGTATACCGTGGACACTCACCCCAGAACCTCTGATTGGCAGACTGACAGATGGACCCTGGGCTAAAGGCATCGCTTTTAACCCTTGCTCCGATGCAGTGAGGAGGTAAGTCTCCCTGTCTTACAGGACAGGACATGTTGGCGAAGAGGGGTTAGAGCACTTTTTCTTTGCTTTTTAAAATTATATATTTATTTATTTATTTTTATTTTTTAATTTTTTAAAAGATTGTATTTATTTATTTGACAGAGAGAGACACAGCGAGAGAGGGAACGCAAGCAGGGGGAGTGGGAGAGGGGGAAGCAGGCTTCCCGCCGAGCAGGGAGCCCGATGCGGGGCTCGATCCCAGGACCCCGGGATCATGACCTGAGCTGAAGGCAGACGCTTAACGACTGAGCCACCCAGGCGCCCCAAGAGCACTTTTTCAAGTTCACTCAGCTAGTAAGCAGCACAGCAGGGACAAAATTGGGGCTGTCTCACTCCAGAGCACTTGCTCTTAACCACGTGAATGTATGCAGTGAATGAATGAATGAATGAATGAAAGCATGAAGGCATGAATGGAAGGATGGATGGTGTTTCCCCAAGGCTACGTAACCAAGGAGCCGGGATGTGAGCTCAGGTTTTCCAATTCCCAGTTGAGAACTTCTTTCCTCTATCCCCTTTACCCTTAGCAGGGGGGAGGAGACCATAGACAGGAAAAGGGGTTTGGGGGTTCACTGTAATTGTGGGGTGGGGATGAAGGTCATGAATGTAGAGGAGACCCAGGTGTCTTCTGGATGTTGGGGTCCCCGGGGAGGTGACCAGGGATGGGGTACAGAGTTGTCCCAGGGGTCAAGGCAAGTGTCCGAGTCATTTTTATCATCAGTTCCACAATTATTTATTGAAAATCTACCTGTGCCCAGAGCTCACCTGACCTCATTGAGCCTTGAGCCTCGGTCCTGGAAAAGGAAGCTAACCCTTCAAAGTGTTTCTCAACAAGGCGCACACACTGTCGGCGTTGTGCGTGGGACGACCTGTTTGATTCCTTTGCCTGGCAGGATATGTCCCCACCCTCCCATGCTGGCGGTGTCCTCCAGTCATGGTGAGACCCCAAACGGCCCCCAACACCCACCTTCAGTTGCAAATAGCCGATTCAGGGAGATGCCGGAGGAGCAGGTGAGAAAACTGTGTGAAACCAGCGGTAGGTTGTACACCTTCCTTCATGTCTCCCTTCCCCACACCTCTCCCTCCTTCCTCCAGCCCCACAAATGCCATCTCAAGCATGGGACTTGGCTGCTGTCTGGTCCAGGCTGTCAGCTCTCCTCTCTTGCCCTCCCCTCCCTCCCCTGCCCTTCCCCACCAGGCCTCCATCTGGATGCAGCCACTGGCCTTGACGTTCTGCTGCTCTACCCAGCTGCCCCAGCACTGAGGCCGGAACCTGGGTCTCGTCTGGCTGCTGCAGCCTTGGCAGGAGGGAAGGAAAGGTATGTTCCTACTTTCCAGGAGGGCAGCTCGGTCCGTGCCCACCCCCTGTGCTGTGCCAACTCCCCATATTGGAATTTGGCATTTTGGGGCTGCCCAGAGAAGTTGCTGGGTGCACATAGTAAATGGGCCTCTGTGTTTTTGGAAGTCTGGAACGGCGCTGTCAATATGGTGGCCATTGGCCACACGCGGCTGTTGAGAACTCGAAATGGGAATGGAGGTGTGCCATCAGTAGACAGTTGGCACCAAGTTTTGCAGACTCTGTAGCCTTGAGTGCAGCAGCTGGATGCCACCCCTCTTTATTTTCCTGGGTTTAATTGGAGGGGCTCCTCACTGGATTGATGCAGGGCCCATCATCAGTCATGTAGGGTGAGCCTTCTTCTTTGCTGGAAATTCAGGCGTACCCTCACCAAACTCCCAGAGCTGGCATTCTGACCACCCGTCCTCGAGCACCCAGTGTCTGCCCACCTTCAAGGAGCAGAGAGGCTTTGAGGGGGACCCACAACCCCCTCCTCCCTGGGCTCCCAGGGTTTCTGTGGAAATCCTTTTCACTCCCCGAGGCCCACCTGGAGAGTCAACGCTTCTACAGAGCTATTCCGCTCCTAATGTGGGGTTAAGGCTTCCTCCGTGGAACCTCAGAGCACCTTAGGCACTCTGTATATTTCATTCTAGATATTTCGCCCACCATGCTCTTTGTGGCTTAAGCTCCCGAGCGGCTGCATGCTGAGGACTCAGCTTTGCACCCCTGCACAGGCCAGGTGCGTGTCCACCACCCAGTAGTGTGGTTCAGAGCGAACGGAAGCTATCAGCTGCTCAGAGATGTCTGTACCGGGCGCCAAACGGATTCAGACAGCAACCTGGAGCTCCCGCAGGTCAGAGCTGGGGTTAGGACTTTCCACATCTTGGTGTGGGGCCGCCACCGCTGACGCATACTGAGAGTCACCGCCCAGTGACTCACGTGGCCGGAGTGCTCACGGGGCCCTGTGCCGCATGCTGTGTGTACTTCCGCCCACTTAGTCCTCATGCCAGCGCTGTTTGGTAAGGCTGCATTATCCTCACTGAGCAGATGAGGAGTGGAGTCCGAGGGAGGTTAGGAAAACTGTCCGTGGCCACACAAAGCAAGAGGCAAAACTAGTATTGGTCCCCAGGCTTTGTGACCTAGACCCCGGGTTCTCACAAACACACGTACAGACCCAAGGACGTGCAGACACGAAGACACATAGGTATACATAGGTGAACGCGCATGCAAAAACGGATCCACGTAGGGGCGCCTGGCTGGCTCAGATGGTTAAGCATCTGCCTTCAGCTCAGGTCAGGATCTTGGGGTCCTGGGATCGAGCCCCATGTCGGGTTCCCAGCTCAGCGGGGAGCCTGCTGCTCCCTCTCCCTCTGCTGTGCTCCCTTTGCTTGTGTTCTCTCTGTCTCTCTCTCTCAAATGAATAAGTAAAATCTTAAAAAAGAAAGAAAACAGATCCACATAGATATGGAGACAGACATACAGACTCACCCACCCCTACGTGGCTATGCAGATGTAAAGATACACCTACACATACACCCACATACGCCTATACCTGTATATGTCCCTAGACACACACCCGCACACGCACCTGCAACAAATATACGTGTGGCCACTCAGCCGTGAGGTTATCTCTCCACATGCCCCCACGTATGCCTACCCACACGGCACCTCCATCCTTACTTATGTACCTACACACATACCCGTACACACGCTTGCAACTACCCTCGCAGACAGCCCAATATACACATGGCTAGCACACATGCGGTGCACGCACACGGCACACATTTGCACACGGGCATGCCTGCCCATATGCAGAGTTGGAAGCCCCCCCTCCCTCCCCAACAGCTAAGCATGCGTAGATGTGTGCACAGCCTCTAGACGCTCTCACTTACGCCCGCAGAGGAATACACAAATAGACACACTCGTTTTGACATGCTTAAAAGGGCACCCACTCCCAGGTACGCAGAATGCCCACTCCCCAGGCACACACTCACAGACGCTCACACAAGCACAGTGATCCAATTTAAACTGAAAAGGGAAAAACGGCGTTGAAAATTAGAGGGGGAAAAAAGTCCTTCAGAAAGTATAAAGCTAATCAGCTGGCAGTGGTGAGCCTGCCGCCTTCACGATATCAATAACTCAGTATTGGGTTTCCAAAAAGACATCACATAATTTTTCAATGAGAAATCCATGAGGCCGGGAGATGCCGTTGGGGTGTGAATTACAATGCACACGGCTCGTCAGCCGCCCCCGTCAGCACTTTCTCGGCCGCCTGCACGGGCGGGAAATGCTGTGGCTGCAGCCCGGGATGGTTATCATTGCTATTATTTCTCCCTTTTGGAGCCTCAAATTAAGAAGCTGGGAAGCCAGCGGGGCCCTTCCTCCACCGTCCCCTCCTCCCATGGTGACCAGATCGAGAAGAAGTTTCCCCACCTGATATTTTCTCGAGGGGCTTTGAGATGCTCTCTGCATCCCCTCCCCTGTCCTGGAGCCCTCATTCTGGGTAGGACTGGCTCTTGGGGCTCGGGGACCAGGGTCAGGATGTGCGGGATCAGAGGTTGGGATGCTGGAGTACACCCTCGGGTGCTGTGTGCAATGCAGAAAACTGTGTTTTCTTGTTTCTCTCAGCTGGACCCGGGATTTTGTTTAGCAGAGCCAGCCTACCAGGCAGGGATTTCTGCTGAGGGTGCCTTCAGGGCAGCATTTTAGTTTAGGGAGGAGGGCAGGGTCCATGGGAGGGGCAAGAAGAAGGGGTGATCTGGGTGGAGGGTGTAGTTATCTTTAGGGAGTACGGAGCATATTGGGAGGAATTGGGTGGCTCTGGGGGAGGCACCGAGCAGACAGAGCACTAGGAGTAGGGAAAGGGGGGCCGTGGGCATTGCAGGTGAGACTGAGCTTTGGGACGGTGGTAACTATCATTCTGCTCAGCCCTCGTGCTCATCTTCTATTTGCCACAACAAGAGGATGCTCCAGTTAGGCACGGGTCCCAGAATGTGAGCCACACGGAGCAGATGTGAAGGTAGCCTGTCATCAGGAGTGAGGCCAGCCCTGCCGACTGCAGACCTGTGAGTGTTGTTGCCTGCCCCTGACGTGTGGGGCTCTTTGTCACGCAGCATTGACGTGGCTGAGATTTGACTGACCCAGGGGCCTCTCCTCTGTATTTCCGTGACCCCCTGGGCTCAGTCTACTGTAGCACTTATTGTAATGGTGGCTCAAAGTCTAGCACCGCCCCTGTTACTAACCAGTATGACTCTTGGGGGTTAAGAGTGGGACCCCCAGAGTCTGGGTTCCAATCCTGGCTCTTCCATTGCTGATTGTGAAGTCCTGGGTAGGTCATGTAATCTTTTTGTGCCTCTATACCCATTTCATAGGGTTAGTCCCTTCTTCTTCCACACTTCACTTGGGTGGTGACCAGAAGCACCTGACCTGAGCGTCAGGAGAAGGCCAACTCCTTCCCTGGTGGCCACCCTACCCTGTCCACCAGTGGGACACCAGCTCCACATGCCTTTTTGTGTCTCTAGGCCACTGCCAAGGTTGTTCCCTCTTCCTAGAACTCCTTTCTTAGCCAGACATGCTTCTATGGAACCCTTGGAGCCTGGATTCCGATGTCACCTGCTCTCCCCGAGCATCCTGGAGCAGGTGCCAGGACCTTAAACACCTCTTTGACACTCCTGGGCCATGCTCTGGTATGGCTACTTGTTCATTGCTTTCAGCCCAGTGGGGCTTGCGATGACCAGTGAACCCTTCTGGCTTTGCTCCAGAGTTTTTAGCAGGAGACACAGAATCCTATGTGCTCTGTCTCTTCCTCCCATTCTTAAATTCGATGTGTCACTCATCAAGGGAACATGACCCGGTTCTGCCTGCTGAGCTACCCAGTGCATAATCGCATGCCTGTCATGGCATGGGGCTTTTCAGCATGTGTCCTGGACAGAGGTGGGTGAGATGTGCTGGACCCCTGTTCTGTAGGAGGGCCAAGAAAAGGAAGGTCTTGAGGCAGTGGGGCCCTGAGAAGGAGAGGAGGGGGGCTGGCCTGTGGTTTCATAGGACCTCAGGCTCCTCACTGGCAGCTTGTCGCCCAGGAACTGCACGGACACCTCCGTTCTGGTCTGGCTTGAAGCCACCTTCAAATGTTATTTCCTTTCACTGGACATCCTAAGCAGATATCAGCTCTGTCTCTGGGGTCCCCTATTCCTTGTATCCTTCAGTGACACTCAAGTATCATACTGTGGCATGGGGGACATCAAAAGACACTAGAGCCTCAGTTTCCAGACTTCTGCTTTCCACACACCGGTAGAATTAAACAAACAAACAGAACATCCATGGGACATTGACATAGGAGGCCAGCCATATCTTTTCTAAGTAAAGACATTTATAAAACAACTATCATCATTATCATTATTGGTTCATGAAAGAAAGGATATTTTAATAGCAAAAACTGGGAAAGGATATGATCTCAGAATTAAGCAGAGGTCTCTCAAGAAAGGAGAGATAGCAATGGTACACAAATATGAGTATCTTCTATATTGCGGGGAAGATGTTAGAGCAAAAGGGAAATAGGTAAAGTATTTTACAGACAAAGATCAAATGCCCCAAAATAGAACTTATGGAGAAAGAAATTTTCAGTGGCTGCGGAAACAAGGATGACATTGAATGAAATGATGATGATGGTGATAATGGTGATGATGATGGTGGTGGTGATGATGATGTGATGATGATGATGTGGTGATGATGATGGTGATGGTGATGATGGTGGTTATGGTGATAGTGATGATAGTGGTGATGATGATGATGGTGATGGTGGTGATGATGATGATGGTGATGGTGATGATGGTGATGCTGGGTGATGGTGGTGGTGATGGTGGTGGTGATGCTGATGATGGTGGTGATGGTGATGATGGTGATGCTGGGTGATGGTGGTGGTGATGGTGGTGATGGTGATGGTGGTGATGGTGGTGGTTATGGTGGTGATGATGATGGTGATGGTGATGATGATGGTGGTGGTGATGGTGATGATGGTGATGCTGGGTGATGGTGGTGGTGATGGTGGTGACGGTGATAATGCTGGTTCATGATGGTGATGGTGGTGGTGATGATGGTGATGATAATAGTAAAGAACTATGGATTTAGTATTTTGTGGTCCTGTGGGATATTTTCCTTTATTCACAGTAGCTTCATGCAAATTCTTTTTTTTTTAAAGATTTTATTTATTTATTTGACAGAGAGACACACAGCGAGAGGGGGAACACAAGCAGGGGGAGTGGGAGAGGGAGAAGCAGGCTTCACACTGAGCAGGGAGCCCGATGTGGGGCTCGATCCCAGGACCCCAGGATCATGACCTGAGCCAAAGGCAGATGCCTAAAGACTGAGGCACCCAGGCGCCCGTCAGGCAAATTCTATCCTCTCTGAGATCCAGTGGGGATAAGAGCAGGCAAAGCGGGCTAGGACATGCTGGAGGCAGCGCAGGCATTTGCCCTCTGGTTGGAGATGCTGACTGGGGAGGGGAGGGGAGGGCTGGGTGCATCAGGTGTGGGAGTGGTCTGAGAAGGTGTTCACGTTTCCTGTGTTGTGCCCAGGGCAGGCGTGGCATCCTCTTAGGGTCTTCAGAAACCCAACTGAGCTTGCAGGGAGATAAGATGCTGTCGGCACCACAGGCATGTGTGCCCTGTCCATAGTGCCCATCTTCCCTGTTCTCCTCACCCTCCAGGGCTCTGAAGTCCACCAGGGCAGGCTTTGCAGACTATTCTCCTTCAGCAGAAGCAGCTCCACCTTTATTTGTTGGTTTTCATGGAAGATTTTATTTGAGGAAAGAGTTGAACAAAGGTTTTCAGAGCACTGCATGACAGTGATCTGTCTGGGAGTATCTACCTGCCCTGCCTGGCCCGAAGTGGAGGCTGCGTGGTTACATAGGTTGTGCCCTGCATAGCCCCAGGGGCACCCTTCCCATGGTCAGTGATGTGAACTTCATTCCCTAGAGATGTGCACTGCACTGGTTCTGGGTCTGCCTCCGCTCTATAAACCCCAACTGCTGGCCATGGGTGCCTTCTCCAGTGGCGGGTTGGCTGTGGTCTTGACCTTGGAACTCCATCAGGAGTTCCAGAACTGGGAACAAGCATTACAAAGCCTGAGTCCCTAGGATGACTTTGGGACGTTCATTTGTTCACTGAATAAATAGTTATGGACCACCTTACTCTGTGCCCGGCACTGCGCTTGTCACAAGAGGAAAAGATCGCTCCCTTTGCTCTCCCTCCTTGAGGACCATCTAGTCTATTGGGAGAGGTAGACTATGAGGAAGAAAACAAATAAGTGTGTAATTAGAAATTGACATCAGTGCCCTAAAGCAAATAAATAGGGTGCTGACCTAGAGATAAGGGGGTGGGGTGCCAGCTGAGACGAGGTAGGAGAGGAGGCCTCTCCGAGGAGGTGACATTGAGCTGAGACCTGAGGGATGAGGGGGCAGCGACGAGAAGAGTGTGGGTAAGAGTGTCCTAAGTGGAAGGAACATTGAGGGCGAAGGCCCTGGGGCGTGAAAGAACTTGAGTCCGGGGAGCCAGGGAAGTACCCTTGTGGTTGGGCGGTCATGGGTAGGGAGGGGTCTGAAGCTTTGGAAAACATCTGAAAGGTGCACCAGTCAGGTGGACGCAGGTGTCCAGACCAGCCCTCATGCTCCACGTCTGAATTCCCACTAATGGAGCAGAGTGTTAGGATGAGGGTCTGGAGGTGTAGGCTCTTAGCACATCTAAGGAATTATCAAATATCTTCCATTGAGCCAGTGAAATTCTGGGCCCAATCTCCTAGGGTATACTCTAGATGGGAAATTACCTTAACAGGAGTTACAGTAATTCTAGGTCCTGTAACTGAGAACCTTCCAAATGTCAATCACTTAACAGCGCAGACGCTCAATTCTCACATGGATTCCAACCGGGTGTTGGCAGGTGGCTTTCCCTGTGGTGATGCAGGGACCCAGGCCTCCCACCCAGTAGCTCCACCATCTCTGAGGATCTTGGCGAACAGTGAAGAGAAGGTGTAGAGCATTGTGCAGGAGGTTGCTATGGACCAGGGGTAAATGTGTATGTCTTTTCCACTCACATTCTATTGACCAGAATTCAGTTACTTGGCCATCCCCAGTTGCAAGCGCGTCTACCTGGATGCCCTCCAGGTAGAGGAAGTGGGTTCTGGTGAACACAAAGCCGTCTCTGCCCTGGGTCTCTTACTTTGAGTGGTAATGACAGTGTGGGCCAAGGGTCTCTGCGGTGACTTCACAGTAGCAGCACCTGGGCCGCTGCTGGGTCCCTATTGAAGCCACTCAGGATCTCTGGGAATGGGGCCCCAGGCATCTGCATTACGGGGAAGCACTGCAGGAGACAGCAGCGTACAACCAAGTACTCTGTGCAGAGAGGAGATTCTGTGACAGGGGTCGCACCTGGGCCACCAGGCTAGTGTGCCAGGCAGGCAGGAGGACGCCATTTAGAAATAGTATGGTTGCACTTCTGCGTTCTAGGGCAGGGGCTGCCTGCATCTCACATGTGGGCAGCAACTTCAGTGGCTCCTCAAGGTTGAGACAGGTGAGGACACCATCTGGGCAGGTCTGGATGGGGGAGGGCGGAAAGAAGCTGGTGACGTGCTCGGCTTGGTGGGGGGAACTCTGCGCTTCCTAGGAAGCCACGTGAGGAGGAGAAGGGAGATGTTCCATGCTAAGGGAGTCGAAGGTGGATGAGAATGGGGGACGGGGGCCAGGGGGAGAGAATATACTCTCAGCAACCGTCGCGTCCCACAGATTTGAAGTTGTTCGTTGTTCTGCAGTGGTCCTCCTACCCGCAGACCTCTCCTGGGGCCCTGTGTACAGCTGCCCGTGTTCTCGTGCTGACGGTGTCTTGAAGGTGCGAAGGAAGCAGGAAGTGTGCGGTAGAGTTCTTATTTGGGTTCAGGCAGGGGAAAAAGGAATTCCGAGTAATTTAAACAGCAAAGGATCTGATGAAGGGACTGTTGGGGACGCCGGTGACGCTAGGATACAGGGCCTCGGAGGCGTCACCCTTCAGCCACTGGGTGGACCTGGCTGGCCACAAACACCCTCCTGCTCTCCTCAGAGTGCCCCTTTCCTTCCTTCCCCCTGATAAGATAATGGGCAAGAACAGACGGATGCGGGGCTGGCCAATGTATGGCTCTCTGCTTGTCCCTGGCAGACATCACTAATTGGCCTTGTGGTGCCCAGATCTTGCAGCTCCTGAGGTCCCTTCCAGTCCCTGCTCCAGGCAGTCATTACCAACAGATCACAGATGACACAGGAAACCAAACTTACTTCATTTCCAGGGTTAATATGACACCCCCTTCCGAGGCAACATATGTGCAATGTAAATGAAATTGTCATTGTCTTAGCCCAAAGGAGCCAGGATTTCATGCCCCAGGGGGAAGGGTGGCCCACCCGGGGGCCACGGCTGCTGACCCCGCTGAGGTCACACTGCCAGTAATTCTTGGGTGGCCCACCTGAGGAAATCTGAGAGGACCGTTCCAGGTGGCCGCCCCCCCCTTCTCCTGATCCGGTCTCCATCTGGGGAGGCCTGAGCTGGCCCCCACCACCCCGCCCCTGAGTCTGCTCCGAGGGCCCTGCTTCCCTCTGACTTCACGGTGGGTCCTGACCTCACGGGTTCTGCCCCACAGGCAGATTTGCTAGCTTCCTGCCCATTCCTGTTCCCAACCAGGCCCGGGGCTGCTGGTTTGGCCAGGTCCAGAGGGAGCTGGGATTAGACACAGCGAACAGAACAGCAGTGATGACCTCGATTGTCCTAACGTGGCCTCTGGTTGCTTTCTTTGTCCCCCTGGTTCCTCCCCAGCCTTCCTAATTCCTGTTACACCCTTATCCCTAGACTTCTCTTTGACAATTCCTACCAATGGACTCTTTGAGGAGGAAAAGAGAAAAAGGCAAGAACAATCAGAATCAGGGTGTGGGCTGAGTTTATATCCTGAGTCATCTCTTACCTGCTGTGTGACCTTGGGCAGGTCACTTCACTTCTCCGAGCTGCCCTCTGTAAAATGAGAATAATAGCCTCCTGCTAGGATTGTGGGAGGATCAGCGACTGAAGTCTCTGGCTCAGAGGCCTGGCAGGTTCTACCTGCTCCGTAAGTAAAGGCTGCTATGGCTCCTTGCTCCTCTCTCATCCTTGTTGATTGGGGTTGAGGCTTGAAGGTCTGGCGTGGCATGCTGGCTGGAGGCTTGTACATTCTCCTTTATTCCGCCCCCCCCCCCCCCCCCCCCCACCGCCCGGAGCTGCTGGAACTAAGCTTTCTCTCATCTCTTCAAGGAAGATATGACACCAACTTTGTTTTAGCAGAAACAAAGCCCAAATAAATCATCCACAGAGGGACCAGCAGGCTAATAGAATGTTCTTAAAAGGGCATTTTATTTTGTCAAATTGCTCTAGTGCTGCTGATCTTTGCTTGCCATTTGTGTGTGTGTGTGGGTGCGTGCAGATTTCCAGAGGGTTTGTTTGCAGGGGTGGAGAAAAGGGGCTGCCCTGACATCGGTCCCAGGCGGGGGGCTGAGGGCTTCTTTCTTGGGCACCCATTGCTCTGTGGGCCTGTTCCTGCCAGCACCCAGGCCCGCGGCATCTTCACCTGCTTCCATGTGCCGGAGGAGCAGGGGGAGGCATGGGGGTGGATGGGGGCCAGTGGGGGAAGAACCCCCAGGCCCTCCGTGGGGCCACCATTTGTGCAACGCCAGGACCCCCGTTCCCAGCCCACCGCATTATCCAGGCTCGTTTTCTCTTCTTATTTTCTGAAAAGCCGTGTGTCAGCACAGGCGTGGCAGGTGTGCCGGCTCTCGGAGACTGCGCCTGTGCCCCAGCACATTTTCTGGAAGAAAAATGCCGACTCGGAGAGAATCCGAGTCAGGCGGCGCTCGCCTCTGGTGCAGGAGAGGGTTGGTGGGGGAGGACGTGCGGGAGGGGCCCAGTGCCTGGCATCGAGGGGTGCATGCTGCCGCCGGCCCAGCTGGCCGGGGGGCCTCCTCTGGGCTGGTGAGAGGGGACCCCGTAAAGTGACTACATGAAGAGTAGAGCAGCCGGCTGTCTCTCTCCCTCCTTCCCTTTCTCCCTCCCTCCATTCCTTCTTCCCTTCCTTCCTCCTGCCCTCCCTCCTTCCTTCTTCTTTTCCTCCTCTATCCGCCCTTCGTCTCTCCTTCCGCCTTCCTCCCCCTTTACCCCATCTCCCCTCTGCCCCCTCCTCTCCCCAGCCTCCCTCCCACACCCACTAAGGACCCATCATGCTGCGGCTCAGGGCTCCAGGCTGGGCCCAGCCACAGGGAGAGAGCCTCTGCCCGCCTCTGCTCTGCCTGACGGGGATCCTGGGGGGTGGGTACAATGCACACATTACTGAAGGTCTGGGCGGTTCTCCTGGGAGCCTTGCTGCGCCTGGAGGGTCAGAGAAGGCCCTTGAAGGGCAGGGGAAATTTGCCCCGGGGTCTCAGTTTTTCAGGGGGAAGGCTGTTCTCAACAGAAGGAAGAAGTTGTACAAAGGCTGGGAGACAGGACAGGGTTTGGTGTCTGTGAGGAGGCGGGGAGGTTCAGGGAGACCTGAGCACGCACGGGGTGGATGGAGACTCCGGGCTGACGTGGGTAATCAATAAATATTTATGCATTGCGCTCCGGCCGTGCCAGTCACAGAGCTCAGTTCAGGGGAGGGCAAAGAAGGTCCTGGTGAACTCTCAGCCTGGCTCACGGTCTGATGGGGGGAGATAGTCAAAGAACGCTCGCTCAGACTTTAAAATCGGACACACTTGGGCCTGAGTCCCACCTCTGCCCGTGTTAGTGTGACCCCTCTGGCCAATCATTTCACCCTTTCTGAGTCTCCCGTTTTCTCATCTGTAAAGTGGGGGATGGTAGTACCCATGATGCCCTGCAATGTTTTGGGGACCTGAATTAGCTCTTATACGTGAAAGTATCTAGCACTACATATGGTATCTCATTTTACCTCCATAATAACCCTGGAAGGAGGGTACTATAATCTCCATTTTACAGGTCTGAAAATGGTGGCTTAGAGAGGTCGAGCAACCTGTCCAAGGTCACATAGCCAATAAGTGAGTATATAGATGGAAACTCAGGCAGTCTGACTCCCAAGCCTGAGTGTTTAATAATGACCTCCCAGAAATGCAGCATATGGACTTGGAACAAGACAAATACATCAGCAAAATTGCACAGGCCTGGCAGGAGCATGGGGGATAAATGCAGGGGTGATGAGCTGTGAAGGGCCATGAGGATGCTCTTTCTCCTCTATGGCTTCTTACCATCACTTCGGTTGTACTCTCCTAGACTGTGGGGGTGGTGGGAGAGGAGGATGGCTCTTGGTGGGGAGGGAGGGGGAAGGGGATGTAGGGAGGGGGGTGGCAAGTGTGGGAGGAAGAGTCCCTAGAGGAGTCTGCCCCCTTTCCCCATCTGGTGCTCTCCCTTTCTCCAGACCGAGGTGTCTCGGGAACCCAGCGCTCCAGCAGAGGCCATGAGGGTTTCCATCCCCATCACTGTGCCTCTTCTGTTCACATGGGACTTTCTTGCTCTGGATATCCTTTCTCCCAGGAGCTTTTGGTCTTTTCAGATCGGCTTCTGTCTAGGGGGTCTCTTATACTCCCTGGGCACACCTTGCGAATCTTTGCTTTGGCCTTTGCCTTCTCTTTCTCCTCTCTGTGCTCTCTATATTCCTATCCCTCCTGGAGGGTAGATGGTGGGGCTCCCGAGGTCTAAGGAAGGGCTCGGGCACAGCTTTATTCCCTGGTTAGACTCCCTACAGAAAGAGCTTAGACTATGGGTCCCTAGACAAGGGCCCCGGTCATGATAAGGACTGACCACACGATGGCGCCCTGGGACCATCAAGCACAAGCCCCGTCTCTCCAATGGCTCTCTGCTCCACTGTCACCCTCGGGGCTGGTCTCTCCCTTAAATGTTTCAGTGGCACCGAATGGTCTGTGCTTTATCTCATCATTGTCATCCTCCCCCTTGCCCCCCTTTCCTCGTCTCTGTACCTGGGCGGCTGATTTCTGCGTCTCCTGCTTACCCTGAACAGTCGGGCTCTCTGACTCAGTCACTGCTGGCTGAGCTGGGGAGGAGGGGAGTGGAGAGGGAAGGAGGGGAGAGGAAAGGAGAGAACCCAGGGGCTGGCAAGGGGCTCGAGGATGCAGAGATAAGGAAGGAGTATCTGGAGTTACTTACGGGCTCAGTCCTCTGTGGACCCAGCCATTTGGAGCTGGGGTCAGGGAAATCTTTATGATTGGGAAACAGACCCTGCTTGTCCATCCCGGGGGACATCCGGTTGCCTGGCTTGGGGCCCCAAACCCAGGTCTCTCCTCCTGGAAGCCTGAGGGCCAGGGGTGACACAGAAAAGGATGCCATCAGCTGCCAGGAGCCTGAGGAGTGAGAAGTCCACAGCTCCAGCTGGAGGCAGCTCTCATAACACACACAGCCCAGGCCAGCAGTGGCCATTTCCCAGGCACAGTTGAACCTGATGGAACTACCGGCTGCAAAAAGCGAGGCTTATTTCTATGGGGAAAAAAAAAAAAATCTCAGGTGAGGTGGCCTCGAGTGCATTTCACACATGCTCAGGGACCAGGGACAAGTTCGGATTAAATCGTATGATAACCATTTGTGGTGTACTTACTACGTGCCAGGCGCTGCTCAAAGCACTGGGCATGGATTATTTTATTTGCATGGATTCTCCCCTAAGATAGGTGTTTCGAGAGGATTTCTAATGAAAATCAGGGCTGGGGAGGAGACCGACTTTGTTTTCGCGCCATAAAGCCCAGGGTACGTGCAGGCTGGAGCTGAGCTCCTTCGGATTGTCGAGGTGGGGAGAGAAAAGCCTCTCCTTTTAACTCACAGTGTACACCGGGACCCGCCACGGGAGCCTCTTCCATTCCTGCCCGTTTGCTTTCTAGTGGAAGGAGCAGTCCGCAGCTGGAGTCAGATCCTGATTTAATAAGGCAATAATCAGAGAAATGCATTTCGATTATTAAGCATTTGTTCATTAGGGCTCAGTTGCTCTGACCCAAATAGCTGCGAAGCAGTCATTCCACATCAAAGATGTTTCTTGTTTATATATTTTGTTTATTTACCATCATGAACAAACACTATTGCATCAATTAAATGTCGATTAAGGGCCCATGATTTGAATTAGATTATATACATGTGTCAAGTTGTTTTTGTGTCTCTTTTGGAGATCTCATCCATTTTTGTTTTAATGTTAAAATACGGTTCAATTCAAGTGTTAGAGGCGGTGGCTGGTTGGAGCAACAGGCTGGCTTCTGTGCACTTTGAGGGCTGGGTCTTTTCTTTTCGGCTGTTTGCAGCCCGGAACCGTGGCACCGTTGTATTCGTTCATCATTGGTGATTCGTGGAGGTGCCTTTTCTCCATTGGGATTCTTGGCTTTTTTGGGGGTGGATTTCTTTTTTTTTCTTCTCTTTTTTTAAAATTAATTATTTTTTTTGGATGTAGTGTTCCATGATTCATTGTTTGCATATAACACCCAGTGCTCCATGCAGAACGTGCCCTCCTTAATACCCATCACTGGGCTAACCCATGCCCCCACCGCCCTCCCCTCTAGAACAGTCAGTTTGTTTCTCAGAGTCCACAGTCTCTCGTGGTTTGTCTCCCCCTCCGATTTCCCCCCTTCATTTTCCCCTTCCTACTATCTTTTTTTTTTTTTTAACATATAATGTATTACTTGTTTCAGGGGTACAGGTCTGTGATTCATCAGTCTTACACAATTCACAGCGCTCACCATAGCACATACCCTCCCCAAGGAGGGTGGATTTCTTAAAACACAACACAACACCATGCAAAAACCCCCCGTCACCCAACCCTTAGATACCGATCCAGGGTTGCACAGTTGAGCTGCCCAAATGAAACTAAGTTCTCTAAAATGGGTGTTGAAATCAACGGCATTGAGACACTGAAAGAATATACATAGTTTTCCTAGTCACTTCATTCAGAAGCACTGAGATGGCCTATCTCAACAGCTTTTTAAAAACGACTTAAGGGGGCGCCTGGGTGGCTCAGTTGGTTGGGCGACTGCCTTCAGCCCAGGTTATGATCCTGGAGTCCCAGGATCGAGTCCCGCATCAGGTTCCCTGCTCAGCAGGGAGTCTGCTTCTCCCTCTGACCCTCCCCCCTCTCATGTGCGCTCTATCTCTCATTCTCTCTCTCTCAAATAAATGAATAAAATTAAAAAAAAACAATTTAAGGAAAATTTGGGGAAATCTCTAAATTTATGAGAAAAATACTTCTTAGAAAATTAGATCCTATATAAACTTTCTTCCCTTTTTGAGTCAGAGAAGGGACCTGAACGAGGTAACCTGGCTGCGTTGGGCCCCTCGGGCTTAGAATGGGACCTTCCTAGTCTCCAGAATCCGCTTTCCTGCTACTGCAGTCACTGGTTTGGCTGAAGTAGGACTTTGCATGGGAACATGGGGGGACTCAGATCTTCTGGGGTGGGGTGGGGGGCAAAGGTGAAGCTGATGAAGATTTCTCCCCACCGTGACCCTCAACCCAGCACAGAGAGGCCACGGAATGAGGCCAGCCCCGGGGAGGCCAGTTGTGGGTCAGTCCTACCCGGTGGCATGCAGGGTAGTGGGCAGCGGGGCGGGCTGGGATGTGCTGCAGTCATGCGGAGCTGTGAGGCTCAGCTAGGCAGGCCAGCTGGGCAGCTGCAGGGGGCGTTTATTCTGGGATAAAGAAGAGAAAGGAAGGCCAGAGGGTGGGGGGCAGTGGTGGGGAATGAGGGACCTGCCTGGGGAGGCTGGTCTGCTTGTCGAAGGTCTTCTCCTGCACTTCCAGCTCAGGCGTTTTCAAACCTTTTTTTTTTTTTTTTTTTAAAGATTTATTTATTTATTTTAGAGAAGAGGGGAGGGGCAGAGGAAGAGGAAGAGAGAGAGAGAGAGAGAGAGAGAGGGGCGCTGCTGAGCGTGGAGCCCGATGTGGGGCTGGATCCCAGGACTCTGAGATCATGACCTGAGCTGAAGTCAAGAGTCCGCCGCTTAACTGAATGAGCCACCCAGGTGCCCCTCAAACCATTTTTTTTTTTTTAAAGCAATGGAACTCTTTCACCAAATGACATCCTATGCCAAAGTCTGATATATAAACGCACATAGTTGAGGTGAGGGCAGGGTCCATCTCACTTGTCCTCTTGGACCCCCACCCCAGGACACCCCCCAAGCATCTCTGCCCAAGTCCTCTTGCTGTGCATGCCGCCGCATCGCCACACAGCACACTCCTGGTCTCAGAGCCAGTCCCCAGCCCAGATGCAGGCTGGCCACAGAAGGATCACTGAGATGGGACCTTCTTCTCGAAGTCCCAGGCTGCCCGTGGATATTCTGATGCTGCAGGGCTGGATTAGCCCAAGAATAGCCTGTTCACCAGATGCCCCAAATGATTCTAATCAGTGCACAGTGCTGGGAGGAGGGCATGGAAATGCTCACTCTCAGGGGCTGACCCTGTGCCTGCAGGTCCCCGAGACTGAGGCTTCCCTAAAGGTGACAGCCTGGGGCTTACTTGCACATAGAGGTGCTCGGAGAGGGCTCAAGTGACTGAAATCTGGTCAGCCTGCAGTGGGAAGCCACCTCCTGGCTCTCCATGGGGCAGACAGCACAGAGATCAGCCTGGTGGCAAGCGTCGTCATAATTTTAACTACTCTTGTTATTCTAAATTTAAGTTTTGTTGCTGACAAGGCACAGGAGGATGCAGTGAGAAACCGTTTATAAACATTCCCAGGTTTTACCCTCATACCAGCCTTGTGATATGAAACCCATTTTGTAAACGGAGAACTGAGGCTTTGAAAGTTAAGGTCTCGTACAAGTTCATACTGCTAGTTGGTGGTGGAGATGAGCCTCAAACTCATGTCTATTATTCCCCAAACCTTGTATTGAGAGCCCGAGCACATGGACTTTTCTCAGTAGTGAGGATGATGTACCCAAATGACTCTTACTCTAATATAATAGCGCCCAATATGGACAGTAGTTAACTGTATGTCTGCCCAGCAATGTCCCCATCTGCCTTCCCTGAAGCCAGTCCCATCCAAACCTGGCCACAAAGGTCACATGCCCCAGACTGGGCCAGTCAGAACACCCCATTCCCCTTGACACGATGATTAGTCCAGGGAGGGCACTGGATCCAAGTCTTAACCGATCACGTGCCTTCCCCAGGATTTTCGAGTTAGGAGCTGGAGGAGAAGATGTCTTCTTCTTGAGACACTGTGCTGGAGGGAGGTGAGGGACTGCAGGCAGCCAGAGTTCTAGTAGAAGGTCAAGAGAAACAGAGATAAGCGGAGAAGGAGAGGGAGCCAGGCCTGGTGACCGAGGCTTACTGGCGAGGTCCTTCTCCAATTCTGAATTGCCCAAGCACATGTCATTCTCAGCGATGTCACGAAATTTCATTTTTTGCTTTTGCTTCATGTGAATTAGTTTTCTGTCGCTTGCCACCAAAAGAATCCTGTCCAACGGAGCATCCAATGTTAGCATCACAGTCTGTCCATCCTGAGCCCCCTCTGAACCACCCATGTCCCAGGGTATCTGTGGCTCTTTCCCTGCTCCTCTTTGCAGACCATGCTTTCTCACAGAGTGGCCAAGGGTTCTCAGAATACTAGTTACTCCCAGAAGTCCCTAGCCCCACCCTAATGCATTGATTTAAAATTTTAATTGTGGTAGATAGGCATAGCATAACATTTACCATCTTCATTTGTAAGGGCACACACAGTAAGGGTACACTTAATTTGTAAGTGTACACACACACAGTAAGGGTACACACATTAAGCACATTCACGTTGTTGTGCGACTATCACCACCATCCCTCTCCAGAACTTCTTCATCCTCCCCAATCAAAACTCTGTACCCATGAAACACTAACCCCCCAGTTCCCATTTTCCCCAGCCCCTGGCAACCACTGTTATCCTCTGTCTCTACCAATTTGAATACTCTAGGGATCTTATGTATGTGGAATCATGTAGTATTTGTCTTTTTGTGGTTGGCTTATTTCACTTGGTAAATGTCCTCAAGGTTCATCCATGTTGTAGCATATGGCAGTGTTTCCTTCCTTTTTAAGGCTGAATAATATTCCATTGCATGTATACACCACATTTTGCTCATCCATTCATCCAATGAGGGACACAGAGTGCTTTTACCTTTTGGCTATTCTGACTAATGCTGCTAGGAACACGAATGTGCAAATGTCTCTTCTAGACCCTGCTTTTAATTCTTTTGGGTATATATCCAAAAGTGAAATTGCTGAATCATATGGTAATTCTATTTTTAATTTTTTGAGGACCTGCCATACTGTTTTCCACGGTGGTTGCACCAGTCTGCACTCCAACCAACAGTGCACAAATGTTCCAATTTCTCCATATCCTCAGCAACACTTGTTATTCTCTACTTTTTTTCACAAACTAGCCATTCTGAAGGATGTGAAGTGGTTGTAATGAATTTTTAATAATAACAACTGTATCAGTTGTGCTGCATAAATACCACTCCAAAATCACTGGCTTAAAATCCACCATGACGGGTGCGTGGGTGGCTCAGTCAGTTGAACAGCTGACTCTTGATTTTGAATCAGGTCATGATCTCAGAGTTGTGGGATCTAGCCCCATGTCAGGCTCCCTGCTCAGTGGGGAGTCTGCTTGAGATTCTATCCCTCTGCTCCACCCCATGCTCGTGCTCTCTCTCTCTCTCTCTCAAGTAAATAAAATACATCTTAAAAACAACCACCATGATTCCCTGAGTTGGCAAAATAGACTGAGCTCAGCTATGTGGCTCTTCTGGTCTTGGCAAGACTCACTCATGTGTTTAGGGCTAATTCCAAGGTTGACTGGCCTAGAATTATTTCAGCTGGGACAACTCATCGGTGCTTTGTGCTTTCTCCTTCGGTACCTAGCCTGTGTGGTTACATGAATTCTGGACAGGGCTCCAAGAGAACAAACTGAAGCATGCAATGTTTCTTGAGACCTAGGCTTAGAAGAGGTACAAAGTGACCTTCTCTGAATTCCATTGATCAAAGCAAATCACACCAGGCCAGTCCAGATTCAAAGGGTGGGGAAATTTACTCTACCTCTTGGGAAGACCTGCTAAGTCAAATCACAAAGGGATGCAGATATGGGGAAGTGAATAATTATCACCATTTCCCAAAAACCTATCATAACTTTCAACAACTTTTCCTACCAGACAGCAAAGATTTGCATTTAAGAATCCCTCTGATGGGCTCACCCAGTTCATAAGTTTCAGGGGCTCTGGTTCACCTCCGAGACTAGACGATGCCGGGAATCATGAAATCAAGGCCACTAATTCCTCATCTGTTTGCCAAAAGCAGTTGACTCAAGGTTGGCTTTGTCCATTAGACCTGCACTGTTAGTGGCAATTGGCTTTTTCGTCATCTTTCAAAGGTGCCAAGTCACACCCTCTCCTCAAAGCCTCTAGTGACCAGGGGAGCCTCCGCAGGGCTCCGTGGCCCTCTTAAAGGTTCAGAAAGTCAAAACTAAATGAAGATTAAAGGTTTCCAAAGCTCATAGCCTCCCCCAAAACTAAATAAATACAGAGCTAGATTCAAATGGTCAGAGCTGTTGGTGGTAAGCATGGGGGATCAGGTATCCCCTGGCATTCTGTTCTATGCTCAGTGCCTAGAGGCTGATCTGAAAGGTGTGGGGAGAGTTTCCTGCTTCATTATTTCAGTTACTGCTACACTAATGCTGCATGACAAAGCACTCCAACCTCAGTGGCAAACAACAATAAGCATTTATGGGTCTGTGGGTTGGCTAGGGTTCAGCTGATCTTGGCCGGGCCAAGCTGGACTCCAGGAGGTGGGTTGGGTTCACAGCTGCTGCACAGAGCTTTGTTCTTGCACCAGAAGCTTACCAAGGCATAGTCCTCTAACAGAGAGTGGGAGGAGCACAGAGGACAAGCGAACAATTTAGCACATTTGAGGCTTCTGCTGGGTTGTGCCTCCTGTTGTTCTGTGGGCCAAAGTGAGTCCCATGGCCAAGCCCAACATCAACAAGGTAGAGACATAAATTCTTCTGCCATTAGGAAGGTCCTGTGAGTTACATGACAAAGGGTGAGGTGTACAATCTTAATATGAGGAAGTAAAAATTAGGACCAACAGTGCAGTCTACCCTATTTACCCAGAGGGGTTTGGAGGTTGAGATACTGGAGTTAAACCTAAGTTCTGTGCGAGTGAAATTTCTTATATACTTATTAGGGAATATCTCAGAAATGGTTGGCCTGGATCAGCAGGAGGCTATTTATAGGAGGAATGGAGGATTCTTATGAAAATGAGCTCCTTTGGGGTTAATGCAGAGCTAGGCCAAGGAGCTTTCCCAAGTAACAGAACCTCCATCTTTGAAGGAAGGGGTAGTTCTGATGACTGTATGATGGAGTTCTCTGGTTTTGTCCCCCATCTGGCCCCTTGCTCACCATTGCCTCACAACTGGTTCCTGGAGGAGAGTGCATTGTTTCAGTAAGACTGCGAGAAGTCGAGAAGTTGGGCCTAAGCAGCACTATTGTGAGTCCTTCCTGGGGAGCTAAATCTGGAGGGGGTAGAGGGGCTTTCTCTTCCAAACCACAGCCCCTTACTGTGGGGCTTTGAAATCCTAGCATCTGCAATGGTTGGGCGTGGCAGGGGGGTAAGGACATGGAAGTGCCCTGTAGCAGCAGAAACAGAGTCCCAGGGAAGCAGCGGTGCCCACGGGACTCGGCATTGGTGCCCCCGTCTAGAATGATGGATGCCGAATGGGTGGAGAGGCAAGATGGAGGGAGGGAGGGGTGAGCATGCCCTCCTGGGGTCTAGCGTTGGAGACAGTGCATGACTGGTCCTGACGGGCACTCTGTCCAGCACACGCAGTGGCCCTAGTCACACTAACGCCTAGGCAGTCCTCCCTGGGTGTTAGGGATATGATGGGTTAATTCAGTCCTACCAGGAGATGACAGGGATTGCAAACAATGTTTTCCAACACTAGTCCTTTGTTCATTAAGTGTCCAGAACATTCTCTGTGCCAGGCAGTATGGTAGGAACATTGAGTTAAGAAACATTTCCTTTGTTGCAGGTATTGTTGGTAATGGGGGAGGTGATGCCTGGTGGCAGGGGGGACGTGAGAAACCTCTGTACCTTCTGCTACCTTTTGCTGTGAACCTAAACCTGCTCTAAAAAGTAAAGTCTATTTAAAAAATTTCCTGTTTTGAGAAGCTCATTATCTAGTGGAGGGCAAACTACAGGCTGTGGGCCGAATCTGGCCCACCAAATCTGTGTTATAAATAAAGTTTTATTGGGACACAGCCATACTCATTCATTTACGTGTTGTCTTTAGCCGCTTTAGCACTATAAGGGCAGAGTTGAGTCGTTAAGACCAAGACTGTGTGACCTGTGATGAATAAATTATTTACTGTGGGTCCTTTTCGGAAAAAACTTGCCAATTTGTTGTCCAGTAAAAAACAAATAAATAAGCAATGACAATACAGCATAGTAATCCTGTGACGGAAGTAAGTACATGGCTTTGGGGGTGGGGTGGGGTCAGGGAAGGCTTCCTGGAGGAAGCAATGTCTAATCTGAGACCTACAGACGGGAGATCGCAGGCCAAAAAAAAGCATGAACGAAGGCCAGAGATAAGAGCAAAGGTGGGGTTTGGGTTTTGGTGTAGCTGGAAGTGAGGGTGAAGTGGGGGCTAAGAGAGGCCACAAATAGTGCTGGCAGCACGGCGTGGGGGGGGGGGGGCGGGTGTCTGATGGCCATAGAGGAAGTTGGCGCTTATCAGCAGTGGGGTGTGTTCTGACTTGTGCTAATGATATGAGTGCATTTTGCTATTCCCTTTAGGCTTGGATTTTATTGTTTCCAGTTTACAGATGGGAATGGATGTGACAGTAAAGGAACTGACTTTCATGGAGGCAGAGTGGATGGAAGGATGATTTGAGTGTGTTTGCTACATCCTGTGGGTGCCGGGAGTGGGTTCTGGTTAGAGGTTGGGGTTGCACCCCGGCCTTGCCTCTCGGCTCCCAAAAGAACAAGAGTAGCTGGTGATTCCTGTGGCAGCCTATCGAGACTTATTCCAGCTCCAGAGTGTCCTGTGCCCACACTCAGCCTCCCACGGGGGGCCGCCGGGGACAGGGTCCCTGAGCTGTGGGCTTACCTGCAGGTCTGACCCTCCTTCTTCCTCCCTTCCATCAAAGAGTGCCCTTCATCTTCAGGCCAATGAGATCTGCAAATCCACACTGGGGAAAAAACCCTGTGACTCGGAGCAGCCACTCTCCAGGGCTTGAGTGGGAACCACAAGCACCATCACTTGCCAGCTTGTGCCTGGGACAGACTTGCTAGGGGATCTCCAGACTTTCCCACCCAGTCCAGATACAGCCTCAGAATCCTGCTCAATATACCCTCTGTCGAGCAGCTGACATACTTCCCAACCCTTCCTGAATCCGGAGGAGAAGGGTTGGTTTGTGCAATAATTTCAGCACAAACCTACTCACTTCCCGCAGGCAGCCAACCTTTCCATCAACCCTGCTTTTGACCCAGA
This sequence comes from Zalophus californianus, assembly GCF_009762305.2. Lineage (NCBI taxonomy): Eukaryota > Metazoa > Chordata > Mammalia > Carnivora > Otariidae > Zalophus > Zalophus californianus. Next base: position 119,579,768 of record NC_045602.1, read on the forward strand.
ATTTAACACAATTCAACAAATGTTCACCGAGAATCCACTAAGTGTCAAGGAGCAGGGATGAATAAACATGGTCTCTGTGCCCTAAGGAGCTCACATTCTGAGGAGAGAAGTCACTGACTTCAGCTACCTCTCCACTGCGGTTCGGGGTGGTACTGGGCATGCTCCATGCCCAACTCACGCCTTTCCCCGCTGAGATGGGGCCATCCCTACATGTGGCCATGTGGCTGGGGACTCAGCACCTCGGACCGGGGGCTGGGGGAGGGGGGAGGGAATCCCAGGGGAATGGCAGCAGCTCGGGGTAAAAGGTGAAGTCAGGTTTGGGCCAGGCTGGGATTAATGAACAGTGCATCTGGCCTGAGCAATGGGTACAGCACCAGGGTCTCCGGAACTTTCTACAAAAGAAGTGTACTCCAGGGCTCTGGTCACCCATCTGCAGAAGGCACAGGGGGGGAAAGAGCTGACAAGCAAAGAACTAAAGTATCAGGGCCTCAGCCCCCAAACAGGAGCACAACAAGACAGAAACCAAGGAAGGGGAGTGGCCAGTCCATCTCTGTGCAGGGATGGACCAACGTGTCAGGACCCCTGCAGATTTGCCAGGCTTTAGAAAGACGCCAGTTCTAAGAAGCTTGGGGGCAGATTCCTCTGGTCCAGCCCCACACTGCCCAGACCTCGTTCAAGGACACTGGACAGCCCGGGCTTCCTAAGTTAGAACCCCCACAAGAGCCTCTGTGACTTGTCACGTTTTCTGTCCATCAAAACTCAATGGCCCTTTCCACGCTGTCTTCCTGCCCCCAAGAGCTGGTAGTCACATCATTCCCAGATGGGGCTCCCAGAGCCTTCTCAGACCTTGCCACGGCCTTTGACTACCTGCCTTTCCGTGGAGAGTTCCAGAATCCACTAAGTAGGTGCCATAAATAGGCAGAAAGGGGAATGTGTGTGAGTGTATGTGTGTCTTAGTCTCTACTTCCACCACACACACACACGCACACGGAATCAGATCTACTTCATCAGAATCAGTTTGCAAACTTCATTTCTTTAGGATGAAGAGAACAGAAAATTATTATTAACATATCAATGGCACCTCCATGCTGGGAACAAGATTACTCTCAAGCACACGCAAGCTCCCAGGGAGGCACAGACACTGTATTTTAAATGTGTTCCGTCTCCACATCCCGCTCTCCTCCACCCTGCCCCCATTCCCTTTTTATTTTTATTTATTTATTTATTTTTTATTCCTCCAAGCTTGTTTCTCTTGAAATTTCCACCTTGTGGTTGTGTACTGCTGACTTCACATTTGCTGTGGTGTGAACTCCACATCTGTGAATGGATGACAGGAAAGATTAATAGCCCTGCTCCCTTCTCCTTGACTGTGGGCCCAGCTAATGAATAAATAAATAAATAAATAAACAGAGCTCCAATCCCCTAAATAGAGACCCAGAGCCGGGGAGAAAACAGCCTTTTGCTGAATCCATTCTTTAAGGAAAAACCCAACCTCTAATGATCTCTGATTTACATAGTCGGCAGTTTTTCGCTAAACATTTTACAAAGACACAGAAGTTTGGGGTGGAGGGATTGCCCCCACGCTCTTGGCAGACGGAGGCTAGGGGCCCGAGAAGCCCACAAGCCAAGCGGACCTGGCACAGAGCATGGGCTGGTGATTAGAAGGAGCCCATTTCTCACCCAGACCATGTTAGGCCAGGGACCACTGAGCCAAGTGATGGCAGAGAGGGTGGCAAAGTGACCGCATGGGGGTCCCAGCCGTTGTGCTCACTTACCAGCCGGGAGGAAGCACGTGAAGCCTCATCAGTCAGCTCAGAGAGTCCATGCATATAATGTGGGAGAGATAATCCTTTCCCCTCCTGCCTCCCTTCTGGCTCCCAGTTCCCGTGAAAGAGAAAGCTCAGATGTTCAAGGAAGCTGCTTCCCAAACTTGAACGTGGGTACAAATTACCTGGACATCTTGTTAAAGTGCAGAGTCTGATTCTGTAGGTCGAAGCTGGGGCTGAGATTCATCATCTGCAACCAGTTCCCAGGGGATGCCCGGGCTGCCGGTCCAGGGACCACAGTGAGAGAAGGGACACACCGGGGGGTGCCGTGTCCCCTTGTCTGTGGCTCTCATCGGAGGACAGTCATCCCCTTCCTACCGACCTTGGGGCTTGGCCGTTACCCAGTTCTTCGACATCCGCTAACTCTACGGCTTGCTTATTGCAAGGCAACCTCCGCCCAAACCGGCAAGCACGTCCTGTCTGGAGCGGGCATGGAGAGTTCTGGCCTTCACTGGCTGCGTTTTAAAGGCCTCTCACTGGGTCAGTGCATCTTAAACAAGATCAGTTGTTTGATATAGAACATGCTGTGGCAGGGTGACCTGGTTGGGGGGCAGGCAGGTTTGCGGGCAGCAAAGGCGTCCGCATGCCCTGGTGGGGCTGGCCAGAGGCGGGGGTCCCCGGGGCAGTGGGCTGGATTCGTCAGAACGGCCAGGAATCTGAGGGGCCAGAATGCAGGTGCAGCAACCATCCATCTCAACCTGCTGTTCCTGCTGTTTATCAGCTCACTTCATCCTCTTTGATGACAGAGCAGAGAACATTGCGGCCGTGGCAGGGACAGACCCTCAATGCCGGACATTCTCTCACACTTATGGTCCCTCTGGCCTAAGGCGACTTGGTCCAAGGGAACCAGGTAACTCTCAGGCAGGCAGACTGGCCCACGCAGAGGTGAAGGGAGCAGACCCGGCTGACGCTCTGTCCTGTCTCAGTGCTCAGCTGGGGCACCGAGTGCGAGTCAGCTTGTGTAAGCCTTAAGTTTTAGGTTATGAATCACCCCAGTGAGTTCACCTTCTTACTCCCTGGATCATCATCAGGGACCCCCATCCAGCCAGGGGTAGCTGCTGCCCATCCCACTCTGTCCTGGGACCCCTGCCCTGTCCCCTCTGCATGTCCGACTATTTCTCAGAGCCTCAGTTTGCTCATCTGTGAAACACCTTCCTCCTGGCGCGGGGAAGGTAGGGTAGAAAACACTGTAAGGTGCCCAGGCCAGCATCACAGCCTGCCGTGAGCACGCGAACCTGGCCAGCAACTGTGCCTCCGCCCCCGGGCCCTCCTGCCCCCTCTCTGATCAGCTAACTTGGCAACGTCTCCCCAAGCGTGTTTCAGGAAGCAAATCCCATGAGATGCTTTGAGTGAAAAGAAAGTCTACAGTAAAAAAGAAATAATTTATTTTGGGGGGGGGGCAGCGGAAATTGCGTAACATTCGTCTCTCGAGGAGTGAATTGGTTTAACCTTTCCTGATTGTGCTTTACCCACACTTGTTTGACTGTGGAATGTTTTCACTTCTTAACAGCGGAGGTGTCGGGGCGGCAGCAGGTGACACTCTCCTCTTCCAAAACCTCAGCCTGAAGGTGTGGCTGGCGGCGTCCAGGGGCAGGTCGGGCACCTGGGGAGGCTATGTTTTGTGGGTGCAGGCTCTTCCCCACCCCCCTGTTCTAAGCGGTAGGCATTTCTCTCCTGTTTTTTTGTCCCCTGAGCTTTCCAACCCCTGTGGTTTCTCTGTGGTTTCAGCTGCCCACGCCGGGCATTTTAGGCTGTTCCCTTGCAGAGAAAGGCAGGGCTGACCCTTGCGGCCCCCCAGAGACGCTGCCCCGTTCAACTGCAGGGTTATTGCAGGGAGACAGCCCAGCCCACCAGTCCGAGACCCACGGAGTCTGTGACCTGCCCGCGTCCCCTCGGCATTCCTCGTTCCAGGAGCTGCTCACTGGCCTCCAGCTGCAAACATCACGCCTCCGCGGGGGCCGTTGTCTCTGCTGTTTGCAGGGAGGCCAGGAGGGCCGACAATTCATGCCCCCTGGGAGGTGCCCTCTGCTAGTGCCTGACGGGCTGCCGCGACAAATTTCCACAAACTTGGTGGCTTCAAACAACAGGAAGTCTCTCACGGTTTTGGAGGCCAGAAGTCCAATATCAAGGTCACTGGGCTGAAGTCAGGGTGTCAGAGGACCACGGTCCCTCCAGAGGCTCTAAGGGGAGGGTCCATTCCTTGCTTCTTCCAGCTCTGGCTGCTGCCTCCCTGGCTCTGGCTCCGGGCCGCTCACCTCTCTGCCTCCATGGACTTGTTGCCTTCTCTTCTGTTTGTGTAAAATCTCCTCTCTTCCCAGGCTGATTATATTTAAGGCCATTCCCTTCCCGTCCTGCCCGCCCCCCCCCCCCCCCGATAATCCAGGATCACCTCCTTCTCTCAAAAGCCTTAGCTTAATCATATCTGCAAAATCCTTTTTTTCGGCTCTATAAGGTAACATTTGCAGGTTCCAGGTATTGGGATCTGATCCCTTTGGGGGTCATTATTTCCCCTGTTACATGGGGGGCTGGAAGATAAACAACCAGCTTCTTGCCCCTTGGGTAAAATGATGGCAAGATCGGTTCCCCGCTGTCTCCTAGTGTTCTTGGGAGGAACAGAGGGGTTGCACCTCCGTTGTCCATAGCAACACAGGGCTCAGCAACACACTCTGTTGGTTTTCTTCCTCTCTTCCCCTCCCTGCCTCACTTCTGCACTCCCCTAACTGGTGGCTCCTGGGATCTCTGCCTAGGTGAACTACTTGGCCCTGAATCCTCCTCTCAAGTCTCAAGGTTTGCTTCTGGGGGACCCAACCTAAGAAACCCACCTATTGCCAGCCAACCACAAGCAAAGGCAATAACTTGTCAATTATCTTTCAAACTCCAAGAATCTGGATGTATGAGCCCTGGGGACACAGTGCTTGGAGCTTGGAGCCGTGAATGAAGTGGCTGGGTCAGCAACCACTCTGCAGGGACCTTGGAGCCTCCTACCAGCACGGCCGCACTGCTTCCTCTCCGTGTAGACATCGTTCAGCGGAGGGACCTCATCCCACCGTGTCTTCCTTGACGATTCACAGGGGAGCAGAAATCTTGGTGGGAAATAAAGAGCAGAGGTTCTACCACACCTGCCATCATCTCTGATGCAGAGATTTGACCTCCTCCAGACACTGGGGAAGCAGAGGCCTTCTTAAGCCAAGCAGCTTGCAAGCGATGTGAAATCTGATAGCTACTTAGAAGAAAGAAATTCCACACGGTGGATGGGCATAGCCCTGCACCAGGCCCAGGGAACCTGGAAGAACAACCGTGTCTCCACCAGCTCCCGGGGAGAATGGGGCCATCCAGTGGTATTTTGGGAAATGCTTTACAACTGGCTCTCTGGGGGGAAGAAAAATAAACAAAAGCCTTACTCTGTAACATTTGCCAATTTTTGTGGTGTAAATACTCCCAACGTGGCCAGTTTGAAGCTACCAACTTGTCCACTGGTTTGAAAAATTCCTGAAACTTTTGCAGTGAACTCTTACAAGCTGGTATGAGCTAGCTCTAGCACGTCCTTCATTTCCTTTATTTCGTTGTATTTTTAAAATTGGATTTTTATTTTATTTATTGGAAAGAATTCTTACGAAATTTTATTTAAATTTCAAACTTACAGAAAAATGCCAAAAATAGTAAAATAGACCACTGTATATGCCCTTTACCTCCATTCACCAAATATCAATATTTTGCCAGTGTTGCTTTATTTCTCTTTCCAAACATATACATTTGTTACTGTTTTTTTATTGTTGACTGTTGTTGATCGGTTGGAATGTAAGTTGCAGGCACAGGACTCTTGTTCCTCTGCCACTTCCCCTGCTTGTGTTCCCTCTCTCGCTGTGTCTCTCTCTGTCAAATAAATAAATAAATAAAATCTTTAAAAAAAAAAAAAGAACTCTTGTTCCTAAGTACTCTTTCTCTTGGACCCCACATCTCGGGTAAACACATTGATACAATATTGTCTAATTTGTATTTAAATTTCATCTGTTGCCTTAGTAATGTCTTTTATAGCAATAGCGGACTTTTTTTCAGATCCAAGATCTGACCCAGGGTCCTGTGTTGCATTTCTTTGTCAAGTGTCTTTTCTCTCCTTTAGTGTGATTTCCTCACACTTTTCTGTCTTCCCTGAAATTGATATTTTTGGGAAACATTCAGACAAGTTTTGTAGGATGTTTTTTCATTTGGGTTTATTTTAGCACAGGGATATGATTTTTAAATTTTTTGATAAAGAAATACACTATTTTATGTTACATAGTTACTATTCATTTAAATTATATAAGGGATATGCAAGAAAAAACAGATAGAAGGAAGGAAATAAGTATCATTCATTATTACCGTACCCAGAAAGGGCCACTCATGACATTTCATTGTGTATCCTCAGTGTGTTGTCTATGTGCACACACTTGTTTTTCCAGAGAGGAAAGTGTATGTTCATACTGATGCGTCAAGCTTTTTTGGTTAAAATATAATGTATGTCTCTCCGTATCATTCAATATCTCTCTACAACATCTTCCTATGGCTACAGAGTACTGATATACATTTATATTATTTCTAACTTTTCTTATAAAACTCAGTGCTGGGGCACATACTTGATAGCTTCCTTGGGAGAAATTCCCAGGGGTGGGACTGACACATCAAAAGGCTCGGAAACATTCAACAATTTTGGTAGGTATTGCTAAATTTTCTTTTGGAAATACACTAATTTCTGTTTCACCAGCAGCACATGAAAATTGCCATTTCCCCACATCTCCCACATCACTAGGAATTATTTATGTTAACCTTTGGCATGGACTGAAAAAGGAATATTTACTTGTTTTAGAAATATTTTATTATGGAGTATTACATTCGGAAAGAATGGAGATGAGTAAGAGGACTGCTTGTGAACCTAGCACTTGGCCAACTTTATCAGATCTTAATGTTTTCCGTTTTTGCTTCAGATTTCTTCAAGTAATAAAACACCACGGACATGTTTGAAGCCTCCTGATGCTCGCTCCCTGCTATGCTTCCCTTCCCGTTTTTCCCAGAGCAAATGCTAGCATGGGGTTGGGCTTGTGCCTCCAATGTGGTTTTTATCCTATTACTAGATACAAGTAGTTGTTTCATTCACAGTTCTGTGATGACTGATTAATCGAGAATGTTTGCAGATGCTTATTAGCCACTTGTACTCTCTGTTTTGTGCATTGACTGTTCAGGTCCTTTGCTTAATTTTGTTTTTGTTGTTACTCATTTCTAGGACGCTGCAACACTAGATCAGGCTTCATCTCTCTCTTCCCTGGTTTCTCTGCACCCCTAGTCTCTTCTCTTCTGAGCTTCTTATAACACAGATCTGGCCATGGCACATTACTCATGAAAATCCTTTAAGGATCCCCCACTTGTTTTCGGACAGAGTCCTGACTCCTTGGTGAGGCTTATGCTGATGTGTCCTGGCCCACCCTTTACCACCCCATATTCAACTATCCATCTTCCTGCGCATTCTCGCCACCTCCCAGGTCCTCCACACCAGCCAGCATTCTCAAACACGCCACCTGTTTATGACTGTGTTTTTGAACACTCCATTTCCTCCTCTTGGAATGAATGGCCTTACGGACTGAAAACTTTTATCCATCTGCCAAGGCCCACATGGACAGTCATCTGCTCCTTGCTTGGTGATCCCATTGGACCTTGTATAGATGGTTAGGACCACACTCTGGAGGACACTATCTGTGGACCCTGGATGCTAACTGGTACCTCGTGGTCCTTTGAATTCTAATGAAGATTGGTTGGAGCCCCTATCTTATGTCTAAAGTTTACCCCAAACCCTCCCAAGTTCTCTGCCTCTGCCTCCGGGTCTTCTATTCTCAAGGACACCTACTGCCTGCAGGGCTGAGGTCTTTGACTAACACTTGCAGATCCAACTGGGAAATAGTCCCTTCCTCGAGGCCCATGACTGACGCCACTTCTTCCAAGCATCCATGAGTGTGCCAAGTGTAACAGAACTGAAGTAAAGCTGTATTTTGGGGACGAGGGGCTAATGACGGGAAAACATCCTCTTCTTAAATAACTTCCAGCCACTTCGTCGTCAGAGCTTCACCAGATGTCACAGGTGCCATTTTTTCCAGCTTTCCCTCTCTTCCCTTCCGACTGTTTCCCCTTTGACTCTCTCCTGCCCTGGCCTCCCAGGAGTAAGGAACATTATCTTGCTTGTCGTGTGCAGAGAGGTTCTGTTGTTTTCCTTAGTTGACTCCCCGCCGTGCCTTTGGGTCCTCACTGTCCATCTCAGGTGGCTCGCTGAGCCCTTTGCACCAACACAGTCTGCCCCCTGCTCCTGGGGGGGCTAGCCATTAAGAGGTGCCAACCTCTGTCACTCTTGGATGCTTGTCTGTCGCCACCGAGGCCCTGGGGACCCCTGGAGGACAGAGAGGAGGAAAAGAACCAGCTTCATTGTGGCAGCAATGGTTATAAAGGATGAAATGAGATGTTTTCCTTCATGTTTCTTATTAGGTGTTGTGTTTTCACGTCTCCTTATTTTGACTGAATTGACCACACTGGTCATCGTGTAGACCCAGCTGTCTCTGTGTCTCAGGGCTTCTCTGGTTCTTGTGGCCTTATCTTCTGACAGCTGGCCCTCAAGGAAGGAGGTCAGTGAGCCCAGAGGCTTGTGCGTTTGGGAGCAGAAAGCTGGGCATGGCACTGCTTGGCATTGCAGGGTTAGGAAAGCGCCTGCCAGTGAAGGCGCTCCCTGGAGCTGTTTTGCCCCCGGCCTGACCCGGCCCATACTTGGCAACTACCTCCCTACTCCATTTCTTTGCCTGCCATTTCTGAGCTCCAACTCTGTGTCACGCTTTTCCTCATCACCTTCCTCTCCAGCACCTCTGCCCTGGATCAGTCATCCCGATCTCTTTGAGGTGGGTAGTAATTTTAGTCCCATTTTAGTGACGGAGAAATGGAGGCCTAGAGATGTTAGGGCAGAGCTAGGACACAAATCCAGCCAGTTCAGCTCCGTATCCTCTGCATAAAAGGTAGGACGGGGTGTAATAAGATGGGCTGGAGCCTGTGTCCCTTCTAATACACTACAGTTTCACTTTTTCTTAGGCCATCCCGGGTAAGGCTGAGTGACTTGCCTTAGGTCCTTTGATTTTACTGTGGGAGGTGAAATTAGGGTCAAGGCCATCTGAGTCCTGGCCTGGGATTTTCTCACCACACTGAGCTACCCTCTACCCAAGACTGTCCATGTCTTTTGTGGGGTTTTCTGTCTCTGCTTCTGCCTTCTCTGTGAAGTAGCTAGGTGAAAGGCACACTAAGACTCTTCCAACCCCGTTGCCGGGGGCCTGGTGGTGTCATGGACCTACACTCTGCAATCCAGCTGTCAGAGAAGCCTGGGTTTATGTAATCTCTGGGCGGACGAGGGCATTGCTGGTATGTGTAGGCACGAGGCTTGGTACTCACATCTGCTCACTGCCCATGCACTTGCCCCATCTTGCAAGTATGTTATCAAGTGACAGGTCGGGCTGGGTTTCTGATTATGTTTGGTGAGACTCAAGGAATGATTTTTGCTTCCTTCCTTACCTTAACACACACACACACAAGCATGCACACTCACTTCTAGGTACCAAATGGCTATGGGTAGGTTTGGGGGCAGACCCGTCCTTTAGTTCGGGGCCTTCCAATATGATCTGGGGCTTGGGGGGCAGCTGATGGGGAGGCTGAGCTGTCACTTTGAATTGCAAAGTTTCTATCCATAATGCATAAAGGGGCCTCTGCGAGTGGCCGCAGCCTCCTGTCGTCCTGTGGCTCAGGGAAATTAGACAGCTTCAGAGCCCCTTATGAAAATGCAATGTATTACCGCTGCTTTTTGACTAGTGAATTATGCATTCAAGAGTGACAAATTCCAAGATGCCGCCTTTATTAGGAACTCAGTGCCGGGTGGGGTGGACAGGGCTGTCTTCCAAGCTTGTGACAGAATGTTTAATAACTTTTTCTGACTCTGCTTCCCGGAGGTGGTGTTTTATAATATTTATTTCCCCCTCTCTTTCATTTTATCAAAACATCGATGCTGGAGATTATTGCTCTATTTATGCATTTGGAAACTCTTCCTGGGTCAAAGGGCAGCATCATTTGAAATGACAAAGGCAACGACAGAAATCGTTTTTTTTAACCAATCTGTCTCATGTGCCTGTGACCTTCGACTTCTCGGTTTTTTAAAGACCCATCCGTTTGGAGGAGTCAGCCCCTTCCTGAACTTCGGGCCCTCGGGCAGGAGACAGTGTGTACCACCTCCTGCCATCCTTTGGGCAGATGGAGACCTTCAATGGTATCCAGGATACAAGAGTCATCGTCCTGTGGGTGGGGGCAGGGGATGCTCGTGGAAGAACCGCTTTGACATAGTCTGAGCGGCCCACTCCCTATTTAGGCTTCGATCTGGTCCTGGCGGTCATGCCAGGTGGAGCTCGGTGCTGGGGCTGCCCCTCTGGCCGTGCTGGGCCTGTTTTAAGGTTCATCTCTAATAAAAAAGTTTGGTAACCTGTGCTTCTTCATGGAACGCTGTGTCCAAATGTCCCAGGGTTTGTGCTTTGCTTTCCTGTCTCTTCTAGAACATTCCCTGCCCAGCTCCCCGAGGGACCATTCCAGCAAGCAAATCAGACCATATCACTCCTCTGTTTTGAGGTCTTCCACGGCTTCCCATTGCTGATGGGGTGAAAGGTGAATTCCTCAGCTCGGCCTAAAAGGTGCCTGATGACCTTGACCTGCTGACCCCGCCAACCTTCCCGTCTTCCCCCCTCCCTCCTACACCAGGTCCCAGCTAGGCTCTGCCACTGTAACCTCCATGTGAACTTTGAGACTCCCAGAATGCGGGGGCTGGAGGTGGGGGGCTCTGACCCTTTGACAACTTTGCACCTGCTCTTCTCTCTGCCTGGAATGTCTTCCTCTTCTTGTCAGTCTGGCAAATTCCTATTCATCTTTTAGGACCCAGCTCCAGTTTTGCCTGCTCTGGGAAGTCTTCTTTGATTTCCTGGGTCGAATAAAGTCCCTCTCTGTGCCCACGGACTCGCTGTGTTTGCACACACCTCCGTTATAGCAATAATCATGTCAGATTTTGGTGGTTGGCTTATCTTTCTCCCTGCTTTGATTTTCATGCAAGACCTAGACTTCTAGGGGGTGCTTAATAAACGTCTGTGGGTTGTTTGTGTGGTGTCTTGTGTTGCCCGATATGGAATCTTGACCGCATTCCTTCATGCATTCAATACCTGTTACCTGCCAGGCACCGCCGGAGTCTGACCGTTCAGTTCCCCGATCTGCTAGCGTCACTCTGAACAGCTTCCTCAGTTTCTCTTCTAGCACAGGGGCGGGCACACTGTCCTCATATCATATTAGCCACAATGTAATGTAATGATTACATTGTATTATAATATGTGAACACTATTTATTATAATGTGATGATTATTAGTGTTATTATTATTATTCACATTACTTGCTCTCCTTGAACTGACTGGGCCTCCATCCCTCCCTGTCTGCTTTGACCTGCACTTGGCAGATGGGATGTGGATCATTTTAATTAGGTTTTATTGGGCTGTTATATGGGTCATAATTGTGGCCATTATTCATTTTCATGGGGCTGCCGACAGAGCCTTGGTTTAGACATGATGATATCTTGACAAGACAAATCCCTGCATCAGAAGGATCCCTGTTTGAGGGGCCGGAGCTATGGCAGGAAAAGGGTCCTTCTGCGGCCCCAAACGCAGATTCTGGGGAGATTAATACCAGGAACATTCATCAGAGAGAGGAGAGATGGTGGCTACCAATGGCACCCTCTGTGTGGAGGTTGGGGTCACCCCCATGGGGAGTGGGGTCATTCACCCCTTTTGGCTATGTGCTCCAGGATCACCACTATATCCCCTGTGCCCCGGACAGAGGAGGCATGGGAAAAATGCTTGCTGAGTGAAAGCCACACTTCCAGGTGCTCAGGAAAGCCCAAACAAGGAGTGTGGCTGAGCACACAGGCTCATGATTATAAGCTGACCCACGGAGCCTGGGTTTGGGACCCTGCGATGCTCTTGGGATCCCAAACAGAGGCTCAGCGAGGCACTGGTATTGGGGAGAAGTCAGTGCAGGACCATGGCTTGGTGTTGTCCATGAGTCCCAACTATCTGGATCAGTGTGTTCCTAGGTTTAGGATAGGAAGATTACAGATAGGCCAGTATTTGCTAACCTTGCTCGGGGGACAGAGTCAGTTTCTCCACCACGGGTGTCAGTGCTGCTCAGGTGACAAGGAAACATTTGTGGGCTTGACCCAAGAAGAGGCAGGTACACATGCCTGTGTAATCTGGCTGGTGCCCTTCTGCATTGCTGGTGAGCTGCTGTCGTGAAGAGCATGTCCGTGCTTCCCTGCAAGACACATGCCTAGAACAGACCTGAACCCAGTCTGCAGCCTGAAGCCAAGTGTAGCCAGCTTTCAGTTGAAGTGAGCTGACCCGCTGCACCCAGCCTAGATGGGCTAAACCCAGGCTACCTGCAGACGGCACGTGACGACAGATGCTTGCTGCCGGAAACCTTTGAGTCTTGGGGCACCTGTTACGTGGTGTTGGCATGGCCCAGGCTGACAGATACAGAGCCCCAGGGCGGCTCCCCTGGAATGTGTTTCGTCTCTTGGGCTTCTATATCAAATTAGGTTTAAAATAAGAGTTCAGTTGTTGAAAACAGATCGGAAACCTCTAGACCTTGGTCCTCATCCAGAGGTGATTTTACCCTCCAAGGGCAATTTGGCAATGTCTGGAAACATTTTTGGTTATCGAAACTTCAGGGGGAGTGGTGTGTGGTGGATAGAGACCAGGGATGATGCTAAACATTTTCTAGTGCACGGGACAGCCCCCACAGCAAGGAATTAACTCAGTTTGGATGGCACCTGTCCTTTTCCTACTCCTTTCTTCCGCCCCTCCCTCCTAAACAAGAGGGTTACATGGCCAGCCCTCAGGGAATTTGTATTAAATGGGGGATCGCAGACATAGATGTGAAGCACTGAAATAATTGTGATCAATGCTTCGCAGGCTGCATCAGCAGAGAAAAACAGAAGGGACCACCTTTAGACGGGTGATCAGGGAAAGCCTCTCGGAGTGGCTGACATTTAAGTGAAAACCTAAAGGAGGAGGAAGATCCGGCTGTGGGGGAGGCAACGGAGGAGTGTTCCTGGCTTTGGGAACAGCAAGTGTGGAGGTGCCAAGGTGGGAAAAAGCTTGTGTGTTTCGGGAACCAGAGGGTGCTCCTATCTGATGCCGGAAAGGTGTGGGCCAACCCTGCCTTCTCTGGCCTCGGGGCTGGAGTTTGCTGACTGATGTGCAAGTTCCATATTGGCATGGGGAACTCTCAAAAATTCCTGTCGAACCCAGAGTCTCAGGGGCTCATAAGGGTCCAAGCTTAAGTCTGGAAAGTTGCCTCAATGCCTCAATCCATTTCTTATAGGCACAGAGCTGAAAGTTGACCAGCATTCAAAGTAACAGAATTGGAATGTTTTCACATGAGCACCAGAATCCACGGCAGAGGGCCTCGTGGAGGGAGGGGTGGTGCAGGGACTCAGTCTGGGGAGTGGACTGGGGCTGGGACTTGGCGGCGGGGGGGGGAGTGGCTGAGGGTGGGGCTGAAGCACTGAGGCTAGTTCCCACTTTGGCTGTGGGCCAAGCGGGGCTGGAAGCTATAGGCCTGGGCCAGCCTGGGGCCCTTACCCTCAGCCCTCCGTGTGTGTGTGTGTGTGTGTGTGTGTGTGTGTGTGTGTGTGTGTGTGTTGGAGATGTGGGGGTGGCAGGGCGCAGAGGGGAGCCAGAGTCAGAGGCATAATTAGGACACAGAGAGGAAGAACCACAGGGCTGGCAGGACCTTCTCTGCTGGAAGGGACCGGCTGGGCGGCTGTGAGTTCTTCAGCTGGGTCCCCGTCCCTAATTACCACCCAGACTGAGCCTCCGGGTGGCGGCAGCCTGGTCCATCTGCAGCCTCCGAGATGCCCAGGATCCAAGCCAGGTGTTGGCGTGCAGGGCCGCGTGGCCGGCGGGTGGCAAGAGGACTTTAATTAAAGAGCTCATTACTGTGACTCTCCCCTGGAACACCCCAGCCGCCCAGCCGGTCTGGAGCCAAACTCTCTTAGTCTGGGATTTCAGAGCAGCTCTTGAGTGTGGGTGGGTATTGCGTGCCTAGGATGTGTGCCTCTGTGTGCTTGCACGTCTGTATTGTGTGTGTGTGCGCCGCCCTGGGTGTGCGTGTGCACGTGTACGGGTACTAGCAGTGTCTTGCATTTCTGTTTGTGCCTTTCTTTGTGCAGGTGGGGACCTGGAACGGGTACACGTGTGTATAGTCATGGCCGTGTGTATGTACGTGGGTGAGGGGTCAATGCCCGCATGTGTGTTGGTAGCTGTGTGTGTTTCTGGTCACTGTGCAAATGTGTGTGTGTGCAGAGTGTGTGAGCATGTATATACAAACAGGCTTCGACATCTGCACTTAACTGGGCTCTCAGAGGCTCTGCCCCAAGAGGGGAGAATGTGGAGACCTCACAGGGTGAGGGGAGTGGGGGCCGGTCTGTAGGGTGGATGGTTTGCCGTGAGGGGCTCAGCCGTGCCCCGATGCCTTCTTTAGTTGTGTGGGGCTGAGGAAGGAGGCTGTTCTAGCCAGCTTGCTAGGGACAGGAAGATTTGACTCAGGACAGGGGCGTGTGGGTGGTTCCCAGGGGACAGCATGGGTCTTCCCAGGGAGAGCGCCGTGCTTCCCACTTTCCGCTCCGATCCCCTGGGCAATGCAGAGCCGGGGCTGGGTGTGGGACAGGGAGGGATGCATATCTCCATGTGCACCCATGGATGGGAACTCCAGGGAGCTCCGGGGGTGGGTTTACAGGGAGGTGGTTTTATGAAGACTTTCGGGGGTATGGGGCAAATAAACAGAAAAGCTCTCTCCAGTTGCAAAATAGCATTTATATTTTAGATTCCAGATGAGCTGGGGGCCTCAGGCTGGCAAAAAGGAAATTTGTGATGTTTGCAGAGGTGTTGCGGTCTGTTTGAACCTTTGAATGGGGAGCACAGGGGCTTGGGGGTGGCTCGGGTGGACATAAAGAGATTGGAGGGGGCCCCAAGGGCATGGGAAAGGACTGAGCCCTAAATGACCATGGTGAGGGGATGGACCGAGTGCTCGGGGCTGCGCTGGGCTCTCACAGGGCGTGCATGGGGATAAACAGAGCTTCTGGAGGGCGGCTGGCGTCGGGGAGAAGTTGGCACAGTGAAAGTGTTGGTCCACTCAATCTTGTGTCCTCCTTTCTCTCCCGTCCACTAAACAGATCATGTCCCAGGGAGTCTGCAGGACCCCCTCTAGCCCCTGCTGGGGACCAAGAACACAGGGTCAGCAGAGAACAAATAGGTCCCCAGAGGTCCTGGGTAAAATATTTCCTTGGCAGCTCATTAAATAACCTTTCTCTTTGACTGTCCAACTTGTGTGTGTGGGGAGTTGTGGGTGGTACACAACTCGCAGATCCAAGTGCTTCTGGACACCTGTCCCCGCAGCTCCTTGAAGGCCCAGAAGCAGGTAGATCCACCCTGATTCCTGCTGTGTGGAGGGCTAGAGGGTCTTTGACCAAAGTCATTTCTTTTTCTCTTTTCTTTTCTTTCTTTTCTCCTTCCTTCCTTCCCTCTTTCTTTCTTTTAAATTTTTATGCATCTATTTGAGAGAGACTGCGCGTGAGCTGGAGGGAGAGGGAGAGAGAGAGAATCTCAAGCAGACTCACTGTTGAGCACAGAGCCTGATGGCGGGCCTCGATTCCACGAACACAAGATCATGACCTGCGCTGAAAGCAAGAGTGGGGCGCTTAACCGACTGAGCCACCCAGGCGCCCCCCCAAAGTGATTTCTTAAGTTGTCCTAACATATGGGAGAAATGCTTCAGGCAAGGCAGTTACTGAAATGCTGGCCTGGGTTTCCTGCACGTCAGGGGGCCCCTCCTGTGAATGAATTAGCTTACAGTAGGAGCAGTGGTAACAAAAATCATCAGAGCCGCTGGTAGCCCACATAGCACGTCTGTGAGAACTTAGAAAAAGGCATCATCTCAAGGCAAACAGGTGACTAAGGGGTGTTCCTCTCTGGGGGGCCAGGCTCCCTCGGAGCCGAGGCACATGGCTGAGGGAGTGGAGCCCAGGCTGGACTCCAGCTGCGCTCGGCACTCTCTTGGGTAGGTGCCTGGGGTCAGGGGCCCACCTACACAGCTGTGCGGGCCAGCCCTGGGTGGGGGGAAACATTATTCAAGTGCTCAGTGTGCAAGTGTTGTTTTATCCCATGACTGGGAACCACCATGCCCCTGCTACAGAGAAGGGGACAGAGGCTTCTGGAAGTTCTGCATGTCGTTGGGACCACACGGCCTTTAAGTGTAACAGTGTGACTCTGGGTCCGGGCTCTTAGCCACCAAGTTCAAGGTAAGGCCCCGGGTGACTTGACAGGGTGGGGTGGATGGTTTCAGGGAGGCCCAGGATGGCTGGTGAGGAAGGAAAGGAGGTGAGCAGACAGGCTGTCGGTGGCCTGACTGTGCGTCCTCCATATCCTGCTTCTGCGCACAGGGTCTGACTCTCAGTCTGGCTGTGGCTTCCCCTCGGACTGTGTGCAGGGTGGGCTGGAAGGGCTGGTGGTTCATGTCCTGGGCGTGGGGGTGGGCAGCCCTCGGCCAGTGAGGATGGGAGTTGGTGGATAAATACCCCAGCTCCCCAGCTCCCTTGGTCCTCCACTGCAACAACTCTGAGGCTCTTCCCACCCCATCTCCTCGAGGTTCCCGGTGGATTGGACCTCGGTTGCCCCCGGGGGTCACTGGTTCACGAATGGACACCATCCTGGCTGTCTGTCCTTCTCTGTCTTCCTCTCCCACATCTAGTACCTGACCAGGGACAGTCTCCCAGATAAACCACTTTCTCAGATTCTGGTCTCGGGGTCTGCGCCCGGGGGTCCCTGGCCTAAGAGAAGGGTCCTATATGACTTGTCTCTCTCAAGCCCATGGCCAGCCTGACCTGCCCAGAAAATAGGAGTGGGACCAGCTTTAAGAAAAAAGGGAGGGGTCACTGGAAATCTCTGTACCTGGAGCAGAGCAGTGGAGCTTAGAGCCGTCGGTGTCAGCTGGGCTTCCCAGGCCATGGTCGGGCAGTTTCAAGGGGATCAGGGAAGAGCAGCCAAGAAGGAGTGTGTATGTGTGTGCCTGCATATGCACCGTGTATACACCACACACACTTTCCAAGCACCAAGCAGGGCTCAGCCTCAGCCAGGCTCATGGCCCTGTGGACTCGGGGCTCCCAAAACATGAGGAGAAGATGCCTCCCTGGGGACAAGACTGGGAAGCAGGGAGGGAAACTGAGTGAGGGGCAAGAATGTTGGGGTGACTGAGGACACAGCAGGTGTGGAGCATGAAAGCACACCTGTGTTTGAATCCCAGGTCTGCCCCTAAGTGCTGTGTGACCTTAGGAAAATTACTGCTCCTCTCTGGGTCTCCCCTGCCTCTGAGACCCTGGCCCCTTTGAGTTCTGCCTGTGCTCTTAATCATGGCCTCCTTGCCGTGGAAGTCAGAAAGTCATCCCCTTCTTTGGCACTCATACCAGGAATTGAGGAGCTGGGTTCATTTTACTGAAGTTTTGGGGTGCTAGTGTATTAGGGTTCACCAGAGAAATAGAACCAAGGGGATATACATAGGTATACAGAAAGAGATTCATTCTGGGGGACTGGCTCGTAGGATTGTGGAGGCTGAAGAGTCCCACGACCTGCTGTCTATAAGCTGGAGGCCCAGGAATGCTGGTGGTGGGGTTCTAGTCCAAGCCGGAAGACCTGAGGACCGGGCAGACAAGCCACTGGGGTAAGTCCCAGTCTGAGTCTGAAGACTTGAGAGCCGGGAGCTCCAGTGTCCGAGGGCAGGAGAAGCTAGGTGTCCCAGCCCAAGCAGGGGGCAAATCACTCTTCCTCCACCTTTTTGTCCTATCGGGGCCCACCTGAATTGGTGAGGGTGATCTTTACTAAGTCTACAGATGTGAATGATAATTACCTCCAGGAACACCCTCCTACACACGCTCAGAAATAATGTGGCACCAGCTTCCTGGGCGTCCCTGAGCCCAGTGGCATTGACATATAGAATTCATAGTCACAACCAGGGAGCAACAAGGTCACCCCCACAGTGCACAGCTTTCGACTGAGCACAGGCCTCTCTCTTTCTGCTTGTCTGGGCTCAGTTCCTGTCTGTTCCTGTCCTGGGATGGAGCGAGCAGCTCAGCTCTCACAGACCCGCAGAGCCCACCCCAGTGCGGAGCCGAGCAGAACAAAGCTGGACAAGACTGCCTCTTGAGCCAGCCTCCTTAGACACCTGCTGGGCTGAGAAACAGCAAAACTGTTGTCCTGTCCCATCCACGTGGCATACTGGGCCTTTAAATATCATTTCACATAATCAGAGAGTTTGGTGTCTACAAAAGATGAGTAAAATAAGAATAAAATAAACTCTACAGATGCTTGCAGCCCTGTTGGGAGAGAAGGAGCTTTGAAACTCAAGAAGGAGCTCTTGAATGTGAACACGTCTTTACAATGCAGGCTCACTGTAGTCCCCACAAAAACCTGGGAAGATGGGTATGATTATTAGGATGTCCTGTTAGCAGAAATCTTTAGTGGGAAAACAAGAGCCATGTTCGCATTTTATAGCTGGGGAAACCGAGTCACGGAGATGGTAAGTGTTTTGTTTTAGAAATGAGTCAGAATGCCTTTTGCCACGAGGAACAACTCAATTAGAATTGACTTAAACAAGGAGGACTATTTACCCTTGGATATTAAGAAGTCCACACTGAAAGTGGTTCTGGGACCGGGCCATGCGGTGGCCTGATGCCTCCTCTCCGATGCAGGTTCCTCTCCTCACGTCCTTTCCACTCTGGACTACTCACCGTTCCTAGGTAGGTTTGTAGCTTTTTGTCATTCATGGGTCAGACACTGTGACAAGGCTCTATCATGTGCCCGTTTTATGGCGGAGAGAGTTGGGGCCCGCGTCACTCCCCCATGGTGTCCCCAGCATGTGCCCCGGACCTTCTCCCCCCATTTCCGGGACTCCTTGCCGGGCATGCCACCCGCCTTGCCGGGCATGCTAGGTACGGCCTCCGTGGGAAAACTCATGCCAGGGTTCTCCTCCGGTTCCAGGAAGGCACCTCTTCTGTCCTCCCTCCCTGTACCCTCCATCCCCAACTAGTGCCACATGGCCCACTTTGGTTCCAGCTGCTGGAGGGGAAAGGGAGTTGGAGCAGGGCGGGGGCGTCGCGGAGCTGGCTCGCAGTGATTCTGAGCAAGGGCCCACTGAGGAGGTGTCTGGGAAGGATGTTGAGCATCCTTCCCCCTCACGCTCCATGGTGACTAGTCACAAAATGTTTTAGGAAGTCACTACCTCTTTCTAAGGGGCAGTAGACATAGTGTTTAGAGCAGGCAGATCTGCCGTGTTCGCTCAGGTGATGCTAGCTGCTAGAACAGGTAGACTCTGACATCTTAGGGGCTCAGAACAATGAAGTCTCTATCTTTTTTTTTTTAAATGAAGATTTTCTTTATTTGACACAGAGAGAGACAGCGAGAGAGGGAACACAAGCAGGGGGAGTGGGAGAGGGAGAAGCAGGCTTCCCGTGGAGCAGGGAGCCTGATGTGGGGCTCGATCCCAGGACCCTGGGATCATGACCTGAGCCGAAGGCAGACGCTTAACGACTGAGCCACCCAGGTGCCCTGAAGTTTATGTCTTGCTTGCACAAAGTTCACTTGGTTGGGGGAGGTGTCGAGGGAGGGTCTGCTCTGCAAAGCCATTTGGGGATCCGGGTTGATGGAGACTCTGCTCCTTCCACATGTGGCTTCCAAGGTCACCCTGGGTTTCATCAGCCAGAGCCTGGATCACAGCACATGGGGGGCTTGGCAGGGTCACCCCGGGGGAATAGTGGTAACATCATTCCTCTCATTCCGTGGACTGACACCCAACAGCACTGCTATATGTGACCCCAAGGTAGGCGAGCTCTGTGTCGGGGAAGAGGACCCGAGTTTGGGAAGCCACGCTTGGTTTCGAATAGGGACCCTCGACTCCCAGAACATGTCAGAGCCTGTTTCCTCACTCAAGGTGAGAAAGGCAGTGAGCTGCTGGTCGGCTCTTGTGGTGAGGGTCTACAGAATCCTTTCAACACTCGCCAGAGCCATGGTTCCCTCCTTTGGAGCCCTTACCTCTATTTATAATTGTCCACGTACTGGTAGACGCCCCTGGTCATGAGTCCTCCCATGGAACGAAAGCTCCCGAACAGGGCCATGCTGTTCTTCTTCAGAGTGCAGCCACTGGGGCGCAGCACTTAGTAGGCATTCAATAAATCTATGTCGGGGAGGGGGGTGAAGGCTTGGATGAATTAATGTGAATGTGGACGTGCTAAGATTTGCTCAAAAAGAAATTCTTCCCCCATACATATTTCTACCTCTACATTTCATCGTGGTGTGGTGGTGGGGAGGGAAGGCAGGGAGGGGAGAAGGTGAGGAGGAAGAGGTGCATCTTTCTCCCAACCCTAGCGGAGCCCCAGGCTATAAATAGCTCCAGTTGGAATCTGACTGCAGATTCCTCCAGCAAAGTCAGCATCCCCAGGCCCTCTCATCCTAGATGGGGACTAGGAACGCTTCCTCATTAATCACGGCTCTTTAATTAACAGCTCTGGGCCCGGAACAAAAGGTGCTTACCAGGAGAACGCCAGCAGGCCCTGAACTCTGGCCGCTGGTTTTTATTTGGAGGACCTGCCGCCTTGGGGAGCAGGCCTGGCAGGGCTCAGCGCTGAGCCTGGCGGGGGTTGGGTTTGGAGGGCGAGCAGCTGACAGGCCATCCACCTGTCTCCACCTCGGACATCACCTCGCGGAGCTGACTCGACTCCGAGCAAGTCGAGCAAGTCGCTGGCAGCTCCATCCTCCCCGGGGGTACAGGGAGGGGAGGTGCCTGGAGCAGGACCGTCTAGCCCCGCCGTCTCCAAACTTGCATGCATCCTAGCATCACTCAAGGAGCTTTGGAAACATCGAGGCAGGGTTCCCTGAGATTCTGGGGTAACTGGTCTGGGATGGGGCCAGGCAGTGGGAGCACAGTTCGAGAACTACTGCTCAGGGGTGGCAGGCTTGGTGGAAGGCACTGAGGCTTGGCCAACAGCCTGGCTAGAATGGCAAAGGCTCAGGCAGACCAGGGCCCCTTCTCCACGTTGGGTGGATGCAGCAGGAATGTGACCTACAGTTTCCTTCTCATTCCATATCTTCCAAAGCTGCTCAGAAGAGTGTTCGACCAGAGAAGCAAGCACTCCGGACAGAGGGTGGAGAACGCAAGAAGTACAGGTTGGCATGGGAGGCCGTGGCTGAGTCGCAGTGGAGATTCGCCCAAGGGGTCTCTGACATGCTTTGAAGACTCCTCCTTTGCGGGCTGTGGGAAATAGGGAGCAGTTGGTAAAAGAATACCCACTTGCTGCTAGAAGATGCATAAGGGCTGAGGATCCAAAGTAAAACATGGTGGCCATAGTTGGTAACGCTGTATTGTATCAGTGAAATTTGCTAAGAAAGTAGAACTTCAGTGTTCTGGTCAAAAAAAGAAATACATTGAGGGGATGGATGTGTTAATTAAGTACACGGCAGGAATCCTTCCACGAGGGGTATGTTTATCAAATCACCACGATTAAACGTTCAATATCTTACGATTTTATTTGTCAATTGTGCTTCAATAAAGCAGGCTCCTCCTCGCTCTGCCCCCACAGACCCGCTCCTGTACTCTGAGCGCCGATGTGGGGGTCCCATACTGTTTTCCAGAGGGGTTGCACCAGCATGCATGGGTGGATGGCGGTGTCCTCGTCTCTAACGTGGGGATCATGCTCCACAAATTCCTCTCACGTTTGACAAGTAGGAGGTGCTCAGAAAGTCCTTGTCTGAACCCTGACGTCCACATCAGGGATGGCAGAGTTTTCAGCCCACATGCCTGCCCACAGCCACTTGGAAGGAAATTGGGGCCAAATTGGGGATTGGTAGGAAGGATGCGGAGGTTGATTAGTGATGTCTGGCAGGGGTGCAGGAAGGACAAATGATGGCACAAATGTCATTAATTTGCCATCCTGGTCTACATATCAGCCTGTGAAGTTAAGGACAGTGTCTTTCTTGTTCCCTTTTGTGGTCTCGGAGTTGAGAGAGTCTGGTGCATACTAAGCACCCAAACGTGTGTGTAAGGAAAAGTCTGCCTGTTCATTTTTTTTTTTAATTTTTTATTGTTATGTTAATCACCATATATTACATCATTAGTTTTTGGTGCAGTGTTCCATGATTCATTGTTTGTTCATAACACCCAGTGCTCCATGCAGAACGTGCCCTCCTCAATACCCATCACCAGGCTAACCCAACCCCCTACCCCCCTCCCCTCTAGAACCCTCAGTTTGTTTTTCAGAGTCCATCATCTCTCATGGTTCGTCTCCCCCTCTGATATACTCCCCTTTTCTTCCTCTCCTGTTATCTTCTTTTTCTTTTTTCTTAAAATATGTTGCGTTATTTGTTTCAGAAGTGCAGATCTGTGATTCAACAGTCTTGCACAATTCACAGCACTCACCGTAGCACATACCCTCCCCAATGTCTATCACCCAGCCACCCCATCCCTCCCACCCCCAACCACTCCAATAACACTCAGTTTCTTCCCTGAGATTAAGAATTCCTCATATCAGTGAGGTCATGTGATACATGGCTTTCTCTGATTGACTTATTTCACTCAGCGTAACACCCTCCAGTTCCATCCACGTCGTTGCAAATGGCAAGATCTCATTCCTTTTGATGGCTGCATAATATTCCATTGTGTATATATACCACCTCTTCTTTATCCATTCATCTGTCGATGGGCATCTTGGCTCTTTCCACAGTTTGGCTATGGTGGACATTGCTGCTATAAACATTGGGGTACACGTACCCCTTCGGGTCCCTACATTTGTATCTTTGGGGTAAATACCCAGTAGTGCAATTGCTGGATCGAACGGTAGCTCTAATTTCAACTGTTTGAGGAACCTCCATACTGTTTTCCAGAGGGGTTGCACCAGCATGCATTCCCACCAACAGTGTAGGAGGGTTCCCCTTTCTCCGCAGCCCCGCCAACATCTGTCGTTCCCTGACTTGTTAATTTTAGCCATTCTGACGGGTGTGAGGTGGTATCTCATTGAGGTTTTGATTTGGATTTCCCTGATGCCAAGCGATGTTGAGCACTTTTTCATGTGCCTGTTGGCCATTTGGATGTCTTCTTTGGAAAAATGTCTGTTCATGTCTTCTGCCCATTTCTTGATTGGATTATTTGTTCTTTGGGTGTTGAGTTTGATAAGTTCTTTATAGATTTTGGATACTAGCCCTTTATCTGAGATGTCATTTGCAAATATTTTCTCCCATTCTGTCGGTTGTCTTTTGGTTTTGTGGACTGTTTCTTTTGCTGTGCAGAAGCTTTTTATCTTGATGAAATCCCAATAGTTCATTTTTGCCCATGCTTCCCTTGCCTTCGGCGATGTTTCTAGGAAGAAGTTGCTGTGGCTGAGGTCGAAGAGGTTGCTACCTGTGTTCTCCTTTAGGATTTGGATGGACTCCTGTCTCACGTTTAGGTCTTTCAACCATTTGGAGTCTATTTTTGTGTGTGGTGTAAGGAAATGGTCCAGTTTCATTCTTCTACCTGTGGCTGTCCAATTTTCCCAACACCATTTGTTGAAGAGACTGTCTTTTTGCCATTGGACATTCTTTCCTGCTTTGTCAAAGATGAGTTGACCATAGAGTTGAGGGTCCATTTCTGGGCTCTCGATTCTGTTCCATTGATCTATGTGTCTGTTTTTGTGCCAGTACCATACTGTCTTGATGATGACAGCTTTGTAATAGAGCTGGAAGTCCGGAATTGTGATGCCGCCAGCTTTGCTTTTCTTTTTCAGTATTCCTCTGGCTATTCTGGGTCTCTTCTGGTTCCATACAAATTTTAGGATTATTTGTTCCATTTCTTTGAAAAAAGTGGATGGTATTTTGATGGGGATTGCATTGAATGTGTAGATTGCTCTAGGTAGCATTGACATCTTCACAATGTTGATTCTCCCAATCCATGAGCATGGAACGTTTTTCCATTTCTTTGTGTCTTCTTCAATTTCTTTCCTGAGTATTTTATAGTTTTCTGAGTACAGATCCTTTGCCTCTTTGGTTAGATTTATTCCTAGGTATCTAATGGTTTTGGGTGCAATTGTAAATGGGATCGACTCCTTGATTTGTCTCTCTTCTGTCTTGTTGTTGGTGGATAGGAATGCCACTGATTTCTGTGCATTGATTTTATATCCTGCCACTTTACTGAATTCCTGTATGAGTTCTAGCAGTTTTGGGGTGGAGTCTTTTGGGTTTTCCACATACAGTATCATATCATCTGCAAAGAGTGAGAGTTTGACTTCCTCTTTGCCGATTTGGATGCCTTTGATTTCTTTTTGTTGTCTGATTGCTGTGGCTAGGACTTCTAATACTATGTTGAATAGCAGTGGTGAGAGTGGACATCCCTGCCGCGTTCCTGACCTTAGGGGAAAAGCTCTCAGCCTTTCCCCATTGAGAATGATATTCGCTGTAGGTTTTTCATAGATGGCTTTTATGATATTGAGGTATGTACCCTCTATCCCTATACTCTGAAGAGTTTTGATCAAGAAAGGATGTTGTACTTTGTCAAATGCTTTTTCTGCATCTATTGAGAGGATCATATGATTCTTGTTCTTTCTTTTGTTAATGTATTGTATCACGTTGATTGATTTGCGGATGTTGAACCAGCCTTGCAGCCCAGGGATAAATCCCACTTGGTCGTGGTGAATAATCCTTTTAATGTACTGTTGGATCCTATTGGCTAGTATTTTGGTGAGAATTTTTGCATCCATGTTCATCAAGGATATTGGTCTGTAATTCTCTTTTTTGATGGGGTCTTTGTCTGGTTTTGGGATCAAGGTAATGCTGGCCTCATAAAATGAGTTTGGAAGTTTCCCTTCCATTTCTATTTTTTGGAACATTTTCAGGAGAATAGGTATTAATTCTTCTTGAAATGTCTGATAGAATTCCCCTGGGAAGCCATCTGGCCCTGGGCTTTTGTGTCTTGGGAGATTTTTGATGACTGTTTCAATTTCCTTAGTGGTTATAGGTCTGTTCAGGTTTTCTATTTCTTCCTGGTTCAATTTTGGTAGTTGATACATCTCTAGGAATGCACCCATTTCTTTCAGGTTATCTAATTTGCTGGCATAGAGTTGCTCATAATATGTTCTTATAATTGTTTGTATTTCTTTGGTGTTACTTGTGATCTCTCCTCTTTCATTCATGATTTTGTTGATTTGGGTCATTTCTCTTTTCTTTTTGATGAGTCTGGCCAGGGGTTTATCAATCTTGTTAATTCTTTCAAAGAACCAGCTCCTAGTTTCGTTGATCTGTTCTACTGTTCTTTTGGTTTCTAGTTCATTGATTTCTGCTCTGATCTTTATGATTTCTCTTCTCCTGCTGGGTTTAGCCTTTATTTGCTGTTCTTTCTCCAGCTCCTTTAGGTGTAGGGTTAGGTTGTGTATTTGAGACCTTTCTTGTTTCTTGAGAAAGGCTTGTATTGCTATATACTTTCCTCTCAGGACTGCCTTTGCTGTATCCCAAAGATTTTGAACAGTTGTGTTTTCATTTTCATTGGTTTCCATGAATTTTTTTAATTCTTCTTTAATTTCTTGGTTGACCCATTCATTCTTTAGTAGGATGCTCTTTAGCCTCCATGTATTTGAGTTCTTTCCGACTTTCCTCTTGTGGTTGAGTTGTAGTTTCAAAGCATTGTCGTCTGAAAATATGCAGGGAATGATCCCAATCTTTTGGTACCGATTGAGACCTGATTTGTGACCTAGGATGTGATCAATTCTGGAGAATGTTCCATGGGCACTAGAGAAGAATGTGTATTCCTTTGCTTTGGGATGGAATGTTCTGAATATGTCTGTGAAGTCCATTTGGTCCAGTGTGTCATTTAAAGTCTTTATTTCCTTGTTGATCTTTTGCTTAGATGATCTGTCCATTTCAGTCAGGGGGGTGTTAAAGTCCCCCACTATTATTGTATTGTTGTCAGTGTGTTTCTTTGCTTTTGTTATTAATTGCCTTATATAATTGGCTGCTCCCATGTTCGTGGCATAGATATTTACAATTGTTAGACCTTCTTGTTGGATAGACCCTTTAAGTAGGATATAGTGTCCTTCCTCATCTCTTATTACAGTCTTTGTTTTAAAATCTAGTTTGTCTGATATAAGGATTGCCACCCCAGCTTTCTTTTGGTGTCCATTAGCATGGTAAATGGTTTTCCACCCCCTCCCTTTCAATCTGGGGGTGTCTTTGGGTGTAAAATGAGTCTCTTGCAGACAGCATATGGATGGGTCTTGTTTTTTAATCCAATCTGATAGCCTGTGTCTTTTGATTGGGGCATTGAGCCCATTTACATTCAGGGTAACTATTGAAAGGTATGAATTTAGTGCCATTGTATTGCCTGTAAGGTGACTGTTACTGTATGTTGTCTGTGTTCCTTTCTGATCTTTGCTGCTTTTAGGCTCTCTCTTTGCTTAGAGGACCCCTTTCAATATTTCTTGGAGGGCTGGTTTCGTGTTTGCAAATTCCTTTAGTTTTTGTTTGTTCTGGAAGCTTTTTATCTCTCCTTCTATTTTCAATGACAGCCTAGCTGGATATAGTATTCTTGGCTGCATATTTTTCTCGTTTAGTGCTCTGAAGATATCTTGCCAGTCCTTTCTGGCCTGCCAGGTCTCTGTGGATAGGTCTGTTGCCAATCTAATATTTTTACCATTGTAGGTTACATATCTCTTCTCCCGAGCTGCTTTCAGGATTTTCTCTTTGTCTCTGAGACTCGTAAGTTTTACTATTAGATGTCGGGGTGTTGACCTATTTTTATTGATTTTGAGAGGGGTCTCTGTGCCTCCTGGATTTTGATGCCTGTTTCCTTCCTCACATTAGGGAAGTTCTCTGCTATTATTTGCTCCAATATACCTTCTGCCCCTCTCTCTCTTTCTTCTTCTTCTGGGATCCCAATTATTCTAATGTTGTTTCATCTTATCGAATCACTGATCTCTCGAATTCTGCCCTCGTGATCCTGTAGTTGTTTCTCCCTCTTTTTCTCAGCCTCTTTACTTTCCATCATTTGGTCTTCTATATTGCTGATTCTCTCTTCTGCCTCATTTATCCTAGCAGGTAGTGCCCCCATTTTTGATTGCACCTCATCAATAGCCTTTTTGATTTCGACTTGGTTAGATTTTAGTTCTTTTATTTCTCCAGAAAGGGTTTCTCTAATAACTTCCACGCTTTTTTCAAGCCCAGCTAGTATCTTTAAAGTGATGATTCTGAACTCTAGGTCCGACATCATCCTAATGTCCGTATTGAGTAGGTCCCTGGCTGAAGGTACTACCTCTTGTTCTTTTTGCTGAGGTGATTCTTTTCGTCTTGTCATTTTGTCCAGAGGAGAACAGAGGAATGAGAGAACAAAATGCTAACAGGTTTACAACATCCCCATCAAATATACTGTATACAAATCAGAAAAGATCTGAAACCTGGGGAAAAGAAAGGGAAAGAAAGAAAAAAGAAAGAGAAAAAAAAAAAAGAAAAAAGATAAAAACAAAAACAGAACAATACAAAAAAAGCAGAATGTGATCAAATATGATCAGGCTAGTGCATAGATCAGTGCCACACACTAGATTTTAGGCATATTTTGGTCTGTTAGAAAAAAGTGACTCCTAAAATTTTAAAGGAAGAAAGACATATATGTACAAAATAAGGGTTGATACAATGAAGGGATGGAAGATGAGTGTAAAGATGAAAATTATAAAAGATTTTATAAAAGGAATTGATAATATAAGTTGTTTGAAAAAAGAGAGAAGAAGATTTAAGAAAAAAAAAAAAGAAAAAAGGGAGAGAATGTGATCAGGCAGGAGACTAGAACAAAGCCATACACTAGTGATTTAGGGTATATTTTGATCTGTTAGAAGAAACTGTATCTCAAAATTTTAAAGAGAGAACAGCTTATATATATATATATGCCAAAAATAAGGGTAACTACTATGAAGGGATAAACTATGACTCTAAAAATGAAAAATAAAAAATGTTTTTTTTAAAAAAGGGATTGATAAGATGTTGGTTGAAAAAGGGAAAAAGAAAAATAAAAAAAAAACAGTTAAAAAAATTAACTTTGATGAACTAATGAATCATGGTAAAAAAAAAGCCATGAATTCTATGTGCAGTGTTCCCCTAGCGCTGGAGTTCTCCCGTTCTCCTTGATCGGTAAACTTGGTTTTGGCTTGCTGGCTGTTCGTGGTGATCTTCTGGGGGAGGGGCCTGTTGCCGTGGTTTCCAAATGTCTTTGCCGGAGGCTGAATTGCCCCGCCCTTGTCGGTCCCGGGCTAAGCAAGCTGCTCGGGTTTGCTCTCAGTTTTGTTCCCTGCAAGCTCTCGGTACAGCTTTGGAGGACCAGGGCGAAAATGGTGGCCTCCCAATCTCCACTCGGAGGAGCTGAGAACTCAGGGCCCCGCTCCTCAGTGCGCCCCCAGAGAAAAGCAGTCACTCCCGTCTCCTCAGTCTCCGGCCGCACTCCGTGCTCACCCGGCCTGTGATCGAGCATTTCTATCTCTGGTACCCGACCCTGTGTGGAGTCTCCAAACCCATTAGATCCCTGCGGTGCGCTCCCACGCCGCTCCTCCCCGGGGCGCAAGGGGAGTCTCCCCGGCTCTGCCACTTGTTGGGTCCCTGCTGGAGGAGCAGTGGCCCGACTGGGCCGCGGATCACAGTTTATGGCAACCCGGAGCTGAGAACCCGCGCCTCGGCTCCGTCTCTGCAGCCGGCTTTCCTGCTCCGATCCCTGGGAGCTCTGCCGAACTCAGGCACCCCCGGTCTTTCTGTGACCCCGAGGGTCCTGAGACCACACTGTCCTGCGAGGGTTCCACCCCCCGCTTAGCCACCGGAGCTACGTCCCTCAGCGGAGCCAACTTCTAAAAGTTCCGATTTTGTGCTCCGCGGCTCTATCACTTGCCAGAAGCGGCCGACGGAGGCCCCCTCCCCCGCCGTCTATCCTCCCAAATATTGCCTCGGATTCACTTCTCCGCATGCCCTACCTTCCAGAAAGTGGTCGCTTCTCTGTTCAGAGTGTTGTTACTCTTCTTATCTTCGATCTCCTGTTGAGTTCGTAGGTGTTCAGAATGGTTTGATCCCTATTCAGCTGAATTCCTGAGACCAGACGAATTCTAGGTCTCCTACTCCTCCGCCGTCTTGCTCCGCCCCCCCCCCAGTCATTCTTTTTTATGGAGTTCAGTTTCCTTGTCGCCTTCCCTATAGTGACAGTGACACATTCCCTCAGTTTTTTGGGGGGCGTGGCTGGCGGGATATGTGAGAGCTGGTCCTGCTTCAGGCACCTCTGGGCTCACAGCTTCTGGGCACTAGCCTGCGCTGGTATTAAGCGAGCCAGTTCCTGTCTCTGAGCTTCTCAGCTGTCCTTTATGTCATATGGAATAACACTAATTTCCTTGTACGTTGTCACATGATTACACGATTAAATGCATTTAAAATGCCCAGAAAGCGTAAGTGCTCAGAGTTGCTTGCGAATTTCAAGGACCCATGTCCCCGCTTTCTCCCTTTCCTTCCATGTGCCACTGCAATGGGGGATAAATGCGCGAATGTTCATATCCTCTTCTTGGCCTCACTTCTTCATTGGTCAGTCCTCGCACTGCACCTCCCACACCTCCAACACCCCCGGCACCTTCCTTGTTTTTAAGCCTCTCCTCAATCTAGCCATCCCACTCCATCTGCCTGATTTTATTTTCCCAAACCAGAGATTCCAGGTGGCGCCTGCCCAGCTGCTCCCTCTGCCCAGAAGCTGTTCCCCCGAACTCTCAAGTGGGAGTTCAAGTGCTGGAGGTGATCCCTGGTAGTAATCTGGGTATCTAGCACTTTTCCCAAAACAGTGTTTTCCCCATTTCCATTTATTTTCCCATTTATTTTCCTTAACCCATTTGAGAGTTTATTAGGTATGCAGGTTCCTAGACCCTTTTGGAGGGGAGATTTCAAACCTGTGAGTTTCAAGCACCCAAGTGATTCTGATCCATTCTCAAGTTTGCCAATAACTTAGAGAATGTTCCTAAAATGAGACCCCATTCCAGTGGTCCCTTGGGACACCCTGCCCTTTCTCTCTGCTGGCTTTAGCCTTTTCAACTCTTTCGATCTGGACTACACACTCGATCCCAGATTGATCACACTGGGAGTTTTGGGGGTGAAGCGCCGGCATTGGTATTTTAAAAAAAATCTCCGAGGTGATTTGAATGGGTGTCCAGGGCTAAGAACCACCAGATGGATCCCTGTGATTCCAGCTTCAGAGGAAGAAGGGAATCCTTAGTCCTCTGCCTATTTCAAGAGAAGCAGAATTCTCCTTGATCTTCCCTCGCTGTCTTAGGGATTGGAGCAGATTCTAGATACTGGACTGCCTCTTGTATGCAGGGGACAGAGCCACTGTGTGTTAAAACCCCTTTTTCCTCATGGACTTGGCATTCCTTCCTCTTGCCTCCATGGAACTGGGGTAGAATGATGGTAGGGTTTTCTTTTCTTTTCTTCTTTTTTTTTTTAAGATTTTAGTTGTTTGAGAGAGAGTGAGAGAGAGAGAGCACGAGTTGGGGAGAGGGGCAGAGGGAGAAGCAGAAGCAAGCTCCCTGCTGAGCAGGGAGCCCAATGCGGGGCTCAATCCCAGGACCCCGGGATGTTGACCTGAGCTGAAGGCAGACGCTTAACCTGCTGAGCCACCCAGGCGCCCCTAGAACGGTGGTAGTTTTGCTCATCTTCTGACACGCACAATTTAGTACTCCTGTATCTTTGTTCTTCCACCCCCATGGCTGGCAGGGGTGTGGTACTGTACCAAGATACCAAGATTCGGGTTGGGCGCGAGAGGGATGGGGACACCCCCCCAGGACTGGTCGGCTCCAGCACCCTGCCGGTCCCGCCCCTTCATCCAACAAGATGAAACCTTGTTCTGGTGTCGCTGCCCCGGAGCAGTCCTGCAGCCTCTGCAATAAATCTCCCCGAGGGGAAGCTTGCCATCTCCTTCAGCTGCTGCTTCCAGATTGGAGAAGTGTGGGGAGTCAGTTCACCCTGGATCACATCAGAATAGCACAGCTCTTCACTCAGGTGATTCTCCTCCTTCAGATGTCCGTTTAACCTCCATATCTGGGAAAGCCTCCCTGACCCCCCATGTCATGCCGTGCCACCCAGTTGTCCACCTCCCCCACCCCCACTGCTTAGAGTGCCGAGTTGTTACCTCTGTGAACATCCTACAGTTGGTCATTATGCTTTCTTGCTTCCCTGTTGATAAGCTCCATGAGGGCAGGGACCAAGCCTGTTGTATTCCTGGCAAGAAACAGATGTCACACTCGCATCCCGTGGTTTGAGTTTAATAAAGGGATGATCTGCAAGGGTGTGGGCAGGTTTAAGGGACTCAGTGTGGGGTGGTGCAGCACCCCGGGGCTAGCAGCATTAAGAAGCTGTTACGGGGGCGGGCGCCTGGATGGCTCAGTCAGTAGAGCGTGCGACTGTTGATCTCAGGGTCACGAGTTCGAGCCCCGTGTTGGGTGTAGTGCCTACATAAAAAGAATGAATGAATAAATTAATCTTAAAAATAAAAGAAGCTGTTACTAACCGGTGGCTGACAGCAGAGGGAGGGAATGGTACTGGAACCTGGGGGGAGCAGTGGGGAGAGGGCCACCTGGCAGGAACTGAGGCTTTCCCTCAAGTTGCCCATAGCACCTTGGCAAATATGGTGACCTCACTCTGACCCCACCTTCTGGGCTCTGATCGGCTGAGCCTGACTGGAAGCCAGAGGGGAAGGGAGTCTGTGGATGCCTTTCACTAGAGTGGAGAAGGGAGCAGGCGGACCCGGAGGGACCTGTAGAAGAGAGCCCACATTCACTGTTGTCTGCCTGGAGCCTGGCATAACGCCTGGCACATAGCGGATGCTTCTTATGGGTGTGTTGAACTGGTTGATTGTGACTCTGTATCAAAGAGAATGGTCAGGCTGCCTGGTTCAGCATCCAGGTCATGCTATCGACCTTCACATAATGCAGTCCTGTGACCCCTCTCCAAGCTGGTCGTGGTTTTTCTGAGTGTACTCACGATAGTTATGTCCCTCTAAAGCATGTGGTCTAGGTGGGGTCTCCTTGGCACGGAGCTGCAGGACTGTCCCTCTGTAATTTCTCTAAATACAGCCTGAGATCCTGGTATATTTTGGGGGATATGTCATGATGTATCCTTGCTGTCAGGTGAAATCCCTCCACACTCCCATGAGCTGCCAAGTCTATAAATTCAGTTGCAGGATATGGGTCTGCTTTGGACACTGTCTCACTGGTGATTATGCTCTCAACGTAGATCAAGGATGACAAACACCAAGCAAAGTGAACGTCCATGGCAGACATTATTAATCACTCATGGTTGCTCTTCTGTTGCGCCTCTGAATCCTTCTCAACACAGCACTTGAGGCACTCACTGCCAGTCTGCTGGAGGAGGTTTAGGAGATAAAACCTGTTTGATGTTTTTGTCCTAGGTATTCTTTGTTATTTGGGAAATGGAGGATGGAAGTAGAAAGCCAAGTATCTTAATGGGCAAGAAAGTGTTTCTCTTGAGTGCGCTCAGCCACCATGCACCTATGTAATAGGGTCTTTGTGATGCTTAAATAAGGATTCAGGTGTAATACAGAGCACAGTGCCAGGTTCATGGAAGGTCAGGATGCTGGAGCCGAAAGTAGGGGGAAACTGAGGCAGAACCTGTCAGTGGGATCTGGAATGAATTGTGCAGCCAGAGACCCTACCGTACCCGCTTCAGGTACCAGCTTACCTGCTGAGTTTACAGCCTGCTCCAGACAGGCAATGTGTATCTTGAAGTCTTTGAAATCTGGTGCACATTTTATACTCACAGCTCATTTCAATTTGCATGAGCTGCACGGCAAGTTCTCCAGAACCACATGTGGCAAGTGGCCACCATGTGGGACAGCATAGGTTCATGTCTTAGGAAAATCCCCCGTCCTCAGGCAGAGCTCTGAGCCTGGACATATTTGCTCCCATGTTAGGCTCTCCTTATCAAAAGAATTAGTAGTTTACTGAAGTTGTTGGCAGTTTATTATTTCTCTTCCCCTCTATGTAATAAGTTTCATAAGGGCTGGGAGCTCCTCTCTCCCCAGCTTGTCTGGCATACAGTAGGGCCTCAATAGATGCATGTTGAATGAGCAAGTTAACATGGTTCTCTATTCTCCAGGGACCCCCACCACATTTGTGTTCTATGCTTCCACCCCTGTCCCTGCCTCAGTTTCTCAGATCCCGGCCCATCTCATGGCCTCCCAGCCCCTCTGATAGGACAGGCTTTTAGCTGGCCTGGTCCTGAGGCACCTGACAGTTGGGATTATTAGTCGGCAGCCTAGGCAGGGGCCTAACGGACTCGAGCAGGGCCCGTGGGGGAGCCAGCACTGTTCAGGGGGCAGGCAGAGCTGCCTGGGATGAAGGATGGTCCTGCCTGCTGGCCCGGGGAGGCGCCATGCACGTACTTCCCACCGATCGGTGCCAGCAAACGTTCCAGGGACACTGCTAAATGCCTGCTGTAAATCTTGCTTAAAGGGCCATCAAGAGCAGCTTTTGGCCGCGAGCATCTTTGCCATTATTCTTTACTAGGCCCTTTTAACGTAACTGGGAACAGGGCAATATTTTGTTCATCTGTAGCTGTTGGAAAGAAGCTCAGCGAAGTTTAATGGCTGAGACCTGGACAGCAGGCTTACCCTGGGAGTGACCTGGGGCCGGCTGCAGCCAGCTCTGGGGCCTGCTGGGGTGGCGTGAGTCCGGGGGTGCTTCCTGTGCTGTTTCTGGGGGGCGGGGCCCTGTAGCCTGTGAGGATCAGGTGGATCACGCCTCCACCCCAGGGCCACTCCACACTCCTTAGGTGGGGTGAAGGGCTGGGTACTTCCAGAGGCCCCTGCTGATCCCTGGGTCCTGGTGCAACCGGGGCAGAGAGCAGGAGGTCCAGCAGAAGCACACTTGGCCCAGGCAGTCCTCTGTCCCCAAGTCATATGCCCTTTAACCTTCAACAGGAGCAGCTCTTCTTTAGTCCCCATAGTCCTCCATGGGGAGTGATTCTCTCCTTCCAGGGACCTTCCGGCACCAGCCCCCCTCATCCTCAAACTGTCTATGCAGTGTGCAAGTCCCCATCAAATTGTTTCCAAAGATACATTAAGTAGCTCACAACCCTTATCTTGGAGGAGATACCTCTATCTGTCAAGTGTTTGAACTAGTTAAATAGCAGCCAAGAGTCTGTGTGGCCCCCCACCAGACAGTGATTTTTTTTCCTCTCACAAATATGGGGCTCCTTGGTGATCTTCAGGCAGGGATGACACATTGTCCAACCTAAGGAGGGCACCACTCATATCACAGTCTATGTGAATGGCACCTCCTGGATCTGTGCAGTGCACACCCTGGGCAACCAGACATGACAACCCTGTCCTCAGCCTCCAGCAGGTCTCCGCCTTGGCATGATGTTGAATGTTGGGGTAGGTCGTGGTTCTCAGAAGGTGTGCTCACGGGTTAGGCCCTCTTGATTACCAGGGGCCTCCACTGTCACTGGTGGGTCTGAGCATCGCTTCCCTCCACTTCAGAATTCTAGACCAGAGGTTGGCCGATTATGGAGTTTTATTGGGCTGCAGCCATGCTCATCTGTTCATGCATTGTCTGTGACAGCTTCCAAATGGCAGAGTTGAGTAGGAGCCACAGAGATCACATAGCCTTCAAAGCCAAACTTAAGTACTATCTGGCCTTTGAGGAAACATTTTGCCACCCAGACTATGGTGAAAGAAAGAATGGCTTCTAATGTTTACCTGCTTCATGTCTCTGGAGGTCCCAGGGGCTTTTAGTGACTACTTTGATCTAGCAAGCCCAGACGCGTCTACATCTTTTCTTGCTGCCACTGGCTTGGTGGAATTAGGAGCATCCAAATGAGTCCTTGTTTTGCCCTGTCGCTGGCATCTGATTCAAGAACAGGGGCCCCAGTGCCCAACCCTGCGTGTGAGAGCCAGGATTCAAGAGCTCATCCTGCAAATGTTTATTCTACCTGCTGAGTGTCAGGAGCCAGGGGCTGTGGTACAGACAGAAACGAGACAGGCCTATAGGCTCGGGTCTGGAGGATGTTGTGAACTAGTAAGGGGGAAATACATGCACATAGATAACTGGAATATGCTATGAAAAATACTACAGAACATCGGTCCTGTGATAGACTCTTCCGTGGAGGCTTTTTTTTGGGGGGGGGGTTCTAGATCTTTTATTTTTTTTTAATTTTTTTATTGTTATGTTAATCACCATACATTACATCACTAGTTTTTGATGTAGTGTTCCATGATTCATTGTTTGTGTATAACACCCAGCGCTCCATGCAGAACGTGCCCTCCTTAATACCCGTCACCAGGCTTACCCATCCCCCCACCCCTCTCCCCTCTGGAACCCTCAGTTTGTTTTTCAGAGTCCATCATCTCTCATGGTTCGTCTCCCCCTCCGATTTCCCCCATTTCATTCTTTCCCTCCTGCTATCTTTTTTTTTCTTAACATATATTGCATTATTTGTTTCAGAGATACAGATCTGTGATTCAACAGTGTTGCACAATTCACAGCGCTCACCATAGCACATACCCTCCCCAATGTCTATCACCCAGCCACCCCCTCCCTCCCACCCCACCCCTACTCCAGCAACCCTCAGTTTGTTTCCTGAGATTAAGAATTCCTCATATCAGTGAGGTCATATGATACGTCTTTCTCTGATTGACTTATTTCACTCAGCATAACACCCTCCAGTTCCATCCACATCGTTGCAAATGGCAAGATCTCATTCCTTTTGATGGCTGCATAATATTCCATTGTGTATATATACCACTTCTTCTTTATCCATTCATCTGTCAATGGACATCTTGGCTCTTTCCACAGTTTGGCTGTTGTGGACATTGCTGCTATAAACATCGGGATGCACATACCCCTTTGGATTCCTACATTTGTATCTTTGGGGTAAATATCCAGTAGTGCAATTGCTGGATCGTAGGGTAGCTCTATTTTCAACTGTTTGAGGAACCTCCATACTGTTTTCCAGAGGGGCTGCACCAGCTTGCATTCCCACCAACAGTGTAGGAGGGTTCCCCTTTCTCCACATCCCCGCCAACATCTGTCGTTTCCTGACTTGTTAATTTTAGCCATTCTGACTGGTGTGAGGTGGAATCTCATTGAGGTTTTGATTTGGATTTCCCCTGATGCCGAGCGATGTGGAGCACTTTTTCATGTGTCTGTTGGCCATTTGGATGTCTTCTTTGGAAAAATGTCTGTTCATGTCTTCTGCCCATTTCTTGATTGGATTATTTGTTCTTTGGGTGTTCAGTTTGGTAAGTTCTTTATAGATTTTGGATACTAGCCCTTTATCTGATCTGTCATTTGCAAATATCTTCTCCCATTCTGTCAGTTGTCTTTTGGTTTTGTTCACTGTTTCTTTTGCTGTGCAAAAGCTTTTTATCTTGATGAAATCCCAATAGTTCATTTTTGCCCTTGCTTCCCTTGCCTTTGGCAATGTTTCTAGGAAGAAATTGCTGCGGCTGAGGTCAAAGAGGTTGCTGCCTATGTTCTCCTTTAGGATTTTGATGGACTCCTGTCTCACGTTTAGGTCTTTCAACCATTTGGAGTCTATTTTTGTATGTGGTGTAAGGAAATGGTCCAGTTTCATTCTTCTGCATGTGGCTGTCCAATTTTCCCAACACCATTTGTTGAAGAGACTGTCTTTTTTTCCATTGGACATTCTTCCCTGCTTTGTCCAAGATTAGTTGACCATAGAGTTGAGGGTCCATTTCTGGGCTCTCTATTCTGTTGCATTGATCTATGTGTCTGTTTTTGTGCCAGTACCATACTGTCTTGATGATGACAGCTTTGTAATAGAGCTGGAAGTCTGGCATTGTGATGTTGCCAGTCGTGGAGGCTTTTTAAGGAAGAGGGGGATAAATAAATTGGGCCTCGAAGTAAGAATACAAGTTTTCTAGGTATATGAAGGAGGGGTAGTCTAAACACATGGTCTCAGTCCTGATGTGGTCTCAGTCCCTCTGGGACTGAATGTAGGAATCTGGAAAGCATTCATAAAAGTTATTACCCTGGGTCTCATGTCCAATATTACAACCCTGCCCATATATACAAAGACTCATGTCTCCAATGTCTGTCAAGGCACCTTTGTCCTTATGTAGACAGATAATGACACAGACCTGCTGGGACAGGGGGATCTGTGACTCCCTCATGTCAGCCACACTCAACCCCACATGTGGTTGGCGCACAGCTTTGTGCACACATGAAGAGTGAGTGTATGTGCACGTACATATACACCCCTGCATGGGTGGGCCTTGTCCTTAGTCTTCTGCCTCTAGTGTATGTGACCACCCACACTTTATTCTCTACATCAGCCATAACCTGGCCCTGGAGCCCGGGAATAAAGAACTGGCTGACATGCTCAAATGTGGCAGTTCTCCCTAGCTTCCTCTTCCACCCTCTCCATCCCCTCTCCAAGCCACACTGCCCTTCTCGGTGATGATACATGGGGACAAAGAATTGGGTGCTGTATCCAGGCTGGAGCCAGACATGAACTCTGAGAGAGCTTGCTCTTGTCAAGGCCAGAACCCGGGAGGTTGGTTATTCACCTGTCACATCGCCCTGCATCTAAGCACAATTTCTGCCATTGGCTCTAGCAGTTGGCTTCCTGGAAGTCAGGCCACCAGGAAACTTTTCATCCACATAGGGAAGGGGAAGGAGCAGACGGACATGAGACTGGGGACAGGGAGATGATAGATTTTAGGGGTGTCTCCCCCCCAGGTATGAAGATGACCTCCTTCTCCATACTGGTATGTGTGAGTCTTGGGTAGTTGGTTGGTGTCCCACTTTGGACAACATGAATATGTCCACAGATTCTATTTATCTCTATTGGCGTCCTTATTGTAGATTTCATTATGGGCATAATGAAATATCAAAATATCCTTGATATTTTCCACTATCATAGAATAAACACTATACAATTTTGAAATAATAAAATGAGCATGGTAAGGAAGACATCAAAAATTTGTACATGACAAAGGAGCAATATCCCTAATAAATAAAAAGCTCCTGCAAGTTAATAAGAAAAAGACAAGTACTCTAAATAAAAAATAAGCATATGCTAAGAACAGGTAATTCACAAAATACATCTGAATATCCTATAAACATGAAAACACACTGAACTTCACAAATCATCTGAGAAATGCTAGTAGAAACAGATCACTTGTTACCCGGAAGATTGGCAATGATTAAAAATTAAAAAATAACTGATTTCCTCAAGGTGGTAGGGAAGTGAAACTCTCATGCACCTCTCATGCACTGTGGGAGGTCAATGTAAATTCATACACCTTTTCTGGAGACACAATGTGAGAAAGTTTATCTAAATTTTAAATGTATGCACCATTTAAGCCGGTGCTTCTACCTCTAGCCATTTATCCTAAGGTAATAAGTGGACAGATTCCCAAAGGTGTAGGTACAAGGCTATGCATCATAGCGTTGTGGATAGGAAAAAAAACCGAGACGAGAAAATAACTTAAATTCCCTCTATGGGAATAGTTAAATAGATTCTGATAAAATGGTTAAGAAGGGTGATGGAAATATGTTTTCAGGGGCACAGAAAGAGCTCCTGCATATGGGAGTAAGAAAGCAAGCCAGGTGGTGTACTAGCATGATCCATGTGTAAAATAATGCCCACTTGTATGGGGGTCAGCAAATAACGAAAGGGCTGAATGTTGGTGGTAGTGGTCTCTGAGTGCTGAGACATCGAGGGGTTTTTGGTTTCTTCTTTGGACGTTTCTGAAGGTGTAAATCTGTCCACCACAAGCATGCCTTATCTCCATCAACCTAAAAATAAAAAATTGTGGCCATAGCTCTGTTGTGTTTGCTG
This sequence comes from Zalophus californianus, assembly GCF_009762305.2. Taxonomy (NCBI): domain Eukaryota; kingdom Metazoa; phylum Chordata; class Mammalia; order Carnivora; family Otariidae; genus Zalophus; species Zalophus californianus. Next base: position 119,618,622 of record NC_045602.1, read on the forward strand.
TTGCTGGTTTGCCTGAAGTGAAATCTACAATACGGAAGTACACGAGATAAACCGAATGTGCGGACACATTCACTCTGCCCAGTGTGGGACGCCAGCCGACTGCCCAAGACTCACACGCACCAGGGTGAAGAAGGAGGGCATTTGCAGATTCCTGGGTAAGACAGCCATCTCCTTCCGTAGATGGGACGTTGGCTTCATCTCAGAAAAGAGAGTGTGCTTCCTTCCTCTTTGCTCGTGGCTAGAGTCTCCTCCTTTCTTGCCTTTGCCTCTCTGATGGGCCTTTGAACCCATTGGGCTCATCTGTAATGATCTGTAATCAAACAGTCTGCAAGACTCTCATTCATTGGGGGCCTTTGGCGGGAGTTGAAGAGCAGAAGGACTAGGGGTGTGGGCAGCCTAGGTGATAGGGAAAGACAGTCCTGGCTGGGAAAGCCTGTCCTCCGGCATTCTCCTGTGCCATTATCTTGGACACCAATACTTGGAGTGAGACCAAAAGGGAGGTGGAATTCCCCTGTGACACAGAGAGGGTCTGGAATGGTGGGCCTGGCCAGGAGGGCTGATGAGCTGGACTTGTTAACCCTTTGATGCCCTATTTGGATACAATAACCACGGGTCTCTTGTATATATATCTCTGCCCCGTGGTCAAATCGTATATCCCATTATCAGGCATGTGCCTAGATTTTGTTGGGGGAAATCTGGCGCCTGCCCCTTTAAAAGTTTAATCTCCTTCACCCGTGGTGAGAAAAAGAGAGGGAAGGAAGTTGGTATTTAGGTATGAGTGTGAGCAAGTGGTTGTGTGAAGGAGTGGGAGGGCGGGTGCATGCTGGGGGACCCCGAGATATTTTCTTTCTTGCCTGTTTTTTCCACCCTATTTCTTTTTCCTCCATGTCAACACCAAACAAGACAGGACTAAAATTAATGGGGAAAGCAGCAATTAGCAAATTAGGTTAGCGGCGTGTTGCCGAGTGGCACGGCTGCCAGGTGCGGGGTCTCTGGCAGGATATTTATTAGGGCCTGTCAGAGAAGTGACGTTTTGATAAATGGAGTTGGGTAATCAGCCCCTCTATGACAGCAAGCATTGTGAGGCCTCAGCGTGCGCCCTGCAGAAGCCAACCTTTGTTATGATTTTTTAAATTTTAACCTGCACAAAAGTAACGCAACAGCAGCACCCACTGCCACAGGGAGCAGCCTGGAACCCCAACCCTCCCGTCCGGGGCGGGTCGCGGGTCTTGCCCGGCCTTTCCCTTTGGAACGAGCCCCTGGAAAACTTGGCCAAAGGCAACCGGTGTAGGAGAGCCTGTCTGAGTTTTAGAAATGCCCATGAGTTGAGATATGAAAAATACAAGTGGGCTTTAGAGAAGAGTTTCCACTGGGCTTGTCTGCAAGGGTGACCATTTGCTGAGGTGCCAGAGCGCTGGGAGTGGGGCCGGGGGTCCGCTGCTGGGAGCCCGGGAGGGTGGCTCTGTGGGGTCGTGGAAAGGCTCTGAGAAGGTCTTCCTCAGGATTCCTGCTGCGGGAACTCCTCCCTCTGGCAAACACAGGCTGCTTGGCTTTCCTCTACAATGACCAGCTTCCTGGAGGGAGGTTTCAGTAACCAGGTGCGGGGCAGTGCGTCCAGCCAGTGACAGGGTTCGGGGCGGGGAGGACCGGGTCCCTGGTCTGAACTGGGTCATGGCCATGTCCAGAAGCCCTGCCATTCCCAGCAGGTTCCGTCAAGGCCCTGGCTCCCTGTGAAGAGAGTCCCTGCCTCTCTTTCCTGGCCTTAAGCCCTCACTGCTGGGGTGATCTTATGTCCACCAAGTTCTAGCCCTCCTCAGCTACCCGCTGAGCACTGTTTCTCTGGCGCTGGCCACGTGGCCGTACTCCCAACCTGCAGTTGACAGAGTGACGCATGTGTATGGAGTCTCAGGTGTTGGAGTCCTGCTCTGCCCTCATTTGCTTGGCTGGGGCCCTGACTCCTGGCCCTCTCTTAACACTTCTCCATCCCACTGGCCCCTGTCTCTCTGTCCCCAGCCACTGTCTTGTGTCCCACTTTGGACTGGACCCAACTGGATGTGGATCAAGGCTGAGTGGGGCTAAATTTGCTATATCTCTTTGCACATTGGATCCTGGACTGCTGACCTGCCCACGTGGGGGCCAGGACCACAGCCCGGAGGTCGGCCCCCAGCCTGCCCAGTGCCAGCTTCCTCTTCCTCCCCACCTGCCTCCTGCTGAGTTTCCGGGAACTGCAAGCCTGGACCTGCCCCGGTTATGACTTGTGCCGGTGCCTGGGTCTGAGCTAACCTCCAGCAGATGTGTCCCAAAGGCAGACTCAGGTCTCACCTTTCCCTAACAACGTGGCTGTGAGTGAGAATGGCAATGTATGTGCTCCAAGGGAGGAGGTGAGCATGGTGACTGCTTGTTCCCAGTATTGGCCACCAGTGTTTCCCGTCTTGTCCCCATAGTGACCCCGAGTCTCTGGACTTTTCTTGGGACTTGGAACCAGTGGCTTTTCTTGGTTTCTTGGAACCAGCAGCTAATAATAGAGCCAGTCCCCTTCCCAGTCTGCCCCGGGGCTCATGCAGCCCCATCTCGCCGGAGGAAAACGGAGCCACTGGTAATGGATTTCTGGGCTCATACCTTGGCGGGGGAGGGGGAAGGTATGACGCCCTCAACGCCACCTCCAGTAGTCTGGATTTGGGGTGAAGGGTCATGTAAGCCACATCCACACTTATTTGCTAGCACCTTCCTAACATTCTGCCAAACACGGTTCTTGTCACTGTTGGTTAGGGCTTGTACAGGGAAGGGCAGGCTCCTAAGCTGGACTGAAGAGGAATCCCTTCACATGACTCACGTTCCTATTTCTGTCCAAACAATCCTATATTTGACAGGAGAGGCCACACGATTCCACATGCTTTTTCCCTGTGCTGGGGCCCATGCTGATGCAAGGGGTCCTTTGAGCCTCAATGTGTGACACTAGAATGAGCCCTGTTGAAATTCTTCTGTTGGTTTCCTCCCAACCTTTCCAGTTTGTTGGGATCATTTTGATTCTGTCAACTCAGTTACTTCTCAACTTTTGCAAAGGAAGTGTTCACCTTCTAAGTCCTCACCCAAGTGACTTACAAAGTTACAGAGAACATGGCCAAGAACTGAGTCTGTGGCCCACTTCCAAACTCTCCAGTAATCCCCAAGCACTCCCTAGGTGAGGTCCTGTTAGTAACAACTAACTAACATCAGTACCAGGAAAATGATTTTCTGAAGGACTTTTATGTGCATTTTTCACTTGGCTGTCACGATATCCCTGTGATCAACTCAGTAGGTTTTATTTAGGGCCTCCCTGTTCGAGGCAAGAAAACAGATGAGGATTTGCCCCATTCTTCTGCTAGTAAGTACTAGAACATGAACCAACCCAGGCCTTTTTTTTAAATCAGTCATGCTAGTTTATTGGTTTTGTCTAAACTAAACAACACGACTTATTTTTATTAGTAACTCTTGGAAAGGTAGCACACAAACGGAGCCACTGATCCTACATGTGCAGCTTGATGAGTTTTCACAAACTGAACATTCTTGCGTGACCAGCACCCAGACCAAGGACAGAGCTCCCCCCCACCATCCTGAATTCCAACAGCATGGATTGGTTTTGCGCATTTTTGAACTTTATATACAGGGAAACATACAGTTTCAAACTCTTGTTTCTGGCTTTGTTCATTCACATTATCTTTATTATTATTCATTCTCTTTGCTGTAGGGTATCCCCTGGTGTGAGCACACTATAATGTATTTATCCATTCTTCCGTGGATGGGCATTTCTGGCAATAGTGAACAGTGCTGCTGTGAACATTCTAGAACATGCCTCGTGGTGAACCTGGTTCGTTTTTTCTGTTGGGTATATACCTAGGACTGGAACTGTAGGGTTGTAGGAGTGTGTACTGCACCCAGGTCTTTGACTTTAAAACCTGTCTTGTAGCGGGGCGCTGGGGTGGCTCAGTCAGTTAAGCATCTGACTCTTGATTTCAGCTCAGGTCTTGATCTCAGGGTCATGAATTCAAGCCCTGCGTTGGGCTCCACACTGGGTGTGGAGCCCACTTAAAAAAAAAAAACCAAAAACCTTGTCTTTTATCATATTCTCCCCTTCCCTTATTTATTCTGTTAATGCTTCCAAGAAACGTTGAAAGGGCAAGTTCTCCTGTCTTGCTTGACTTCAAGTAGTTGCGTGAAGGTAGAACCCAGCCGTATGCCACGTATAACCTTAGTTTAAGCCAAACCCTCCCACGGCCCTCCTTCTGCACGGCCGGTCCTTACGCTCCTGTCTCTGCTTCAGCCTCACTGGCCTGATGCTGCTCCTCCAGCCTGGCACACACGCCTTGGGTCTCGGCACACGTTTCTTCAGCCCAGGATGCTCTCGCCCCAGCTATGTGCTGGCTGCCTTCCCACCTCCTTCCATCTTAGCCCCGAGGTCTCCTTCCCCAAGCACCCTACCTGATGCTCTGTCTCACTCCTTGGCAGTCTGTCTCCTTAGCTTGCCTTGGTTTTTCTCCATGAGTTCATGGCCATTGCTTGCCCTGTACACGTTGCCTAGCAGTGTGCTGGCTCCCACCTTATGCAGCCCCCACCCCCCAGGACGCGGCTTCCTCCTGTTTCCCCACAGCGTCCACAGTGTGAGCTCAGTGCTTGCCTGCCGTGGCCCCTCCACAAATACGTGTAGACTGAATCCCTGCTGAAGCACAGATATTATCAGTCCCACGTGTGGACACCTTGTCAGCAAGGAAACTGGAGTGACGTCATCTGACGTTTTCTGGGGAGGGGCACGAGATCTTGGTAATTGCCTCATTCTTCATAAATTTGTTGTTAGCTGACCAGTTTATGAGACCTAGGCTTTTTCTTGGGATTGAATCTGACTCTTTCCTTTTCTGGGAAAGTCCAAACATTATTTATCTTCTGGCCTCTCTCACATTCTTCTTGGTGTCTCAGAGGCCTCCGCCCTGTCTGCGATGCACCTGCCAGGTGCAGGGCATTGTCCTGGGCCTTGAGGATGCAAAAGCACAGAGAATACTTTCTCTGCTTCTGGAGCTTTCTCAGGAGTCAGTGTTGGGGAGAGACCTGCAGCCAAAGTGACAGTGGCCCAGTGAAGCTTCGTGTGGTGACAATTGTGACTGGGGGGCAGGGAGTATGGTGGGATGGGCTATGGCAATGTGGGCAGGGGGGTTTGCAGACTCTGGTGGGAGGTTTTCTTGCCATGGACTGTACATTCAACAAATATTTATCAAGCTCCTACTATGTGGCAGATGCTTTGCTGAGCACTGGGGATGCTATTGTGATGCGGACAAATGCAGATCCTGTCTTTATGGAGTACTCAGCCTAGTGAGGATAATAAACAAACAAGTAAGCAAATAAATTAAAAGAATATTTTGCTTGTGATGAATGCTAAGAAGGAAATAAACATGGTGCTGAGATTCCAGGTGCGGGGAGAAGAATTATTTTTTTACTTTTTCATTTATTTTTTAATGTTATCATTGAGAGAAGCTGAGCCAGGTGTGCAGGGCTGGCTCTCTGCTATTTTTTTTTTTTTTTTTTTTTGAGTAGGCTCTATGCCTGGCGTGGAGCCCAACATGGGGCTTGAACTCACAATGCTGAGATTGAGACCTGAGCTGAGATCAAGAGTCAGACATTTAACCGACTCAGCCGCCCAGGTGCCCCAAGAATTCTTTAGACGGGTGGTGCCAGTGAAGGCCTCTCTGAGGGCCTCCAAGACGCTGGCCATGGAAGATGAGGAAGGTCGTTTCAGGCCCCGGCAGAATCCCCGTGGTGGGAAGGGCTTGCTGTGTTACAGCAATTGAGAGACATTGAGTGGGAAAGGGAGAGGGTGGTGCCCCATGAGGTGGGTGGGGCAGGAGGGAGCCCACCATTCAGGGCCTTATAGGAATGGGAGGCCATCAGGGTTTCTTCAAGGGCAGTGAGAGGCATTTTGGGGGAAAAGCCTGGAATTATTTTCATTTTGCAAAGCTCCCTGTGGCTACAACATGGAAAACGGACTGCTGGGGGCAAGTGGAAAAGTGGGCAGATGGGAGGGGAGGTTGCTACAGGTGTTCTGGAAGAAAGGATGGTGGCCTGGGCTGTGGGGAGAAGTGGTGGGGTGTCAGGTGTGTTTGGGAGTTTGCGTCAATAGGACTTACTGGACGAGACGGATGAAGTTGGGGAGGAAGCAGAAATGGTTCTAGTTGCCGGTGTGAGCATCTACATGGGTGCTGGTACCATTTAAGGAGGAACACACTGACACTTGCTGAACACACTGACACCATGATGCTCTTAGCAGTGAGTGGTGAGTTATCTCCCCATCACCGGAGTCCCCAGGAGAAATCTATGTGCCTTTCTTTTGCAGTCGTGAAGCACCCAGAGCCTGCCAGGCAGGTCCCATGCTGGGTGGGCCTCTATTGTTCCCAGGCTTTGTCCAGGTGGTGCAAATGAATCATTTCAGAAATGAATCAAACATCCCTGCTTTTAAGAAGCTCACCATCTAACTCAGCCTTGTGACCAAACCCCGATCCATTAGTAATGGCTGGTGCTCCGTGTGGAGAAGAAACTTGGGTCTGGCCTTTATGGGAGAGAGTGTTATACTCAATCAGCAATGTCTGCCATGGACACGGGATGGGAGAAGTGGTATCACTGTGTCTGCTTGGCCTGTGTTCCAGGGTAAACCCCCACACTCCCCATGAAGTGGACATGGCTCTCAGAATCAGCCCAACTTGGGGCAGGTTTCCCTGATGCACGGTTAATAAATGTTTTTTCCGTAGAGGAAGAACATGCAGACTCTGGAGTCAGCAAATGCTAGCCTACAGGTTCATGCTCTGGTCACCACTCATATACTGTGTAACCTTGGACAGTTTTTATCACCTCTCTGGGTCTCAGTTTCTTCATCTGAAAAATGGGAATAACTCAACCCCTGGCTCGCAGAATCATGAGGATTACTTGGGGTTGCTTCTGGCACCTAAGAGGTCCTAAAAATGTAGGTTGCAAACTACTGTAGAAACGTTGAATCTGCATGTGGAGCCGTACGTAGACTGGAGGGAGAGTTCTGTCCTGACCCCAGCAAAGCCTGGGCACACACGTCATCCAGCTACACCTGTCCATACCCGAGTGAGCAAGGCAGCTTTGACCTTCCCACAGCTACAGGGGCTTTTAGGAGCACTGATTTGGGTTCTGTGTGGTGGGGAGGGCGTTGACCTTGGGCGGAGTACAGGGACAATTGGGCTGGTCCTATGTTATCAGTGGTATGGGGCCATGTGGAAGGGCCAGATGATTGTGTTTCTGGATACCAGGGGATTTGGACCAGAGGCTGCATCTTTCAGGCTCCTGGCCTGACAAGTGTCCCAAATCATAACAGAAACCAGGACTTAGGCCCCATGGATCGGATTCACATTTTTACATTTTGCCCCTGTTCCTATCATCACCGGAACTGTCACCGCCGTAACAACGAGAAGTAGCAACAGTAGCCTGCCCTGAAGGAAGCTCCATACCGTTCCCCTCATTATGGATCACCAATGCCTAGTGCAGGGCCTGGCACAACTATCTACTATTTCTAGATAATTATTATTACCACTATTAAAAAGAATAGCAGCTAACATTGAAAACATGTTTATGTTCATGTGTCATAGAGTTCTCACGACAGCCTTATGCTTTATGGCAAGGAGTTGGCCAACTATAGCCCATACGCCAAATCCAGCCTGTGGCTTATTTTGCAGGCCCACAAGCTAACAATGGTTTTGATGTTTTTCAAGGGTTTTAAACCAAACCAAACAAAGAAGAATATAAGAGGCCATCAGTCCCACAAAGCATTGAATATTTACTCTTTGGCTCTTTGCCAAACTCTGATACAGAGTATTTGTTAGGATGAGCTGGGTTATGCCGCAGTGACAAGCAGCTTGCAACTTCAAGGCTTAGCCCAACAAAGGTTTGTCTCTTGCTGACTTAATGTCAGCTGTGGGTCTGTGCCACCCTCCAGGGCATCTTTCTGCCAGGTGGTTGGGCTGTTCTGACCCTGCAGCTCTAATACCCTAACATGAGGCCGCTTGGTTGTCATGGCAGAAGAGAGAGACTGGGAAGCTCACGGGGGCCTCTCGTTGCTTCACTCACGTGACTCTTGCTACTTGCATGTATATTTCATTAACTAGAACTTGTCCCATGGCCCTGCCCTACCTATGAGGGGCTGAGAACTATAAAGAAGCACCTAGGATGATCTAGAACGATGTGAAGAAACTGAACTTCAGAGAGGTGAATCTCTTGTTGGAGGTTTTGCAACAAGGAAAAGGCAGAACAAAGACACACACCAGGCAAGTGTGATGTCCAAAACCCGTGATCTCATCTGTTCTCTTCTCCTTCCTTTATATTCTCCTTGTCCTGGCTGCAAACTCCATTAAACATCTCCCTGCTTTCAAGTGGCTCAGACAGAGTGTGCCCATGATTGCTGGCACATCTCCCAGAGAAGTCCTTTTAGCTCTGCACCCCCTCCCCCAGCCTCTGTCTCCTGGCTCTGGCCCCAATGGGGGTGGAAGGTGCCACGGCCTGAGTAACGCATGGCTCCATTGGCTCCCTGCGGTGATGAATGACACCCATCCATCGTGGGCCCTGCTGACGGCTGAGCTCATCCATCATGGCCCGGTGCTCCCAGGTGATGTATTAGTGCCCGGAGAATGGATTGCTCAATAGCCAGTCTGGTTGGGAAGGAAACCGAGCCAAAGAGTGGATTCAATCTAATTACCTGCTCACCCTGGCCAGGCTGAGAGGTACTTTGGCAGCCCCTCTTGGGCTCCCTGCAGAAATATGACTTGCAGTTTTTGAGCCACCAGGTCATTCCCAACTCATTGCTGATGAACAGGGCATGATTTTGAAGGCAAAAAAATTCCAGGAGGAGCTATAAGCAGAGTTGCTCGGTGTTGGAGACCCAGGCAGGCTAGGTGAGTCTTCTGAGGATGAGTAAGGTGTGGGCCAAATGATACCGGGGCGAGGACTCACTGAGATGGATCAGAGGTGCTGGGTCAGTAGAAAAGTCAGTGGTCAAGGCTGTGAGCTCCGCAGCCATGTAGACTTGGGTTTGTGCCCTATTTCTGTCACCTGCTGTGTGATCTCAGGCAAATCATTTAACCTCTCTGAACCTGTTTCATTTTCTATAAAATGGGACTGGTTGTGAGGATTCAATGGGAATCACTCCCTCCCTCCCTCTCTCTCTCTTTTTTCAAAGGCCAAGTGTAGTAAGCTACAGTAAGTGGTGATGATGGTGGTGACAATAACATTGATAATTACAATTAAAAACTCAAGTTGTTCTCCCTCCTCCTTGTCACTTAGAGGACTATTGCCAGGGAGGCACTGGTGGGTAATGATGGCTGCAGATTATTTGCTACTCCCCCACTGAGAGATGGAATGACTAGTCTATGACTGCTTCAACCAGTAGAATGTGGAGTTTGGGGCCTAGCTAGCCTTTAAAAGAACCGGACCCCTCCACTTCTTTTTTCTTGGAACACTCGCACTTGGGGAAACCAGCTGCTCTGCAAGGAACCCCGTTCCCCTGGGACTGACTGCCATGCGGTGGGGAAGCCCAAGCTATTCCCCTGGGGGGGCCAAGTGGAGAGAGAGATGCCCACATAGCCCCCATCTCTTCCAGCCATCCCAGCTGAGGTGTCAAACGTGTGGGTGAAAAAGTCATTGTAGGGGTCCGGCCCAGTTGAGCCTTCAGATGACAGCACCAGCCACCATATAACTGCAACTGCCTGAGAGACCCCCAGTGAGAACTGCGAGTCATCCCACAGAAACATGAGAATGGTCCATTGTTACTTTAAGCTCCTTGGTTTTGAGGTGGTTTATTATGCATCAGTATAGAGCTGGCATATCAGGAAAGGTAAGACTCTGTCTTCTTTAGAATATGAGCCTTAAGGATAGGATGGGGCTGCAGCTGCCACACCCTTAGGAGGGGACAGCCTACTCTACCTGAGGACACAACTGAGAAGTGAGCAAAATCAAGAGACTGAGAGAGAAAGATAGGGTTCTGGCCAAAGCATCCCTTGAAATCTGCTGTGTTTCAGATAAATTCTGTGTTTTAGATGTCTCATTTGTATGAGCCAATATGTTCCTTTTCTCCCCCCTTATGCTATTTTGAATTGGGTTTTTTTCACAACCACAAAAGTTTGGATGAACACACTCACAGTCCACAGGTGATCAATTCATGACACCCAGGCCACCTGTTTTGATGTTCTGTGGCCTTGATAGGCATGTTAATAAATCCCAACACTCTTTCTCACAAAGCCTAACTTGGCTTGAGAATCCTCAACACAGAGTTCCAGGCAGTGAATCAGATGAAATCAGATGAAATTAGATGAAGAGGCACCTGTTATCCTCAAAGGAACATCAGGTGACTTGGGTTTGTGCCTTTCTGGACCCTGTGGCTGGAGGCCTGACACCTGCTTAGGTTTGTCAGCCCTGTTCTTACCAGCAAGTCTTTCTCTGGGAACCAGGGCCCAGGCCTTTCATGCCCATCTGCTGCCTGGATCCTGCTCCAAATTAACCAAAGTCTTAGGATTTTTGACTCTGCTGCCTACTTGATGGACCCAAAGTCACCTATGTCCTCATGCTGCCACCCAGGACCTCCATTCTCCAGGTGGTTGTAGACACAGCCCTGCTGTGTTTCTCTCTGCACGGGGAAGCCCCCCCGCCAACGGGATAATCCTAGCCTGGTTTGTTCATGTTTTCTGCCCTTTCCCCAGACAATTTTCAGTGAATTTCTAACAGCAGCCACCACCAACATCACATAGCTTGGGTTTTTCCCTCCAGATGTCCCATTGAAGGCTGACATAGTACCCTTTCTATCTATTCTCCTAACTTCAGCCAGGGTGGTCTTTCAAAATGTAAACGAGATTATATTACTGTCTGCTCATAACTCTGCACTGGCCTGCCATTGCACTTAGCCGACATTCCAGAAATGCCTGCTTACCACGGCTTTCAGGGCTCTGCATGGCTGGTATCTGTCAGCACCTCCAGGTCCAGGCCGAACAACCACTTCCTGACCGTTTGCACTGAAACCACCTGAGCCTCTCCCACTTGGTGGAATGGCCCATTCTTTCTCCTGCCACGGTGCCTTTGCACATGATGTTCCCATTGCCCTTTGCCCTTCATGTCCTTAATTCCTACTCATCCTTCAGGTCTCATCTCAGCTGCCACTTTCATGGGGAAGCCCTTATTAATCTAGATTATGTTAACTCCCTCTATATGGAAGGGCCAGCTCTAATGAAAGAGCTAACAATATACAGCACTTCCTTTGTTCTGAGAACTGTTAAAAGTCCTTTATACATATTATATCATGTCCTCCTCACATCAACCCTGGGAGATTGATATTCTTATCTGTTTTACAGATGACAGGCCTGAGGCACATGTTACATGCCCAGGTACCTCTGCTTCATACCACTTCACAGAGCCGGATTTTGCGTTTATTCGTGCTTTTTCAAGAGAGTGTTTATTGCCCCCCCCCCCATGTGAGACCCCCGACAAGCAGGGACGGCATCTGTTTTTGCTGGTCGCCTTCTCGTTAGTGCCTGGCACAGCTCTAGATTTCCACCGACCCCTCAGGCTGCTCTGAGCCCCAGGGGACTTCTCTGTCATTGACGCTGGCCCCCAATGCCCCAGTGGCGGTCCCTTTTTGTGCACAGATTTATGACGGGCAGGAGCGTCTAAGGCAGGCAGCGGGGGTGCCACTGTCTGACTTCGAAGCGGCCTCTCAGCGGTGAGCGGCAGGCCCTGCGGAAGGACTCGGGCAGCGGGGAAAGCGGGTGTTTGGGATTAAGGACCAGCTGAGCGCAGGGAGCAGGGGCCGGCAGCATGGAGGACAGCTGCTGGGTGAAACCAGGGCCGTGGAGGCCAAGCCCTGCGACTGATTCCCTGGATGGCTGGAGCGGAGCTCTGAGAGCAGCCTTGGTGGTGACAGTGATTGAGCTCTCTGCCACGGCGTCTGCAGCCTGGGTCAGGCCGTTGGCACAGAAGGAGCACGTCGTGTGCGTGCCGTGTGTGTGCCGTGTGTGTGTGTGCGCATGTGTGGTTGTGTGCCCGTGGTGTGAGGGCTGTGACTTTATGTGCTTGTGTGTGCATTCATTTGAGCCAAAGGACATTGCTGCCAGAGTGGCAGTTTCAGGGGGCTCAGCAGAAGGCAGGTGCACGTGGACGGCTCTGGCTCAGGTTAAGGGGTTACCTATACACGGACACAACGAGTTCAGGCTGCACGTACAGGGCTAGTGCTGTGAGGGCAAGTGAGCATGACCTGTCCAGAGGTGACTCTGTGAGCGTGTGTGTGTGCGCGCGCGCGCATGTGTGTATGTATGATGGTGATGAACTAGATTAAGGTGTCAGGACTAGTTTGCTACTTCTAGATAATGACATGTGCCCTACAGTAATGGATGAGGGGCCGTACATCCTCCAATAAGTGAGTGGCCCAGGGGCCAGGTGGGTCCTTCATGATACACTGGACTTCTTTTCCCGCTGTCCCTCTCTCCCAACTTGTGGGCACAAGAGAGCCCCAAGGCTCCCCCAGACACTGTTTTTGACCAGACTGCGAACACTACACTCTGACTCAGCTCACAGAGCCTTCATACCTACCACTGTAGGGACATTTCATACCTCCTGGAGAGAGAACCACAAACAGTCAATAGAATTGGCTTCTGGAAGATGAGGAAACAGGCTTGCAGGAGTTAAGTAACCATGGAATGGCATAAACACGCACAAACATAATGGATAGGGTACAGTCCGTGGAGTCAAATCCTGGGCTAGCCCTTACTAGCTTTGTAACTCTGGTAAAAATCACTTAAATTGATTTCCCATGTAAATTTTACCCAGCACAATGCCTGACACAACATAGGCTTCGCTGCTCTAGAGTTAGGTCGAAATAAGAACTTCATAGTCAAAAACCATTTATGAATGTCTACTGCAGGAATTATTTTTGTGACTCACCCATATTTCTGGTTCTCAGCCTCCTGGACAGATGGTAGGCTTGTACGTCCCTGTCCTTTTAGAATTTAGGTGTGACCATGTGACTTGTGTTGGCCAATGAAGTGAGAGCCAAATGGCCGGGGTGGGCATTCCTGGGAGGGAGGTTTAGAAGTTAGTGCATCAGGCGCCATGTTTTCTTTCACTGGCTTTGGCAAAATGAAGTTCTGGAGATGGAATGTCCCTCAGGCTGAAGATCCTAGGGAGCAGAGGCCCAGTGACCAAGATTGACGTGTGGTGTAGTAAGAACTAAAACTTTGTTTGGACCCAGAGATTTTGGGGTTGTATGTTACCTGGTTAATCCCACCTGACCCATTTAATATACACTGAGACCCTCCACCAGTTTGGTCTTTTAGTCTATCTGTGGGATAAAGACTTAGCCTGATTTCACAAATGACAGAACAGTCTTGAGGTCTGCAAGTTTTATCTTCAGTCAGTAAACAGGATCAGCCTTTCAATGTAAAAAAGTGACATTTGGGACCTTTGGTTACAAGAAGGATGCGGAGGTACAAGAATGTGGCCTAGTCTCAGAAACATTTCTGGAGAGCGATGGGCCAAGGGAGAGAGAATGGACTCTCCTACATGGAGAAGAATCTGCACAATATTTTCTGATCTGATTCAGATAATGAAGGAAGCCCCAAGGTAGGTGAAGGTGTTGATAGAGATTTCTACTTGCCCATCTCCTGTGGGAAATTCACCCAATAAAGTGCACAACACGGAATAACTTACTTTCATTTTTTAGAGTTGCACAAGTTATAGATGATCTGTGTGTAACACAGAATTCAGAGAAATGGAAGATTAAAAAATAAGAATCTGAACGTTATATAGCTGGAATCACACCATATGTAGCTGCTTTCAGGCTGGCTTCTTTTATTTGGTAATATGCCTTTAAGTTTCCTCCACATCTTTTCATGGCTTGATGGCTCATTTCTTTGTAGCGCTGAGAAACATTCCATTGCCCGGATGTACCATATTTTATTTATCTATCCACCTACTGAAGGACACGTTGGTTGCTTCCAACTTTTGGCAATTAGAAAAAAGCTGCTACAAGTAAAACTGTATGCAAAAACATGTAAGTTTCCTTGTGGACCTATGTTCCCGAATCTCTTGGGTAAATACCAAGAAACACAACTGCTGGATTACATGGTAAGGGAGCGTGTAGTTTGGTAAGAAACCACCACGCTGTCTTCCAGAGTGGCCATGCCATTTTGCATTCCCGCCGACAATGACCTAGAGTTCCCATTGCTCTGCATGCTCACCAGCATTTGGTGGTGTGGGTGTTCTGGATTTGGCCGTTCTGATAGGTGTGTAATTGACATCATATGACATAAGATGTGGAGCATGTTTTCATATACTTATTTTTCACCTGCATATCTTCTTTGGGGAGGCGTCTCTTAATGTCTTTGGCCCATTTTTAAAAATCAGGGTTTTTGTTTTCTTATCGTTGAGATTTCAGAGCTCTTTGTGTATTTTGGATAACAGTCCTTTATCAGATCTATCTCTTGTAAATGTTTCCTCCCAGTCTGTGGCTTTTCTTCTCATTCTCTTAACATTGTCTTGGGCAGAACTGAAGTTTTTAATTTTCATGAAGTCCAGCTTGTCAATGATTTCTTTCATGATCATGCCTTTGGTGTTGTACCTGTCTTCCCCACACCCAAGGTCATCCAGATTTTCTCTTACGTTGCCTTCCAGGAGCTTATAGTTTTGATTTCAACTAAATGATTCTCACTACATGACCTTCTGGGAAGAGCAAGACTAAGGAACAGTAAAAAGATGAGCAGTTGCCAGGGGTTGGGGTGGGGAGGAATGAATAGGTGGAGGGCAGAGGATATTTTAGGGCTGCAAAAATACTCTGTATGCTCTTATAATGATGGATGTGTCATTATACATCTGTCCAAACCCATAGAATGCACAGCATCAAGAGCGAGCCCTAGTATAAACTATGAACTCCAGGTGATTGTGATGGGTCAATAAAGGAGCATCAGTGGTAACCCAAGTACCACTCTAGTGGGGGGAGGTGTTGTTAAGGGGGGAAGGGGCATATGTGGGCATGAGGGATATATGCGAAATCTCTGCACCTTCCTTTTAATTTCACTGTGCACCTAAAACTGCCCTAAAAAAATAACGTTTACAAAAAATTTAAAATCATTTAATATTCTGCTCCCTAAAGATAACCACCATTAGTATTCAGCCTTCTGGACTTTCTCCATATATACTTTAAAATTGGTGGTTTGGGGCACCTGGGTGGCTCAGTAGATTAAGCGTCTGACTCTTGGTTTCAGCTCAGGTCATGATCTCAGGATTGTGAGATCGAGCCCCACGTGGGCTCTGCACTCAGCAGGGAGTCTCCTTGAGATTCTCTCTCTCCCTCTGCCCCTCCCCCTGCTTGTGTGCTCTCTCTCTCTCTCTCTAAAATAAATAAATCTTTAAAAAATACTGGTTTATGTGTACATATCTAAGGTTTTATAATTTTTTATCCCTGTTAGCACATCATGAACATCGTTCTGTTTTAAGTAAAATAGGGCCACATCATTATTTTAAATGGTTGCATAGTATTCCATTATCAGATACCTCTACTTATTTTATTAGTATTTATTAATACTAACAGGAAGCCCAGTACTTCTGGATCTTCAGGCTGTTTGCAAGCTCTCGCTGTTGGAAACAATACTGTGCTGAAACATCCTGCAAGATACATCTTCTGGCACTTACCTAATTATTTCCTTAGAATAAATTCTTTGAAGTGGGATTGCTTGCTCAAAAGAAATGTACTTTTCAAGGGCTTTTGTTACATATTGCCAAATTGCCTTCCAGAACCAAGGTATTAATTTACAGTCCTAGCAGTAATGCATAGGAATGCCCTTTTCTTGACTTCCATGTCAATACTGGGTATTGTCAATCTCTTAAATCTTGGCTAATTCTAGCAGTGAAAAATTGCACTTCGTTGTTCCAATGTATGTTTCTTTGATTCTTAGTGAGTTTGGACTTTTTTTTTTCTTTAAAGGTGCATTGTTAGAATATCTTCATGGCGACCCTGTTGAAATCTCCAGAACGCAGAGGGCAGGATTTGTTTGTTCATTCATTCGACACGTGTATTTACACCTAGGAAGTGCCTGGTGTAGTTTTAGGTGCTGAAGTTACAGCCAGGAACAGGACAGACACCGTCCCTGTTCGGATCCCACAGACAGCAGTGTGAGTGTGTTTGGTGGAGGGCCATGGCCGGGTGCAGGAGACTTGGATTTTAACCCGAGGGACCTCAGTTGCCCGAAGCAGAGTGGAAGAATGACAGGAATCAGTGACTCAGTTATAGTCCGTGCTGTGCTGAGCTGTATCGGAGCCTGACACAAAAGGAAAAATCACTACTA
The DNA here is from genome assembly GCF_009762305.2 of Zalophus californianus. Taxonomy (NCBI): domain Eukaryota; kingdom Metazoa; phylum Chordata; class Mammalia; order Carnivora; family Otariidae; genus Zalophus; species Zalophus californianus. The sequence continues at coordinate 119,634,980 of NC_045602.1, forward strand.
CTAATCCTGTCTTTATTCAAATTTTGATATTTTGTTAATCATGAATTTTTGCCTTAATGATGATTTTTCAACATGCTACAGTATGATGTTATTTATCTTGATTGCTGAGTTTTCTTGGCATAGCTTTAGATTTTGCTCCTGAGATGAGTGCCTTCATTCATCTTGCCCTAATCCTGGACCTCCGATGTATTCCTAATTTCTAAAATTTCAGTGCACACACAGGTGAGATCCTGCAACCCGAACTCAGGGGTCTCCTGATTTATGAATGGATGCCATTCTGACTACGCGACCGGAAAGATTTCAGGCCAGTCTAATAACCATTATTTTGAGGGATTGCTCTGTGCCAGGCCCTGTGTCAGGCACTAGGGACATTAAGTCAAAGCACTCAGTCACTGTTCCAGAGGTGAGATTCAGAAGCCCAAGTAAATAATATGTCCTGTAATTGTCCATCAGGCCCCCCCCCACCCCGTCCCTAGGTCGTTATGCCACCTTGTTCCCATCCTGGCCACCACCTTTGGTGGATTGATAACCATGTTCTTAAAGGTCTTGGACAACTAAGTATGAATAATGTTAATCTAAGCATAATTACAGCAAGTACAAGCTATTTATATGCCAAGCATGACACTAGGCACTTGTAACAGGTCCAGCAAGGAAAACAGAAATCACTCTAAATACTTAAAACAGAAGGAATTTAATTAGGGAGTTGATCACACAGGTGATAGGAACTTGAGAAGCCAAACAGGCAATGGTGAGGCAACCCCAAATTTATGCAATAGAAAGAAGCTACTATAATCCCTCTCTATGGGGCTGGAGAGACAAAAGGAAGGAGATGGGGTTATCAGCACGCAGGGGAGAAGTTGGGGCCTTCAATGGTGTGTTCCAAAGGAGCTGGAAACATGGAGGAAATTCAGCTTTTGCTGGAGATGTGTTGCCTGGGGAAGGAGGAAGTTGGTGATGGAAAAATACCAAGATTTTTGCCTTCCTCCTACCTTATAATGTCTCACCTGTGCTTCCCACTGTCCCACCTCTGCCTGAAACCACCTGGCCTTAGAGCTGAATCGGAGGTCAGGTCTCAGGGGAAGAGAACAAAAAAAGAACAGCCTCCTACTGCACATGAAATTCTCATTACCACCCTGAAGTTAAGTATTTGATTCCATTTTATTTATTAATCTTTATTTTTAAAAAGATTTTATTTATTTATTTGACAGAGAGAGAGAGAAAGAGAGAGAGCAGCCGAGGGAGAGGGAGAAGCAGACTCCCCGCTGAGCAGGGAGCCCAATGGGGGGCTCAATCCCAGGGCCCTGGGATCATGACCTGAGCCAAAGGCAGATGCTTAACCAACTGAGCCACCCGAGTGCCCTCGATTCCATTTTAAACACGAGGCATCAGAAACCCAGAAGAGCCAAGAGATTTACTACAAGGACATACAACAAACAGATGGAGGAATTGTATTAGAGGTCAGGCTTGCTTGGGGCCAGGGTCATACTTTTCTTGCACCCAGTCTTCCTCTCTGCCCTGAATCTTACCATCATCAGGGGATCCTCTGTGCTCACGTGGGCCACCCGTCCAGAGCCCTTGTCTCACGGTTTCTTGTTAGCTTCATTTGTAAAGACCTTCACTTCACAAAGGACCACGATATCGCACACTTCCTTGAATTCTTTTTTTTTTGATTACTTTTTTTAATATGTTATGTTAATCACCATACATTACATCATTAGTTTTTGGTGTAGTGTTCCATGATTCATTGTTTGCATATAACACCCAGTGCTCCATTCAGTACATGCCCTCTTTAATACCCATCACCAGGCTAACCCATCTCCCCATTCCCCTCCCCTCTAGAACCCTCAGTTTGTTTCTCAGAGTCCATAGTCTCTCATGGTTCGTCTCCCGAATTCTAAATGAATGGTATTCCTGGAGTTATGCAATGTGTGGCCCTGTTGACAGCTACCCAAGCTCAAGGCCATAGTCTGGACCTACTCATGACATTTGAACTCTTGGCCTCTAGAACCTTAGGTTCTAAGAGTCCCTTCTCTGCTTTTTCCTTGTTCTTTCCCTTACACTCATTGACTTGCTTTTTGGCCTTCTTCTGACCCCATTAGTATTTATATTCATATTTTTATCATCTCCCAGCTCTTCCTGGATCTACCCTCCTCTATGCCCAGTCTAGGCCTCATGGTCATATATTCCTCCGTGACTTTCATCCTACACTCTCGGGCCAGGTCCTATTTGGCTTTTAGTGTTCTTTGATGGACAAAGCCACCCAACTGGAGAGGTTAGGTTTATTCTAAACTTATGATTTCCATACCTGTTCAATGCCCCTGGTATGAGTCTCCTTTGCTCAGCTGTAGTTTGGGAATTTTCCCTTTCCCCACGGTAGCTACTCCTAACCTCACGATTGCTTCTTGAACCCCAGGCTGCCCTTTTCTGGGAAGGGTCCCAGCACCTACATTTAGATGACGCCAGTTTTGGGCTGATGCCAGTGGAATATTCCAGGTCCAGTTGGAAATGCAGGAGTGAGGGGCAGGCTAAAACACAGTGCCTTGGGGTGTCTTCATGGAGATGATGATGGGGGCATGAGTCAGCGAGGAGAGACACCGGAGACGCAGGCAAGGGGACTGAGCCCAGAAGCGTTTTCTATGAATGCTTGTGAAAGGCTCCCCTTTCTTGAGGTTTTCCGATTTCCTAAGAATTCTGGGCTCCGTGGCTTCATGGGGGTTAACATACTCATACTCTCTCTCCATCCTGTGGCCCTGCCATTAATTACTGCAGTGGCTACAGACACTACACAGAGTCAGGTCCTTGTTGCTCCAGCTCCAGAGTGGGTTTATTGCCAACCACACATTATAAAGGACTAATTGTGAGCTCCTTGCACCTGCTGGTCCCCCTTGTGGCTGGGTCTCTGGGAGGGGGAAGGGGTTATTAATGAGCTTGTTGCTCATTACGACAAAACAATGGGGAAGTTGGCACAGGGGCTGGAGGTCTAAATCCGGTGTCAGAGAAGGCTGGTTGGCATTTCTGGAACCGTGACTTTACAGTCTTATTGCCTGCCTCCTTCCCTGGCTCGTGCTATTGACATCCGGTGATAAAAGCGCTGTCATCTTGAGGGACACGTGCAGTCCTTGTGAGCTCATGGCCATGGGGAACCACCTGGATAGAGCAGCTGCTGAGCCAGCACACGGTCCCAGCTGGGATGGTGTAGGACCCTGGGTTTGTTGGGACCTCAGCCCCAGAGTAGAGGGGGCAGACCTGGCTGGGCTCTGGGTTACTTGGGCTTAATAGACACAGCTGAGAGATGGCATGAGGCCAGCTGGAGGCCACCAGAATGACAACGCTCTGCACCTTGAAGGGCTCTAGGTAATATCCTGTTTCTGGCAGGCTGGGGCTATGAGGTGCCCAGGGTGCAGAATTTAGGGAGGCCCCATTTTCAGGCTATGCCTGGCTATCTCCTTACCTTTGTGCCCTGAGTGCCTCATCCTCGTCAAGGCCCATCACAGGTGGGTGGCTGTACCAGAAGGGCCAGATAGTAACTCCTCCTCCTTTGGGTCCTGGGGGCCAGCCTGTGACCAATATCCATAACTCGGATTCCCCTATACTCCTGGATGTTCTGGGTCCGTGAGCACAGAGCTGTATTTCAGATGATGGAGTATTCAAAGGAGAGGCATCTCTTTACGTCCCTGCTCAATATTTTGGGATGTGAGGCCAAGCAAGGTTGTTGATTGCTAGATGAGTTGCTGGTAAGATGCCTTTGCTCAGGACAGATGGGCAGATATGGAATGTGAGGGAGAAATCAGGATCTTTAACTAGGAATTTGGCTGTGGAAGATAAACTTTCAGATTGGAAAGGGTAAAGTTAACATTGATGAGATAGCTCCCAAGGGTAGAAATTATGGATCACTTGAAACTGGTTGAAATACTCTCAGTAAGACGAGTGATCACTGAGAAATTGCAGACCCTTGAATCAAGCTAATCTTCAGAAATCCTAGAGAAGGAACGAGGTGTCTGAAGCCTGGAGATTGGCAAAACAAAACAAAACAAAACAAAAAACCCATTCAATTTTCCTAAAGGGGAAGAGAATGGAGTAGTCCTGGGTAGGAATCTAGCATAGTTTGTTAAAGGAATGACTTGTAAGCATCCTGGAGATCACCAGGAACCAACCCTTACTCACCAGGAGTTAAGTTATCTGAGGATAGTCTTTCTTTGACAGTATTTCTAGGCTCTCACAGTAGGATGATGACAGATCTGCTAGGAATTGCAGAAACAAACAAACAAAAAATGTGGCTTACACAATTAAGGAATTTACTTTTCTTGTGCACTAAGAAATCTGGAGGCAGGTGGTTTCTAACATTGGTTTTAGAGACTCATGACTTTCAGAGCTCAGGTGAATTTGTGATTGACTTGGCTTTTCCCTCCTCGTGGCAAAATGGCTGTGGCATCACCTCGGTATTCCAGGCAGGGAGGGCCCAAAGCTAGTGAGTCAGCCTCCTCTTTTAAGTGGCTTTCCTGGAAAGTTTGCTCAGTCATTTGTGCCTCGATCTCATTGGCCAGAATATGTCACGTGACGGCTGCTATTTGCAAGAGAGACTAGGGAATGTAGCTAGTACATTGGCATACTGCCTCCCGGACAAAGTCTGCAAGAATGGGTGTTGGGTGGTAAACTAGTAATTTCTAGTACTGTCTGTCCTGTGGAGTAGATTGCTGATCTGGGTTTCCGCAGAACCTATAAAAGAATCTTCAGATTTTCTTAGGGAGAAGACTGAGAACATGGACTGGGTTTTAGAGGATCCCAGGAGATGAATAACTAGCTTACCTATTGAGAGCAGATTTAGGGGTTGATAATGTTTTGCCGGAGGTCTTTATTGGAGTGCCTAAGGGCTCTATCTCAGCCTTGATCCTATTTCACAGTTTTAATGTAGGATCTGGATGAAGAGATAGAAAATCCACTGATGTGATTCATGATGAAATAAAGAGAAAAGAGAAAAACTGAAGAGGCTGGGTCAAAGAAACAGGACCTCAAAAGATCTTGGCCACCCATGTGGGTCAGCAGAGGAATAATGGAGCGTCTGCCTTGGGATGCAGAGCCAATGCCTCCAGTCCAGGGTGGGGAGATCCGGCTTAGCAGGCAGGTCTATAAGGTCTTTTAGGGGCTTTCAAGGGACTCTTGACTTCATGTAGATAAGCAGGGTGATGTGGACCCCCAAAACCAACTCACCTTCAGGCAATGTTAATAGAAACATCACAAAAGTTGAGAGCTAGGGTGGAGGAGAACGCGGTGGGTGAGTGTCAGACCCAGAGCTGCCAGGTGAAACGTCATCCTCTTCAATTCCCTCCAAAAACTTTGCAAACCTCAAAAAGGATATTTGGTTTCTCATTTTAGGAAGGAAGGAGGCCTGGGGAGATTGGAACCATCAGTCTATAAAAAAAACTTGAGGACTTGATGGCATCCAAGGAGCTGGAATAAAATTTTCGTGGAGATGGTGAGTTCCCTGTCACTAGAAGCATTCAAGCTGGGGAAAGAGGCTATAGAGGTGATTTAAACATCGAGTGGAGAGATGGACTAGTTGCACCATAACATAATCCTGTTCAGTTCGCCAGGCTCTTCGATCGTCTGAATTTTCCGATGACCCCTGGGGCCACCTGGATTAGGGGAGGTGCTGGCTGTGGAGGTAAGACTAGCTGCTGGCCTAAGTCTCTCAGGAGGTTGATGAAGCATTGATTCAAGCCCCCAGGATGAAATGCGCTGTTTGCAAGCAGTCTGTAGGTTTGGCCACAGAAGATTGAAGTGAGTCAGAATTGAACATTAGCTAACCCAGGTGTGAGGATGCAGGGTCAGGAGATAATCCTCTAACCTTGAGCCTTCCTGAGCCCTGGAGGGAACTGGATCAGGGCTGTCGAGGACCAGGTTTACCCCTCTGCCTCATTGCAGGTCACCCAGCTGTGGCTTATATGGGTATGACCATAGGGGTGACTGTGAACATGGCACCTAAGTTCACTAAACATTTATAGAACATCTATTACGGGCCAGACACTGTGGGAGCCAGAGATGGGGAGAGAATCAAATATGGTCGCTGAGCTGGAGGGGCTCACAGCTCAGTGATGGAGAGGACCAAAAGTCAAACAGATGTTTGTAGGCAGAGGGCCATGATACACAGTTGTGTTGGGTGCAACAAAGTCCATTGTTACCACCCATGGGGCAGGGGCATCAGGGGACATCTCCCTAAAATTGAGCCATACAGGGGCCATACTTTTAGATGGATAAGATCACAGGGTGGGCTTTCCAGGTTGGGGAACGGCACATGCAAAGGCCCAGTCTTGTAACACCCTGATATGTTCTGAGCATGGTGTGCTTTTCTGGGTGGCTGGAAGGAGGATGTTCATGGTAGGGGTGAGACAGCAGATTCCGGACTGACGTTGATGCCATGCTGAGGCATTTGTCCTTCACTCTGTCAGCACTAAGGAGCCAGCGGGGCTTTAAAAATAGGAACAGGGATGTGATCAGTTATCTCCTCTAAAGTTCACCCGCTGGGGATCTGGGGTTGGTGGACTGGACAGGGCTGAGGCAGGGGTTAGGCGACCAGCTGGACCCACGGTGCCTGCATGGGGCTTCTTCTTTCTTTGCTGCCTGTAGGTTGTCCCCAGGTTGGATGATTCATGGAAAGATATTTACTTCCCTACCTTTTCCTCTTTTCTTTTAGGGCGCCACTGTCCTGGGGGAGGTGCGCTGTGCCTGCTTAGTGGTCCTATGTGGGGCTCCCCTGAGAGAACTCTAGGGCACAGGTTGACAGCTGAGGACAGGGGAGAGCGATCACGATTTGTTGCAAGTCGGCCTTGGTAGGGCGCTTGGCACAAGTCATTTGCAGGTGCGCTTCTCCGCGTGGGAAACGAAGCCCAGAGAAGTGACCAAACTCGTGAAAGGCCTCCCAGCTTGTCGGTGGCAGAGCTGGGATTCGAACCCATGTCGGCGCACTCTCAGGGCACACGGGGCCCCCGTGCTTCCTCCCCGCAGAGCTGCTGCCCGGCATCTGGGGCGACCGGCTGCGTGGATGGACGGCCCCGCCCCCCTCCCGCGGAGGCAGACAGGGCGAGGCGGCTTGCTGGCGGTCCCCCTGTCCTGTCTTCGGCCTGTCTCCTGCTCAGATTAATTGCTGCCTGCCGGCGGGGTGATGTTCCCCCCTCCGGCGAGCGCGGGAGGGGTGGAAGCGGCGCAGCCATGCTGATCAGGAGCTGTGCGGGCACAGTTGGCAGCCGCCACCGCGCCCTCATCGGAAAGCGATCCATCAGCCAGCAGCCAGCCCGACTGCCGAGCTGGCCCCTCTGGGCCTCCTCGGGTGTGACGGGGCCCCTGGGCTGGGCCTGTGTGTGTCTGCCTCTCCGGAAGCTTTCTGGGGCTAGTGGGAGCCTTGTTTGACTGAGCCCTTCACTCTTGGGGGGGTGTTTGGGGAAAACCTTAGGATGGGGTTGGGGGTACCTCTTGAACAGAGCCCCTGTTTTCCCTCTGTCAGCTCCCAGGAGGAGCAAAGGACTCCCCCCCCGCAAGATACAACCCTCCTCACCATCCCCCAGTAGTTCCAGAGACAGGAGTGTCCCCACATAAGCCCGTGATGATGAGGCTGGGAGGACCAGGCAGGGTCAGCTGGACCACTGTGTGAATTTGCCTGCAAGAGGACCTGGATAGGATTAACTTGAAGTAGCAGTGGTCCCTAAACGTGCCCATGTGTCAGAATCACCTATAAGACCTGTTAAAACATGGGTTGCTGGCCGCCCCCCACCCCCCAATCTCTGATTCACTAGGTCTAAGGTGGGGTCTGGAATCTGCACTTGTAACATGTTCCCTGGGGATGTCAGTGCTACTGGCCCGGGATCTACACTCTGAGAACCACTGGTTTAGAGGAAGGCCAGTGCCCTGCTTCAGTCCCTAGGGATTGGCAGAAATCCAAGCTCTTCTGGTTTCTTTGGGCTGTTAGTTCCTACTTAATTTCCTGATTGCCTCCCCAGCCTGCCTGGGTGGCCCTAGCCCTGAAATCAGGGACACAGCTCAGTCCATTAGGGTGACGGATAGGAACTCTTTGAGGTGTGGCTGGGGGACTCTGGTGGTTGGAGCTGCTGCAGCAGGTTTCTACCAGATCAGCACAACTGCAATCCCCTTCAGATGCTTGCTGTTTTAATCGTCCCTTGGCCACAGGTCGTTTGGGGGCTGACCTGAGATGGATGATGACCTGGCTTATAGAGGGTGTATAGTCAAGGCTAATGTCCCCGTCCATCTCTGACTCCTCAGTAGAGACAGATTTGGCTGCAGTTGAGCCCCAGAAGAAGCTGTGCTTCGGACAGAGTCTTGGGGATGAGGATAAAAGAGACTCTGTCTCCCAGGTCCTTAACCCTATGTGTCTCAGAGGTAGGGCTGTCTTCTCCTCGGTTCTGCTCCTTTCACCTTTTCTCAATGCCAGGAGCTAGCCTTGTGGTGGGTCCCAGCTGGATGACCTTCATAAAGACGCAGGCTGCTCATACCGCTTTCTTTAGGCAAAATCCTCAACTTCACCTTTCTCTTTCATCCCACCTCCTGGGGGGTTTCATTCCTCTGTCCAGAGCTGTCTGCCAGCTACCTGGTGTCCTGCAATGGCAAAAGGGTCCCCAAATTTTGCAGGGCTCTGACAGGAAGGAAAGAGTCTCAGATAGCTACCTCCTGGGGCTCACACTCACTGCAGGATGGGTAGTTTGTCTGGAAGTCTCAATGATTTGAATTGTCATAACTACCAGAGAATGTTCTACCCCCTGTTCTATCCCTTTTCCCACCGGCTGCCTTCTGTGAGCCTGTTTCCAGTACCATGCACAGGCATGTGTTCAGGTCTAGCTTTTGTCCTTTTGAGTTCACAGGGGAATCATTTACTCTTTGTCCTAATAAGTGGGGCCCTGCAATTAGGGAAATAACCCCGATTCCTTCCAGAGCAAACATAAGAAGGTGTTTCAGGGGCACCTATGTGGCTCAGTTGGTTAAGCATCCAACTCGTGATTTCGGTTCAAGTCGTAATCTCAGGGTCGTGAGACTGAGCCCCGCATCGGGCTCCACACTGAGCACAGAGTCTGCTTGAGATTCTCTCTCTCCCTCTCCCCGCCCCACTCTTTCTCTTTGTCTCTCTAAAAATAAATAAATAAATAAAAAGGTTCAGCAGAAGGGACAAGGTTGTATTTCCTCCTGAGCTATTCCTCACATGAGATATGTCATGTTAACTCCCTGTTGCATCTCATGCTTGCTTACTGGGGCTGCAGCAATAGCTGACTCCCCCCCACCGCCGCCCACCCCTCCCAATCATTGCAGTTGTCATGGGTGTCCTGGCCAGCAGGGTGCCAGCCTCAGATTCTGTTTCTTGGCTCTTCTAAGGGTGGGGGATGCCAAAGGCAGGGCACCTGTAATGGAAAGGTCACACAGTTGGCATAGACTGCATCAGATGGGGCCTTATCTTCAGCAAAGAGATTATTTTTTATTTTAACAAGGATGATTTCGTCAAAAACAATTTAATTCTTATTTAAGACATGGGTGATTGAATCCATCATTTTCACTTTCTGTAACCCTCTAAAGAGGAAACATCAATCCACAAGGCATGGAGCAGAAGGAGGTCACATTCAGTAATAGGAGTGTTAATCCCCTACTATTGAGACGAGAGTTAGAAGATCAGGTTTTTGAATATTGTCCTGAGTAAATGCCTCTAACATGCCCCAGGCTTGCCCTTCCTGCAGCCTTGGGAGATAGTAGGCTCAGCCACCTTTTCTGTGAACCTTGCCAGTTTCTCTTTGCACCAATGCATAATGTCAAATGAGGGGCCCCCACCAAGGCGCCTGCTTGCTTGCTGCCAGGCACTCCTGATGACTTCAGCTAATTTCCGAGTCTAGAAACATTGTTGACAATGTGATTTCTGAAACGTGAAAGGCGTTATCTCGTCGTGCCATCTGCAGCGCGTCTGTCTGAGCTGGGGCTTCCGCTGCCACTCTGCCCCCTCGAAGCAACTCTCACTGCTCCGTCATCATCTCCCACAGCTAATTGCTCCAAACTGACAAGGAGCCTTTTTTCATTTAGAGATACAGGGAAATGGAACTTTCTTGCTGATGTTTCCAAGTCAAGCGTGCCTTTTGGAATTGTAATTTAATCTCTTTGATGGGGAGGGGTGGAGGGAGTCTGGTTTCAGCACTGGGTCAGGGACAGCTCCTGGGGGAAGGAGGAACCGGGAGTCTTCCTGACCAGGAGGGAAGGCTCTCCTGTGTTTTTATTACAGGGAGTCTGGCATTAAATGGAATGAGCTGCCTTGGGAGGTAGTGAATTCTCTGTCAATAGAGGTAAGCAAATGGAGATGAATTGCTGTGTCACTAATCACTTCACCACTTCAGTGGCTTGAAACAATAATAATCATTTATTTTTTCACATAGCTTTTTTGGTCGTTAATTCAGATGGGGCACAGTAAGGATACCTTGTCTCTGTTCCATGATGCCTGGGACCTCAGCCTGAGGTCTTATAGGTGAGGGAGCTGGAATCATCTGAAAGTTCGACTGGGGCTAAAGATCCATTTCCAAGGTGGTTCATTTGCACGGCTGGCAAGTTGGTGCTGGCTGTTGGCAGGATGCTTTGGTTCCTCACCATATGGACCTCTCCAGAGGGCTGCCTGAGTCCTCCTGGTGTGATGGCTGGTCTTCTCAGAGTGAATAATCCAAAGCAGAAGCTACAATGTCTTTTATGACTTATCCTTGGAAGTCATCCATGGCCATTTCGGTAGTCTTGGTCACAGAGAACAGCTTGATTCAGTGTGGGAGGGGAATACACAGAGGTGTAGATACCAAGAGGCAAGGATCCCTGGGGAGGATCTTGGAGGTTGGGTATTATGCTAGATACTCAGATAGCAAAGCAAGGTAGACAGATTCTGTTGGTTGGAAGAGGGAAGACAAATTCTGAGCCTGATGATATTCAGCGGCAGGAAGCTGGCAAAGGCATTAAGCCCGTCACCTTGGATTTCTATGAAATGTGTTCTCGTCTCTCTTTGTCACTCCCCCTTGTGGCCCTTCCACTGTCATCTTCTCTGTGCTTCCACAACTTTGCTTCTAGTATCGACCTTTCCCTTGAGCGTCAGACATATTTCTAACCCGCTCCAAGTACTCTGTCCTTCTGTCAGCTTCTCAAATACATCACAGTCTTTCTTACTCCAGGGGCCTCTATACGTGCTGTTCCCTCTGCCAGAAATACTGTCTCTAAGCTGTCATCTTTGTCCCATCACTGGTTAACTCATGTTCATCCTTGACATCCAGCCCAAATGCCACTTTCTTGAGCAGGTTGTGCTTGAGCCACTTTCTCCTGTGGCAGATTGTATTTTCCAAAGATGGCCACAATAATACATAGTTCCCAACCCATATGCTCTTCTTACAGTGTGATGTCGACATTACTCTGTCAGGCAGTGGGTTTGTGTTTCCTCGTCTAGAACTTGAGTGGACCTTTGTTACTGTCTTGATCAATAGAATGTGGCAGAAATGATGCTGTGTGACTTTCAAGGTTAAATCCTAAAAGGCAGCATCTCTCTCTCTCTCTCTTTCTCTCTCTGTCTCTCTCTATCCCTCTCTCCACTAACTAGCCCATGCAGAAGCCACTTGGAAAGCTGAATCTGCCTATCAAACATGTGAGCAAATGAGCCTTTGGGTGATTCCAGCCCCCTTCATGTAGCAAAGATAAATTACTTTCACTGTGCCCTTTGGACTCCCTGACTTACAGAAGCTGTGAGAAATAATAAATGATTATGGTTGTTTTATGCCACCAAATTTTGGAATTGTTATGTAACTGTAGTAAGAGATCTCTCCCCAGACTCCATTAGGTTTCCTTGTAATGTGCTAGCATAACTTCTGATATTTTCCCTTCATAGCATTCTTTAAGAGTTTGTAGTTATATATTTACCCGTTCAATTAATTTCTGCCTGCCCTTTAGACTGTAAAATTTATGAAGGCAAGCACTATACCCATTTTGCTCACCAGCACCTTGCCAGAGCCTGGCATAAAACATGTACTCAATAAATGTGTTAAATGGATAAATTAATGAATGATCTTTCCCCCCTTAATGCCCCACATCTACTTGAAACTCTTCACATACAAGTGCAAGTCATCATCCTTCTCTCCTGACTTAGTCCTCCTCTTGTGCCTTGGCAAAGTCACCGTTGCCTCTACAAGTACTCAGACCACAAATTTGGAAATCGTCTTAGTCTTTTCTCATCCCCCTTTCCATAGAAGACTCCAGGTCTATCCATTCTAGCTCTTGATACTTTCTCATTCCACCCCCTTTGCCCCACCTTGGTTCAGTCCCTCATCATTTCTTCCCTGCATCACATCAGTAGACTCCTGATCACTTCGATTCCCTTCAACACATCATCTAAACTGGCAAGTTGACCTTTCCTCAGTGCACGTCTGAGCCTGTTATGCTTTGGATGAAAATTGTTCACTGGCTCCACATTGTCTTTATAATAAAGTTCAAAGTCCTCAGTAGTCTCCCTGAATTATTTGTGGAGTTGGATGGGATATAAGTTAAATACAACAAAGCTCCTTGCTGGGTCCTGCCGTTCCTCGGGGATCTGTCCTGGGCTTACCCGCTCTCTTTCATCTCTCACTACTCCCACCCCCCACAGTGTGCTCTAAACACATCATGCTCTTTGGGCTTGTCCCAAATCACCTGTATTAATTTGGTTGCACATGACAGAAATCCTACTTGAGCTAATTTAGGTACTCAGAAGAGTTCATTGACCTAAGGAATGGGTGCAGGGAGGGCAGGGGCAAGGATTCCCAAACAACCAGGCCAAGGACTCAAGGAGCACCTTCATCTCTCCATTTATTCCAGCAGGTCAGCTTGATCCTCCCTCGCTACAGAAGGGCTTTCTCTGTCTTGGTTGTTGCTGCTAACAAACCGCCTTAATCTTCGTTTTGTTTTGTTTTTCTTTCCTTTAAATTTTTATTGTTATGTTAATCACCATACATCATTAGTTTTTTTTTTTTTAAAGATTTTATTTATTTGACAGAGAGAGACACAGCAAGAGAGGAAACACAAGCAGAGGGAGTGGGAGAGGGAGAAGCAGGCTTCCCGCCGAGCAGGGAGCCCGATATGGGGCCCAAACCCAGGACCCTGGAATCATGACCCGAGCTGAAGGCAGACACTTACCGACTGAGCCACCAGGTGCCCCACATCATTAGTTTTTGATGTAGTGTTCCATGATTCATTGTTTGTGCATAACACCCAGTGCTCTGCGCAGAACGTGTCCTCTTTAATACCCATCACCAGGCTAACCCATCCCCCCACCCCCTCCCCTCTAGAACCCTCAGTTTGTTTTGCAGAGTCCATCGTCTCTAATGGTTCGTCTCCCCCTCCGACTTACTCCCCTTCATTCTTCCCCTCCTGCTACTTCTTCTTTTCTTTTCTTAACATATATTGCATTATTTGTTTCAGAAGTACAGATCTGTGATTCAACAGTCTTGCACAATTCACAGCGCTCACCATACAACATACCCTCCCCAATGTCTATCACCCAGCCACCCCCTCCCTCCCACCCCCCACCACTCCAGCAACACTCAGTTTGTTTCCTGAGATTAAGAATTCCTCATATCAGTGAGGTCATATGATACATGTCTTTCTCTGATTGACTTATTCCACTCAGCATAACACCCTCCAGTTCCATCCACGTCGTTGCAAATGGCAAGATCGCATTCCTTTTGATGGCTGCATAATATTCCATTGTGTATATATACCACTTCTTCTTTATCCATTCATCTGTCGATGGACATCTTGGGTCTTTCCACAGTTTGGCTATTGTGGACATTGCTGCTATAAACGTTGGGGTGCACGTACCCCTTCGGATCCCTACATTTGTATCTTTGTGGTAAATACCCAGTAGTGCAATTGCTGGATCATATGGTAGCTCTATTTTCAACTTTTTGAGGAAGCTCCATACTGTTTTCCAGAGTCAAACCGCCTTAATCTTAGAGGTATAAAACATCAACAGTCCTTTATTATTACCATCTCTCATGGTTCTGAGGGTAACTTGGCACAGCTAGTTGGTTCGTGCTCAGGTTCTTGTAAGTGGTTACAGTCTGTTGTTGGCTGTGCCTTCTATTTGGAGCACCTTTTCTTGCTCCTTTCCATCCCTGTCACTCTTCTTTGTCTTTCTTCTCTTATCTTAGGAACCGCCTCCTCTGGGAAGTCTTCTCTTTCTTGGTCCCACCCTCCCCACCAAAGCTGGAACAGGTGTTTCTTGCTCTCACTCTCAAAGACCTCTATACTTCCCTTACTTCTGCGAATTACACAAATTCATAATTTCACTTCTTTTTTAAAAATCTATCTCCCCTCCCCGACTGGGAGCTTCTGTAGGGAAAGACTTGTATTCCTCTTGCCTCGTTCAGGATCTGGCACTTAGTAGGTGCTTGATAATTGCTTGTAGAATGAGTGAATTAACCAGAGCACAGAGGAGGCTGCCCTCAAAATGAACTGTTCTATCCCCTGGTGTGAGCAGATGGCCCAGCTGCGATGTGTTGGGGGCAGAGAGAGGCCAACTTCCTCCACAGCTGCCCAGTGGTGGAGCATCTGCAGGCTGTTTTGGGAGTCCTATGCTGGCCTGACAGATGGAGGAGGGCCCCCATGTCTACAGGCTCCATAGTCTTTGAGCCTCATTATTCCTGAGGGGCCACAGGAGATCACGAAAACGTCCAGGAGAGATGGTTCGGGGGGCAGCATCCATGTCAGATGTTGAGCTTCATGCAGATGAAATAACCAGTCTTGGCCTGAGGTTCCTGACATCTACTATGGGAGGGATTAAGGTCAGGGGCCCTTTGAGGTGGTGCCGAGAGTAGGCTTGATTGATTAAATTAAGCCAGCCAAATCAGAGATTTAGAGGCCAGACCAAAGAACAGCTTGAGCTGCCATTTATTGAGTCTTTACTATGGGCCAAGCAGTATGCTAAGCTCTGTGCTTGTATGGTCACTGCTCTTAACCCTATGAGGCAGAAACTTCTATTACCTATCTCCACTCTGTCCTTTTCCACTGCATTCTGATAAGGCCACAGTACTGTGGGAAAGCCATGTATCTGGGGTTTGAATGCTTGGGTTTGAACTGTAGGGCTGTCTCTGCTTGGTGGTTTGGCTTTGGTCATACAGTTTTTGTTGTTTGTGCAGCCTATATTTTTCTATAGATACTTAGCTTGTAGATGGCCACCTCTCACTATGTCCTTACATGACAGAGAGAGCTCTGGTCTCTTCCTCTTCTTACAAGGATGTTAATCACATCACAGAGTCCCCACCCTCATGACTTCATTTGAACCCAGTTACCTCCTAAAGTCCCACTTCCCAAATACCATCACACTGAGGGTTAAGACTTCAACATATGAATTTTTGGGGTTGGGGACACAAACACCCATGCTCATTATGATGAATATTACTTAGGAGTTTACAGATTCATTCCTTCATTCATGTAATTTATATTGATTGAGTACCTGCTACATGCCAATACTATACTGATTGTTCCATTGCATGTCCAGTAAGTTAAGCAATGGGTGAGACAAAGGGCCCCGATGAGACAGGAAGGGAAGCCAGCCAGAGTAGACCGCAAGTTCTTGGTATTCCTTTATATGGTAGCTGGAACCCAAGATGGCCCTCAATGATTGTTGCTTCTTCATATTCATATTCTGGTATTGACACAGTATACCACATAGGGCTTATCTGTGTCATCAATGATATAATGTGAACATGATAGTGTGGTTTCTGAAGTTGAAAGAGAAGATATGGCTTCCATCTT
This sequence comes from Zalophus californianus, assembly GCF_009762305.2. Taxonomy (NCBI): domain Eukaryota; kingdom Metazoa; phylum Chordata; class Mammalia; order Carnivora; family Otariidae; genus Zalophus; species Zalophus californianus. The sequence continues at coordinate 119,650,769 of NC_045602.1, forward strand.
ACTTTCTTCAGGATCACTGACTGCCATGTTGTGAGGACACTGAAGCAGCCCTGTGGAGAAATCTGCATGGTGTAGAACTGAGGTATCCTGCCACAACCCAGCACACATGTGACAACCACAGAATGAGACATCTTGGCATCTGGCCCTCCAGACTCAGGTAAGCCTTCATACAGCTGGAGTTGTAGCCAACGTCTTGGTCGAGACCTCATAAGAGACTTGGAGCCGGAACCACCCAGCTAAACCACTCAATTATTGGCCCACAGAAACTAGGTAAAGGTAATAGATGTAATGTAATGTAATTCACATTTACTGGACATTGACTATGTACCAGGCATATGCAGAACCATTTACATAGATTATCTTTTCATCCTAGCAACACCCCAATTTTATGGAATAGGAGACTCGAGGCCCAAAAAGTTAAAAAACTTTCCAGGTATCTAGCAAAGAATTGAAAATATAGACCAGAAATTCACAAGGGGAGTCAGAGCTGGAATTACTGATTAGGAGTGTAATACACAAAAATGTCCAAGTGGGTGCAGTGTGATAAAACATGATAAAGACAAGATATAGTCTGGAGAGAGGGGGAGGATGACTATGGGCCTCGTCTGTGGGGTGTGCTACGTTCATGGACTCAGAGGAGGAATGGAGCCTAGGAAGATGTGGCTGGGGGGAGAAAAGGGGAACCTGGATTATGGACTATCACGGAAGACTGATGGTGCTGTGATGGTCTTTTGGAAGAGCCGGTGTGGCTCGGTTACAGTTCTGTTATTTAGTCAAACACCGATCTAGGCGTTGCTGTAAAAGTATTTTGTAGATATGATTCAAGTCCATAAGCAGTTGTCTTAAAGTGAGAGTGATCATCCTAGATAATCAGGATTGGACTGGTTCAATCAAGTTAAAGTCCTTAAACTCTGAGAAACAAACTGAGGGTTCTAGAGGGGAGGGGGGCGGGGGGATGGGTGAGCCCGGTGATGGGTATTAAGGAGGGCACATTCTGCGTGGAGCAGTGGGTGTTATGCACAAACAGTGAATCATGGAACACTACATCAAGAACTAATGATGTAATGTATGGTGATTAACATAACATAATAATGAAAAAAAAATTAAAAAAAAAGTTAAAGTCCTTAAGAGCAGAACTGGGAAGGGGGAGCTGGGTGACTCAGTCAGTTAAGCGTCTGACTCTTGATTTTGGCTCGGGTTGTGATCTCAGGGTTGTGAGACTGAGCCTTGCTCTGTGCTGGGTGTGTGTAGAGCCTGCTTGAGAGTCTCTCCCTCTGTCCTCCCCTACCCTCCCCCTGCCTCGCACATTCTCTCAAAAAAAAAAAAAAAAGAGCGGAACTGGGAAAACGAAATTTGCTAGTGGTCAGTGGCTTTAGTCTGTGCCCATAGGTTCCAGCCTTCCCTTTCTGATGACTTGCCCTCTGGATTTTAGACTTGCCTAGCTACCTCCTACAAATTGTCAACCAATTTCTCACAGTAGATCCCTTAATAGGGATCTCCTTCAGGTTCTGCTTCTCTGGTTGAAGCCTGACGGACGCTAGTGTCAAGAAGTGGGGTTAATGGTGTTAAATACTACATAGACCAGTGATTCTCTGAGGGTGTTCCTCTGAGCACTGGCTTTATTCAATAAGTTTTAGGAATATTAGCTTCAACAAAATTAAACAGTTCTCTTTAGTATTATTAGAATAATATATGTCGAATGTTGACTGTATGTCAGGCACTTTACTTGACCGATTTTTCACTTTGAATATTCCTAACTGATTTCCTTTCCTTTTTTGACTCCTGTTGATTTGCAATTGCCTATTTTTGTTTCTGATCTCCTGCTTTTGTTTTATGGATGCTATTTCAGTGTATATGTCTTTTAAAGTTTTATACATTAAAAAAAATTTTTAAAAAGATTTTATTTACTTATTTGAGAGAGAGTGAGCAAGCAAACACGAGTGGGGATGGGGGCGGCAGAGGGAGAGGGAGAAACAGACTCCCCACTGAGCAGGGAGCCCGATGCAGGACTCGATCCCAGGACCCTGAGATCATGATCTGAGCTGAAGGCAGATGCTTAATGGAGCCACCCAGATGCCCCAAGTTTTATACATTTTTTAATGCTTTATATTATTCTATTTCCTCAGAGAGAAATTCTCCCACTATTTTATTTATTGGATCTCTTACCTAAAGATGTTGATTTTTCTATTTTGATTTGTAATTTTTGTTTGAGCAGCCATCTTAATTGTGAGCTCCTCCCTTGCTTTACCCTCACTTACTGCAGGTTTGTCTTTGCCTGGCCTCACCTGTCCATGACTCAGACACTGGCCTTATATCAGTAGCTCAGCTCTCACTTGCTGGTGATAGACCAGTGTCAACCCCTGAGTCAGAGAAAACATATACTAGGTTCCTGGAGACTCATGTGTTCTTCTTTCTCCTTACATCATGGGTCCACATTTCATCTATGCTGACATTCTTGGGTAAATGATGGAACTTTTCAATCTCTGTTTGCAGGTCAGGGGGAAGCCCATTTGCAGTCCCTGGCCTCACCTGGAAGACTCCCCCCGCCCCGCCCCCGCCATGCATGAAGAATGTTCAATTCCCATTCTTCTGTGGAAATTAAGCTCTTTATCCTCACTACCTGGTTCTAGCTCAGTGCCTGGTGAAACTTCAGCCTTGGCCTCCACACAGACTTGTGGAATTTCACTTTATTCCTAGTCCAAGGAGATTGGAATATTATTTCTCAGCATGATTATACATATGTTTTTAACACTTTAAAATTGTTTATATGCCATTTATACAAGTTTGGAAAAGAGGAGCAGGCCATTCTGTGACCTGGACAGCAGTCCATCTGTACTTCATTTGCATTATCTCATTTAACCCTCACAATAACCCTGTGAAGGTACTATTATCTTCACTTTTCAAATGAGAAAATTGAGACTCGAATAGATGAGGTGACCTGTCCAAAGTCATTCACCATGTAAGCAGTAGTAGATCTAGGATTCAAATCCAGGCAATATAACCCTAGAGCTCATGCCTTTAACCATTGCCATACACTACAGGACTTCTCAGTGCCTTTAATACATTAATGGGATTGTAAATCTCCAAGAGTTGTTGTGCAGAATTTCCCAAATTGATTTTATTCTGTTCTGCTTAAGCTTCTTTCATAACTATGGCTCCGAAGACAAATTTTGGGAAATGTCCTTGCAGGGACTGAGCAGGTGAGGAGACATCACTGAAGTACATTGTGTAATATTCAGCGAAGTCTGTGGTAAAAAAGAGCCCCTCAAAAATCAGTGCCTTATCAAGCAACAAAGATGTATTTCTCTCTTATGTTCTATCTTAGCATCTGCAGTTTAGAGTTGCAGCTCTGCTTGGTATGACTTTCACTTTGGGACTCCTGTAGATAGAGTCGTCCCAATCTAGGACATGGTATTCTCAGGACAGAAGGGAAGTTCAAGAGATCAATCAGATGGAAACATGCAACACTTCTTAACTTCTGCATGGATGTAGTATATAGTTCACATCACTCACTTGTCACTGACCGAAGCATGTCAGATGACCAAGCCCAAAGTCAATGAGCTAGAAATGTATGCTGTGAAGAACTAAATAATTCCAACAGTAATACAATCTATCATGGAGGACAGAGCCATCGAGAGTGTGCACGCAGGCCTTGTTGGTGGTGGAGGAGGGGAATTCAGAAACTGTACTCTCAAGATTTCAGGGAAAGTATGGGGGGTGTGAAGGTGGGAGATAATGGAGGGCATGGGAGCTGCTGCTGCTGGTCTCACACTGCCTCATGGGTCAACGGCAGAGTCCATCCAGCCTAGGATATCATGATGGAAGCACCATGTGAAATATGGGGGGGGGGGGCGGTTACCCGGATGTGCTCTTAGATATCAGCTTCCCATGTTGGAAATGTATTGCTGGCTTGTTCATTCCTATGTGCTTTACACATTCAGAGAGCACACACTTTGAAAAAATCTATTTATGTATCTTCATTTACTTTCTTTCCCCCTTTCGATTGCTCCCTAATCAGCAGCTGATGATGCCCACCCTATAACCTGAGTGTGATGTCATCTTTGGTATCGTACAAGCTATAGCACTTAACAGTTGTTAAATAGGGGAGTTCATTTTTAGAACACTGCCTGCTTATCTTCTCCTGCTTTACAAAGGTGATTAAGATTTATTTGTACTTGGATGAAAACAGCCTTCATTGATTTCTGCCCTATAGAGAGATAGGAGGACACTCGCATTAGCCAGGGAGGAGTTTAACCCTTTTCTTGCTGCCATGGAGACCACATACTGCCTCCCAGGTTATGTTTAACGCGTAAAAGAAGTCAAAATTTTCTTGCTTGCCTTTTGCAATGGCATGGATGGAACTAGAGGGTATTATGCTTAGCAAAATAAGCCAATCAGAGAAAGCCAATTATCATATGATCTCACTGATATGAGGAATTTGAGAAACAAAACAGAGGATCATAGGGGAAGAAAGGGAAAAATGAAACAAGACAAAACCAGAGAGGGAGACAAACCATAAGAGACTCAATCTCAGGAAACAAACAGGGTTGCTGGAGGGGAGGGGGGTGGAGGGATGGGGTGACTGGGTGATGGACATAAAGGAGGGCACGTGATGTAATGATCACTGGGTGTTATAGAAGACTGATGAATCACAGACCTGTGCCCTTGAAACCAGTAATACATTATATGTTAATTAATTGAATTAAAATAGTTAAAAAAAATAGTCAGAAAATAAAAAAAAAATCTTGCTTGGCACAAAAGCAGCAAACACTGAAGTCAGAGAATGTGACCTCTCTGGGCTTAGTGTAAGGCTGTTTTGAGGATCCCAGTTCTTGGGAAGTTTCTTCTAGGATAACGACCATAGGGGCGAGTGTGGCTTGCACAACCCAGCTGTAGCCGTCTGTTCTCTCAGGCTGGGATCTGTACTTCTTGCCTGCCCCTCACCCTTCACACCCTGTGTCCTTGTCTTGCAAGAGATACGCCCGCTTTTTTAGGTATTTGTTACAGCAGCATCCCACTTCCAGGCGTCAAAATCTGTACTAGTTTCCTATTGCTGCTTTAACCAATTACCACACATTTAGTTGCTGAAAACAAAACAGATTTATAATATTACAGTTCTGGAGGTCAGAAGTCTGAAATGGGTCCCATGGTAAGAGCAAGGTGTTGGCAGAGCTGCATTCCTTCCGGAGGTTCTTGAGGAGAGTCCATTTCTGTGTCTTCCAGCTTCAAGCAGCTGCCCACATTCCTTGACTCATGGCCCCCTTCCATCTTCAAAGCCAACAATGAGTGATCAGTCAAGTATTTCTCATGTCATCTCTCTTTTTCCAACTCTCATCATATATATATATATATATATATATATATATATATATATATATATATGAGAGGAGATTGATGACAAGAATTGGCTCACGTGACTATGGAGGCCAAGAAATCTCATATTCTGCCATCTGTAAGCTAGAGAACCAGGAACACTGGAGATGTAATTTAGCTCAAGTCCAAAGGCTAGAGAATTTGGGGCTGATGGTGTAAGTCCTGGTCTAAGTCTGAAAACCAGAGAACCAGGGGTGCAGATGATTGAGGACAGGAGCAGATGGATGTCTCAGTTCAAGCAGAGAGAGCAAATTCACCTTCTCTCCATCTTTTTGTTCTATTCAAGCCCTCATGGATTGGATGATGCCTACCACACTGGCAAGGATTGTTGTCTTTACTCAGTCTGATACAAACTCTACTCTCTTCTGGAGCTGCCATCACAGACACACCCAGAAATAACACCTAGCTGTACCAGATACCTGGGCATCCCTTAGCGCAGTCAAGTTGACACAGACCATTCACCATCACACTTGGCAAGAGCTAAAGTCCACAGGGAGCAGATCATGCATGGCTTTAGGAAACATGGCAAGAATTTGGGCATTTATTCTGAGATCCATGGCATGTCATTGGCCCCCCCATCATCCCTTCCTCTTCAGGGAGGATGAAACATTTCTAGATTTCCAGCTCCAGGTGCAGTAAAATTTCCACCACAGTTATTAAATGAATGAGCGAATGAATGAATACATATGTTCTGTGCATGTTTAATGCATGCATATAAATATACATGTGAATATGACCTTTGGTTTCCACCTTCCCACACGTGGCATTTATTAACATAGGAAAATAACTGGAGTTTGACAGAAGCCAAGTTATATTGCAAGCAAAGCAGTTAAAGCACGTTTCACCTTCTGGAAACATGCCATGCTGGCTTCATGAGGGACAGGCCAGTTCCTCGAGAAACATTTAGCTGTTAAAAGAACCTGACATTAGATTTAAATTGACTGATGAAAAGCACCTGATTTGCTTACTGCCAAGCAGTCCTTGGTAACTTTGGGGAGGCCCAGATTTCTTCTTTTCAGCGGGGGGAGGGGTGTGTGTGCAGCTTGAGGACCATTAGTAGACAAATCAATGGATTAAAAGAGGATTGCTGGAAGTCCTAAACCCAGAAACACGAGATGCTCTTAAATTGTACAGCTTTCCGATAGAACGCTTGCCACACTTGATCACAATGGCCAGGAAGACAGTACGGTAGTGTGAGCGATGCTTATTACCAAATACCAAGTGGAAAGCAAAGCAGCATGTGGACTTGTAGAAATGAGTTTTTTTTGTTTATGTAAAAATATGTCTAGAAAAAAATATGGAAGTTCTGACCTCAAAACATGAATGGTGGTTGTGTGAGGATAGTGGGACCGTGGTTAATTTGTTTGCTAATAAAAAATAGACACAGCTAAACTTCATTGAGCATTTCACATGTGCTTGGCGTTACATTCAGCATTTTTTCATGGATCATCTTACTCAACCTTCTTAAGAACCCCGTTAGGTAGGTGCTCCGTGGGGTGTGGGGCTGAGGAAGCTGGCTTGCAGAGGTTCAGTGGTGTCCTTAAAGCCACACAGATAACGTATGAGCCAGAAGAGGGTAAATTACGCTGTGGAAACAAAATCCCAAGTCTTAGTGGTTTTACAAAGTGAAAGCTTCTTTCTCACTCATGTCACGGTCTGACCATGTCATGGTCTGACGTGGCTCAGATGGCTCTCCTTGGTGCTTCTACCTGGAGGGTGACTTACGGACCTTGGCTGTTCCTATCTTGTAACTGTCCTCTCGCAGTTCTTTTTTTTTTTTTTAATTTTTTATTGTTATGTTAATCACCATATATTACATCATTAGTTTTTGATGTAGTGTTCCGTGATTCATTGTTTGTTCATAACACCCAGTGCTCCGCGCAGAACATGCCCTCCTCAATACCCATCACCAGGCTAACCCATCCCCCCACCCCCTCCCCTCTAGAACCCTCAGTTTGTTTTGCAGAGTCCATCGTCTCTCATGGTTCGTCTCCCTCTCCGACTTACTCTGCTTCATTCTTCCCCTCCTGCTATCTTCTTCTTTTTCTTTTTTCTTAAAATATGTTGCGTTATTTGTTTCAGAAGTACAGATCTGTGATTCAACAGTCTTGCACAATTCACAGCACTCACCGTAGCACATACCCTCCCCAGTGTCTGTCACCCAGCCACCCCGTCCCTCCCACCCCCCACCACTCAGCAACCCTCAGTTTGTTTCCTGAGATTAAGAATTCCTCATATCAGTGAGGTCATATGATACATGTCTTTCTCTGATTGACTTATTTCACTCAGCATAACACCCTCCAGTTCCATCCACGTCGTTGCAAATGGCAAGATCGCATTCCTTTGGATGGCTGCATAATATTCCATTGTGTATATATACCACTTCTTCTTTATCCATTCATCTGTTGATGGACATCTTGGCTCTTTCCACAGTTTGGCTATTGTGGACATTGCTGCTATAAACATTGGGTGCACGTACCCCTTCGGGTCCCTACATTTGTATCTTTGGGGTAAATACCCAGTAGTGCAATTGCTGGATCAAATGGTAGCTCTAATTTCACCTGTTTGAGGAACCTCCATACTGTTTTCCAGAGTGGTTGCACCAGCTTGCATTCCCACCAACAGTGTAGGAGGGTTCCCCTTTCTCCGCATCCCCGCCAACATCTGTCGTTCCCTGACTTGTTAATTTTAGCCATTCTGACGGGTGTGAGGTGGTATCTCATTGAGGGTTTTTTTTTTTGTTTAATTTTTTATTGTTATGTTAATCACCATATATTACATCATTAGTTTTTGGTGCGGTGTTCCATGATTCATTGTTTGTTCATAACACCCAGTGCTCCATGCAGAACGTGCCCTCCTCAATGCCCATCACCAGGCTAACCCATCCCCCTACCCCCCTCCCCTCTAGAACCCTCAGTTTGTTTTTCAGAGTCCATCATCTCTCATGGTTCGTCTCCCCCTCTGACATACTCCCCTTTTCTTCCTCTCCTGTTATCTTCTTCTTTTTCTTTTTTCTTAAAATATGTTGCATTATTTGTTTCAGAAGTACAGATCTGTGATTCAACAGTCTTGCACAATTCACAGTGCTCACCGTAGCACATACCCTCCCCAATGTCTATCACCCAGCCACCCCATCCCTCCCACCCCCAACCACTCCAGTAACACTCAGTTTCTTTCCTGAGATTAAGAATTCCTCATATCAGTGAGGTCATGTGATACATGTCTTTCTCTGATTGACTTATTTCACTCAGCATAACACCCTCCAGTTCCATCCACGTCGTTGCAAATGGCAAGATCTCATTCCTTTTGATGGCTGCATAATATTCCATTGTGTATATATACCACCTCTTCTTTATCCATTCATCTGTCGATGGGCATCTTGGCTCTTTCCACAGTTTGGCTATGGTGGACATTGCTGCTATAAACATTGGGGTACACGTACCCCTTCGGGTCCCTACATTTGTATCTTTGTGGTAAATACCCAGTAGTGCAATTGCTGGATCGAACGGTAGCTCTAATTTCAACTGTTTGAGGAACCTCCATACTGTTTTCCAGAGGGGTTGCACCAGCTTGCATTCCCACCAACAGTGTAGGAGGGTTCCCCTTTCTCCACATCCCCGCCAACATCTGTCGTTCCCTGACTTGTTAATTTTAGCCATTCTGACGGGTGTGAGGTGGTATCTCATTGAGGTTTTGATTTGGATTTCCCTGATGCCGAGCGATGTTGAGCACTTTTTCATGTGCCTGTTGGCCATTTGGATGTCTTCTTTGGAAAAATGTCTGTTCATGTCTTCTGCCCATTTCTTGATTGGATTATTTGTTCTTTGGGTGTTGAGTTTGATAAATTCTTTATAGATTTTGGATACTAGCCCTTTATCTGATCTGTCATTTGCAAATATTTTCTCCTATTCTGTCGGTTGTCTTTTGGTTTTGTGGACTGTTTCTTTTGCTGTGCAAAAGCTTTTTATCTTGATGAAATCCCAATAGTTCATTTTTGCCCTGGCTTCCCGTGTCTTTGGCGATGTTTCTAGGAAGAAGTTGCTGCGGCTGAGGTCGAAGAGGTTGCTACCTGCGTTCTCCTTTAGCATTTTGATGGACTCCTGTCTCACGTTTAGGTCTTTCAACCATTTGGAGTCTATTTTTGTGTGTGGTGTAAGGAAATGGTCCAGTTTCATTCTTCTGCATGTGGCTGTCCAATTTTCCCAACACCATTTGTTGAAGAGACTGTCTTTTTGCCATTGGACATTCTTTCCTGCTTTATCAAAGATAAGTTGACCATAGAGTTGAGGGTCCATTTCTGGGCTCTCTATTCTGTTGCATTGATCTATGTGTCTGTTTTTGTGCCAGTACCATACTGTCTTGATGATGACAGCTTTGTAATAGAGCTGGAAGTCGGGAATTGTGATGCCGCCAGCTTTGCTTTTCTTTTTCAAGAATCCTCTGACTATTCGGGATCTCTTCTGGTTCCATACAAATTTTAGGATTATTTGTTCCATTTCTTTGAAAAAAGTGCTTGGTATTTTGATGGGAATTGCATTGAATGTGTAGATTGCTCTAGGTAGCATTGACATCTTCACAATGTTGATTCTCCCAATCCATGAGCATGGAACGTTTTTCCATTTCTTTGTGTCTTCTTCAATTTCTTTCATGAGTATTTTACAGTTTTCTGAGTACAGATCCTTTGCCTCTTTGGTTAAATTTATTCCTAGGTATCTTATGGTTTTGGGTGCAATTGTAAATAGGATCGACTCCTTGATTTGTCTCTCTTCTGTCTTGTTGTTGGTGTATAGGAATGCCACTGATTTTTGTGCATTGATTTTATAGCCTGCTACTTGACTGAATTCCTGTATGAGTTCTAGCAGTTTTGGGGTGGAGTCTTTTGGGTTTTCCACATACAGTATTATATCATCTGCAAAGAGTGAGAGTTTGACTTCCTCTTTGCCGATTTGGATGCCTTTGATTTCTCTTTGTTGTCTGATTGCTGTGGCTAGGACTTCTAATACTATGTTGAATAGCAGTGGTGAGAGTGGACATCCCTGCTGTGTTCCTGACCTTAGGGGAAAAGCTCTCAGCCTTTCCCCATTGAGAATGATATTCGCTGTAGGTTTTTCATAGATGGCTTTTATGATATTGAGGTATGTACCCTCTATCCCTATACTCTGAAGAGTTTTGATCAAGAAAGGATGTTGTACTTTGTCAAATGCTTTTTCTGCATCTATTGAGAGGATCATATGATTCTTGTTCTTTCTTTTGTTAATGTATTGTATCACGTTGATTGATTTGCGGATGTTGAACCAGCCTTGCAGCCCAGGGATAAATCCCACTTGGTCGTGGTGAATAATCCTTTTAATGTACTGTTGGATCCTATTGGCTAGGATTTTGGTGAGAATTTTTGCATCCATGTTCATCAAGGATATTGGTCTGTAATTCTCCTTTTTGATGGGGTCTTTGTCTGGTTTTGGGATCAAGGTAATGCTGGCCTCATAAAATGAGTTCGGAAGTTTTCCTTCCATTTCTATTTTTTGGAACAGTTTCAGGAGAATAGGTATTAATTCTTCTTGAAATGTCTGATAGAATTCCCCTGGGAAGCCATCTGGCCCTGGGCTTTTGTTTGTTGGGAGATTTTTGATGACTGCTTCAATTTCCTTAGTGGTTATAGGTCTGTTCAGGTTTTCTATTTCTTCCTGGTTCAATTTTGGTAGTTGATACATCTCTAGGAATGCCCCCATTTCTTCCAGGTTATCTAATTTGCTGGCATAGAGTTGCTCATCATATGTTCTTATAATTGTTTGTATTTCTTTGGTGTTGGTTGTGATCTCTCCTCTTTCCTTCATGATTTTGTTGATTTGGGTCATTTCTCTTTTCTTTTTGATCAGTCTGGCCAGGGGTTTATCAATCTTGTTCATTCTTTCAAAGAACCAGCTCCTAGTTTCGTTGATCTGTTCTACTGTTCTTTTGGTTTCTAGTTCATTGATTTCTGCTCTGATCTTTACGATTTCTCTTTTCCTGCTGGGTTTAGGCTTTCTTTGCTGTTCTTTCTCCAGCTCCTTTAGGTGTAGGGTTAGGTTGTGTATTTGAGACCTTTCTTGTTTCTTGAGAAAGGCTTGTATTGCTATATACTTTCCTCTCAGGACTGCCTTTGCTGTATCCCAAAGATTTTGAACAGTTGTGTTTTCATTTTCATTGGTTTCCATGAATTTTTTTCATTCTTCTTTAATTTCCTGGTTGACCCATTCATTCTTTAGTAGGATGCTCTTTAGCCTCCATGTATTTGGGTTCTTTCCGACTTTCCTCTTGTGATTGAGTTCTAGTTTCAAAGCATTGTGGTCTGAAAATAGGCAGGGAATGATCCCAATCTTTTGGTACCGGTTGAGACCTGATTTGTGACCTAGGATGTGATCAATTCTGGAGAATGTTCCATGGACACTAGAGAAGAATGTCTATTCCGTTGTTTTGGGATGGAATGTTCTGAATATGTCTGTGAAGTCCATTTGGTCCAGTGTGTCATTTAAAGTCTTTATTTCCTTGTTGATCTTTTGCTTAGAGGATCTGTCCTTTTCAGTGAGGGGGGTGTTAAAGTCCCCCACTATTATTGTATTGTTGTCAATGTGTTTCTTTGCTTTTGTTATTAATTGCCTTATATAATTGGCTGCTCCCATGTTCGGGGCATAGATATTTAGAATTGTTAGATCTTCTTGTTGGATAGACCCTTTAAGTAGGATATAGTGTCCTTCCTCATCTCTTATTACAGTCTTTGTTTTAAAATCTAGTTTGTCTGATATAAGGATTGCCACCCCAGCTTTCTTTTGGTGTCTATTAGTATGGTAAATGGTTTTCCACCCCCTCACTTTCAATCTGGGGGTGTCTTTGGGTCTAAAATGAGTCTCTTGCAAACAGCATATGGATGGGTCTTGTTTTTTAATCCAATCTGATAGCGTGTGTCTTTTGATTGGGGCATTGAGCCCATTTACATTCAGGGTAACTATTGAAAGGTATGAATTTAGTGCCATTTATTGCCTGTAAGGTGACTGTTAACTGTATGTTGTCTGTGTTCCTTTCTGATCTTTGCTGCTTTTAGGCTCTCTCTTTGCTTAGAGGACCCCTTTCAATATTTCTTGGAGGGCTGGTTTCGTGTTTGCAAATTCCTTTAGTTTTTGTGTGTCCTGGAAGCTTTTTACCTCTCCTTCTATTTTCAATGACAGCCTAGCTGGATATAGTATTCTTGGCTGCATATTTTTCTCGTTTAGTGCTCTGAAGATATCTTGCCAGTCCTTTCTGGCCTGCCAGGTCTCTGTGGATAGGTCTGTTGCCAATCTAATGTTTCTACCATTGTAGGTTACATATCTCTTCTCCCGTGCTGCTTTCAGGATTTTCTCTTTGTCTCTGAGACTCGTAAGTTTTACTATTAGATGTCGGGGTGTTGACCTATTTTTATTGATTTTGAGAGGGGTTCTCTGTGCCTCCTGGATTTTGATGCCTGTTTCCTTCCTCACATTAGGGAAGTTCTCTGCTATTATTTGCTCCAATATACCTTCTGCCCCCCCCTTCTTCTTCTGAGATCCCAATTATTCTAATGTTGTTTCGTCTTATCGTATCACTTATCTCTCGAATTCCGCCCTCGTGATCCTGTAGTTGTTTCTCCCTCTTTTTCTCAGCCTCTTTACTTTCCATCATTTGGTCTTCTATATCACTGATTCTCTCTTCTGCCTCATTTATCCTAGCAGTTAGTGCCCCCATTTTTGATTGCACCTCATCAATAGCCTTTTTGATTTCGACTTGGTTAGATTTTAGTTCTTTTATTTCTCCAGAAAGAGTTTCTCTAATAACTTCCACGCTTTTTTCAAGCCCAGCTAGTATCTTTAAAGTCATGATTCTGAACTCTAGGTCCGACATCGTACTAATGTCCGTATTGAGTAGGTCCCTGGCTGACGGTACTACCTCCTGTTCTTTTTGCTGAGGTGAGTCATTTTGTCCAGAGGAGAATAGATGAATGAGAGAACAAAATGCTAACTGGTTTACAACGTCCCCAGCAAATATACTGTATACAAATCAGAAAAGACCTGAAACCAGGGGAAAAGAAAGGGAAAGAAAGAAAAAAGAAAGAGAAAAAAAAAGAAAAAAAGATAACAACAAAAACAGAACAATACAAAAAAAGCAGAATATGATCAAAGATGATCAGGCTAGTGCATAGATTAGTTCCACACACTAGCTTTTGGGCGTATTTTGGTCTGTTAGAAAAAAGTGCCTCCTAAAATTTTAAAGGAAGAAAGACATATATGTACAAAATAAGGGTTGATACAATGAAGGGATGGAAGATGAGTGTAAAGATGAAAATTATAAAAGATTTTATAAAAGGACTTTATAAGATAAGAAGTTGTTTGAAAAAAGAAAGAAGATTTAAGAAAAAAAAAGGAAAAAGGGAGAGATTGTGATCAGGCAGGAGAGTAGAACAAAGCCATACACTAGTGATTTAGGGTATATTTTGATCCATTAGAAGAAACTGTATCTCAAAATTTTAAAGAGAGAACAACTTATATATATATGCCAAAAATAAGAGTAACTACTATGAAGGGATAAAATATGACTCTAAAAATGAAAAATAAAAAAAAAAATTTTTTTTTAAAAAGGGATTGATAAGATGTTGGTTGAAAAAGGGAAAAAGAAAAATAAAAAAAAACCAGTTAACAAAAATTAACTTTGATGAACTAATGAATCATGGTAAAAAAAAAAAGCCATGATTTCTATGTGCAGTATTCCCCTAGCGCTGGAGTTCTCCCGTTCTCCTTGATCAGTAAACTTGGTCTTTGCTTGCTGGCTGTTCGTGCTGATCTTCTGGGGGAGGGGCCTGTTGCCGTGGTTCCCAAATGTCTTTGCCGGAGGCGGAATTGCCCTGCCCTTGTCGGCCCGGGCTAAGGAAGCTGCTCGGGTTTGCTCTCAGGAGCTTTTGTTCCCTGCAAGCTCTCGGTACAGCTTTGGAGGACCAGGGTGAAAAAGGTGGCCTCCCAATCTCCACCCGGAGGAGCCGAGAACTCGGGGCCCCGCTCCTCAGTGCGCCCCCAGAGAAAAGCAGTCACTCCCGTCTCCCTGGTCTCTGGCCGCACTCCGTGCTCACCCGGCCTGTGATCGAGCATTTCTATCTCTGGTACCCGACCCCGTGTGGAGTCTCCAAACCCAGCAGATCCCTGCGGTGCGTTCCCCCGCCGCTCCTCCCCGGGAAGGAAGGGGAGTCTCCCCAGCTCTGCCGCTTGTTGGGTCCCTGCTCGAGGAGCAGTGGCCCGACTGGGCCGCGGATCACAGTTTATGGCAACCCCGAGCTGAGAGCCCGCGACCCTGCTCCGTCTCTGCAGCCGGCTTCCCCGCTCCGATACCTGGGAGCTCTGCCGCACTCAGGCACCCCCGGTCTTTCTGTGACCCCGAGGGTCCTGAGACCACACTGTCCCAGGAGGATTCCACCCCCTGCTTAGCCACTGCAGCGACGTCCCTCAGCGGAGCCGACTTCTAAAAGTTCCGATTTTGTGCTCCGCGGCTCTATCACTTGCCAGAAGCGGCCGACAGAGGCCCCCTCCCCCGCCATCTATCCTCCCGAATATTGCCTCGGATTCACTTCTCCGCACGTCCTACCTTCCAGTAAGTGGTCGCTTCTCTGTTCAGAGAGTTGTTGCTACTCTCCTGTTCGATCTCCTGTTGAGTTCGTAGGTGTTCAGAATGGTTTGATCCCTATTCAGCTGAATTCCTGAGACCAGAGGAAATCTAGGTCTCCTACTCCTCCGCCGTCTTGCTCCGCCTCTCCCCTCTCGCAGTTCTTAAGTCCAGCCATGCCCACCAGACAGAGAGAGTGTGGAGAAGTCACACCCTTGAGTGAAGAACAGGCTTGGACACAAAGTGACATTTCACTTTTGCTCCCATACCCATTGGTAAGAACTTCGTCATATGCCCCCACCCTAAATCTGAGGGGGTCTGGCAAAATAGTCTTTCCATGTATAGATGGAGAGGAAATAGCATGGGGGACACATAGCTCTGCTTCTGGTAGTTACCCCAGCAAGTGACAGAGCTTGAACTTGAACCAGGCATTCTGACTCCAAGGTCTGAGACAAGCCATGTGGGGACAGTGCTTGATCTCTGCTCCTCTGCTGATCTCCATTTAGAATTGAGCGGTTTTCTATCACAAATAGACTTTAAAAATATTTAGAGAGAATGAGATAATAGATTATGTGGTTTTCTATGGTAAAATACATACAACATCAAATTTACCATTTTCGCTATTTTAAAGTGTACAATCTAGTGGTGCTTAGTACTTTCACAACATTCTGCAATCATCACCACTACATGGTTCCAGAGCATTTCTGTCACTCAAAAAGGAAGCCCCATCCCCATTATCAGCCACTTCTTCGTCCCTCTCTCCCGCCCCTCGCAACCACTCGTTTGCTCTCAGTCTGTATGGATTCACCTATTCTGGATATTTCCTATAAATGGAATCACATAATATATGGCCTTTTGTGTCTGGCTTTTTCCGGCCAGCATAATGTTTCCAAGGTTCATCCATCCATGTTGTAGCACGTGTCAGAATTTCATATTTTTATGGCTAAAGAAGAATCCATCGTATGGAGGTACTGCAGTTTGTGTATCTGTTCATGACCTTTGAACGGACACTCGTGCCGTTTCACCTTCTGGCTCCTATGAATAGTGCTGTCATGAACATTTGTGTACAGGTTTTGGTTTGAACACCTGTTTTGTATTTCCAGAATGATTAAGGACATGGAGCATCTTTTCATCTGCTTGTTGGTTATTTGTACATCTTCTCCAAAAAAGTGTCTGGTCAAGTCTTTTGCTCCTTTTAATCAGGTTATTGGTCTTTTCCTTTTTGAGTTGTAAGAATTCTCCTCCGTTCTGGATACTAGACCCCTATCAGGCATGGTTTTCTCCTGAGTTATATGTTTGTTTGTTTTTTAAAATCCCTTTTCTGCTCTCTTTTCCTGCTCCATGCAAGCAGGGCTGTCCATGCGCACTACCATGGGCGTGTAGAAGAGGGATCCTATGAAGAAAACAAGGATCAATGGGCGTTAATATGTATTTGCAGGTCTATAGCCATGGCTTTCGATCAAGGGCCAGGAACTTGGGGGAGGAAAGAATGTTTTCAGTCCCCAAGAGCCAAAGCCTGAAGAACTTAGAACATAAACTTTCTGCCGTGAAATGAGGAGAAGGAAAGACCTGGTGATGGCACAGGTTATTCTTCTGCCTGAAGGGAGATCAAAGTCTCACCGGGGTCCAAGAAAGGCGGGATCTCAGTGGCGATCCCTGGGGCTTCTAGACTGGCAGGTCTCTGGAAAGGTGCCCAATGCTGCACCCCATTGACTGAATTTTGGGAGAACTTGCCAGAATGACAGAATTTTTCGTAGGCAACTCAGATGAAATTTGGCGAATCCCAGCCTAGACGAGACCCTTTTCAGGCTTTCAGGGATATACCTTGAGATGTAAGGAGCTTCAGGAAGAAACCCTGTGGCCAACACGGCTCTTTGGATGTAGAGTGGAGTGTGTGTGTGTGTGTGGGGGGGGGGGGGTTCTTCATGGAGCGCCTGAGGGCAGCTCCAGTACCCTGTACAATGATGTGACGTGGGAAACCATCCCCAAATCCTGCAGAGTCTAGAGAGGCTCATTAGCAAAACAAGGTCATTCCCAGTAGTGGTTCTCAGACTTGAGGCACATCAGAATCACGGGAGGGTTGGTTAAGACACAGATGGCTGCGCCCCACCCCCAGGTTTTCTGGTTCACTGGGTCCATGGTGGAGCCTGAGAATCTGCATTTCTAGCAAGTTCCCAGGGAATGTTGAGGCTGATGGTCTGAGGACACACCTAGAGAATTACTGATTTAGAGAGAATAAAGAATATCAGGTATTGGCGTTTATAAACTTCTGTGAAATGAATATGCAGGGTACATTGTCATGGGAAAAATTTCAGACTGCATAGAAATGAGTGTTCCTTCACTCCCTCCCCCCTACCCCACCCCTGTCTACATCATACTCGTCAGCGGCGGCCTCTGGTAACAGGTTCCTGTGTATTATTCAAGTCATGTTCTACTTAGAAAGATGTATCTGTAAATACAAGTGTTTGTGTTATATATCAGTTTTACATAAATATAAGCTTACTATACTCTGTTCTGCAACTGGCTTTTTTCCTCACTCACGTCTTAGAGATCTTTCCGAAAGATTAACGTGTAGATTGACATCATGCTTTTTAACACAGCTTCGGGTTCTCACTTTCTTATATTTTCCTAATCATCTGTAATAATGTCATCTCTCTTCTGTAGCAGTAATCATAGAACATTTAAAATAGCCGCAGAAAGAATCATCATAATAGCAATTGATGGAAGGACACTTTATTAAGTGCCAATGCTATGGAAGTCTTTATGTATTATCTTATTTAATCCTCTTGGTAACTCTGTGGGATAGGAGTTATTCTTGTCCTTTACAGATGAGGGAACTCTGACTTAGCGGGGTTAAGTAACTCAGCTCAATATTTTATATTCAGTGATAGAGGCAGGGTTTGATTGCAGATTTAACTTCCTTCCAAGACTGTTCTTGTAACCATTACTCTTTAAAGTTTCTAAGTGTTTATAGGGGCCTATTCTTTATAAAACCTAGTAGAAGCCTCTGAGTCACATTTAGTGATGAGAATGACTAGAGCTTCATGTGGCAAGGTAAATGATGATAAAAGAGTTTAACAACTACAGAGGGCACATGGGGCAGAGACTGGGTAAGTGCCCCAGGAGTGGACTGGATAATATTTGCTCCTTTCTCCAGCATCTGGGGTGAGCTCTATTCAGGGATTGGAATAGTTAGTGTCAGAGACCACACATTTCCTTTAAGTTGCTCCAGGGCAAGATTCCTCAGCTTAGCTTAGTATAGTAAGACTAACTCAGTCTTTCTTGTTCTGTGCCCCTTTTCTTTCTATGGGATATTTAGATTCCTCATTCTTCTTCTTGGTCCAGTGCTGGACCTTGATATTAATCCCTGGCTATAATAGTTATGATACTTCTGGTTTGCAAATTAAACATAACTACAATTTTTACAAAGACTTGGTCTGCAAGTTAAAAGGAAAAAAATCCAATTTATACTAGCCTAAATGAGAAAGGAAATTTATTGGCTTATGTAACTGACTAGTCAGACTTCAGGCATGGTTTGATCAGGGTGTTGACTATGTTTCTTTGTGAGTTATCTAGGTTGGTTTTATAATGTATCAACTTGGCTAAATTGAACTGCATTGTCCAGAATTCCCTTTCCTGAATGTTTCTTGTTAGAACACATCTTCGGGCAAGATTTAGAGGGTAGATATGAAGCAGCAGCCATTTTTGTTAGGGAGTGCCTGGGATATCCTACTTCAGAATCACATGCTGTATCCCTTGTCCTGAAGCTGTGTCAGGGTGGCTGGGCTCAGCCAGAGTTTCCAGCCTTGGTTACATGTTCCAGAACTATAAAACCTTCAGCCTGGGGTGCTACCAGTCAAACTCCCTCTCCCTTCTGGTGAATCCTCTATTGGAGCCCTTATTGTGCTTTTTTTTTTTTTTCCCACTCAAGTTGATTTTTATTTTAGTTAATTTTTTCCTGTATTTTCAAAATGCATTTTCAATACAAAATTCAAACCTGCATAAATGATCGTAGTGCTTTTGTTCTGAAAATAGGCAGAGCATCCAATCATCTCAAAGATGTTCTCAGAATGCTGCACCTTATTCGTAGGCTCAGGTTCAGGATTTTAATCCCTTCCTTTGCTGGAGGATTCTTGGAAAAGTGGCTCACTTCTCCTTACTAAGACATTTCTGCAATCCTAGGAGCACTGGGAGATGCACTCAGTGTCAGGTGAGGAGAGGCCTTGTTACTTAATAGCACCCCCCCCCCCCCCCCCCCCCGCCAAATGTCTCCTGCTATTGATTTGCATAATAAGAGATTTCTTTCCCATCAGTCCCCCACCCAAGTCCCTCTTCCCAGAGCAAAGAAGGCAGAGTGCCTTGCTGAGCTACTTTGGCAGAGATGGTCATCAGCCGCTCTTGCAAAAGAATTCTATTTCTGCCTTACGCAGCAACCCCTTGGGCTCAAACTGACCGTGTGCATCTTTATGAGATGATCTGTCATTGCTCGCCAGGCGGATGACCATGAAGCTGCCCTGGGATCTTGGTCACAGCCTAGAGCCCATTTCACATCCAAGTGAATACATGGAGTGCGTTTTATTCAACAAATACAACTTTCTACTGGGTCCACGCGGCCCGGGGAGACACCGGGAGGAGGTGAACTGGGAAGGATGGTCAGGATTTTGAGTGGGGAATCTGGACCTGGGAAGGGAGGCGCCATGAATCAAGCATGGGGGTGGGACCAGAGAGGGCTGCAGTCCCACGGGAGGTGATGAATCCGGGGGCGGAGGCCTGAGTTCTGGCCTTGCCACCATCTGGATGGCCTCAGTAGTGGGCCCTGTTGTTTGCTGTCCTGTGTCCAAATGGAACAAACTCGCATTTGTAAGTCAGGGGAGCCTTTGATCGGCTGATGGTTGAGAAGGCAAAGAATGGGAAGCTGGGGGATTGGTGTCTGGCCTGTCAAAGGCAAAACAGTGGAGGGAGGGCATCTGTGAATCTTGCCCAAGTCCTGTGGGACTGGGTGGGTCTTTGCAGTAATCTGTTTCTAGAAGGCCGGAGGGAGAGGAGATGTCTTAGCCTTCCTCGTTTTCCCAGACCAAGGACTCAGATCAAGTTCGGTCTTGTCGCCAGATTGGCACAGTCCCTTTCGCCAACTCCGGGTGCTGCTGAGCACTTTGCCGCCGACTGCTCACACCTCGGCCTGTCTTCAGAGGGTTGCCCGTGGGTGTGGGCACAGCCCCTGGGGTCAGGCTGGGGCTGAGACGTCACCAGAAACCCTACCTCTGTTCTTCCCCTGTCCACATGCTTCTTCCACACACTTATGGGCTTGTTCTCCGAGCACCTACACTCAAATCCCTAGCTCAGGCCCTGCTTCTGGGAGAACCCAACCCAAGACAGCCTCAGTTTCTCATGAGTGCCTCGGGATGGACCACCGCTTTTAATCCTTTGCCTTGACTGCAGATCCCTTTCCGTGCATGACATGCTGTGAGGAGTCCCAAGGCCTGAGGCGCAGAGGTGCAGCTGCTGAAGTCGGTGTGGGGTCAAGGCCCTGTGGCCCCCGCCGCTACTCCCAACATCTCGACTTCGGGAGCAGCCCCCCAGCCAGCCGGTTGGGATTCCACGGACACAGCGTGGAGCTCCGACGTGGATGCTAAAGCCCTCCGGCTCTGGCTCCGTGGTCTCCTTGGCACCCAGTACAGGGACGTGTAGCCTCAGGCTTCAGGCTGGGAGCAGTCCCGCACTCCTGAGCCCAGGCTGCTTCCGGTGGGGCTGCCATGTCCTCGCTGGGGTCTTACCCCACTGGCAGGGCCCTTGTGGAAGGCAAGGCTTCTGGCCAATCCTACAGCCTCTGGTCTGCTTTGAGATCCCCAAGTTTGCAGTGAGGTTCCCACAAACTGGGACCCCACAGAATTCCTGATTAGTGCTTTGCATGTGTGCCCATCGATTTAACTCCTGGTGACTCAAAGACAACCATCTTTGGGATGGAGCTGCGGGATCTGGTTTCCCAGGTGAGCATCCGTGAGGGCAGCCCATGGAGGTATCAGAGGGTCCATCTGGCTGGCCCAAGTGAGCACATGCCTTGCTCATTCAAGACACTGGTTGTGGCAGAAACTAGAGGGAAGACGCAGAGGTCGGGTTAGTTTGGGCATCGAGTCGATCCACTTCCTTCTGTTGATGACAGTGGCAACAATGTTGTTGATCCCTTTAATATTTATGGAGGCCTTATTATGGGCCAGGCATTGTGCTAAAGGCCTCTACTCTTCCTGACTGCCCTGTGAAGTAGGTTCTATTCTTATTCCCATTTTATAGATAAAGAGATTGAGGCTAAACCCTGTAGGCAAAGCCACACAGCTAATGTGTTGAGTCAGGTTTGAACCCAGGCAGTCTGACTCTCAACCCGCCCCCCATGGAGCCATGCCCTGATGTCTCCCACAGGCGCTTGGAGGTGGCCTGCATGCACGTGCGTGTGCGTGTGCGCAGGACGAGGGAGCAGCACAAGCGGGAGGGGACTGTGCCCTGCCTACTGCCTGTGGGCTCTGTGAGTGCAGTCAGCCCAAGTGCTGGCCTGTTCCAGCTCACTTTTATGTTTTTATTTAGAAGCTTCCGTACCAGAGCTGATGGCAGAAAATGTGCAGTAAAACGCGGGAGGCCGCTGGGTAATGGCCCCTGTAAAGTGTTAATTGCCTATTGAGACTGCAGACTTTGTCGATGGTGGGGATCTGAGCTATTGACAGTCCCTTATTTATTTCAGGCCCACAAAGTGGGCTCCTCCTCTGAACTGGCTTCCAATCAGTCACGCTTCCCTGGGCCCGCCAAGGAGTGCCAGTCAATAAGTCGGCTTGCTGCCTTAACCCTTTGAAGCTGGTGGTGTGGTCTGTGGGGCTGGCTGAGCCAAACACCTCATCACAAGGGGACCTGCACCCACGATGGTCACGGAGGAAAGTCCCCGTGGATCAGGCACCCAGTAGTGGGCTCTGCAAGTGTTTCCTCTGTTGCCTACAATGTGGACAGGCGGGTAGCGTCCATCTGTGTGGAAGGGGCAGTCCAGGCTTGGAGAGGTCGAGTGAACTGCTTATTATCACGACTGGTTCATTGCAGACCATCAGGGGCTGAACTGTGCTCCCCCCAGATTCATATGCTGGAGTCCTAACATCTAGTACCTCAGAATGTGACCGTATTTAGAGATAGGGTCTTTACAGAGATGGTTACGGTCCAACGACGTCCTTAGGGGAGGGCCAACATGACAGTGCCCTTGTCAGAAGAGAAAGTTAGGACACGGAGGGAAGACAGCTGTCTGCACACCAAGGAGAGAGGCCATAGAAGAAATCAACTCCGCCGACACCTTAAGCTCGGACTTCCGGGCTCTGGAGTTGTGAGAACACAACTTTCTTTGTCTAAGCCACCCAACGTGAGGTTCTTCAATACAAATCCCAACCAGGGTCCATATTGAGATGATCCCAGAGGAAGGGGTCTGAGGAAGGCAAAGGCTGGGACCCAAAGAAATAGTTGTTGAAGAAGAAGGTGTCTCCCCGCATGAGCTTGCCACTGCTCTGACATGACCAGATTCACCTGTGGAAGGAAAAGACCACTCCGGTTATTGTGCGTGGAGAATGGAAGGCAGGATGCAAGAGCAGAGCGAGGAGACTGGGGAGGTTCCTCACACCCATCAAGAGGGGACCGTGGCTTGCCTGAGTGGTGGCAACAGAGGAGAGGTGCACAGACTTGAAATGGGATTTGGAGACCCAACTGGCAGAACCCGCTGATGGGCTGGGAGCGGAGCTGAACTGGAGGGAGTTGACCAGATGGTGCTCCGGTTTGTGGCTCGGGCAACCCAGTGTTTGCGGGAGCTATTTACCAGGAGGGAAGACAGGAAGAGACATCAAGTGGGTGGCAGATGGTCCCTTGCTTTATGCGGACTGTCCTCGGGATAGGGCGAATTTCTTGAGTGAAAGTTGTTCGAGTCTATTCATTCCTTTCCCCACACCTCATGCCCACACACAAGTTTTATATGAACCAGAAATTATGGAGTTGCCTTTTCTGCGCGGGAACCAGACTTTATTTTGTCAAGGGTAACACCAAATTTCCCGAATCTTCTTCACTCAAAGCCCTATAACCAGTCCTGACCGCCTCCGTGTGCGCCTTTTGTATGTTATGTTTGATCTTGTAACTTCTATATAAGGTGGGTTTTTTTTAATGGTTTGATATTGGTAACATAAAATTTATTGTTTTAACCCTTTGAAAGTCTGGCCTAAGTACATTCATAATGTACAATCATCACCACTGTTTAGTTCCAGAATTTCTAATCTCAAAAGGAAATCCTGTTACCCGTGAAGAAGTGTCTTCCCACTCCTCTCAGCGCTTGGCTCCTGGCCACCACCAGTCTGTTTTCCATGTCTACAGATGTACCTGTTTTGGACATTTCATCTCCAAGGAATCATGGACTACATGGCCTTTATGTCTGTTTTTTTTTTTTTTTTCACTTACCTTAATGTTTTTAAGACTCATCAACATGCGTCATCCACTGATCCATGTTGCAGCATATATCAATACTACGTTCCTTTTTATGGCTGAATACTATTCCATTGTATGTATAGACCACATTTTGTTTATCCGTTCATCAGTTTGGGGGTATTCGGATTGTTGTAACCTTGTGGCTATCATGAATAGAGCTGCTATAAACATTTGAGCTTGAATTTTGGGTGGGATATCTGTTTTCAATTCTTTTGGGTAGATACTGGGAGTGGAGTGGCTGGTCATATGTGGACTCTGTGTGTTTAACTTATTGAGGAACCTGTATGAGGCATATTGAAGATAAATTAACTCCCGTTTTAGAGAAGAGGAAACAGAGGCCCTATTGTGGCCACAACCACCACCTGTACATTGTCGCCTCTCAGCTCTTTGACTACTGCCCAAAGAATCTCCCTGGTCCTTACGCTCTGACATTTGATGCCTGGTGGAGATTTCTACCTGGGTATCTCACAGTGCCCCAAACACAGCATGTCTGAAACCGAACACACCATCTCCTTCCCCTCATCCCCATAATAGCTCCCTTTCCTATTTCCATCTCTGTGGGTGACACCACGGACCCATCAGCCATCAGCTGGTCATAACCCTTGGCCGCTCAAGGGACGGTAGCCTTATGAACTGCATGACCATGGACAAGTCATTAATCTCTCTATGCCTGGTTTCCTTGTCCAGAAAGTGGGGTGTAACCTCATTGGGCTGTGTGGGGATCAAGGGAGATCTCTGTCTCTCTTTCTTTCTCTCTCCCTCCACTCTCCCTCCTCCTTCTGTCTGTCTCCTCCCCCTTCTCTCCCTCCCTTCTCCTTCCCCCTCTTTCTCTCTCTCTCTCTCTCTCACTCTTCTCTCTCTCTCTCTCTCTCTCAGCAAGGGGCACACACTGTGAGCTCAGCACATGTCATTATTAATACGGACACTCTGTGGGCAGGACACGCTAACGTCCTGTGGAGCTGGTGTTTCACAAAGCGCCGTGGAGGGACCTGGTGGGCTCCGGTGGTGCAGAGTCAGCGATACTCGGTTCTGTGGAATCAGGATGCTGGCGGGTGCAGCCCGGGAATCGGCAAAAGTAACAGACGCCCCAGGTGATTTTCATGCTCAGCCAAGTTTGGAAACTACTACATTCAGCTAATTATATTCTGTTATTCGTAAATGCCTTAAAAACATAGATTGGCCATTTCAATCAAACATAAGCTTCACCATTTCCCTCCCTGAATCTAATAAGATCATCAATCCATGCACCTTCAGATAGATCTCTATTTCTTCTCACTACTCATATTGAACTTGGGCAGCCTTCTCTAGCTGGTCCCCACTGGAGTTGTCGTCTTTCCAGTTGACACACCATCGGCTATAATGCTGGGCACTTGGCAACTTACCTCGCCGTGTCCTTTGGAAAGTGTGTCTAGTCCTGACCTGTCATAGGCTCTACTGTGCAGAGCCTAGATTCAGGAAGTATTAGTGATGAAGGGAGATGTTAACTAGTGTTTCAAGGAAACAAGTGTTCTCTGTGCAGATGAGCTTGGAGAACACAAGAGTTCAACAAAGTGACCCAGGTTCCTTTTCTGCAGGACTTCTCAGGGCCTTGAATATGGTAATGGGCACTGGGTATTCTTAAAGTGCAAATGAACTGTAACTTCAAGTGACCCAGGCCCAGGCTGGACAGGGAGGGAGGCCTCCCAAAGGGAAAAGTTTCTAGGGGGTTAGTTTCTGACCACCTGGTCTGTTTGGTCAGAAGCAGAAGCAAAGCTTAGAGGAAGCCTTCCCGAGGCTGTGTGCTGAGGAAGGGGTCGCCATGGGAAAGTGGCAGTGGTAATGGGGGTTATTGGACATGGAGCATCCAGATCTATCCATTGATCCATGTTGGTCAATATCCATCAGCATCTCTATGTCCCCACTATCTAGATCACCCTCTGGCTCTGAAAAGGACCCCTTTGGCTTCTGTAAAAGGCCAGCCCTTCTAATGACCCGGACACTGGGGCTCTCACCATGTCATCTGCCTCCAGTGCCACATAGATGTCTCAGTCATACTTCCCATCCCGTCAAACTGTATGTACCTCCGTCTTCTCCATGATGAGCCACTTGAGGGCAGGTCCTGTGTCTTCTTCTCTCTCTCCCCACCTCCTAGCACAGTGCCAGGCACACAACTTGTGTGGGTCAGTGTTTGCTTGCCTGTCCCGTCAGGCTACCAGGACACTGTTTTGTCGGAAGAGAAGAGACAGGAAGCAGGAAGGAAGGAAAAGCGCAGGAGAGGCAAGGTGGCTGGTAAATCCTCGGGGACTGGAGGGCGTCGGCAGAGGGCTCTAAGGCCCTGGGGCTGCGCGGCCACATGTCCTCAGACTGTCACCACTAGAGAGTACAGCGTACCTAGGAAGAAGGTCTGTTCAGCCCTGGCACTGGCCCAGCCCAGCTCTGCTCAGCTCCCACCCCCAGCTTCCTTGGCAACACCCCAGCGGGCAGTGGGGATTTGGATGAGGCTCAGCCCTGCCTCAGACACTTTGCAATCTTGGGCCTAATTAAAACACCACAGACGGTTTGAACCCCGCATTAAAATTTGATGAGGAATTGATCAGCCAAGCAAACAGGAAATTTAGCTGTGAGTGAAGGTAATGTTTGCTCAAATGTGTAATGAGGCCCACGGGGAATATTTGTGGGGACCTCAGTCATGTCTGGAGCTACTTCTCTCTTCGATTTCATCTTCCCCGCGTGCCTCTCCCCTCAAAACATCCCGGATGCTTCCAGAGGGAACAGGGAACTAGAAAAGTTTTGGCTTGACTTAAAAATCACCTTTGAACATCCGAGGAAATCTCAGATCCCCTACAGTGTACTGGAACAAAAGCATAGGAAAGGCAGCCCCGGGTGGGAGGCCTGGCTCCGCCATTTACCAGCTGGGGTCCTTAGTTTGCAGTGATCGATTTAGTCATTAGTCATCGGGTGCCCACTGTGTACCAGCTCTGTGCTAGACCCTGGGGAGGGACTGGTGTGCAGAAGAGTCATGGTCCCTGCCTCCATAGGGTGTGCAGTTGAGTGGGAGAGGCTACGAGCCCCAATGTCCCCATCTGTAAAATGGGGGTATTAGTATCTTTTTACCTGGGCTTGTTGGATGAATTGAATGAGAAAATATACATGAAACACAGGGGACAAGGCCTGCACATATATTAAGTGTCAAATGAAGGTTCTTCTACATCCTTTTTCCTTTACGTCCTGAATGTGAAGTCTTCCAAGGACTGTAACTCATTCTCCTATTCAGTTCCCTGCAGGTGACCTGACCAGATGTTCACTCACTCACATGCTCACCACTGGGGGGTATAACTGAGGCTGAGGGTGAAGCAAGTCACAGTGGATATACTTGCCAGAATTGGAATTGGTTTAGGAGTTCTATCAGAAAGATGAAATAGATGGATTTCTTTGGTCATCTGGGGTAGGGAAGTCTTTGAGAATTTGCTCCAAAGATGAGACAGAAACACTGGAAGCTTAAAACTTTCTTTGGACACACTCAAGATACCTTAACTAAGGGAAGAGATGAACCTGCAGTGATTTTCCTTCTTTTCAGGCTTTCGTGAGGACATCTCACCCGCAGGGTGGTGGTGTGCCCATGGTTTTCCCTTCTTCATCATCTGCACCTTCATGCCAATGCCCACCATCATCCATTCCCACTCCTGTCACCATCTCCCCGGCTGGCCCTGCATTCCCCCCACTGACACCAGCATCATTAAGATGATTATCATTCTCTTTATCACGAGCTATCCCCTCGTTGATTTGGTAGACACAACCAGATTTGGCTGGTCTCTCTTTTATTCCTGGGCTCATAAATAAGTTGATTGCATTCTTTACATTTCTAAGATAACCCCCCTTTCCTTAGTTCTAATGAAACTTATTGCATGGTCCCTCACCTCACATGTTTTTTTTTTTAATTTTTTATTGTTATGTTAATCACCATATATTACATAATTTGTTTTGGTGTACTGTTCCATGATTCATTGTCTGTTCATAACACCCAGTGCTCCATGCAGAACGTGCCCTCCTCAATACCCATCACCAGGCTAACCCATCCCCCCACCCCCCTCCCCTCTAGAACCCTCAGTTTGTTTTTCAGAGTCCATCATCTCTCCTGGTTTGTCTCCCCCTCTGACTTACTCCCCTTCATTCTTCCTCTCCTGCTATCTTCTTCTTTTTCTTTTTTCTTAACATATGTTGCGTTATTTGTTTCAGAAGTACAGATCTGTGATTCAACAGTCTTACACAATTCACAGCGCTCACCGTAGCACATATCTTCCCCAATGTCCATCACCCAGCCACCCCATCCCTCCCACCCCCCACCACTCCAGCAACCCTCAGTTTGTTCCTGAGATTAAGAATTCCTCATATCAGTGAGGTCATATGATACATGTCTTTCTCTGATTGACTTGTTTCACTCAGCATAACACCCTCCAGTTCCATCCATGTCGTTGCAAATGGCAAGATCTCATTCCTTTTGATGGCTGCATAATATTCCATTGTGTATATATACCACATCTTCTTTATCCATTCAGCTGTCGATGGACATCTTGGCTCTTTCCACAGTTTGGCTATTGTGGACATTGCTGCTCCTCACCTCACATGTTTTAATGTCTCTGAATTCAGAATGTCAAAAGACAATTTCCAGCCACAAGTAGAAGGATGGGTTGTGATAGTCTTGGCATTGCTTTGGCATTCTCTTAGAATGAATAGGTCATTAGATTTTCAAAGATGGGAGGAGAGAGTCTGAGATGACCTCCTCCAGTGTCCTGGAGGACTCTTACTCAGATCTAACTAAAGCAATGACTGATTTCCAAGTGCAGCTTGAAGTTCCATTTTCAAGTTCTGTTAATATGGAATTCCATTCAGGGAAAAGCAGAAGTTTGAGTTTAAATAGGAAGTGTAGGGAAAACCCTGGTTTTCTTCAATATGCTTCAGATGCTGATCATTCCTAAAGCCCCTGGAACAGCCAGAATTAGGAACATAGAATTAGGGGAAGCAGCATGTCACACTGATGCTATGCATAACTGCTAGTTACCAGAGAGATTCATTTGGAAGGCCCTTGGGGCTCTGAATATGATTATCAATTACCTTGGTTCTATGGTTTGCATATTTTTCATTTACCTTTATAAATGGTAATTGCTGATCTTCTGGAAAGTCGTAGATTTATATATATTTATTTTATATCTTGCTATCTAATGGAATTCTATTATTAGCTCTTCAAATCCTTCTATTACTTATCTTACATTTTCTGGATTTATAATAAAAATGTTTGCAAATAGTGCCTATTTGATTCTTTCTTGTCAACAGTTAAACACTAGTTTCTGTTTCTTAACTTATTGCATTGGTAAGAGCTTCCATCCAGGTTGGTGTGTTCAGATCTTGCAATACTTATTAAATCAATTTTGTTCATTAGAACAGTGTAACTTTTCTAGAAAATTATCTACAGGGTTTGTTCCAGACCATCAGTATACAGCTGTACTGCATTTTCTCAGTTCATTTTATTTTTTATTTTTAAAAAAGATTTTATTTACTTATTTGAGAGAGAGAGCAAGAGTGAGAGAGCAAGAGAGAACATGAATGGTGGTGGGGGGGAGGGGCAGAAGGAAGAGAGAGAAGCAGACTCCTTGCTGAGTGGGGAGCCCAACATGGGACCCTGGCATCTTGACCTAAGCCAAAGGCAGATGCTTAACCATCTGAGCCACTGAGGTGCCCCTCTGTGAATTTTAAAATCTCCCTCATATCTGCTCTCATATCCCCTTTTCCATTCTTAAATTTGTGTAACCCAAATGTTCCAGTCTCATGAGTATCAGGATACCATTAAGAAAGATCCCTGCATGTTGAAGACTCTGAGTTTCCTCCTGATGGGCCCATGGGTCAGTCCTCCTTATTTCTTGCCACTAAGACCAGCCAGAGTGGAATCTGAAGTCCTATTAGTTTTCTCACCCTGCCTCCCAGGGGAAAACACAATGTACATTTTGGAGTATAAAATGTCCGTCCTTTATGCATATACGATATGCGTAAATAAAATTTTATTTCTACACAGTTGTGATCCTATCGTCTATTGTTTTGTAACGTGTGTGTTCGGTGTGTTCTTTAACGACTTCTTAATACTCTACAGTGTGGATGAACCATATGCTATTTACTCGCTCCCCCGTTGTTTACTGTCTGGTGCATCCATTTGTTTGCTGCCATAAGTAATTTTATGATGAACATTTTTGTAAATAAATATTTGTTCACATTTCCAGTTCTTTCCTTAGGATGAAATCCTTAAGTGGGTATGAATAATGTCAGCATCTTTGATACATATTGCCATACTGCGCTTTAGGAATTTGAACTGATTTATACTCCCACCAGCGGTATATGAGTGTCTCGCTCACTCCACTGTCACCAAAGTTGGATTTTCCTAATCTTTGCGAATGTAATAGATTACCAATGAAATCACAATGCTGTCTTAATTTGCATTTCTTTTATTGTGGGGGGGCTGCACCTTTTAAATCTTCTTTATTTGCCATTTATGGTTCTTTGTATGTGAACTTTCTCTCTCTGTCCTTGGACTGTGGGTTTCCCTATCTCCGCATTGGTCTTCTTACAGCTAGGGGGGTGATCCAACTCTTAAGAAAACCTTAATGAGGGCGCCTGGGTGGCTCACTTGGTTAAGCGACTGCCTTCGGCTCAGGTCATGATCCTGGAGTCCCGGGATCGAGTCCCACATCGGGCTTCCTGCTCAGCGGGGAGTCTGCTTCTCCCTCTGACCCTCTTCCCTCTCGTGCTCTCTATCTCTCATTCACTCTCTCTCAAATAAATAAATAAAAAAAAGAAAACCTTAATGATATCAACTCTTTATCACATATGTTGGAAATATTTTTTTTCAATTTGTTGTTAATTTTTAAATTTCTAAAGTTGGGTCTATCAATTTTTTAAAGCTTTATTGTTTTGCCTTAAGCCATAGTGAATTCTGTGATCAGTAAAGTATTGATTTCAGTTTTCTCCTGCAGATTGAATTTAGGGCATATTGGTGGGTTTGGCACAGAGTTACCTAACTTGAGTGGAAAATCAGGCCTTCTTTAGTGGGAGAAGCGTTTTCTTTGAACGAGGCGGCAACTTTGGGAGGGAGGACAATGGCGCATCCATGAAGGATGGCTTACTGTCCTGCTCACCCAGTCATCTGGCTCAGGCCGGTGATCTTGGGGTGGCATGTCATGACATTCTCAACAGTGACCTTTTGAACTTAGAGTTTCTTCCTTTATTTATTTAGCCTAAACATTTTAAGTTTTTATTTGAATTCCCGTTAGTTAACAGGGAGTGTTCTGTTAGTTTCAGGTGTACAATACAGTGATTCAACACTTCCATACATCAGCCGGTGCTTATCACTGCAAGTGCCCTCCCTCATCCCCATCCCCTAGTTAGCCCATCCCCCACACCTCTTCCCTTAGAGTTTCCTCCTTTACGTGTAAGTCTTTAATCTGTTTCAGACTTAGTTCAGTACACATTTGAGATGAAGTTCTAATAATGCACGTGCCAGGCACGTCTGTCATGGCTGTACATAGAATTTGCACGGGCAGCACAAATGTATATAATAAGATGTAATGGCCTAGCATAACATATATGTTATTTCTGTTAGGCCTCGAAACTGCCTAATGAAGGAGAGAGTGAAATAATTTATAGATTAGCAGAGTGAAGCTCAGAGGGGTAAGGTAATATCCTCAAGAACTCTGCCTTTGGATTGACCCAACCCGCTCCTGCCTTTGCTGGTCTACTGGGCGTAGCACAGTGAGGACCTGGGGTCCCTCCAAATCCCACCTGCTTCATTGTGGGAAGGCTTCTTCTATGCTCCTTTTTCCCAGAGGGCTTGGGGGGTTTCTAGAGAAGCTTCCACATGTTCATCAATCAGTCCTGTAGCCACTCTCTTTTTTGCCAGCAAAACTGAGATGACAAAGCCACACCCTGACTTTAGAGCATCCTCTCTCTCTGAGGGTGCTGCCCACAATGGCATGCCCAAGGGTAACTGTTTGATGTGCATATTCTAATCCTGGTTCTTTCACCAAGCCCTATTGTCATTCTGTGGAGTGCGGGGCAGGACCTTCCTGACTCTGTGAGCCCCAAATGCTTTGGATGGTGGCTTTGGATGGTGGCACTGGGACTTTGTAATCTGATGGCTCTGTTGAAGCTTTCTGTTCCTACTGCCTCTTGGGTGCATTCTCTTTAACTGCCCAGGTAATCATGATTCCAGGAGGCAAGAGGGACAAAGAACACTTCCTCCCCTTGATTTATGCTCGTTCGTTGGGTATGTCTTTGCAAAATTGCCCGGGTTCCAAATATATTTCATAGTTCTTAGATTTGGAACTTTTTTAGCCCCCCCATCTGCTTCCCACCCAAGGGGTTCCTGCACTGGCAAACATCAGTGAAGGTCCCAGGTTGTAAATAACAAAAATCCACTGGCTAAATTCAAGCAAAAGGAAATCAGTTGGATATTTGGGACCTCAGGATTGTTAGAGGCAGCGGACCAGGGCAGACACGAGCCCTGTAGATACCTGAATCAGGAAGCCCAGCAGTGATTTCATGGCAAGACTGATCTGGCCAGAGCCCCCATCCTCTGCAGCCATGCGTGGGCTCTAGCCATTTCCTCCCACCTCTCCCTTCTTCTCTCAAGACTCGAGTCCTCAGGGAGGGTGTCTGGCTTCTAACCGCAGGCTGCTTGCCTGTCCCTGGTCCTGCTTAGATAGTGGTCAGAAGAAGGAGGATCATTTCTTTTTGACCTCCCACATGGGAAGTGGTCACCTCTAATGGCCCTGGAACCAACAATGTACACAAGGAGGACAGACAGTTTCCTCAGAGGAAGCTAGAAAGGAGTAACGAACACTGGGCAGGTGTGGCACTGGTCGAGGAAAGAGCCAGAACCAGACTCATCCATCTACATGAAACCAAGCTGTCCCCAACCCTTAGACCATCAAGGTTGCATTGGTCCCCTTGCTTCAGTGTCTCAGCCTTGCAGCATTCACTCTCCGATGAAAGGTCCTCCTTGTCATCTGGCTCTATTCCCATTCACCCTTGTCCATTGTACATGTTTCTATATACTTGAACTTCAAGGAGGGTCAGAGTCCTAGCTCCTATTTTATTGGAGGGTACGGTCTCAGTTCATGTCTTCTGAAGACAAGGACTTGGGTGCGGGCTCCTTTATTTATCTGGGAGGTGATCCCGGAAAGCACGGGGGAGGAAGTTGGGAAAGCGGGACAGAGAAGGAAGAAAAGTACCCCAGAATGGCATGCTAATTAGTATATGATTATAGCTGTGAGGGACTGGGGCTTAATCCTGCTGGGGACCCCCGAGAGATGATATGCACTTTAATATCTTCCCAGGGTGGGAGGCTGGGATATTTATGTGCTGACTTCCAAACCCCGGTCGTTTGGAGAATTTAGAGGTGTAGGAACAGGCACTGCCGGCTGGGGCGGGGGGGGGGGGGGGGGTGTGGCGCTAGCGGAAATCCCTCCACCTGCTGCCCCAGGTGAGTCATGAGGGCGAGGGCAAGTGGGCGGGGCACCTGCTGAAGGCGGATCTCCTGTGCACGTTGGTGGATTCATCTCTGCGGGAGGCTGCCTAAATACTCTTACAGAAAATTGACAAAAGACCCCATTATCTTATCAGTCTTTCAGTTCCAATGAGCTCTGCCTACTCCACCTTGCCCCGTTTTATTACCTTACACCAAAATCACTCAGAAATCAAGGTCAGAAATGGGTCATTAAAAATGTTACATTCACACATATTCCTGGAGTCACACACTATTCTGTGCCTTCTCACTCAAGTCT
Organism: Zalophus californianus; assembly: GCF_009762305.2. Taxonomy (NCBI): domain Eukaryota; kingdom Metazoa; phylum Chordata; class Mammalia; order Carnivora; family Otariidae; genus Zalophus; species Zalophus californianus. The sequence goes on from NC_045602.1 coordinate 119,684,077, forward strand.
TTCTTTCTTTTCTTTTTTTTTAAGTATTATCAACTCTGGTCACCATGTTATGCACTAGGTTGGTCCTCAGACCTTATTCATCTTATCACTGGAAATTTGTACCTTTTTACCAACCTCTCTCCATTTCCTCCACTTTCCAGCCCCTGGCAACCACTATTCTACTCCTTGTTTCTGTGAGTTAGATTTTTTACTTATTTTTTTTTATATTCCACATACAAGAGATACCATGCGATATTTGGCTTTCTCTGTTTGGCGTGTTGCACTTAGCATGATGCCTTCCAGTTTCATCCATGTTGTCTCAAGTAACAGGATTTCCTTTTTTTTTTTTTAAGGTTTCCCTCCATTGTGTGTGTGTGTGTGTGTGTGTGCGTGTGTGTGTGTATCACATCTTCTTTACCCGTTCATCCATCGACAGACACTTGGGTTGTTTCCCTATCTTGGTTCTTGTGCATAATGCTGCAATGAATAGGGGTGCAGATATCGCTTCAAAATAATGATTTTGTTTCCCTTGTATATATACCCGGAAGTGAGATAGCTGAATCATATGGTAGTTCTATTTTTAATTTCTTGAGGAGCCTTTATACTATTTTCCATACTCACTCAATTCTTTAATTTCTACCAGATTAATACATTGCCATAAAGGCAGCTCCCAAATGCAGTGATAATCATAACAATCCCTGCAGAATGGAATAGATAATTTTATTGATGAACAATTATTTGTAGCCCTATAGGAATATAAGAATACTTATTGATTTCCATTGTTACTATTATCTTTTCACATGCCTCTTACCAGTATTCAGGTTGGGGCTAATTGACAGGAGTCGTATTTGGAAGTCTTCGGATAGACTTAGAAAGATTGCCTGAGCCCTGCCGATGGTGAGCCTGGAAGACTAATGGGAATAGTGTCTAGTTTTGTTCTCTATACATGTGAGCTAAGGGGCCTTGATGGGAACTGCACGACATATTTTTGTCAGTGAGGAACTGTTTGACCTGCATGGTATTTTTGGATGATGGGTTTTCCCACAGTCTGCAGGCGTCTGGCTTTTCCTTGGCCAGGCTTTGCTGACGAGACCCATGCAAGAAGAAGCCTTTTGCATCACTGGAATGCTCCAGTAGAGAGCATTCTGCATTGTGGTTTGGCTAATTGGTCGGGCAATAGATGATTTTCCACCAAGAATCCCCACATGGTTTTGCTCCACTTTTCAACAAAGATTTAAGAGGTCAGTGGCTTAGAGACTTCTCCAAGGCATTGTTACTTTGACAAGATATACCAGGGTCATCGGCCAGTCTGCACTTGGTATTATCATAAATAATTAAAACAAAGCTATGCTTATCAAAACAAATGCACTAAGCAATATGTCTGTTCTGCTGATTCCCGTGTTCAAAGGGATTAGAATTTAGAAATTAACCAGATAGATCTGTCTTTAGACACCGCCCCCAAATGAGTGACTGAATATTGATCTACATCCTGGAAGATATGACATTGTATACTTGATCTTAGTCAAAAGGCTGAGAAGCGATTAGGATATGACATTGTAAACGGCCATGGTTTAATGAAACATGGTAGGGAAATGGGGCTGAAAAACTGGGTGAGAATTCTGATCTTCTCTTTGTAAATGTGCCCTCAGGTAAGCTTGTGTGCTTGGGTTTCTGTTACTGCGTTGATGAGGTAGGCTAATGGGCCCTATCCTTCAGGAGAAGCGTAAAGGTGAAATGAGAGAATGTATGAGCAAACACTTTGTAAATTCAATAATGGTATGTAGATGTTACATGCTTTTGTTGTTAAATGTGATGTATAGCCCACTTCTCCTTTCCCCCGTCCTGGTTTCTCTCTAAGGCAGGGTTTCTCAGCCTCAGCACTATTGACATTTGGGGACGGATAACTCTTTGTGGTGGTAGGTGTCCTGTGCATTGTAGGATGTTCAGCAGCATCCATGGGCTCTACTCACTAGGCTCTTGGTAGCATTATCCAAGTCACGACAACCCCATAGCCTTCTAGAAGTTGCCGTATGTCCTGGGGGTGGGGAGAGGAGGTGCAGATTAGGCCTTGATGGAGGACCTCTGCTTTAAGAGCAGAGGAACTGCTGCTGAAAGTTTCTGGAAATTCTTTGGACCTTGTTTCTCTACTAGTTGGTGGCATCACCATATGTTAAAAGTGCCTGCAGTCAGTCATTCTCTGCCATTCTCTTTCTTCTATTCCATGGTGCTGAGTGGATGTAATAGGGAGTTCAGTCTAATATACATTATGGTAACAAATAATCCCTGAATCTCAGTGGCTTAAAATAGCAAACATTTCTTGCTCACACTGCATGTACATATCATGTCGGATCTGGCTCTCTCCCACACGCCTGAACTTTGGGATCCAGGCTGATGATGAAACCTCCCTAGGACAGTGGGACATTGTCAGTCTGTGCCAGAGAGAAAGGAAAGCCATGGTACATGATGAACCGGCTCCTACAGTTTCTAAGCAGAAGGGACACTGGTTACTCCTGCCTGCATTTCATTGGCCAAGGGAAGTCAAATGGCCACTCTTGATTTCAATGAGGCAGGGTTAGTTAATCCCCTTGTAGGGGTGGGTAGTACAGGTCACACGGCCATGTCCAACCCAGGTGGGATGGGGACATATAATTCTCCCTTAGGGAGGGCAGTAAATAGGGTGAAGAATAATACAATCTACCACAGTGGGTAAGTTGGTCATGGAGGTTCTTTGTGTCCTGTAGATATTGACACTTTTCTCCCACTTTTTCCTTGACTTTCTATTTCCATGTACCTGCCTGAGGGGGGCTAAGTTTCCATGATTTATATTCTACTTTGGGCCTCTTGGACCTCCCTTCTGGCTTTACCAAATGTTTGTGTTGGGATGTTAGGCATACGTGCAGCTGATAATCAAGGGCCACTTGGATACTTCTTTGCTTTTGCTCACATTCATGGCTTATATGGGAACTTCACTGAGGAAGCCTTCCAAAGGTTTCAAGCCCAGAGGGGGCTAAATCGATCTGTAATCTGTGTAGTGTCATCACGTGCTTGGTTGAAAAGTCAAACAGTCAGCTAATCATTTACTTGGTGTGCTGGTATAATAACAGTCACTTAACTGATGGAGACTGTTTGCTGCTTAACCATCCAGCATCACCTGCCTGCCCTGGCGGCCCAGATGGACCATGTCAGAAATCCTGTCACTCTAGCAACAAGACTGTGGAAATGAACCTCACAGTGGGGCTGAGGGTCACACTTGTGTGACAGTGGAGGGGTTCTACACCTGGATGCACTGGCTAAATTGACTTCTTCGTGACACGGTGTTGGTCAGATACTGGGGCAAACACAGTCACATGTCACAATTTACAAAGCCCTTTCCTGTCTACAGTCTTCCCTGGAAATGCTGCTTCTTCCCTGTCCACCTGGAGAACTCCTATTCATCCTTCAGGAGCCCACTTAGATAGGAACTCTGTGGCCTTTCTCTGACTGCCCCTCCCCAGTGTAGAGTTGGTTGCTCCATCCTCTGTGTTGTTACAGTAACACCTGCCTCTACTGGTCTGAGTTCACGAGGCAGCTCTTTGGATCCAAGGACCCCACCATTTTGCCTGGCATTGGGGATGCATGCAGGAATTGTGGCTGCTTTATTGAACCACTTGCTTTAACTCCTACCATGACTCTGTAAGCCACACAGGGACATGGAGATTTAGAGATTTATTCACTTGCCCCAAGTCTCACAGCCAACACAATATAAAAAGCACACAAAAGGACCTCTCCTTGTGACTATTTCTTTCCTTCACATCAGCATCTGGGGGGCTGACCATCAGTTTGTGGGGTACCTGGTGGAATGTGGAGCAGTCTCAGGGCACTTGGTCTTCCTTTTGTTTTTCTAGTTAAGCTGAGTCTTAGAGGTGCAGATTTTAGTCTTCTACGGGAGACTGATTAGATGCAGTTTTAGTGGTTGTAAAGCACTGTGTGATATAACTTTGTGACCCAAAGTTCAGTCTCTGATGTCAGAAAGACCCAGGTTTGAATCCCAGCTCTTCCATTTATTAGCTGTGTGGCTTTAGGTGAGTTACTTAACCTCTCTGTGCCTCAGTTTCTTTATCTGTGAAATGGGGATCCTAACAGTACCCGTCTCATTGGGCTATTTTTGTTTTAAGATTTTATTTATTTATTTGAGAGAGAAAGAATGAGACACAGAGAGCATGAGATGGGGGAGGGTCAGAGGGAGAAGCAGACTCCCCGCCGAGCAGGGAGTCCAATGCGGGACTTGATCCCAGGACTCCAGGATCATGACCTGAGCCGAAGGCAGTCGTTTAACTGACTGAGCCACCCAGGCGCCCTCATTGGGCTACTTTTAACACTTCCATGAAATAACGTATGTAAAAGATTTTGGCACATCGCCAGGCATACATTAATCACTAAATCATTGTTAATTTCTACTTCTCAAACGGCATCATCTATTTTCTCTTGGTGTGTCAGGTCCTTCCTTCATTCAATCAGTTTTGTGGAGCATCTTCTGTACCATGTGCTGATGTCAAAAAGAATCCTTAATAGCAGCAACTGCATGATTAATATAACTTCTTGAGTGCTTGGTTCATTTGAGGCATCATCATCCGTTGGTCAATATCAATAAAGCATTAATCAGTAATCAGTTGCGCGCATTATTTCATTTAATCCTTATCACAGCTGTCTTAGGAAGAATTCATTCTCCCCATTTTACAGAAGAGAAGACTGAGACTTAGTTAACTGAGGGATCTGAGGGAAGAATGGACTGAAGCAGGGTGTGCTCAGATACCAGGGGAGGACAGGAAGTCCAGCAGCCTGTCCTGGCCACGAGGTACGTAAGTAGAGGAAGGAAGAGGGCCATCCTTGTGGGCGCCAGGGGCTGGCGTTTTCTTTACACTATTTTAGCTGTTTAAGGAAAAGAACAAGATGCTTTCCCACACTGACTCTCCAGGGAAGCGAGCCGTTCTTGAGGGTCAGTGGATGAAGGTCGAGAAGCCTTGAGAGCTGGTCTGCAGAGTGTGACGTGGCTCCTGACCACCAATTCCCTTCTGGTCAGGCGGAGGGCAATTCTGAGGAACAAAGAAGTTCAGAAGCCTCCAGCTGGAGGAGAATCCTGTTCTGCCTCCTCAATCAACCAGAGAACTGATCGGTAATTAACAAAGGGCAGAGCCAGACTGACTGTCTGAGCTGTGAAAGCATGAGCAGGAAGGGAGAACCTTCCTCAGTTGTCTACACTGGGACCAGCCAATACGTAAGTCAAGCAGAGACCCATTTTGAGGGTCCGCTGTGTGCCTCACCTCTTCCTGGCCCCATTTCATGAATTCCCTCAGTGACCTTGGAAAGATGGGCACTAGGAGGGTCCCCACTACACAGTTTGGACATTTTCATTCGTGCATCCAACATGCTTTCAGCAAGTTTATGTTTTAAACATGTGCTGAGTGCTGGAGGTACAACGGTGAACGGGACAGCCAGTGTCTTGGGGCTCAGAGGGGTAGAGTCACTGGCCAAGGTCACATGGCTGCTTAAGCAGTGGAACTGGGTTGTGCCCCTCTGGGGTGTGAGCTCCTCACATACCACACTACAGAAGTGCTCTCCCTGGGCTCCCGTCCTTTCTCCATCCCAGCTTCCACATGTGGACACCAGCTGTCCTTGGAGGCCAAGTGACAAGTCCGAGCCTGCTGAGTGGGTGGGGTAGGCCGATGACCTCAGCTCAGCTCTTCTGGTGCTGGTGGAGGTGCTCCTGGCTTCTGGCTTTGCAAATGCAAAAAAGACCCCTGGGTTTCCACCTTTTCTACTTGTTTCAAGAGCGGTCACTGCACATCTGATTTTAAAAATGCCCACTGCGTGTATGCTGCCACGAGGAAGGCTTAGCTGACAAGCAGCCCAAAGCCGGATGAGGCCAGACAGTCCCTCGGTTCTCCAGGGCAGGCCACTCCAGGGTGATGGCAGAAGCCAGCCCTGCATTACCGGGCATATCTCAGCTTGCCCTACATGGTTTTCTTTCTCTGGGGAGCCACTCAAACCAGGCCTTTCCATACTCGACTCTGCATTAATCACCCAGATCTTGTTACATGCAGATGCGGATTCAGCTGTCTGGGATGGGGCCTGCTCACCAGCGCTCTGCTGATACGGGTACTGATGTGTGTGGACATCAGCGAGGCAGAGATTTAGGCCCGCATTTCTGTCCTGGTTTCCACAGAACCCTAGCGTTCAGCAAGACTCTGGGCTTACCAGATCAGGTAAGTTTGGGAAATGCTAGCTTCCACAAAATCAAATGAGCTTCTTTACTGCAGAATTTCTCAGAACCTGTAGTATGTTAATGTGTTATGTCTCTCCACGATGTGGATTTACATATGCAAATCCTTCTTTTAGGAGAAAACCCTCATCTTCAACCAACCCCTCCCAAGGCCACCGATTCATTAGTGTTGTTCTCTGTCATGCCCTTTAGACACGACAGCTCTGGAAGCTTTTTTGCTCTCCATGCCAATGTACTTTCCTCCATGCTCCCTCTTCCTCCAGTGTCTGCAGATGCTCCCCTTCCGAGCCTGGAGATAATTCATTAAAGCAACTCTCCCACTCCCTGCTCCCTCTTCTGATACACCTTTCCACCTCCTAACACCCTGACTAAAAAACACCATCAATATTTCATAAACTCACAGTGACAAATTTATTTTAATGTGGTCTACCGAGAGCCAGAGATTGATTGGTCCCTCAGAAGCGTGACACGTTTCAAAGCAGGATATTCATGGCGTGTTTTAGTGCCTACATTAGTCAGAGAGGAGCAGATCCTGGATTTATCATCGTTATGACTTTCTCAGTATCTATTCTCTTCTAGCCACTGGCAGCAACTCTCTGAATGCTCCCTATTGATTGGTTTTGTGTCTTTAAAATGTGCTGGCCAAGGAGGTGGGGGCGGGGACGGGGGTCTTGGTTTCCATCACACGGAGCCTGCCTTGCTGGGGTTCCTGCATATTGGCAGCTGGTGTTTGGGGGAAACCGATGGGAATATTTTGGTTTTCACCTCTGAGGGCGCTGCAGGGAGGGAGGGGGCTGATCTCCTGGAATCCTGAAGGGTATTAGTGTTTGGAAAGTGGGGCCAGGGAGGCTTGGGTGCTATTCCGCTGGCTGTCACTTTGCACGCCTGCTCCCCTCGCTGGGGAGCTCATCAGAAGACAGCTGGAGTTGAGACCTCCATATGGAGGGTCCTTGATGCCTGAGGACCTCATGAGGTTTTTTTTCCCTCTGTCGTTCAGGACATGCCCAGTGTAGCAGCAAAACTGTCTTCAGATAGAGGGAACCGCTTCCTCCGCAGATTAAATAATTATTAAATTGGCAGGTAACATTTATTGAGCACTTACAATGTGCCAAGTACATGACAGGGTCTCTTCTCAATGCAGACCCGGGAGGAAGGTATTACCATTACTCCCATTTAACAGACAAGTAAACTGAAGCAGCTTAGAGAGTTTAAGTAAGCTGGCAAGTAAGTGGTGCAGTAAAAATAAAGCCCAGGATCACCTGGCTCCAGGCCCTGGCTCTTAACCTCTCAACTTTCCAGATGCAGCAGTCCAGGGAAGCTACTCTTAAGGAAGTGAGGTGCTTTTTTTGACACGTTCTTACTTATTCGTTAATGCAGAAGGCAAGGCCTCTCTTCAACAATTCTCTTGGGCTAATTTTATTTTCTGCATGATATTCAGAGTAAATAAGCTATTGTTCTTTCAAATTACCCCCATTTCTCATTAATTTAGCTCTTCCCGAATTCATATGAATTGATAAGACCCTATCGCAGCGCCACATCACTAAAAAGTCGCGTTAAATTGCACGTGGCATGCTTGCCTTCAACGCACATCTCCTGGGCGCCCACCCAGGCACGGGCTCTACCTGGAAGGAGTTTGTGTTCTGGCAAAAAGGGCAGGTGGGTACCCAGCCGGCCATGCACAAGGGCTGACTGGGGTGAGACTGAGGGCCATCGTGTGGTTGGAGAACTGAAGCTAGGTCAGTTTCATTCCCCGGGAACTCTGGTGAAATATCAGTTGTGCAGGGTCCGGAGATGTGAAAATTGAGAGAGAATCCCCTGGAGTTTGCCCCCTTCTTCCCGTATGGATAAACGGACTAAGGCACTTTCTCCCCGTGTGTGGATAAGGATGCATTAAGCAAAACGACTGCAGAAGAGATCCTTAGTTCCACTTGGCTTCCATTAGAAAGTCAAGGATATATATCTGTGGGAAGGAGAAAAAAAATCCTCCAGCAGGTTGAATGGAAGCATATTTACGGGAGAGGAGAGGAGGCAGAGGGCAGTTAATTGTGGTGATTGTAGACAGAAGTCATCTCTGCTCAGGGGTGTAGGGGGGGCATCCCTACTTAATGGTCACCCCCCCCCGCCAAGGAATCACTCTACAGGGATTGTGCCAAAGCCAGGGTTTCTCCCGAAGTGAAGGCCCTCACCCCCTGCCCCGGACAATAGCTCCTTTCATACTCAGGAAACTTTTGACTTCATATTTGCAGGGTCCAAAATTTAGCTTCACCTTTTGCCAGGATGTAATAGAAGCATATTGCTCTGGAAGCCAGCTCACTAGAGCTCTACATTCCTGAGAATGCTTTCCATTCTCCCCACCTTTTTTTTTGGAGAAAGGAATGGTCAGGGATACCAACTTCCTGTTTGGAATTTACTATACAAGCCCAAAAATTATGGCCATTTTTCATTTCTTTTTTTAAAAAATTTTTTTGTTATGTTAATCACCATACATTACACCATCAGTTTTTTTAATTTTTTATTGTTATGTTAATCACCATACATTGCATCATTAGTTCTTGATGCAGTGTTCCATGATTCATTGTTTGTGCATAACACCCAGTGCTGCACGCAGAATGTGCCCTCTTTAATACCCATCACCAGGCTCACCCATCCCCCCACCTGCCTCCCCCCTAGAACCCTCAGTTTGTTTTTCAGAGTCCATCGTCTCTCATGGTTCCTCTCCCCCTCTGACTTACTCCCCTTCATTCTTCCCCTCCTGCTATCTTCTTCTTTTTCTTTTTTCTTAACATATCTTGCATTATTTGTTTCAGAAGTACAGATCTGTGATTCAACAGTCCTGCACAATTCACAGCGCTCACCACAGCACATGCCCTCCCCAATGTCTGTCACCCAGCCACCCCATCCCTCCCACCCCCCACCACTCAGCAACCCTCAGTTTGTTTCCTGAGATTAAGAATTCCTCATATCAGTGAGGTCATATGATACATGTCTTTCTCTGATTGACTTATTTCACTCAGCATACCACCCTCCAGTTCCATCCACGTCGTTGCAAATGGCAAGATCTCATTTCTTTTGATGGCTGCATAATATTCCATTGTGTATATATACCACTTCTTCTTTATCCATTCATCTGTCGATGGGCATCTTGTATGGCCATTTTTCAATGGAGGGTTTCTTATTGGGTGGTCTGTAGACGACCTGCATCATAATCACCTGGGGTATTTATAGAATAGATTCCCAGGCCCCACCGAAAAACAATGGAATCCCAATATCCAGGGGTGGGACCCAGAAATCTGTATTAGCTGCCCCCCACCGCCAGCAAAACAACTCAGAGATTCTACTGCACAGGAATGCCATGTATGGTTGGGCAGGTTTACCCTGTATAGCACTGGGGGTGCCATTCACGTCAGGGACGGCTCTGGTACTGCCTGGATTTGTGCAGTGTGAAACCTACACAGCAGTTCATGGCAGCTTTGCACTGTGGAATCAGTGGTGGGGACTGGCATCTGTCAAGTCCAGACTAACTTGTTCTGCTTCTTCATCTTCAGGGCAGGTCAGAGATCCCTGGGGCCCAGAGTAGAGCTGTCAGAGAGGCCTTGCTCCAGCCTCATTCTCTAAAGGAAGGCCCAATCAGGGTCTTCAGCAGCAGCAGATGGTCAAATAGACTTAGGCATTTTTGAAAGAGTCTTGCTCATGACCTGTTCTCTTGACATAGTGCTGCATAAATTAAATGTGCTAACGCTTACCAAATGCTATTGCCTGGAGCCTAGCACATATTGGATACTTAATAAATGTTGTTTCCATCCTCTTCCTTTTGCCTAGCATTTGCTTATTCGATTTCATTGTCTACACCCTGCCTCACTGATTGGCCTCCATAACCACACTCCACAGTCACTGCTGACTCTGAGCCACAATGTCCCAAGAGTTCAGTTTCTAGAAAATGACCGAGTTTACATTTGGACTGTGCAAAATTTTGAATCTTATTTTCATAAAGCATTAGACACACATAGAGCAAGGGGAACAAAATTCCAAATTATCATGGAGGTTGGAATTCTCCCTGTGGTGACCGTTGGCCTCCTGGCCATGTGGAGCTTCCGGGGGGCTGTGTTAGTTCCCTCTGTGTTTTGAACCCTCTGGCATCCTGGCCCTGAGTTGCTGCGGGATGGCTGCTGACCTGAGCAGCTTGTGCAAGATTTGTATCTTACTACCTGTCGATGAAATTGCTAATAAACCAAGATTCCTCAATGCCAAGTTTGGAAGTGTCCGCCCAATTGTCTTCTGAAAAAATGGACAGAACTCAGCCAGATAAATGCAATGTGGAGGAGAGTCTGTAGGGCCAGGAGACTTGTGTTTGAACCATGGCCCATCCCTTACTGGCTGTGGAAACTTAGATAAATTTCATAAACTCTGTGAGCCTTGGTTTTGTCATCTGTGAAAGGGGAAGAAACATTCTCACCTCATGGACCAGTGGATGGAGTGCCGTGTGCTAATATATGGAGGGACTAGCACAGTGACCAGAATGTCCATTTATTGATTTAAAAATGGGAGGAGCTGCGGTGGGTCAGGTCTGTGTTAAACATGGGGGATCTGATCGTGAACAAGGCCTCCAGGGCTGCTGTCATTGCAGATCTTAGACTTCCCTGGGGGGAGAGTGGAAATAAGTCAACAAATGTGGTCTTGAAGGGTAACATACCAGAGGGAAGTTGGGGTTACTGCAGATTGGATTATCAGGAAAGCTTCTGGAAGGGAGTATTGATTGGAGACCCCAATGATGAGAAGATGCACAGAAACAGGCACAAAGCGGAGGATGAAGCACTTCAAAGGTTGAGCAGAATAGCATGAGCAGAGGTCCTAAGGCAAGAGCAAGGATGCTGTATTGGAGGAAACGAAAGGATGCTGGTGTGGCTGGAATACAGCAAGGGAGAAGCGTGACAAGGAATGAAGCAAGCAGATCAGGAAAGGGGTTTGTATTCTATTCTTAGTGCAACTGAAAGCAGGCATGAAGTTAATGCTACTTTTCTATGTAAACTTAGCTGCTTGATTCATACCTTATATCATTTAAGAAAGTTTCAGCAGCAGGTAACAGGAACTATAACTAAGCAAGGATACACTTTTCTCACATTGTAGGTTTAGAGGTATGAAGATGCAGGTACTGGTTCAGCAGCTCAACAATGTCATGTCTCTGGGCTGGTCTCCCTATGATTCGCTTGACTTTTCCCTCATGGTCACAAAATAGCTGCCACAGCTCCAATCCTTACATCCTTACAGCATGTTTGCACACAGGAGGCAGAGGTCAGTAGGGGAACAGACAATTTCTCTTTAAGTGCCTCTTTTTCATAAGAACAGAGAAAACTTTCCCCAGCAGATTCCCCTGTGTCATATTGGTTAGCATGGAATGATATCCTGGGGTCAAAGAATCTCCACCTGATACTTGAACAAAGTTGGGGTTTTGTTGGCCGGAAGGAAGTATGGGGTAGGTAACCATAGTGATTGCCACACTCATATTCCCACCTGCCTTCCTGAGTGAAGACCACAGAATTTTAAAATCTGACTCCAGCTAGAGTCAACAGCTCTCAGAGGGGTTTTGGTCTTCTCAGAACCTTCTGGATTTTTTTCATTTTCCTCTGGCACTGTCAGAGGCCACCCTTTGCTGCTCTTTAGCGAGTCGAAGGCATGGGATTTAATTAAAAGCAAACTTGACATAAGTGTTTTTAATTGTAATAGAAAAATGCCACCTGTTTTATAAAGGTGACAGTTTGCAAACACGAGTGTGAATGTCTTCCTCCCTCACTTGTCGGCGGCCCTGTTCCAGAGTGGCAAGGTGGTGCAAGGATGGAGCTTGTGCGGATGGCTTGTTGCGGCAGGGAAGGATGCACCCTGGATTTCTCCCGAGGAGTGCGAGCTGTCACCTGTCATCAGGTACACTAGCTAATGAGATCCACGGGGCAGCCTTTGGTACCATCACTCCACCCAGCCCTCAGGCTTGCCTGGGAGAGAGAGGTGTTTCCGTCTCGTTCTGGAGAACTGGGGCACGCGCGACCACACTGCGGAAGCCAGACCGTCTTTCCTTCACGCCTCAGTCTGGTTGTAAAGCAAACTGTTCGCTCAGTCCCCAGGAGGTTTGACATCAGTGGATTTAAAGGCCAATCAATTGGCTGGGGGCTGCATTTACATTTTTCTCCTGGATGTTGGGCCACTGTAGATTCAGTCTCGGTGTACTCACTGGAGGCCCCTGGGTCTTCCAGAGGGAAGGTTGTGTCTGTCTCCATCTTGCTTTGCAGAGAGATGTCTACCCTGTAGAAATTTAGGAGATAGCCAGGTGCAGGGAGGGAGCAGAAGCCAACTCAAACCAGCCCAGCAAGAGGGTTTTCTGGAGGCATCCAAGAACTCTGGCAGAGCCCACCTGCAGGAACCACAGATGGCCGTCTTGCCCATCTGCTCCATTCCCCCCTAGAGACCAGCTTCCTTTACAAGGCTTCCGATCGACGGCTCCCCATGGATTCTTTCTCTGCTCTCAGGGCTAATACTAGCCTCAACTCTTACCTGACCTTGCAGTTCAACCGTTCATTCATTTATGAAATCAGTGATTCATTCATTTATCAAATAATCACAGAAGTATGTGTATCATGACAGAGATAACTGCCATAAAGGAAAGGTTATGGGGTTCTGCAGCGCCCGGCTCTGTGGCGTGGTTCCCGTGATCCCGAGGGGCGATGAGAACTGGTCCAGCCTGGAACACCTGGTCCAATCAGTGATGCCAGGCCTGGGCACGGAGCCTGTTTTCTAAGTGTGGGGAATGGGCAAGGAGGACATGCTTGACATCTCTCCTAAAAGAGAGACTTTCAGATGAGACATCCACAACGTTATCTTGGATTGAATCTCCCCCACATCAGGCTTGGTTCTCAGAAAAGCTTCACTGTGATTTTATGGCTGAGTAGGCTAAGAGGTCTGCATCCTGGATGCTGTGCTGGGTTCTGCTGCGCTGTTCATGCCCATGACCCGCTTGCCTGTGACTCACCTGGGCAGAGAATTCTGGGTCCCCAGTGCCGAGCGTGGGCAGGGGTCCGGCTGCCGATGGGCCTCTGCTGATGGGCGGCTGTACTGACAGGAACACAGAGTCAGATTTTCCAAGGTCTTTTTTCTACTGAACTGAGATGAGTGGTACAGCTACCCCAGGACAAAGGGCAGTGCCGGGCACCACATGTAGCAAAGGCTGTCCGAGCCTGCCAATGCCTGAGGCCGGAGCTTTGAGAATAAACTTAGCAACATAAGAGCAGGTGACTGTGTCATAGTCTTTCATCTGCCCATCCACCCAGCAGTGACAGAGCGTGGGCCCGGCCTGACCCAGTGCAGGCCCGGAGACTCATGGAGAAGGAGTTCCTGATGTCGGTCTGGCTCCTGCCCACAGGGACCCCCTCCTTGAAGAAGGGAGGAGACAGGGCCCGGTAGCCCATAGTCCACGGCCACAGAGGTGGAGACAAGTGGCCCTGCCTGCCCAGGGTTGGCTGGCTCAAGCCGGGCCTTGCAGGTAAGGCTGTAGAGAGAGGGTGATGAACTGACATTCAGGGTCCCAAGGGCCTGGCTGGGGTGTCCGTCTCAAGCTGCCTGGGCTTAACTCTGCCCTTTACCCCACCCAGCTCTGTTCTCCGTAGCTGGAAAAGGAGGGTTTCCCTGGTTCAGGTAGCTCTGTGGATGTGCTCCCGGCTAATAGGCTGGGCTGTATTTCAGAAGAGTTGCTACAAGGGAAACTTAGCCTGTAAGTCAAGCACTTTAGCTCTCCAGGCGTGAAAAACAACACTCTTTATCTCTGGCCGTGCCCGGCTTTGTGAGCTGTGTCTAACGGCCATGAGGGAAATATACCACGGCACTGGCGGCCTGGTTCCCAGATTCCTGTTAGCAGGAGGCCTCCGTCCCAAGGTGCAGAAAGGGCTGGAGTCAGACCTCACCTGAAATATGTTTGTCTTGAAACAAATGTCTTTAAAAAAAAAAAAAAGTCATCCAATATTAAATAAAACCAAAAACAAACAAACAAACAAAAGGAAAGGAAACCAAAACAAATCCCTACATGATTTGGGGGGGCATTAAATCATATACTTAGAACAGTGCTCACTCCATACTAAGGGCTCAAGAGATATTAGTTGTTATTCTTGTTACAATGATAACGATTTTGCCATATATGTATTTCAGCTCTGTTCTTCCCAGCCCCTGCCAGTCTAAGTCCATAGTGTTGGATCTGCCCCAGTCCATTTTTCTTTGCTGCCTAGAACTGGAGACCCCCTCCACCCCCATGCCCTCTCTCCTGCCCATATTTGGGGCATGCTCCCAAAGGCAGATAACCCAGATCTGTGCCGCTACAGAGGAGTTCTGAATATCACCAAAGGAAAAGTGTCACCCAGCTGATGCTTATTTATGCTCTTAGCCTTAGCTTAAGGTTCACTTCTTCTAGGCAGCCTTCCTGAGAAGCATCCTCCTTTCTGCTTCGAGCCATTTTTTTAAAGCCCCAGTGTGGAGAATATCATATTTTTGAAAAAGGGCGGCAATAATATTTTCCATCCCATATGCCCCTTTACAATGTGACTTTGTCACTCTCCCCAGCGAGTGGTGGGGTCTCTGTCCCCTCTTCTTGAACGCAGGTGGGCTTCTGTGATGGTCTTGGCCCATAGGCTAGTGTGGAGTGATGCTGTGTGGTTGCTGAGGCTGCTGGGTCCTAAAAAGGCCAGGCCGCCTCCACCTTGGTGTCTTGGGATGCTTACTGTCGGGATGCAGCCACCTTGCTGAGAGGGAACCTGGGCCAGCTCAAGGTGAGAGGCCACGTGGAGAAGTCACCGTTCTGTTCCAGCTGACAGCCCAGCGGGGTCCAAATGGACAGTCACATCAACAGGCAATCATGAGGAGGACGTGCCTGCAAACGAGGGGGTCGGCAAAGGTTTCCTGTAAAGGGCCAGAGAGTAAATAGTTTTGGTTTGGCAGGCCACACTGTTCCTGCTGTGGCTACTCAGCTGTGTTGTGTCATTCAGAAACAGCTCTAGACCGTCCAGAAATGGCTGGGAGCGGCCAGATTTGGCTCGCGGACTGCAGTTTGCCAATCCGTGCTCTCGGTGATTCCTACCCTGGCCACGGAGTCACCCTCATCCTTCTATCATTCCAGTTGAGCTCCTGTCTGAATTCCCCACCCACAGAAGCCATGAGCATAATAAAATAGTTCGTGCATAGCAATAGTACCTGGATCAGTGCATGTCTGTATTCCTTTATGATTATCTGCCAGTGGGCTCGTGTCTCCTTTTAGCTTCCGAGCCCCTCAGAGATAGGTACTGGACCTTTTCCTCTTCCTCCTTCTCTTCAGCAGATCTGGTTCCGAGTGCCAGGTGTTGTGCTAAATGCTTCCTGTGCGTTGTTGTCTTCGGTTTTCCCGACAGTTCCTGTATCTCTATTTTACAGATAAACAGAACACGTCTCCGTGGAGTTAGTGAATTACCCAAGGTCACTCAGAACCATGGTCTCCTTGATTGCAGGGCCTAGGATCTTAACCATGATGCCATCTGGGCTCAGATGCATGAAACAGAGGTGAGGGAGTTTGAGGAGCATCCCCTGGATTGGAAGGAACTTGATCCCAGAGGCCATGCTTATCCAGGGTCTACTCCACAACCAGTGCCTGGCAGAATTCCTGGGGCCTGGTGGTTACACAGTAATTTCCGGTTGGGTCGGTAAATGAATGAATGAGTGACTGGCACACATTAGGTTTCCTCTCTGGCTGATGTCATACCCAGCTGGGCTAATAGTGGTAGACGATTTACTCTAGTGGATGAGTTTTGTGTAGATGTGATTGGTGCCCTGCCTGTACCCCCTTGGTCTTCTCCAGCTTCCTATTTCTGCTGGAGGATGTGCCCTGCCTGAGGGAGTGACTTAGCCTGCAAATGCGGCTGGTCAGAAGTGTGGGGGAGTTAATGTCCCAGGAGCAGACCTCAATCAATGGGGGGTGGTGTGGGAGTCGGTGGATAAATACCCCAGCTCTGCCCCCTAGTAGGACAACTCTGAGCTGTGCTCTCAGTAGTCTCTCTAAGGAGCCCCAGTGGGACTGAGCCCCATTTCTGTTGTTCATTAACATACCCTTCTTTGGCTTTTCTCCCTCTCTGCCTCTTTCTCAACCCTCACAGTATTTTTTGAAATCACCTCTCAAATAAATAACTTGTACCCAAATTCTCATCTTCAGTTTTGCTTAAAAGCAGATCTAAGGGATTTTCCTAAAGGGAGAGTGAAACAAGGAAAAGCATGTGCTGGGGATGGTGTAAACAGGGGTCCACCTTCTAGGACACACGTGCGTAGGACAGATCTGCATCAAAAAGTCTGACTTAGTAAAGAAACATAATTATTGATGATATTTTCATGGATATAGTTTTCTTACCTTTGACTATATATAGTAACTGGAATCAGGCCAACCAAGATTTGCTTATTATTTTAATCAATAAATAGGAACGATTTGTAATCAGCATATCAATTGCATTTAAGTAATTGGTGCCTTCTGAAATACTTGAGGGAGATTCAGAATGGTGCTATCTTGGGTGGTTTTAATCATCTTCCCCCAGTCTTGCTGGCTCTATAAATGTTTATCAAACCTCTTCTTCATGGATCCAACAAAGATGCACTGCAGTCTAAGCCTGACCTGGCTCTGAGGGGAAGGAGGGACGCATCCCAGATGATTTGGTGTTAGTTGGAGCTTCTGGCCTCACATGTGGGGAGTCCAAGTGTTGTCCTAGGGCTCCTGTTGGGAAATTATTTTGGGAGAATATTTGTGGCCTAGACTGTAAGCACATCACTCCAGAGAATAGTTGTGTATGATTCGGCCACATCTTGAGGGGCTATGTGGGGTCACCAGGCACTAAATTTATGGCTTATGGCTTTTTTTTTTTTTTTTTTTTTTTGGACCACTGGGAGCTTTACTTTGGGCTGCAAGGTCACTGCAGGGCTGGCTTGTGGTACCACTGGTTTAGGACTCTAACCAATCTTGCTCTGCTCGGTGTCCAGTGACTTTTCATTCAGGTCTTCTGGGGGCTGTAGGGGTTGGTATTTGTCCTTTCATGGACAGTCTAGGCAGTCTAGGCACTTTGAGGCATCAATGTGATGGAGGAGGGTCTCCTCACAGACTCAGAACCTTGAGTGAGCTTTGGGCTTTGTCTTTTGTCCCTCACATTCCATGAGGCTGTGAAACTGGAAACTTAAATGGTCCAGGTTTGGTAAATACCCTCAGGGCAAAAGCTTTTTCTTTTTCTTTAAATTTTTAATTGTTATGTTAATCACCATACATTACATCATTAGTTTTTTTTTTTAAGATTTTATTTATTTATTTGACAGAGAGAGACACAGCGAGAGCAGGAACACAAGCAGGGGGAGTGGGAGAGGGAGAAGCAGGCTTCCCTTGGAGCAGGGAGCCTGATGTGGGGCTCGATCCCAGGACTCTGGGATCATGACCTGAGCTGAAGGCAGACGCTTCAATGACTGAGCCACCCAGGCGCCCTACATCATTAGTTTTTGATGCAGTGTTCCATGACATTGTTTGTGCATAACACCCAGTGCTCCACGCAGAACGTTCCCTCTTTAATACCCATCACCAGGCTAAGCCATCCCCCCACCCCCCTCCCCTCTAGAACCCTCAGTTTGTTTTTCAGAGTCCATCGTCTCTCATGGTTCATCTCCCCCTCCGATTTACTCCCCTTCATTCTTCCCCTCCTGCTATCTTCTTCTTTTTTTTTTTTCTTAACATATATTGCATTATTTGTTTCAGAGGTGCAGATCTGTGATTCAACAGTCTTGCACAATTCACAGCATTCACCAAAGCACATACCCTCCCCAATGTCTATCACCCAGCCACCCCATCCCTCCCACCCCCCCACCACTCCAGCAACACTCAGTTTGTTTCCTGAGATTAAGAATTCCTCATATCAGTGAGGTCATATGATACATGTCTTTCTCTGATTGACTTATTTCACTCAGCATAACACCCTTCAGTTCCATCCACGTCGTTGCAAATGGCAAGATCTCATTCCTGCAAAAGCTTTTTCTGATGGAGTTCATTGGACTTCTACACCTTCCCTTAGATTTTGGTCTCCTAATTCCCATCATGGTTTTAGGAAGATTTGTAAAATATATTTGACTTAGTATTTTTAGTGGTTAGCAGGGAAGCTCATTCCAATACTTAGTCTGCCATATTACAGGAGATGGGTTTTTGCCCCAAGGATTTTCCATGGAGGCCTTCATGGCTGAGCGTTGGGCAGGAACCATCTTTTGGAGATGATTCTTGAATGTAAAGGTTGGGAGGCCTCTAAAATGTACCTCACCTGTCACAGCTTTGGACATTAGTCTGAGGATGACCCCATTTACATGCAACCAGGGAAAGACCAATTAGTTGGGGAATCATACCCTTGTCCTGGGGACCAACAGGGGTTGGAACAGTTTGATTTGTCTCATAACCGAGGCTGAAGTCCTGATTCGGTGCAAATATTCTGCTCTGGCTCTCTAAACATTGCTTCTGCTTAGCCTTGACTTCCTTACCCTGGGAACAAAGGAGTTTCTAGTTCTTTCTTGAATTTTAGATAGGTCTGGTATGGAAAATTCTACCCTGTCCAAGGGTAGGATTGACTGGGACTTTTTCTAATCTACTTGTATTTAGGAAGATTCCCATAGACAACCTAGCCACATCTGATTCATTCATGCAGCCATTCATTCACCCATTGTCTGACAAATGCGCATAGTAGAAGCTTGCTCTGAGACAGGCTCTTAGAGGAGAGTGGAAGGGGGCAGCTCAAAGGCATTAACAAGACTCCCCTGAAGGATTCGAGGTAGCAGGATGCCCCCCTCACAAACTTCTCCCTGGGCAAAATGTTGGACCCAACATCCTGTCATTATCACGAACAAATTGTTGATAAATTTTGTATAAAAACAAGGATGAGAGACAAGATTGTGTGACAAGAGGAGAAGGATGTTTTAATATGTAATTCTGGCCACAGCTAATTGTGTAGTATTCCGGTGGGAAAAGACACTTTTTCCCCTCCCATTTCCACTGGAGCAAGAAGTGTGAGAATAATGCTTTTCAGGAGAGAAAGGCTGCACAAGCGGGCTGTGTAACAGTGACAAGTAAAATCCTGATCTCAGGGGTGCAATGGACTACAGGTTTATATCTCATTTATATAAAGTCCAATGATGGAGTTCCTGGCCTTTGTCTTTGACTCTGGGACTCAGGATCTTCCTCTTCTGGAATTCTACCATTTTTTTAAATTTAATTTTATTATGTTATGTTAGTCACTGTACAATACATCATTAGTTTTTGATGTGGTGATCCACGAGTCATTGTTTTCGTATAACACACAGTGCTCCATGCAGTACGTGCCCTCCTTAATACCCATCACCAGGCTAACCCATCTCCCCACCCCCCTCCCCTCTAGAACCTTCAGATTGTTTCTCAGAGTCCACAGTCTCTCATGGTTCATCTCTCCCTCCAATTCCCTCCCTTCATTTTTCCCTTCCTTCTCCTAATGTCCTCCACGCTATTCCTTATGTTCCACAAATAAGTGAAACCATGTGATAATTGACTTTCTCTGCTTGACTTATTTCACTTAGCATCATCTCCTCCAGTCCCGTCCATGTTGATGTAAAAGTTGGGTATTCATCCTTTCTGATGGCTGAGTCATATTCCATTGTATATATGGACCACATCTTCTTTATCCATTCATCTGACGAAGGGCATCTCGGCTCTTTCCACAGTTTGGTTATTGCGGACATTGCTGCTGTGAACATTGGGGTGCATATGGCCCTTCTTTTCACTACATCTGTGTCTTTGGGGTAAATACCCAGGAGTGCAATTGCTGGGTCATAGGGTAGCTCTATTTTAATTTTTTGAGGCACCTCCACACTGTTTTCCAAAGTGGCTGTACCAACTTGCATTCCCACCAACAGTGTAAGAGAGTTCCCCTTTCTCCACAACCTCTCCAACATTTGCTGTTTCTTGCCTTGTCCGTTTTTGCCATTCTAACTGGTGTAAGGTGCTATCTCAGTCTGGTTTTGATTTGAATTTCCCTGATGGCTAATGATGATGAACATTTTTTCATGTGTCCATTAGCCATTTGCATGTCTTCTTTGGAGAAGTGTCTGCTCATGTTTTCTGCCCATTTTTTGACTTGATTATTTGTTTTTTAGGTGTTGAATTTGAGAAGTTCTTTAGAGATCTTGGATACCAGCCCTTTATCTGTAGTGTCATTTGCAAATATCTTCTCCCATTCTCTGGGTTGCCTCTTTGTTTTGTTGACTGTTTCCTTTGCTGTGCAGAAGCTTTTTATCTTGATGAGGTCCCCAAAGTTCATTTTTGCTTTTGTTTCACTAGCCTTTGGAGATGTATCTTGAAAGAAGTTGCTGTGGCCGATGTCAAAGAGGTTACTGCCTATGTTCTCCTCTAGGATTTTGATGGATTCCTGTCTCACATTGAGGTCTTTCATCCATTTTGAGTTTATCTTTGTGTATGGTGTTAAAGAATGGCAGAGTTTCATTCTTCTGTATGTGGCTGTCCAATACATTAAAAGGATCATCCACCATGACTGAGTGGGATTTATCCCTGCGATGCAAGGGTGTTTCAACATTCGCAATTGAATCAGTGTGATAGAACACATTAATAAGAGGAGAGAGAAGAACCATATGGTCCACTCAATTGATGCAGAAAAAGCATTTGACAAAATACAGCATCCTTTCCTGAATAAAACTCTTCAGAGTATAAGGATAGAGGGAACATTCCTCAAATTCATAAAATCCATCTATGAGAAACCCACAGCGAATATCATCCTCTATGGGAAAAAGCTGAGAGCCTTTCCCTTAAGATCGGGAACACGTCAAGGATGCCACTATTGTTCAACATAGTACTAGAAGTCCTAGCAAAAGCAATCAGACAAGAAAAAGAAATAAAATGTATTCAAATTGGCAAAAAAGAAGTCAGACTCTCTCTTTTCGCAGATGACATGATACTTTATGTGGAAAACCCACAAGACTCCACCCCCAAATTACTAGAACTCATACAGCAATTCAGTAATGTGGTAGGATAAAAATCAATGCACAGAAATCAGTTGCTTTCTTATACACTAACAATACCACTGTAGAAAGAGGAATTAGAGAAACGATTCCATTTACAATAGCACCAAAAGCCATAAAATACCTCGGAATAAACCTAACCAAAGAGGTAAAGAATCTATACTCTAGGAACTACAGAACGCTCATGAAAGAAATTGGAGAAGGCACAAAAAGATGGAAAAACATTCCATGCTCATGGATCGGAAGAATAAACATTGTTAAAATGTCTGTGCTACCCAGAGCATTCTGTACCTTCAATGCCATCCTGATCAAAATTCCAATGATATTTTTCAAAGTGCTGGAACAAACAACCCTAAAATTTGTATGAGATGCTACCGTTTTTAACACTATCAACCATTTTGAACCCATTGACATTTATTTGTAGAATACTCCCTCCAGCAATAGCAGAGATCACATTCTTTTCAAGTGCACCTGGAACATTTACCAAGATAGACTATATTTGGGCCATCAAATGATATAAAGTCTTGATAAATTTAAAAGAATTCAAATCACACGTAATATCTTCTCTGACCACAGTGGAATTAGATTAGAAACCCATAACAGAAAGATCTCTGGAAAATCCCCAAATATTTGGAAACTAAATACCACACTTCTAAATAAACCATGGGTCAAAGAAGGAAGTAAGAAAGTATTTTTAACAAAGTGAAAATTAAAACAATGTATGTAGATTTGTGCAGTGAGGCTAAAGTAGTACTTAGGGGGATACTTATAGTACAAAGTATCTATATTAGAAAAGAATAAACTATCTCAAATCATTGGCCTCAGTTTCCACCTTAAGAAACTAGAAAAAAAAGAGCAAATTTAATCCAAAATAAGCAGATGAAAGGAAATAGTAAAGTTCAGAGTGAAAATCAATGAAATTAAAAAACAGAAAAACCATAGAGAAAACTCAATGAAATTTGAATAGCCCTATATCTATTAAAGACATTGCATTTGTAGTTAAAAATTTTTCCACAAAGAAGACTCCAGGCCCAGATAGCTTCACTGGTGAATTTAATCAAGCATTTAAGGAGGAAATAATACCAGTTCTACATAAACTCCTCCAGAAAATTTAGGAAGATTCCCAGGGACAACCTAGCCACACCCAATTCATTCATTCATCCATCACCTAACAAATGGTCCATAGTAGAAGCCCAAGAGAGTTGGATGTTTCCCCAAGATGCCAGAATGTGTGCTCTCACTGAAGTCTACTCCACATTGTACTTTGGGTTCTGGACAATGCACTTTGGCAAGATGGAATCAAAGGTATCTGAATTGGAAAGGAGGGAAGAAAATTATCTTTATTCACAGATGACATGTTGTTTATATAGAAAATCCCATGGAATCTATAAAAACACCATGGGAGCTAACAATTGAGTTTAGTAAGGTTGTGGGATACAAGATATAAAACACTGGGGACGTGTGATGATGGTTTATATATTGATAAAAAAATCAACATATAAAATCAGTTGTATTTGTATATATTAACAATGAATAATTGTAAGTTGAAATTAATATGACAATAGCATCTACAGTAGAATAAAATCTATGAAATACTTATGGATAAATCTGATAGATGGTGTGAAAGATCTATGCACTGAATTATAAAGTATTGCTAAGAGAAATAAAAGAAAAATATAAATTAAGTGATAGACTTTGTTCATGGGTCAGAAGTCTCAATATTGTTAAGAAGTCAATTTTTGCCCATGTGATCTATAAATTTAACACAATTCTGATCAAAATGGACACACTGATTTTAAAATTCATATGGAAATGTTAAGGAATTAGTGTAGCCAAAATAACCTTGAAAGGAAGGACAATATTTGAGGGTTTACACTACCTGATTTTAAGATGTGTTATAAAGCTACAGTAATTATAAGCTAGTAAGTGTTGGCATCAAGGAAGATAAATAGATAAAGGTAACAGAATTAAAGAGTCCTGATGTAGACTCATGCATATATGGACAACTAATTTTTGACAAAAGTGTAGGTAATTTAATGGAGAAAGGATAGTCTTTTTAATAAATGGTGCTAGAACATTTGGATAGCCACATGCAAAAAAAAAATAAATATTGATTCATACCTTCTACCGTATACAAAATTTTTATTAAAGTGGATCATGTATCTAATTGTAAACATGAAACTATAAAACTTCTAGAAGGAAACAGGAAAAGATATTTGTGACCTTGGGTTAGGCAAATGTTTCTTAGTTAAGACACCAAAAGCATGATACATAAAAGAACAAATGAATAAATTAACTTCGAAATTTAAAATATTTCATCTTCAAAAGACACTGTCAAGAGAATGAAAAGACAAGCTGCAAATGGAAAGAAAAGCTTTGCAAATTATATATCTGCTAAGGGACTAGTATCCAGAATATATAAAGAACTCTCAAAACTCTACATGAAGGAAACAAACACCCAACAGAAAATTAGCAAAAGATTTGAATAGAGACTTTACCAAGAAAGATCAATGGATTGCAAAGAAGTACGTGTCAAAACTTAACAAATTGTACACTTTAAATATGAATGTGTGCTGTTTATTGTATGTCAATTATCCCTCAATAAAGCCATCAAATACAAGCTCCTTGGCTGTGTGGTTGGGAAGAAACTGTGTGGGAAGCCTGTTCGGAGGCCAGTGCAGTAGTCCAGGTGACAGATGATGGTGGTGCGGCCAAGGGCAATAGGAGGCAACGAGGATCCCTGATACGTTGGATAGGGGCAGCCCGAGTCAAAAGTCTCAAGCCTTGGGCTGCTGCTGAAGATGCTTTGGAGAGTAAATAACTTCCCCCAGTCCTGCTGCCAAGCAGGGGCTGTGCCAGGAGTGAAGCTCAGATCAGCCAGGCTCCATGGAAGTCCTAGAGAGTGAGGATTCCATCTGCTTTCTCTGTCTGTGGTTCCTGAGTTGAGGAGGGACAGTGAGTAGGTTCCAGGCCCTGTCTGAGGGATGGAGGTAAGTGCATGGGCTGCTTGGGTGCCTTCGAGAGTGTGATGGGCAGCGGCCCAGCTTTCCAGGACCAGGCAGGGATCTGGGAGATTCAGCCTGTCTCTTGAGCTCAATGATGGGTGAATCTGGGGTGCAAGGTTCCTGCTTCCTTAAAATGCATGGGCTTTGTGGCCCTGATTCGTGCCAAACTTCCTTGGATCCTGGGGGTAGGTAAGATGGGCCATGGCAGGTCAGGAGTTGGGCAGAACAGATGAACCAAGTAGGTGAACTCAGGGCAGCCCTGAAATATTGAAGGTAGAGGACTAAGGACCCTCTTCTCCCTATCTCCAACCTCAAACCCTGCTACACCCGGCAAACCTGAGCTTTGTGAGTGGCCGAGCACTTGTGGGTGTGGGCGTGGTACCCAACAGTGTCTGGTTATGTGCCTGTGTGTAGACTGACCAACTCATGCTGGTTTTCCTGGAGCAGTCCAGGTTTTAGCCCTGAAAGTCCGTGTCCCAGGAAACCCCTCAGTCCTGGGAAATGGGGGAGGTTGGTCACCCTTCCTGTGTGTATGAGTGTGTGTGTATGTGTAGTGTGTGGGTTCTTGGGTCTGTACAAGTGGGTAGAGCTAATTGCATGATACACAGTTACTTGAAACAGGGTGGGTCAGGGAGTGTATGTCCATGCAAGGGTGTCACTGGGACTTTGTGGCTATCTAAATGCAGGTTTATTTATCCCTTCCCTTATCCCCTCTCGCTCTTCCAGAAAGGATCTGAAGTGGTTCTGTGTGACAGTTTGTCTGTAAGGAGGCCGTCCCTTAGGTGGTTGAAAGCCTGGAATTTGGAGTTGGATGGATCTGGGTTGAAATGCTGCCCCAGCCACTGTTGGCTGTGTGACCTTGGGCAGGTGAATTTGCCAGGGTTTTGTGGATCTTTTTCATCAGTGTGACATGAATATAGGAACCCTTTCTCAGGAACATAAAGCTGCCAGTGTGCCTGGAGGGCCTGGCACTGATAGTCATTACTGTTCTTTTTCTTGTAAGTCTGGTGAGTGTGGCTAAATGCACTCTTAGGGTATGCACATGTGTGTGAATGTGCGTGTGCATTACCGTGTGTGGGGGAGTATGTGTGTAGGTGTTCAGATGTGTGACTGCGCATATGTGTGTGCATTACTGTGTGTGGGACTGTGTGTATAAGTGTGCACGTGTGTGATTGTGCATGTGTGCGTGCATTACTGTGTGTGCATTACTGTGTGTGTAAGGGTGCACGTGTGTGACTGTGCATGTGTGCATGCATTACTGTGTGTGGGAGTGTGTGTAAGTGTGCACGTGTGTGATTGTGCATGTGTGCGTGCATTACTGTGCATGGGAGTGTGTGTAAGCGTGCACATGTGTGACTGCATGTGTGCGTGCCTGAGTGTGTGTGTAAGTGGGCACGTGTGTGACTGCATGTGTGCGTGCATTACTGTGTGTGGGAGTGTGTAAGTGCACGTGTGTGACTGCGCATGTGCGTGCATTACTGTGTGTGAGGGAGTGTGTGTAAGGGTGCACGTGTGTGACTGCACATGTGTGCGTGCATTACTGTGTGTGCGGGAGTGTGTGTGTAAGGGTGCACGTGTGTGACTGCGCATGTGTGCGTGCATTACTGTGTGTGGGAGTGTGTGTAAGTGTGCACGTATGTGACTGCGCATGTGTGTGCATTACTGTGTGTGGGAGTTTGTAAGTGTTCACGTGTGTGACTGAATGTGTGCATGCATTACTCTGTGTGGGAGTGTGTGTATAAGTGTGTGCACGTGTGTGACTGCTCATGTATGTGTGCATTACTGTGTGGGGGAGTTTGTAAGTGTGCACGTGTGTGACTGAATGTGTGCATGCATTACTGTGTGTGGGAGTGTGTGTATAAGTGTGCACGTGTGTGACTGCTTGTGTGCGTGCATGAGTGTGTGTGGGAGTGTGTGTAAGTGTGCACGTGTGTGACTGCCTTGTGCGTGCATGAGTGTGTGTATAAGTGTGCATGTGTGTGACTGTGCATGCGTGCATGCATTACTGTGTGTGCATTTGTAGGTATGCATAAATGCATGCAATTCTGTGTGTGTGCTTATGAATGTGTCAGTATGCAGGCACATGTATGTGAGTGTGTGTGCACACACATGTGTGAGGCTTTCATGGCGGCTCCTCAGTCAAGGGGTGGGCGGGTGGGTGCAGTGTGGGGAAGTCCAGGGCGTGTGGAGAAGAGGTCCCCGAACCACCACAGTCCTCTGCACCCAGCCGGTGCCCGCAGATCCCTGAGGCGCTTCGCCCCAGTTCTCGGCCATGTGCTTTGTGTAGAGTTGAATTCTGTATTGTACAACCTGCCTTATTAAAATATATATTGTGCCTCTATGAATCTTTAATGTGAAGCACTTAGTGAGGAGTCCATAATCCCTTCAACTGAGCTATTTAGAGGGGGCCACTGGGGAGATGAACGCTTTCCACAGAGGCTGCGGTGAGGAAGGGCTGCTGGAGGGTGGGGAGGGAGGGTTCCCACAGACAGAGGGAAGAAGTTCCCACAGATAGGGGCAGGGGGCTCCCACAGACAGACAGCAGGTTTCCACAGACTGGGAGGAAGCTTCCTTTGATAGAAGGAGGAGTTTCCCACAGACAGGAAGTAGGTTCCTGCAGTTAGGGAGGAGGCTTCCACAGAGAGAGGGAGGAGGTTCCCACAGACAGAGGGAGGAGGTTCCCACAGACAGAGGGAGGAGGTTCCCTCAGATGGGTAGGAGGTGTCCACAGACAGGGAGAAAGTTCTTACAGACAGACAGCAGGCTTCCACAGACAGGGAGGAAGCGTCCATAGACAGGAAGTTCCTGTAGGCAGAGGGCTGTGGTTCCCACAGGACCGTAGAGAGTACACGGTTAAGAGCCATCAAGAGTCTGGTTCAAGCGCAGCTCTTGTAAGCCGAGTGACTCTAAAAAGGGAGAGGATCCTTGTAATGTACTGGCATCTGGTCAGGCTGTCGGGAAGATGAGGATGGCCGGGGAGGTGTGGTCCAGTGGGACTGAAGTGTATCTTCTCGGAGCATAAGGCCAATGTCTTTTCTGACTCACGCTGTAGATGGCTGCAAGCCCTGCCAGAGGGATCTCCCCCATTGGCTGCCCATGGTGCCCACAGCTCCGTTCTTCCTTCTGGCCATATGGCCTGGGCTGAGCGGCACCTGCTAAGACCTGTTTGTCACTTGTCAGCTGAGAAGACACTTGGATCTCCTCTCAAGAATTTAACTTGGAGATGTAGAGACAGGAGTTGGTGGTGCCAGGCATTCGGGCTGTAAGTTCATGTCCAGTTGGGGCTGAGTCAGTGTCTTGACAACTTAATTTATTTGAATTATTGCACGGCAGGTGTGAGGTGGGTGGGCAGACACACAGTGGAGGAAGCCAGTCAGAAGGGGGCGGGTAAAGCCAACTACAGAGAAAAGTGGAGGTCAAGGAACAGAGAGAGACAGAAGAAGGGAGAAAGATTTCCTTCCTCCCTTACCTGGAGCGGGTTTGAGCGACTTCAAGGCCCTCCCAGTGCTGAGCCTTTGGGTCTTGGGTGCCCAGTCCTTGCCAAGGCAGGCATGCGACAGACGTCCTTCTACTGGATCCTCCCCATGGCCCTGTTGCTGTGTTTCTTATTTTACAGTTGAGGAGACTGAGGCTCTGATTGATGACCGGTGCCTGGGGGTCCACACTGGGAGACCACAGAGGCAAGATTGAAACTGCTTTCCCAGTGCCCCACTCTGGAGTCACACTGGTCAGTGACACCTTATCCGGCCTTGGAATCCTTGGACTTGCTGTCCCTTTGCCACGGCTCCTTTTCCTGATGTCTACATGGCTGACTGCTTCTGATCATTCAGCCCTCAGCTTAGTGTCACCTTGAGGAACTCTCCTGGTCACCCTGCCTGCAGGACCCCACCCCATTATTTCATAGTGGAGCCCTGAGGGGCTCTGTCACTGTTAGTTATACATGGGTTAGTCTCTGTCCTCATTGCCTTTATCACAATTTGTCACTTTCTTATTTGTGCACTGGTTCGATGATTTGTGCCTTTCTTCTCATATCTACTGTAAGCTCTGTGAAGACAGGAATGGCCTGCATTTTCCCTATGAAATGTCCATGCTTTGCTTGGAACTTGGCATATAGATGATGTTCAGTAAATGTTTGTTAAAGGCCTGGTGGCGTCTCTATTTTAACTATGAAGAAATGGAAGCATGGAAAGAGTAAAAAATTTGCCAAAGTCTCTACAAAGACAGGTAGCCATGGCTGGGGTTGAACCAGTCAGATCCAACTCAAGTCTACACTGTTCCTTAACTCCCATGCTGGGAAATTCCCCATGTTCGCTTACTCCTTTGTGAAGCATGCCTTTCTCCTGGGCTGGAAGCTGTGGCAGAAAAGGCTGCTTCCTGTTAGCCTGAGCAGTGAGCGTGTGCCTGCCATTCTTTCCTCCTCTGATATGAACCACAGTGCTGAGAACGGAGGGGGTCACGACAACTGGCTTCAAGACCCAGGGCTGCCCTCATTTGCTGTGGGAACTTAGGTAGATCAGTTTCCTAAGTGTATCTTACCTCCCTGTGTGATGGTTAATTTTATGTGTCAACTTGGAAGGGGTTTTTGGATGAGATAAACATTTTATTTATTTATTTATTTAGATAAATATTTAAATAGGTGAACTTAGGGTAAACCGGCTTGTTCTCTGTAATGTGGCTGGGCCTCATCCAATCAGTTGAAGGCCTGAATGGAACAAAATGACTGGCTTCTGTGATCAAGGGGGAATTCCCCAGCAGACAGCCTTTGACCTCATCTACGCCGTTGGCTCTCCTGGGTCATTCCAGCCCACATGGCAGATTTGGACTTGGGATCCTCCTTAGTTGTGTAAGAAAATTTTTTATCTATCTTTCTATCTACCTACCTATCTATCTCCTATCAGCTGAGTTTCTCTGGAGAACCCTGCCAGCCACGTGGCTGAGATCCCAGGGTATCTGTGCTGACTTAAGACAGAGACACTGTGTCAGGAGCATCCAGGAGCTTGGTGTGTGTCAGTCCCCTCACGCTCCACCCCTTCCCCCGCCAGATATCACTGTAATAGCTACCAAGCTTCCTCGTTGCCTCGGAACAGTCAGGGTGGAGTGCCTGGGGTGATGGAGGGAGGGATATCAAGATGCGAGAGACTTTGCAGATGGTCAGGACGCTGCTGGCCATACGGACTCTGAGAGGGGTCTGGGAGGATGCTTACACTCTTGGAGGCGAGAGGCCAGGCACTGGTGCGGGGAGTGAGGGGTGGGAAGGGTCGCAGCAGTGGAAGGGGAGGGCACTCGCTGTCTGGGCATGGAGGGGGCGGCCGACCTCCCTGTCGCGGCCGCCGAAAGCCAGAGGGGCGCCCTGTGGCTACTCCCGGGCTCTGACTCCCTGAACCTCGGCTCAGCCATGGTACAGGAGGCCCCTGGGAAGGGGCTGGAAGGCTGTCCTGCTGTGTGTGCCTCCCCCGAAGCTGCTCGAGCACACGCAATTATAAGACAGTGGGCAGATGACAGAGTTAGTTAATGTAACAAGCCCTTTAAGCATTTAGCCACATTCGAGTGTTTAATCAGCTGTGTAAAGTGCAATATCTATCTTTCAATTTTATGCCATTAGGGGAGACAAGATTTTGATTAGGTACTTAATCTGTGCACGGAAAAAACAGGCCCACAGCAAGCCTGCGATGGGGAGGGAAGGGGACATTGGGCGCGGGATTCGATAAAGGGGAAAGACAGAAATTTAACATAAAAGAGAATTAGTGCAGCTCCTTTCAATTTAGTGCCCAGGCTTTATGGCCTAATCAATTAGAGGCCTGGCCAGGGCTGCTGGGAAGCCGCTCGGCTGGGCTGGAGGCTTGGCCGTATTAATTCCCTTCATTATGTGGGGGTCAGGTGGAGGGCTTTGCGGGGGCCCTGCAAGGAGTGGGTCACTTCTCGGGCATTAGCTCAGGGAGCAGGGAGGAGATCGAAGGGTGCCAGGCTGGACAGGAGGGGTCCTGGGGGCCGTGGGGAGGCTGGGCTCCCACAGGGCTGGGTTTGGGTGGGCCCTGGGAGGGTGTCAGTCCAGGAAGAGGTGGAGAGCGGTGGTTTAGCCCTCCGCGTCTAAAGTAGGAGAGGCCTGGGTTTGCATGCTGGCTTTGCGACCTATTGGCTGTGTGATCTGGGTGCATTGCAGTTTTCGGCAGAATCGGAGTTGTGGCTACCCCGAAAGGTGGCCACCGAGAGTAAAACAGAAAGTGGCCTGTGAAGAGCTTAGCATAGCATGTGGCATCGAGTGGAGGTAAAATACTGTTGTTATTGCAATTATTATCTTTATTTTTTTTAAATTTTATTATGTTATGTTAGTCACTATACAATACATCATTAGTTTTTGATGTAGTGATCCACGATCCATTGTTTTCGTGTAACACCCAGTGCTCCATGCTGTACGTGCCCTCCTTAATACCCATCACCAGGCTAACCCATCCCTCCACCCCCCTCCCCTCTAGAACCCTCAGTTTGTTTTTCAGAGTCCATCGTCTCTCATGGTTCATCTCTCCCTCCAATTCCCCCCCTTCATTTTTCCCTTCCTTCTCCATGTTATTCCTTATGTTCCACAAATAAGTGAAACCATATGATAATTGACTTTCTCTGCTTGACTTATTTCACTTAGCATAATCTCCTCCAGTTCCATCCATGTTGATGTAGAAGTTGGGTATTCATCCTTTCTGATGGCTGAGTAATATTCCATTGTATATATGGACCACATCTTCTTTATCCATTCCTCTGTTGAAGGGCATCTTGGCTCTTTCCACAGTTTGACTATTGCAGACATTGCTGCTGTGAACATTGGGGTGTATATGGCCCTTCTTTTCACTACATCTGTGTCTTTGGGGTAAATACCCAGTAGTGCAATTGCTGGGTCATAAGGTAGCTCTATTTTTAAATTTTTGAGGCACCTCCACACTGTTTTCCAAAGGGGCTGTACCAGCTTGCATTCCCACCAGCTGTGTAAGAGGGTTCCCCTTTCTCCACAACCTCTCCAACATTTGTTGTTTTTTTCCCTGTCCATTTTTGCCATTCTAACTGGTGTAAGGTGGTATCTCAATGTGTTTTGATTTGAATTTCCCTGATGGCTAATGATGATGAACATTTTTTCATGTGTCTGTTAGCCATTTGTATGTCTTCTTCAGAGAAGTGTTTTTCATATCTTCTGCCCCCTTTTTGACTTGATTATTTGTTTTTTTGGGTGTTGAGTTTGAGAAGTTCTTTATAGACCTTGGATACCAGCCCTTTATCTGTAGTGTCATTTGCAAATATCCACCCCCAAATTACTAGAACTCATACAGCAATTCAGTAATGTGGCAGGATACAAAATCAATGCACAGAAATCAGTTGCTTTCTTACACACTAACAATGCAACTGTAGAAAGAGAAATTAGAGAAACGATTCCATTTACAATAGAATAGCACCAAAAACCATAAAATACCTCAGAATAAACCTAACCAAAGAGGCAAAGGATCTATACTCTAGGAACTACAAAACACTCATGAAAGAAATTGAAGAAGACACAAAAAGATGGAAAAATATTCCATGCTCATGGATCAGAAGAATAAACATTGTTAAAATGTCTATGCTACCCAGAGCAATCTATACCTTCAACGCCATCCCGATCAAAATTCCAATGACATTTTTCAAAGTGCTGGAGCAAACAATCCTAAAATTTGTATGGAATCAGAAAAGACCCTAAATCACCAAGGAAATGTTGAAAAAGAAAAACAAAGCTGGGGGACATCACGTTGCCCGATTTCAAGCTATATTACAAAGCTGTGATCACCAAGACAGCATGGTACTGGCACAAAAACAGACATATAGACCAATGGAACAGAATAGAGACCCCAGATATGGACCCTCAATTCTATGGTCAAATAATCTTTGACAAAGCAGGAAAAAACATGCAATGGAAAAAAGACAGTCTCTTCAATAAATGGTGCTGGGAAAATTGGACAGCCACATGCAGAAGAATGAAACTTGACCATTCTCTAACACCATTCACAAAGATAAACTCAAAATGGATGAAAGACCTCAATGTGAGACAGGAATCCATCAAAATCCTAGAGAAGAACATAGGCAGTAACCTCTTTGACATCGCCCACAGCAACTTCTTTCAAGATACATCTCCAAAAGCTAGTAAAACAAAAACAAAAATGAACTTTTGGGACTTCATCAAGATAAAAAGCTTCTGCACAGCAAAGGAAACATCAACAAAACAAAGAGGCAACCCACAGAATGGGAAAAGATATTTGCAAATATTATCTTTATTTCTGATCTTATATGTGTCGTTGAAGGTCAATTTTAACAGAGGCACCCACTTTAACCGTCTCCCTACATTTACTCAGGGCTTACTCTGGGCACCAGGCATCGCACTAGGTGCTGTCTCTGCTATGATCAGTCATTTTTTCAGGTTGGTGCTGTTGCTTGCAGAGGGGGGAAACTGAGGCACGGTGAGATTAAACAGTTTGCCCAATGTCACACAATATTGGAGGCTCCGGAATCGGCTCTTAGGCCTTCCCTGTCATGGGGAGGTTGTTCCGTGCCGCCGTGGCCTAGTTAAGTGGTGCTGAAGTCCGTGATGGAGGAGGTCACTAGAAGAAAGTTGGCATCTTTAGATGTACTCAGACGACTCTGGATCTCAACAAATCACATTCCAGGTACTGAGCAAATTCTAGAAATGTGCCCAAGTTCCCAAGACTCAGGAAGGGAGTTGCTATCCTATAGGTTTTCTGGCAGGTGGAGACACATGGTTCCCGAGACACACAGGGGGAAGATAGAAATGAGCATGTGGCTGCCTCCTTTATGCCCCACAGCATCCCCAGACATCGGAGCAGGACTTGAGGGTCTGGAGAACCCAGCTTAAAACCACTGGAGCTGAGAGGGAGCTGTCTGTGTGGTCTGGTGAGGTTCTAGAGCAGGTTATGGAAGAAAGGCTCATGAAGAAGCCGGGACCATTGCAACCAATAGGCATGTTCACTGAAGGGAGTGTTCTTCAGCAGCTGTGGGGAGGAGAGGGAGCGAGCCAAGATTTACTGGGTCCTTAGTGGCTGACTTCTCGCTTTGTGGCTGTGGGACTTCGGGTACGTTACTCAGTCTTTCTCTGCTAGTGTCCTCAGTTGTCAGCCTGGGGGTGATCACAATTCCTACCTCACAGACTGGCTGTGAGCTTGGTGAGGCACCAAGAACTGTGGGTAACACTGACCAGGCATTTGAGAAATATTAGCCATTATTACCTCTGGCTGTTCTCTTGGCACTTTCTAAGTGCCAGGCCCAGTCCTGGGGACTCTCAGAGCACAGTCTCACGGAGTCCCTGTGGCTTCTGTGTGGATTGTTGGTACAGTGCACAGGCAAAAAGTTTAAGTTCAGTAAGACTGAGGTCTGAGGTCACAGAACTGGTGTATAATAGGGATTAGACCACTTCTTTGACTTCTCGTGGTTTCTAAAGACCCTTCTGCCACACAGTGCTGCCTTCATAGGCAAACAGCATGGCCAAGTGAATCTAAATTCCAGCAGGATGTCTGGGCAATAAGTTCACTCAATATATATTTGTTGAGCACCTATTATGTGCCATGCATGACAAGCCCTGTGAAGGCAGGAATCGCATCTGTCATGGGCACTTCCACTGAGTAATCCCATAACATACATAACATACATTTGTGTATGAGAGTGGAGGGGAGAGTGGAGAAATGTGAGTGATGTGATCCTCCTGTTGGACGGAATCGTAATTGTCCGAGTGGGAGGCAAAGTAATAGAGGGGCAAGAAATGACAAACTCTGGGTTGGAATCCTGGACCATCTCCTAGCTGGTCAGAGTTGGTTTTATTCACCAGAGTACAATAGGTGGTCAGTAAGTGTTGGTCAAATGATTAAATAAATGGTCAGATGAGTGACAGAGATGGCCTTGCTGTCCTGCCCTGGATGGACACAGATGGGCAGGATAGGGTCTGATGTGTGATAACGACAGGGCTTCCAAAGCTGTCCTTCAGGGGTAGTGCCGGCTTTAGTCTTCCAAAATAAAATTTGATGGATAAAAATGACAGCCCTTGCACTTGATCCCAAGAGCCAGTTATGCAAACACAAAGTTGATAGAGAAAGACAACATGCCTTTGTCTTTCTTGATTTCGTTGTCATTTGCAAAGCAGGTCAGCACCATTTTTTGGTAAAAGGCCAGGTGATAAGTATTTTAGGCTTGGAGGACCCTACAGTATCTGTTGCAACTACTCAACTGTATCACCGTAAAGTGAAAGTAGCTGTAGACACCATGTAAGGAAATGAGTATGGCTGTGTTTCAGTAAAACTTTATTTATCAAAAGCATCAGCCCATGGATTTGGTCCATGGGCAGTGGTTGGCCAATTCCTGATTTAGAGGGCATATCCCCGGGGAAGTAATCTTTCTGTGTGCAGGTTCACATCCATTTTAATTAATGTTGACTCTCAGGATCTGTGTCCCCATTTTATAGAGGAGAAGCCTGATTTGTAGGCAGGCAGAGAGTCTGCTATAGAGCAGAACTTGGCAGGCTGTTGTTCCAGACATGGCAAATAATATCAGCTACCACTTATGGAACACTTCTTATATGTTGCACACTTAACATGCATCATTCTATGGAGCATCCTCAGCAACCTGGGGACGTGGGGCCTAGCATTTTTCCTAACTTCACACGTTGAATAAACTGAGGCTCAAGCAGAATAAGTGACTTATTTATGGTCACCTGCCTAATGACTTAACATTTATTTATTTAAGGAGACTTACTGAGCATCTACTTTATTCTAGACACTTTCGTGCAGCTGGGGATACCGTGGGCCCCTGACCTCCTGGTGGCTGGAGGTGCTCAGTGAGCCACTGTGATGAGCAGTCGGGGTAAGTTGCTAGGGAGTGCCAGGGCCTTTGCCCTTTGTGCATAATGCAGCCACGGAGGGCATGGAAGAGAGTTCAGCTGGGGTTCGAGCCCTGGGCTGTTCACCTTGAAGGAACGCCCTCTCAACCTCCCCAATATGCGGCTGCACCTGTAGAAAGTGGGTGCTGGGAAGGTCCCTGCATGGTTGAATAGGGGGGAGATTCTCCCTTGTGAACTCCTGCCGGGGGTCCCGCTGGCTCTGTCTCCAGCCCCCTTGCTCCAGCCTGGCGTTTCTGCCTCTCCCAGGTCACACCCAACAGTGGTGGCCACAGCCAGGCAGACTTGCTGGCCGGCCCTGGAAGACATGGGCCGGGAAGGAGGGCGTGAGGCCTGTTCTGTGAGGCTGTGACTTCACGAGGCACTACATTAACGTTATTAATAACCCTCTCAGCCTTTATTGAAAAGATGCTCTCTGCATCTGAATTTGCCACTATGGCAACCCATTTATTAAGGCTGTAAGAGCTGGAGTTGCTTCAGACCATATTTATTGCTGTGATTTGCTGAGGGAAGGCTCTGATCCCAGGGCTGGGGCAACTGGAGGAGAGTTTGTGTTGCTGCTTGCAGGGAAGGCCTGGGCTCACCTCGCCAGAAGGTCAGTGAGAGAGGCACTTTCTGTCTCTTCCACTTAGGTTACAATTCACATTGCAGGTGTGGAGTTTGGGGCTGACCACCGTGGCGACACCTTCCTTGTGTGTGTGGGGCGCTAATCAGTGCACCTGACGTCCTCCCCAGGAGCACCCCAGTGGGGCAGGTGAGGCACACATCGTTGGCCTTAATATGCACATGAAGACAGTAGGACTCAGAGAAGCCATGAGAGTCACTAAGGTCACAGAACTAGTGGCCAAGTGGGCCGTAGTGGTGGCCCCAGGGGTCATGGGCTCATTTTTCTATAAAAATCTGAACGAGTGCTCTCTGGCTCTGTCTTTTTCTCTTGAGCATCAGAAAAACAAAACAACAGCATGAAGTGGTAGCACCACCACCACCACCACCCACGAACTCACTAAGCTCCGAGCTAAGAGATTTCTATTCATTAAGCCGCTTGAAT
The DNA here is from genome assembly GCF_009762305.2 of Zalophus californianus. Lineage (NCBI taxonomy): Eukaryota > Metazoa > Chordata > Mammalia > Carnivora > Otariidae > Zalophus > Zalophus californianus. The sequence goes on from NC_045602.1 coordinate 119,720,340, forward strand.
CCTCATGACGCTCCTGTGTGGATGTTATTACTGCCTTCATGTTACAGATGCGGTGAGGTAACTTGTCTGAAGTCACACAGCAGGTCAGTGGCAGAGCTAGGCCTCGAGGCCGCCTTGTCTGATTGCGTCCCTGATTGATTCCCGTCCCTGATGCCACACCACCACCTCCTTCCTTCCCCTTGCCACATTTTCGGAGGCTGGAGGAGCGGCAAGCTCATGCACGTGGATCCTTTCTTCTCCAATAACTGTTCCTTTGGGTCCAGGCTTTGCGTCTCTCAGACCCCCTCCTCTGGGATCTTCTCAACCGTACACTTGACCACCTGGGATTTGGCTCCGTCTGCTGGGGCTGCCAGAACCAAGTACCACAGGATGGGGAGCTTCAAAGACAGAAACTCATTTTCTCACAGCTCTGGAGGCTGGAAGTCCCAGATCAGGGTGTCGGCAGGGTTGGTTTCTTCGGGGGTCTCTCTCCTTGGGTGCAGACAGCCACCCTCTCTTCGTACCCTCGAGTGCTCCTCCCTCTGTGTGTATCTGTCCTAATCTCCCCTTCTTATGAGGACAAAGTTACATGGGATTAGAACCGATGACCTCATTTATCCTGAATCACCTCTTTAAAGACCCTCTCACCAGAGACGGTCACATTCTGAGGGACTGGGGGTGGGGATTTCGACATAGAAATTTTGAGCAAACACAATTCAGCCCATAGCAGGATTCAAGCAAGTTCAGTTTCTCGGTCTCTGAAGTTCTCTGGGGTCAGCCTAGGTCACTGGAGTGGCTCGGTAATGGAGATACCACCAGAAATGGGCTTCTGTTGTCACTGAGGGTGGCCCGTCCCCAGGGCTCCCCTGCTGGGGCCCGTTTCGGGACCACCCTCTCAGACACGCTCTGGTGGCCCAGATCCCCAAGGCCTGGCACCCTCACTCCCATGGGGGCTGCTTCCTTCACACCCGTCCTGCTGCTGTCCATTTCAGATGTGGGCCTCGGTGGAGCTGGAATCTTCCAGCCTGCGATGCCCACTCGTCCTGTAGCACACGGTTTGGCTTTTCATCTCCTTCCCGCCTTCCCACGACTGACTACGTCCTTCCTTCTGTCCAACCGTCTTTTCTTTCCTTCCTATTTCCATCTCTCTTTCTCTCTCCTCTTGTTCTCTTTTCCTCGCTCCTCCTTGTCTGTACACCTGCTCCATGCTGGACACGGTGCTGGCTGCTGGGGAGACACCAAACATCTGTGGCAAAGGTCGATGCCAAACGGGAGCCGCTTTGAGGCAGACCCTGTTCTCGTGCATCTTTCCCCGTGCCGTGTCTCGCGGAGCTGGAGTACAGTGATCCGTCAAAACCAGGAAACTGACACTGGTACGTTCCTATCAGCTACACTGCAGACCTCATCTGGATTCCACCAATGGACACACCTGTGTGTGTATGTGTGTGCGTAGTTCCAAATTAATGACTTTAAGTTTTGGAAGGTGTGAGACAGAAGAGTTTAAGGGAACACTGTTGCCAAACTAGCCTCCTCCATCCCAATACACAAGAGCATCTGGGATGGAGAGAAAATTAGGGAGAAAGCCTCAGAGTTAGAGGTGAGCGCTTTGCTCCGAACAGGACAGCATAGAGCACGTGGAAAGCTGTCATGGGGAATATGAACAGACATTCGAACGAATGAGAAAGAGCAGCTGGCATTGCTTCGATTTTGCAATCGAGCTAACAGAGCCAGCTCAGTGCCCTGACCCGTGCTAGCAGCAAGCAGGCTGAGGGAGAGCCAGGCGTCCTTCCCACCTTGTCCCCCCACCACCCCGCCCGCTGCTCTTGGCCTCTCTGTCTCCTACTCTCGGGGCTCTTAGGACAATAAGTACAAGCCCATAAAGCTCCCTTCAATGAGTGCATCTTGCTTACCCGCTCTTATCAGAACAGAGGAGAACTGAAAGGGCTTTCAAAAGAGCCATCTGTTAGTTTTCATAAAGACATTATCTGCTTCCCATCACAGGGCTTTTGCTGTCTCTGACACGTGTCTGCCCTCCCTCCACTGTCTGCGCGAGCCGGAGCACATTCTCCACTCCGTCTGCGCCTGGCTGCTGGAGGTGGGTTGCAGACAGAGTATTTATCTAAAAGTGAAGAGATCTGACTTATAAGCAAGCCCGATATTAAATGTATAAATAATGCATCCTGTGGCATTATTTATAATGCAATAACATCCCTATAATGTAATAAAAGTATGCAGGTTCCCAGCACTTTTCTTAACCCCTTCATGTCTTGGAGGATGCTGTGGGTCGACCAGCCCCCTGAGTCCTCCAGGACTTTGGAGTGGGGTGCTATCTATCAAGCCCTGCCTGGGATCCAGCTTCTGCCCAGCTGAGTTTCTGGACAACCACCAGCAAGTATTTCTGGACAACCACCAGCAAAGTATCAAACTTTGGTATGAGTCTGAATGCAGGTTTCCCAACTTTAATCTACTGATTTGGAATTTTTAAGCACCAGGAGGGGAAATTTGTATGTTTAACCAGCCCTCTGGTAGATTCTAAGACAGGTAAACTAGTGCTTTTGGGTTAGCCCTGACTTGCAGCAGGATAGACCATTAAACTTCCCCAGCTCATCGCTCTGAGACTCAGAGTCGAGTCAGCCTTGCGAGGACCATGCACTGACCTTGTGCCTTGGTTCCAGGTCTTGCTCACCTGCCCAGCAGCCATGTCCCTCCTGCCACTGGCTGCCAGCTATGGGTTCGGGCCCTGATGACCTTCTTGGTGCCACCTGGCACCTACCTGGTCGCCTGAGTCTAGCCGGCTCCTGTATCTCCTCACTTATCGGATGGCAGAAAATTCTGGGTAGACCACAGGAGACCAGTGTTTGCTTGGATGCTTGGATGCCTGGGCTGGATGCCTTCCAAATTCCTGATCTCCAGCCTGCCCTGGGCTCCCCACGCTGCCCAGAAACCTGCCTCTCTCTTTGGCTCTCTCCTGTTCTCCCAAGTGTCTGTGTCCTTGGTATCTGATGTCTTTCAGATGTCCAATCTCTTCTTCACAATGAATAGGCAACCTCATATCCTGGGTCACTGAAAAACTAGAAGCAGTCAGAGGAAGGATATGCTCTGAACCTCCTGTTCTTCACCCTGCCTGCCCGCCTGCGAGATTATCTCTGCCTGCACCCACGTATCTTCCTGCCCTAGTAGAAGAGGTAAACTGCCTCCAACATGAGACTGATCCTCCCACAGGGAGGACTCTAACCCCAGGCTTCCCAGGTAACCCTCTCCATCAACTTCTCCCCCGAATCTCCAAATGTTTTCCCTACTGATTTTCCATCAACTCCTAAACATATTCAGCATCTTTCAGCCATCCACCATCACTCTGCCCCACGCTGCTTCTAGCTCCTACCCTGTCTCTTTCCCCATGTCAACCATATTTCATAATAATTGTGCTGTGCATACAGTGACCCTTGTCAGAAGAGTGACAATACATAGTGAATGCGCTAACTCACCTAGTACTAGTTTATTTAATCCTCACAATAACCCTAGGATACATTAATACTGGCTGAGTTGACAGCTAATTAAAGCAGAGGGAAACTGGGCAATGCGTCCAGAGGCACACAGTACTGTGGGATCTGGTCCCAGGCAGTTGGCCTTCAGAGTAAGAGTCTACACTTGGTGACATGGTTCCTGCTCCTGCAGTGACTCCTTCACAATTTGGTCCCTTCTCCCAGGTCAGCAGTGACCTCTGTTTTGTTACATCCATTGGAAATTTTGGGACTTGCTTTCACCTGGCAGAGTGCCAGACAGCATTGACCTCCACGTGCAATTTTGGAAACCCCCGTTTTTCTTGGTTCTTAGGGCCCCATACCCTGTTCTCCTTTTGCCTTTCAGGTCTCTTCTCAGTCACATTTTTAGGCTTCTTCTCTCTCAGCCCAAGACCTTATACTTAGGGGATGCCGCAAATATATATCCACCCTACGCGTTGTCCCAACTAGATCCCAAGGACTGCCAAGTCTTGGTCCCGATCACTAGACCTGGTGTCTAGTCTATTGGCCTGATCTCTTGAAACAGACATAGCCTTCACTTAATTGATTGTTTTGCCCAAGTCCGTCCCTTCCTTCCTCCCTCCCGCCTCAGTCAATGGCTACCATACCAGTGGTTCATCCAGTTCCCTAGCTGAGACTCACACGGCATTTTGGTCTCTCTCTCTCTTCCCCGCATTATCTGTTCGGCCATCAGTCTCTCTCAGTCTTACTTGCTGAATTGCCCTCAACTCTGTCACTTCACACATGCCTCCTGACGCCGTCTCAGTCTGCCTCCTCCCCGTGTACCTACAACGGATTCCTAACTGGCTTCCTCACTCCAATCCTGTGGCCCCCGATACATCTTTTCTTTTTCAAAAAAATTATGAACTCTTTAAAATAGACAGAAAATGACAGACAATGACAGAACACACATCCATTAATCTACCACCAAAATTTAACAAACATTAGTGTTTTGCCATATTTGGATGTATTTGTTGAAAGATACAATGTTACAGATGCAGTTAAAGAAACGGGCACCGCGTTCTTTTCTCCTCCACCTTCTAACCCAGAGGTAATTACCAACTGAAGTTGGTGTAGATCCTTTTCACGTTTAAGAAATTGACATGTAAAATCTGTATCCACCAGTGACATAGGGTTTCGAATATTTAAAATTTACATAAATCATATCACATATAATTTTGAAGAGTTTAAGTGGATGCCATGTCTTTGAGATGTATCCACATTGACACACAGAGGTCTAAGTCATTCTTTTGAACTTCTGGGCTGAACTGTAGTTACATCCTATGCTTTCCTTATCCATTTCCCCGAACTTGGTTGTGTCCAGGCTTTCACTGTTATAAAAAGTGCTGCAAAGAGTATCTGTATTCATGGATCCCTGTACATTGTGTTTTTTCCTCCTCTGTAAGGTGCAGACCTACAATAGGAATAGCTGAGCCTTCTGGTGTAAGCACGTTTACCAGATACTGGCAGATTCTTTTCACAATGGTTATATCAACTTATACTTCCTCCAAGAGTTTATCAGAATTTTCATTTCCTCACATCCTCACTGCAAACTCATAAATACTTAAAATATGAAGAGTGAGAAGCGGTGCCTCATTGTTTTAATTTGTGTTTCCCTGATTGCTAGCGATTTTGAGAATTTTTCACATTTGTCATTGGTGTTTTCTGTAAATTGCTGGTTCTTATCCTCACACGTTTTTACATTTTGTATTGTTTGATTGACTTTTAAAATTAATTTTAGGAGTTCTTAAACATTCCAGAAATCAATCCTTTGTTGGCTATGTGCTTCCCTTTTACTTTATTTATGGTATCATGTGTTCTTCCAAAGATTTAAATTTTAATATAGAACACCCTCCGTTTTTCTTATTTTGGTTTGTGTTTTTTAGCCTTATTCGAAAAATCTCACTCTCACGATGTTATAAAGTTTTTTTGCTATATTTTCTTCTGAAAGTTTGGGTTTTGCTTTTTCTTTACATTTAAGTTCTTCAATTTATTTGAAATTCATGTGTGTAAGTGACATGCTGTGGGATTAAATTTTATTTTACTTTTCATATAGGGAGGAAGTTGTACAGAACCACTTTATAGATGAAAACATTTCTCCACTGATCTGTGATGTCAGCGCTGTCCTATACCAAGTCCCCTTACGTGCAGGTAAGCTTCGGGGCTTTATCTTTGATTTGTTTATCCTTCCACCAGCACTGCGTATTTTATTTGCTATGGCTTTGTAATTACTCTTTTTTAAAAATTGAGATTATAATTAACACAGCATAAAGTCCATCTGTTCAAAGTGTACTGTTTGGTGTCTTTTGTATATTCACAGAGTTGTGCAACTATCAACAATCAGTTTTAGGGCATTTTTTATCACCCTGGCAAGAAACCCTATACCCTTTAAGTATCACCTCCACACACACTGCTTTTTATGGCTGAATAACATTCTATTGTATGGATATACCACAATTTGTTTATCCAATTATTAGTTGATGGGCATTTGTTTTTTTTTCACTTTTTGGCTATTATGGATAATGCTATTGTGAATGTTTGCGTACTGTCTACGTTTTTGTATGAATGCATGTTTTAAATACTCTTGACTATATACCTAAGAGTGGAATTGCTGGGCCTTATGGTATACTACGTTTAACTTTTTGAGGAACTACAACATTATTTTTTAAATTGGCTGCATCATTTTACATTCCCACCAGTAGCATATGAGGATTTCAACTCTTCCACATCCTCATCAGTACCTGTGAATTTTCCTTTTCTTGATCATAGCCATCCCTAGTAGGTGAGAAGTGATCTCTCACTGTGGTTTGGCTTTGCATTTCTATGACAACTAATGAGGTTGAATATTTCTTCATGGGCTTATTGGCTATTGTGTTTCTAAGGAGAAATCTGGATTTAAATCCTTTGCCCATTTTAAAGCTGAGTCTTTTTATTATTGAGTTGTAAGTTGTAAGGATAATTACTATTTATATCCAGTAGGGGAAATTATTCCTTCCACCATCATTTCTTCCTCCTTTTCCTACTTGTTCTTCAAAATTATCATGGCTATTCTGTGCTCTTTACTCATCTTTATGAAAGTGGGCTCAACTTGTATGTCACTATTTATTTACGTTGGCAGATTTTTCACTGAATTTAGAGATAGATTGCTTTTGGAGAGAATTGTCATCTTCAGATTGTTGTCTTCCCATCTATGAACATGGTATATATCTCCATTTGTTCGGATCTTCTTTTTGTCATATTTGGACCGGCTTCACCTGCACTCTTTTATGGAGAAAGTCCCTGCTGTTCACTTATGCACATGACCTTGCAAACCCCCCAGAGTTGGGTCTGCTTAGCAACACTCCCATTTTCCTTAAATTGATTTGACAACTGCTTTTCCTACTCACGTGTTCTTTGATATCTTCCTATCCAGATTTTAGATATTTAGGAAACTCCAAGAACTCTTAGATTCCTGAGCTGGGAAGACGTGGAAAGGTAGGGTCATCTTCTCTCTAGATGTTCCAGATTTTCAGGAAAAAGCCTGGGTGGGAGCTTCGGATAAAGAAATTGATGCGTTAAAACATGCCTTCGAAAAGTCTTGGCCTGCCTTGAAGGAGGTTAACCTATAAACAAATAAGTGAGCTATTTGGGTGTTGGTGAAAGATGTTGCCTCTTAAAAGTTGAGCACTGCTTCTGTGTGATAGGGAGGGATGTGAGGTTACTGGGAAGACTATCTCTGGGCAGAGGGACATGAGTGCACCCTTTTGTGAGGAGGATTTCAAGTGCGGGGACAACCAGTAGCTTTGGGAAAGGTTGTAAGCAGGAAATTGCCGTTTCACTACATCCATACTTCGGAGTATCTAGGAACTAGAAAGCTATGAGGGAGGGGATGAACAAATATTCACATAGGGCTGTGGAGCACCAGAAGGGACAGAGTGGTTTGACTTTCCAGGTCCCACATGAGAACTTTGAATCAGGTGGACAGGCGGATGTCAGTTGGGTTGAAAGGGCACAGAGGGGAAACAAAAGTGGGCTGGCCGTGGGGAGCAGAGCCCGCACTTTGGACCGGGACCTAGAACGTGTGACAAGGACTGATTCTGCACATACCACCAACGCGGAGACTGAGAGCCTCTTCTGACCCATCATCCTCATATGGACGTGTGTTGGGCATGATCACTGCGGTGGTGGCATCCCGCTCGCCCCCAAGGAGGTTGCTTGTGGTGCCTTCTGTTTCTGAGAGTTGTTTCACTTCTCAGCCCCTAGGTGGTGCACCTGAGTTCACGCTGCTCCGCTCAGAAAAGAGCAGGATTGATTAATAGGACTGGGAGTTATTGGGGTGCCTGGGTGGTTCAGTTGGTGAAAGCGGCTGCAGGGTCCTGGGATCGAGCCCCGCATTCGGCTCCCTGCTCAGCAGGGAGCCTGCTTCTCCCTCTCCCTCTTCCTGTCGCTCTGCCTACTTGGTCTATCTCTCTGTCAAATAAATAAATAAAATATTAAAAAAAAAATAACTGGGCGCCTGGGTGGCTCAGTTGGTTAGGCGACTGCCTTAGCTCGGGTCATGGTCCCGGAGTCCCTGGATCGAGTCCCACGTCGGGCTCCCTGCTCAGCGGGGAGCCTGCTTCTCCCTCTGACTCTCCCCCCTCTCATGTGCTCTCTCTCATTCTCGCTCTCTCAAATAAATAAATAAATCTTAAAAATAAAATAACTGGGAGTTACCAAAAAGCAGTGGTCCTGGAAGAGGAGAAGGACATCAGGATACGGGACACCGAGCTGAAGCTAGTGTTTAACCATAATAAAAACCCTAAATCCTAGGGGGGTGAAGCAGCTCCTATCAGCTCCAGTGATAATATGGAGGGTGAGCAGCATAGTAAGGACATTAAGTTTTCATTCAGCACATACTAACTGAAGGTCTACTATGTGCCAGCAGCTGTTCTAGGTGCTGGGCACGCACAAACAGTCAACAGAGCAAAGCCCCTGCCGGCAGACTAGTTGGAGAGAGAGGCAGCAAGCAAATAAACGCATGCTTGGGTGCAAAGTGCAGAGGAAGACAAGGGGAGGCACCGGGGGCTGGGGTTTGCAAGAGGAAGCAAGAGTCCACCGTGCAGAGCCAGCCAGGGGGGCTGGGACAGAAAGAAGGACCTGCTCAGCTAGATGGACCCGTTGGGGGTCAGTCTGGGCAGCTGCGCAGGGGCCGTCAGAGGAGGGATGGGGGTGCACCCCAGCGCGGGGCTGGTGGAGATGGAGGGAGAGAGGTAGGCTCGACTGAATTTGGTGACTGATTGAACATGGGTGTGGGGACAAACTGAAGTCAACATCCCTGGCCTGGCCCCTGCTCTGGGTGACCATTCACATAGCCCGAGATGGCTCCCTGAGCCCCGTGCAGGCATCTTCCTGACCCCAAAGTCATTTTTATTATTTTCCAGTGTGCAGAGAACCTAGAGCTGAACTAATAAAGAACAGCAGTTCTGCTTTAATGAGCAGAAAAGACTAATTTGTAATTAGCATATACATTATTTGTACCTAATGAGTGCTTTCCAAAGTCCTTGTGGGGGTTGTTTGTCTTCCTAAGTATTTAAAACGCTTCTCCTCCCAACCATCTTGTTTATGCTGTTTATTTGTACTCTGTTCCTGAAAATACACACGAGGACACATGCGCACATTTGCACTCTCATTCACCTGCAGCCATGTGCAGACTGTTGGCAGCCAGAGGGGCACCCACAGGACCGTGCAGCCTTCACTTATTCATAAGTGTAACCCCACCCTCTCATGCATCGACACAGGCACACAAACCTCACACCTACATGTAAGTGTGCGCATGCACACATATATACAGGTACCCTTGCCTGTGCGCCCATGCGCAGGAAGTATGGGTACGCAGCACATGTGCACTCAGATAAGAAGCCTGAAGAAGGAAACGTGCATCCATAGGTGCCCCAGTACATGCACGTGCATTCACACATGCCCATGCAGGCACTCACCCCTAGGCTGCCAAGGGTCAGGGGATTCCTCTCCTCAAGTAGTGATGATGTCAGACCTTCATCATTTTGGCCTTGTTCAAAGATTTGAGGTTCTGTGGCTTCACCTGCTTGCTCACAGCACCTTGCCTTGTACAAATGGATGAGCTACTGGTAAGTAATGCGACCTCCCAGTTATGCTCCTGACTACCCGGGCTTGTGAAAGATCTGGAGAACAGAGATCCTACACACACCATAGCCACAGGCCTGCACGGGTGGTCAGAGGTGGGCTTACGCCTCCTTGGGCCAGGGCTCGGCTCAGGCAATCAGCAATAACAGACCTAGTTAGCACCATGTTTTCTGGCCCCCCAGGCAAAAACTCTGCACAGTGGTAAGGACTAGCACCAACAAATGCGTCGTAAACACTAATTATGCTGTAGGGATTTCACCCACATTGACACATAGACTCTTTCTACCAGAATATTGAGGTCAACATTATTATCCTTGTTTTGCAGACACCCACCCAGGAGCTCAAAGGAACACCAGTGTTTGTGCAAGGCCCCCCAGAGGTACACTTGAGTCCAGATGAATCTCTTGCATGATTTAATCTCTGCGTCTCCTCAGCAAACCACCCCTTGCCCTGCTGGCCTCGTCCAACACAGGGTCGGCTGGAGCAGGTAAGAGGGGATGACAGAGCTGCCCAAGGTTCTTGGTGCCTCTGACCTCCCACCAGGCATTCCCTTGGGGGCTGAAGAACAAAGATGAGGTATTCTGTTCACCCATGGGCCAGAGACAGTCCTTCCTGGAGAAAACACAACTCATCTTTTCTGATTTTGATGTTTGCTTTCGATGTGATTCCAGCAAAGCAGCTGGTCAAGTCTTCCTTTGTCAGAAGATCTGAGTGGTCCCCTGATGTCAGGTCTGCCCTGGGTGCTAAGTTCTTCAGATCAGATAAGTTGGGTTTGCAGAAACTTAACTCTGAGATACTATCCCAAGTGAAAAGGGAAAGCACCGCAACTTTTTTATGTTAGAAAATGCCACATTCCTTAAAAGTTGCTAAGGTATGTGGTCTGTTACCTGCCAGTCATTGGCCTCTTACTCTGGGGCAGGCCCTGTGCTGGGACCTGGGCACCGGCACCGCTGACGAAGGCCCCGGGCCACTTTGGCTCCCATCATTGGAAACATTCTGAAGAAAAAAGTAGTACAAATGTTCTTACAGCTATTCTTTCATTTGAGTCTTAAAATACCTTATGAGGGAAGTAAAAATACTACAATAAACAGTGACAACAGCTGGTTTACTGAACAGTTACTATCAACCGGTCCCACAATGGCTTCGATGTGCTCGATGTTTCACAAGCAACAGTCTATTCACTTCTCACTAGGAGCCTATCAAGTTGTAGTCTGAGAATGGGCTATCATGGCTCCGGTTTCCCTGCTGAGAAATGAAGGATCAGTGCGGTGATGTGACCCGAGCAACGTCTGCAGGGAGGGTCCAGGCCTGCTGACTCTTAGGACTGGCCTCTTGTCCCTGCCAGGCTGGATGGAGTGGGGTTTGGGTGCCGGGAGCCATGCGCCTGGTGTGTGTTCCCAGTCTCTGTGGCCCTAAAGCTGTCCCAAGCGCTGCTTTCCAACCCAGTCATCTGGGTGTGTTGACTTCCAGCCAGGGAAGAGGAAAAGGGGGCCAGGCCTCCCTTGCTGGTACTGCACCTTTAATAGAGTTTGCCAGTTTCTGGGGTATTACACCCTGGTCAATTTCAGCGACCCACTGTTGAACTACTGGGAGGGCAGAAGGAAGGGGGAGAGGGATATTTAACAATTGCATATTTAATGCCTGGTTCTCTGGCTCCCACCCATTGTGGAGCCTAAGGTCCCGGCAATTAACCTTTTGCCACTTCTGGGCTCAAAGGGGGCCAGGCGTGGGAACAGAGCACCAGAAGGATATTTCGAGGTATTCTCCATTGCCTTGGCCTGGATGGAGCTGATGGTGTTTAACTTCTTCCTTTGCCTCCCTCAGGGAGAAAACAAAAGAGTGGATCCCAGAAAGGCTGGGGCCTCTAATCTCTCAGTAAAAGCCTTTGAAAGGAGGGGAAGGTGGCTAGGTCTACCACAGAGAGCTGGCAAGCCTGGGTCTCCAGGGGCCAGGGCCGGGGCCAGGGGCTCCGTGCATGGTGTATGGAGCAGGGCTGGCGGGCTGGGAGGAAACGGCTGGCGGAAGGCCTCCCGGACCCTCTATCCTGTCTCCGTCACTCCCACACAGATTAACGAGCCCCAGGATGCCCTTGGTGTTGGGCAGCCATGCTCGGGGCCTCCCCAAAATAGACAGGACGCCTGGTGCCTCTTGCCACTGTCCCAGCTATTGTCTTTATGAGCCTGGTGAGTTCAGGGATCATATCCTAACACTTCCTCTTCGTGCTTAATCACTATCCTGATGGAGAGCCACTCGCACAGATAGCCTGGGGGGTGTTGAGGCAATGCAAATCCTGGGCAGCCAGGCCTCCATCGTGCGCATCTTGCGGGGTGGGGGGGAGAGGGGGCACCGGCACTGCTGTGGTTGCCTCTGGAAAGGGGCAAATGGGGCCTGTTAACCTTAAAAAAAATGGAAGTCTTTTTACCAGCAAAAATGGGTTTATTTGGCACTAGCAGAGAATTACAACTGGGGACGTGCAAGCTATGGCAAAAACCAGAGGCAAGTCCGACAAAGGAGAGGAACATTATTTTATGGAGAAGAAGGAGGAAGTCGGGAAGGGTTGTTTGAAGCAAAGTCCGTTGGAGAAAAGCAGTTCGGGGTGATGACAGTTTCTGACCGGCTGAGTTGCAGGGGTGGGCTGTTTCCTGTAGGGATGCACTTACACCTTTCCCTGGTGGGACCTGTCATGGATGATTCTTTCCTGAGGAGACTCCTCTGTTGAGGTCTGTAACTGATCATTCTTCCTGTAATTGACACGGAGTGGAGTGGCTACCCCTTCCCGCCTCCCCTTCTAGCCTTCCTTGTCCACTTTAATGACGTGTCCCTTTATTATTTTCACAGGCCATTGTGGAGCCTTTGCAAGGACTTGGAGATTCTTTTTGGCCGAGGCTGACTGAGGGGGGCATCGGGCTCGAGTGGGTGCCATGGGGTGGGGGCGGTGTGTGGGCCAGAGTCAACCACTAGGGGGCAGGCCCTGACAGCAGGTGGACCAGGCTAACCCCCATCAAAGCTCAAAATGGGAGGAAGGACAGCCGCAAAAAGTGGTCTGCTCTGGGTCTTGTCAGCTCCAGAGAGAGCCAAGCCCCAGGGAAGTCTGGGAGGTGAGGACACTGGAGATAGGAAGCCATTTGTAGATTCCCTTTATCTTCTCTGTCTGCAGCAGTGGGATGATGATGAGCTGCACCAGCGTCTGGACAGAGATGGGAAGTGGCTTCCCCATGATGTGGAAGGGGTTGGGGCCAGGACGAAAATCAGAGACAGAGAAGGACAGGTCTGGGCTAGAGTCAGGAGCTGACAGCTTCAGGCAAGCGACATGAGACAAATGTGGGAACCCTGGCTGGAGGGTAGAGAAGCCCCAAAGGGCCTTTCTTGGTTGTGTTCTCTTGGGCCTGCCTGGCCAGGCCTGCTTAGCATTTTTTTCAGTTTCTCCAAAGAAGTCCCTGCCCTCCCTGTTCTTAGCCCTGGCTGATTCTGGCAGTTTGTGAACCCTCTGAGCTAGCTACCTGCCCAGCGTGGAGCTTTCCAAGGATGCGCTAGTGGGCTGAGGCTGAAAGCCAGAGGGGCTTGGAGTTCATACTGAGGAGAGAAGACTGGGGAGCCCAGCCCCAAGTGGGAGGTCTGAAAGAGCCAGGGGCCTGCGGCTGCCTGTCTTGTCCATCCATCCGTCTGTCCATCTGTTCATCTAGCCATTCTCCATCTATCTGTTAATCTATTCAATCAGTATATGTCATGTGCCAGGCCCTCTTCTAGGTCCTGAGAATACAGCTCTGAACATGACAGAGAAGGCCTCTGACCTCATGGGAAACGGCATTTGAAAGGCAGTATCCCAGAGACAAGCCAAATCACAAATTGTGGCATAAGGATGGAAGTAGATAGGTCTTCTCTTAAACTATCAAGGCAGCAGGCACCCCTCACGTCCTGCCCTGATGCAGGCAGACGTTTACACTATACATAGCTGTAGCCCAAAACACGCATACTGGGGCATGCCCACAATGCCTTCCCTCGGATACCTACACAGCCAGGGTCACAGTGTGTGTACCCATGCACACTTGAATGCACACTGTCTAGATACTCGTGCACACACGCACACAGCTTCGCACATGCACACATCCGTGGGCACACAAGGCACTTGCACATATTTGCATATATACGCAAACGTGCTTGACGACACACAGGTGCACACTCGTGTGCCCGGCCCCTCACTCAGGCACACTGGCATCTATGCACATAAGTACATATAAATATGCACACTTGGGACAGTTTGGATCTGTATGCATACAACACACGTGCCCACATATACATTCATCCAGGCATAGGGGGGGTCACACACCCCTGGGCCTGCACGTGGGTACACGTGCATATAAATGCCCCCTCTGACTTCGACCTTTTTCCCAAAGCCCCCGCACCCTGCCATTTTCCCATACTATCCTGGGGAATTACCCATATCTCTGACAAGAGAATGGGTTACTAATGCAGCCACAGAACTGTTTTGACACTTTTGACGAATAACATTCAATACTATTAATTGGAACAATTGCTTTTCATTTAACTAAATCACGGGAATTGCTAAACTAAATTGAAACGGAATGTAATTTTGCCGTGCACTGCTTTAATATGGGCCTCTAAATGTCTTCTCCCTGAAGGATTAGTAACTTAATCACCCACCAGTGATAACTGCTTCTCAGGCTCAGCTGGGAGGCCCCGTGCTCAGCAGCCGCCTGGCTGGGAACAGGCTGGGCACCCGTGAAAGCTCCCCCAGCCCTGCGCTTCTTCTTCTGCATTATTCATGGTGGAAAACACGGCTCCCTCCCTTCTGATTCCAGCAGGACCCTCAGAGATCATCTCCATTGTCCCTTGGTTCTGTCCCTCTGTCTGCGATCTGGCCCGGGGTCTGTCATCCTGGGAGTCTGAATGTGGGCCCAGACTGTCTCTGGGCCTCTCTGAGCCTTGCTGAGACCCTTTGTCCCGAGAACACTGGCCCTGGAATCCTGAGGCCCTTTAGACTCGAGGGGCAGCCCAGAGCCTGGCCCCGCTTCCAGAGATAGGTTGACATGGGCCAGAAATTCCCCGTGTGCTGCCTGGGAGAGCGGGAAGGGCCCCAGTCCGGCAGGCTGCTGGAGGGTGACCGAACCGTCTTGATTCGCTGCAGACAGAAGGATTTCCAAGAGATGGAGCTCTCGGTGCTGAGACTGGACGGTTCCCAGCAAATGGCGGGGCCGGGGGAGCTGATCCCCTCGCTGTGGGGCTATCTGTGCTTCCAGCTAGAAATCATCCTATTGAGTGCTTACTGTATGCTAAGACATGACATTCATGATCTCATTTCGTTTTTGAAACCGTTTTATGGGGATAAATTCTGTTAACATACTCGTTCAGAAACAAGAAAGCCGAGCCTCCGTTTTTGTAGCCTTCTCTAAGATCTCGAAGGTCTGAGCCTAACACCAAGGATAACAACTGCTGGTATTTATAAGAGCTTGCTCTGTGGCAAGCCCTTGTGGCTAAGAGCTCAACAGGCATCTCCCCAGCAACCTTGAAGATAGCCCTCATTTCTATCATTCCCATTTTATAGGTAAGAAAACTGAGGCTCACAGAAGTCAAGGTTCTTGCTGGCTGGTGCCAGAGCTGTGCTTCTAGATGCAGGAGTGGGCTGGCCCCCACAATGCCCACTGTATTGGCTTGTCTTTCAGGCCATCTAGGGGCCTCCGAGGATCTACTCCCCTGGGCGGTCTGAGGAGACCCATGTAGAGGGCTTCTGGAGGTGAAGCCCCCAGCATACTGGAGTCACTGACTTAAGTGTGGCATCCTATAGGCTCAACTCCTGCCTGTGGGTGTCCAAACTAGGCATGGCCACTCCCTGGATAAAGGTTTCTAGAAATGCCACCCCTTTCCATTTCCTGTGACATGGAGGCTTGCATTGGGTCCTTGAGTGGATTCTCTTCATGACCGTGGGTTCTTGAGTTCTGTAGCCCATCTTCTCGCCCACTCCTGCTGAGCTTAGGCCTCATGGGGCCTATAGCAACAGTCTCTTCGTAGGCCTCTGGACCTGCCTCTGCATTCCCTCCCTCCCTCCTGCCCCAAGGTTGCTGGACACCATTTCTAAACGTGTTTCCGAGTTGTCACTCCAAAATACATACTTGAAGAGGAAGGCGCCCGTTTCAAGAGGGAGTAACATTCCTGAGCCCTGATGAAGAGCCAGACACTGTGCCAGGCATTTGGTGTCCGTTCTCAATGAATCCCACAGCATCCCGGGGCTGGGGGATTATTCCCATTTCACAGTTCAGAGAACTGAGGCGCTGAGGTGAAGGGATTGCCCGAGTTCATGCACTGGGTCAATGGCAGGCCGAGCTTTCAGAATCAGGCTGTTTGATTCCACACACCCGATTCTCTCTCCGGGCTGGGACTACTCTTCTCGGGAGTGTGGCTCTTGGGAGCTCCAGCTTTCTCTGCGTCCCTGGGGGCGGGGGGGGGGGGCAGGGGGTGGGTAGTGTGACAGGGTGGCGACGCTCGCAGGGTCTGTGCAGAGATGCACGTGGGCCGGGAGCCCCGGGTGGGCCCGTTGCTCGTGAGACATTGGGCCGAGATACGTTTACCTTCACGTGTAACATGAGGGGGCACGCTGTCCCCCCTTCGCAGCCCTGTTGGCTGGTAGCATGAGGAGCTCGGCTCAGGGCCTGAAGCGGAATAGAGGCTTAATAAATGGTGGTTACCATGATTATTTTATTCTTTCTGGCGGTTTGGAAGGAGGTTCTCCAGAGTTCAACCCAGCTGACTGTCAAGCCCGGCCTCCCCGTACATTTTACGCTGCCCGTGCCCTTGAGTTTCCCATTAACTTAATAGGGCTGGACATAAAGGAGCCCGTTGTTCATGGGATCCCAGAGTCAATCAACAATCTACCCTTCACTGCTCCCATTCACTAAAATCGATATGTATTGATTGAACACCCAGGCCGCGTGGGGCCCCGAGGCTGCCCTTGAGGTGGTTTCATCCTCTGGCTGAGCCGGGAGGGGGAGCCACGGGAGTGTTTCTCCCAAGTGTGGCCCTGGACCAGCGGCATCCGCAGCATCTGGGAACATGTGATAAAATGCGAATCCTTGCAAATTCCAAGCCCTACTGAATCAGAAGGCAGGGCGCAGGCGCTGGTGTTTAATGAGTATTCCAGATCATTCTAAGGCACGCTGAGGTTCGGGAAACATTACTCTAAAGACAAGAACACAGCTATTCTCTGAGAGGGACCGGCTGTGGGATCTGGGGAAGGAGAGTAGGAGTCAGTGGGGGGGACCTCTGGGGAGCAGGGGGAGATACCCTGACGCATGAACTGCTGTCCCTCTCAGTCCTGGGCCAGGGGGAGGAGCCGGGACTGCTATTAGCTCACATGGTAGCCCCTGTGAGTCAGACAAAGGTGCCCCTTCCTCTGGCTGACCGCTGCTGGCAGCTGGAGCAGGGGCTGGATTTCCATCTTCATTCACCCCCTTTGTGTGCAAGGCTCAAGCAAAGTACGAGGTAGGCCTGGAAGCACCATGACTGTCCTCACCCGGGGGCTTGGCTCCTGGGATGCTGGATGCTCTCCCTGCAGCACAGACCCTCCCCAAGCCTCAGGCCTCGGCAGTCCTTCACATGAAACAGGCTGCAAAGACCAAAACCCTTGGGAGAAACAGGGCAGTCAAAGCAGAGTTATGAAGACAGCAAGCCACGGACTGGAGGAGTCCGTGAGCCAACGCTGGAGAAAATAAAACAGGCGTTTGATAGGCTCTCGACATGCAGGTCCCTCCAGAGCCTGGTCCTCCTGTGAAAGACAAGTTAGCCAGACACTGATGGAGAAATCGAACAAGCCATGGAGTGTGGCAGAGGAGTAAGAGCATTCTCGCCCCCGCCCCCATCTTGGCTGCCCTAATCAGCACCTGACAGCCAGCCTTCTGCCTCCTGCCTCACCACCCCCTCCTCCAGGGGACCCTCTCAGGCCACACTCCCATCCCCCCCGCACCCCCCACCCCACACAGGCTACCTCGGGCTTTGCCACCTCTAGATCCTGGCCTGCAAGGAGCAGCCTTCCCTCACTGGAAGCCTCGGTCTGCCTTGCCCTCCTGTTCTTAGGGGCTCTTGTACTTTCCCTTCATCCTGGAAGCCTTCCTGGGTTTTGGCTTCAGCTGGCCATCCGGAACACGGCTTTACTTGTTCCTGGGGCTTGACTGGGGCCATTGCTCTTCCATATTCCTCCCTCTTCCAGACGGTGACTTCCTGGAGGTAGGGGACTACCCGAGTGTCTTTGTCTTCTGTCTTCCCAACTGGGAGCATCTTATAGCAAGGCCAGGTCTCTCTCTGCAGAAGAGTTTCCCTGCTCCAACATCTGCTGCTATACATTTTGCACGAAGTAGAGGGAGTGAAAGCCCTGCTTGGTTCAGTCCCAGGGGCTCCTAGACCGGCCTTGCTGGCACCTGCTAACGCCTGGCTACCCACTGCTGCCGTGGGTTGTTCTGGGGCTGCTACTCATCTCACTGCCCCAAACAACAGTCGAGGACTCTCATTCCCTAACACATGCCAGAGAGCTTGCTCCCTGCAAGGCCAGCTCCTGGAGGAAGTCTGCGGGGCGGCTGGACCACGTGCCTCCATCCTAGTGCCCTTGGAGACTCATCATACTTGTTTCTGTTGTCTCCATACATGCCCCAGACTAAACCCGATGTCTTCCTTCTCACACCAGCTATAGCTTTCAGTCTTCCTCTTTCTGTTAAAAATAGTTTCACCTAGGCTTGAAAATGCAAGTCACCAAGGTTTCTTTCCTTCCTCCATTTTCATCTCTTCCAAAAATCTGATTGGCATCTCCAGAATTTCTCTGCCATGTCTTTTCCTTTGCTTTCCTATTTGCCCTTTCTGAGGCATAGCCCCTCATTTCCTCACACACTTGCTCCACAGAGGTCTTCCCCTCATTGGTGGCTTTCTATCCCATGCACCCGACACCTGCTGCCAAGGTCATCTTTCCATTGTTCGGGCGGGATCCTGTCACTCTCAACAAACCCCTAGAGCAAATGCTAACTTCTCCTTGGATCCTCTTGTTGGGGAGGGTCACATAAGTGTAGGGCATGCATTATGGAGCCAGAAAGATCTGGGTGACATTCTTTTTTTTAAGATTTATTTATTTGAGAGAGAGAGACAGAGAGAGCAAGCAGAGGGAGAGAGAAATAAGTAGGCTCCTCATTGAGCAGGCAGCCCAACACATAGCTCTACCCCAGGACTCCAGGGTCGTGACCTGAGCCAAAGGCAGTCGCTTAACCAACTGAGCCACCCAGGTGCGCCCAACTTGGATATTTTTAAAAGCATTAAAAACTAGAACATATCAATTTGTCTGGTTTCAGTAGCCACAGCTATAATTGGATGTCAGTTCATAGCTATCAATGTCTTTATTCCTACTTGGGTAGGAGACAACCTACTGACCATCAAAACACATCCTCTCTTTTCTCCTTTGTAATAGAAGTACTGGGTACATGGTTACCCAGTTAGACTTCATCTCCTTTTTTCCCCTTCGAGTTAGTTGTGATAATGTGACTAATTTATTTCTGACAGAAGATGAGCAGAAGTGCTTTGAAGCATTTCCAGGCCTAGCCCATAAAATCCCCAACGTGTGCTCTTCTGCGTTCATTCCCTTTTTGGCTGGTTGGAATGGCATCAAGTCAGGTGGGCTTGGAAGCCATGTGTTGAAGATGACAAGGCCACCCTCAGCCTGGATACCTGAGTGACTGTGTGGAGCAGAATTCCACTGACCTGGAACATTTACCCTGGACAGTTCTCTGTGAATGAATATCTCTTTTGCTTCTTAAGCTACTGAAATTTGGGGGTCTGTTACCACTAGTTAGCTTATTCTACCAAATATATTACTTATTTCCTGTGGTAGGCATAATTTCTAAAATAATTCCCCAAAGATGCCCCACTATAATACCCAAAACTTGTGAGAGAATATGGTGAAATGTTACTCCCATGATTATGTTATATGGCAAATTGATCTTAAAACGGGGAGATTATCCTGGGTTATCCAAGTAGATTCAGTGCAGTTATAGGAGCCCTTAAAAGTGGAGGACTTTCTTTGGCAGTTAGCAGTAGGGGAAGCTAGAAAGAGTCAAAGCAAGGGAAGGACTCAGTGTTGTGTGGCTGGTTCAAAGATATAGGGGCCCATAGATAGAGGATGTGGGTATCCTCTAGCAACAGAGAGTGATCCCTGGCTAACAGTCAGCAAGGAAACCAGGACCCCAGATCGATAGTGATTGCAAAGAACTGGATTGTACCAACAACCTGAATGAGCTTGGAATCAAAATTTTCCCCAGGCCTCCAGATAAGTGGTCAGCCTGGCTAACAGCTTGATTTCTGCCTTGTGAGACACTGAGCAGAGAACCAGATGAGCCCACTTAGTGGGCATTGTTTTTAACCACTGAGCTTGGGGTAATTTGTTATTCAACAATAAAACCAATACAATCCCTTAAAAGCAGGGGCTCAGATCTTATTTGTCTCAAATAAGTATCTGTTCTCTGTGAAGTCCAAGGAGAGTGCCTGGCATATGAGGACTTACCTAGTTTTGGTTGAATGGATAGAGGAGTTTGTGTGGGAGGTGAGTGGGAATCCTCAGGGATAGGTCAGGGATCTGCCCTCCCTTTCTGTAAAGGGCGGGATAGTAAATATTTAGGCCCTGTAGTTATCTACTCAGCTCTGTCCCTGTCGGACAAAAGCAGCCACAGACAGTGTGTAAACAAATGTATGTGGCTGGGTCCCAATAAAACTTTATTTAAAACAGACTGTGGGCCAGATTCGGCCTGCAGGCCATGGCGTACTAGCCCTGTTACAGAGCACTGGATCTTTGATCTGGTACTTCCACCTAAAGATATGGAATCTTTTGCATAGAACCAGCTGTTTTGAAGAAACATTTTATGGACAGAAACAGTTCCTACCACAAGCGACACCTACTTGGTCAGTAATCCTGTAGGTTGCCTTTTCACTCTGTTAATTGTTTCCTTTGTGATGTAGAAGTGCTTTAGTTAGTTTGATGTAGTTCCTCTTGTCTAATTGTGTTTTGGATGTCATATCCAAAAAATCATTGCCATGATCAATGTTGTAAAGATTTTCCCCTATGTTTTCTTCTGGAAGGTTTGTAATTCAGTTTAAATCTTTAATCCATTTTGAGTTGACTTTAATGTATGGTGTGAGATAAGGGTCTAATTTCATTCTTTTGAATGTAGATATTCAATTTTTCCCACACTATTTGTTCAAGAGACTGCCTTTTCCTTATTGTGTATTCTTGGCACCCTTGGGAAAGAATGGTTGACCATATATGTGTGGACTTACTTCTGGGCTCTCTATTCTGTTGTGTTGGTCTATGTGTCTGTTTTTATGCCAGTATCACAAAGTTTTAAATGGGAGAAAATATTTTCAAAATATATATCTCATAAGTGATTAATATCCAAAATATATAAGGAACTCTTACAATTCATTAGCAAAAAAACGCCCTCCACAAACAAACAAACAAACAAACAAACAACACCACCCCCCAATAAGCTGATTAAAAAGTAGGCAAAGGACTTGAATAGACATTTCTCCAAAGAAGACATACAAATGGCCAGCAGGCTTAAGAAAAGATGCTCAGCATCATTAATCATCGGGGAAATGCAAATTCAAATTACAATGAGATATCACCTCATACCTATCAGGATGGCTCTTATCACAAAACAACAGTTAAGTGTTGGTGGGGATGTGGAGAAACTTGGCACCCTTGTACACTGTTTGTTGATGGAAATGCAAAATGGCATAGCCACTATGGAAAACAGTATTGTGGGTCTGCAAAAAATTAAAAATGGAATTACCGTATGATTAAGCAATCCCACTTCTGAGTATTTATCCAAAAGACTGAAATCAGGATCTCAAAGGGGTATCTGCAGTCCCGTGTTGATTGCAGCATTATTCACAATAGCCAAGAACTTGAAAACAATCGAAGTGTCCATCCACAAATAAATGGATAAAGAAGATGTGGTCTATACATGGAATGGAAGATAATTCAACTCCAGAAAAGAAAAGAATCCTATCACGTGTGATAACATGGGTAAGCCTTGAGGACACTTTGCTAAATGAATAAAGCCAGTTGCAGAAGGACAAAACCTGCATGAGTATACTTACAGGAGGTATCGGAAATAGTCAAATTCATATAAAGACAGTAGAATGGTGGTTGTCAGGAGCTGCCGGGGCGGGGGGGGGCGAACACTGGGATGGCTGGCCAGTGGGTGGAAAGTTTTAGTTAATGCAAGATGAATGAGTTCTAGAGGTTTGTCCAGTGCTGCGCCTATGGTGAGCAGCGCTGTATTGCACACTTCGATTTTTGGTAAGAGGGTAGATCTCATGGGTAAGTGTTCTTACCATGTAAGAAAGAAAAGAAATATTTGGTCAGGCTTGGTAGTCATTGTCATTCCAGAACATGTAGAGCTTCTTGGTTTGTAGGGGGATGAATCCCATGTGAAGAGGTCTTTTAGCTTTCTTTAGCTTTGCAGAATTCTTCTATCAACATGGCCTTAGCTGGTTCGCCCTCTTTCAGGGAGGCGAGCCTGGCCTTATTGCCTGCCAGCAGGACTCAGCCTGCGCTGTTTGCAGGGTGGGGGGCTTCCTCCACCCGTGTTCCTCGGAGCCCCCACACCGTGCCTACAGCTTGAGTGAGCTTCCCCCGTCAGCCTCTGGCAGAACTGGTACATTGCTTCTGGGCCTGCCTGCCCATCCTTCATGAATTTTTATTAAACAAAACTGTAAGCAGATTGATTTTGTCCTCTTTTATTGCATTTTTATTTAATTCCCTTCCATGGTGGAGGCTCCATCATGTTACCGCAGAGTAAATCACTCCAGGGCATCAGGCCAACGCCGTGGAGAAGGGCAGGATCTGGCTTCCCAAGAGCACATTTACCGCATAAGGACCTTTATTAGCAGAGAGTCATTGATTTTTTTTTTTTTTTTCAGGTCACAGCCCCTTCACCATCTTTTAAATAAGAGAGTATCACAAAGTTATAGTGGAAGAGAGACTCTGCGAGGCCAGCGTCATCGGGTGGAGACTTGTCTCCAGGTTTGACAACACCTGCACCTCCCACCATCCTGAACTCTGCACCTACTGTGTGCTGGGTGAAGCATGGAGAAGGAGGAGCATGGGCGGATTAGGGGGTGGTACCTGAGGGTGGAAGGGAAGATTAAGTCTAGGAACAAAGGAATTTAACATCATTAAAAAAAAAATCAAGTGTGGTTCTAGTTTAGTACGATTTTGCGTACAAAATCGGAACCCATGAGAATTAGAAATCAAAGCTTCTTCTTCGGTTTGGGGTTTTACACTTAGGAACTGGAGAGTTTGGGAGAAGTTTTTGGAGCAAGGCGATAACAGGGTATTTATTCTCTTTGCTTCTGGAGGCTTAATCTGGCAGCGGGACGTTAAATGGATATGAGAAGGGTTCAGGGATGAGGTTGGAGGCTAGAAACCAGGGCACCCGGGGAGGGGCTAGTGCTGGGTGTAGGCACAAGGCAACGGGAACCTGAAATGAAGTGGTTGAATGGTATTAATGGCCAGCTGGAGACATCTCACACAAGAAGGGCGGCGTCAGAGGGGACTCAGGTGTTTTTTTGTCATCTGCAGAAGGAAGTTAAAGCAGAGAAGCATTTTTGGGCAGAGGAAACGGGGGGCCGAGTTTTGCGCACGCTCACTTCAAAAGTAAAAGAAATGCATGCATACTTGTTATTGCAAAGGAAGGCAGGCAAACTGCAGAAACATTAGAGACAGGTCTCATAGAAAAAATATTAACCATCTTCAGTCCCTCTACCATGATTTGCCTTTGCAATAGTTCATACATTTTGGTATGTATCCTTCTAGGTAGATGAATAAAATGAATCATGCGACCCAAGTTTCTTCAAGAATATGATTCTTAATGGCTGCATATTACCTTATCATCTGGATACACCAAAATTGATTTCGCTGTCCACCTATTGCTGGACTTTGACTTGATTTATAGTTTCTCCATACTATAAATAATGCTGTGGTGAACATCTTGCTGTATGCTTCTTTGTCTGTATCTCTGATAAATTTCTAAAGCAAAATTATTGAGTTAAAGGTTATAATCTTTTTAAAGGCTCTTAATTCATATTGTCAAACGCTCACTAGACACTGATATAGTGTCTGTGTGTGTTCATTTCATAGCACATTTATCAACACTGGGATTATTTTGATTGTTTTAAATCTTTGCCAATTTTGTAGTAAAAATGCAGGATATACCACTTTTTGTTTCTTATTCACTTTTTTGATTACTAATATTTTTATGATAATTTTGGGTGTGCCTATTGGTCATTGGTTACTTTTTATTTCTATCCTTTTGAGATTTGTATCTTTTGCCTATATTTCTATCAGAGAGTTCCTTTTTCTACTTAACAGTCTATGACATGTTTTCTTATTGAGGCAATTAAAGCTTTGTCTTTCATACATGTTGGAGATTTCTTTCTTTTTTTTTTTCCATTTCTCATTTAGCTTTCAAATGTTTCTATGGTGTTTTTGACAAGTAGAAATTCTGAAGTTTTATATGGTCATTGCTATTAATCTTCTCCTTTTTGTTTCTCTTCCTTCTGTTACACTTTGAAAATCCTCAGAACGAGACCGCGTAAACATTTACTTATAGCTTTTCTTAATTATTTGTGATTTTATTTCTTCAATTTATTTCTATAGTTGACATCAGGCTGGAGTTAGATGGATTTGAATTTGGATCCCGATTCCCCTACTTACTAGCTGTGTGATCTTGAACAAATGACTTAATGTCTCTGAAACTCATTTTTTCAGATCTGAAACGGGGCCGGTATTTATCTCATTGATCTGTTGTGAGTATTGAAGGACATGAAGCACGTGAAGTGACCAGTACAATGCCTGGCGGACAGCAGACATTCCAGGGAAACGTTATTATGGTGGAGCTCTGTTAAGTGTGTACAGTTTTGATCTCTGTGAGGGTTGAGCCCATGTCCTGTTTATCTCTGTATTGCGTCTCACCAAGGACATGTCTTAAAGCATATTATCACCAAGTATTTGATGAACGGATGAGATGAAGTTAACTGATTGTATTTTATAACTTGTAAGGGCAAATAGATGCCTGCTTCTGGGAATCCACTTTAAGATGTTGAACCCATTTAGAAATGACCAGAATTGTGATATGTGTGTCTAGAATGCAGAAGGAAAAAAAAAAAAAACCCCGAACAAATGAACATTGTGTTTTCATTATCCACAGCTCACCGGTCAGGGCTGTGGGTGTGTTCCATCACCTCTGACCTCTGACTTCTGGCCCTGACCTCTGCATGCAAGCCATGCTTCACTCCAAGTCAGTACGTAGACAATTGTAAGAGCTGGTAGGGCCCTTTGAGGTTATTTTGTTATGTGGACTTCCAGCATTTGTTTTAGCTGCTAAACACTTTTTTCTAAAGAATGTTATCTTGAAAGCTCAATATGTACAACAGACCAGTGTGGAGATGCTAGAGGTGAAAGATAGGGTCAGGAGGGCATACTCCTTCTGCTGGGGGGCTCTGCACCTGCTGCTCCTTCTGACTGGAATGCAGTTCCATCCTCCCTTGTCCCACTTACCTAGTTAAGCATTACTTTTTCTTTGGTTCCTAGCTGAAATAACACCTCCTCCAGGAAGCCTCCCCTGAACTTCCTTGAACTAGATGAGTCCCTCCTGCTATAGATCCGTTGCCCTACATACCTCTCTTTGCTAGCACACACCCACTTGTAAATTTGCATCTATTAACGTTCATTTCCTTCTACTAGACTATGAATAAAATAGAGGCAAGACTATGATGGGTTTGTTCACCGTTATATCCTGAAAGCTGACTGCAAAGCTTGGCACACAGTGATTTTCACTTCATATTTGATGCCTCACTGAAACTGCATCTGACCCCATTCCTTCCTTTTCCAGATATTTTCCATGCCCACTGTGTATTAGATCCTCTTCTGGGTCCTGGCGGTGCCCCTTCGAGGGAGACAGACGTGCTCCCTGCCCTCAAGGACTGCACATCTCATCAGGATGACAGGCAGCCGAGGGAGATTTGCTAATTCCAATGGTGGTACATACACTGGGCCTCTATGTAAGATTTCACTGGGACATAAAGTTCTTTTACTTTTCAATAAAATAACTGGCCAGTTTCTAGGCCGGCACATTTTGTTGGTGATACAGGCAGTGGTGAAGAGTCGAACCTGGGAACCTGTCTCGGTGGCTCATTCAGGACGGGAGCGTGTCTCCGAGGCCCAGCCAGGATGGAGGATTACCCTCTGATGAATACCGGACACGTGCCCCTCTGTCCGAATGGTGACGTCTAAGGGGGCAGCTGGGCTAGAGGAAAGAGAGGCCCTTTAGGGATTTTTCAGGGCACTTGAAAGCAAATCCCAACTCCTCACTAGGACCTGCGAGGCCTGCGCTGATCTGGTTCCGTATCCCTGCCGGTCTTCATTCTGTTCCCCGCGCTCTCGTGTTGCAGATGTCAATTTCAGTCCGATTTGAACTATTCCCGATGGCAAATCAGGGAGGTTTTTGACTGATGCATAGTCCAGAAATGCTGTGAGGGCCTGTGACATGGGTTCAGATAGCAGTAGTCTCCCATTTGGAGCCCGCCTCTTCACCCAGCCCTTCCAGAAGTTGCTGGGCTGAGGCTTGTACCTCGGCGGACTCTGATGCCAGCTCTGGCTGGGCCACCCTGGAACCCACTCTCACAGGAGTGCTGCTGAGGGCACGAGAGCCCAGCAGACAGCTCCCAGGCTGTCTGCCTTCCCTGTGCCAGGCTGCCAGTGCCAGCTGAGGAGGAGGCCCCCTCCTGCCTCTGCTTGTTTCCCTTGATTGTTATGTAATGTTCGGCAGCAGGAGGTAAATTCCTCTCCAATTTCCAGGCCCGTTACAGCGCATGAACCCCACCATGGGGAGCCACAGTGATTGAGCTCAGCAGCCAGGTCCCATGCTGAGTGTCATAAATCAGGCCTATTACCCACTTCTCCTGGCAGATGCCACTGCCAAGAACCTGCCCACTCCGCTCCGGAGACCCAGCCACCTCTGCACACAGTAAACTAGGGCTGGCATATCCACCGGGAATTTGGGGGGCTCTATCTGACATCCTGCCTGGGGGTTGCCCTGAATCTTTTTTTCTGAAGGGATGGGAGGTTTCACAGCCCTTGCTGGCACATCTCAGACCTGAGGTCCTGTAGCCTGAGGCTCAAGGAGCAAAATCAGAGCATGCTCACCCGCTACCTGGATTTCCTGGTGTGGCGGCCTTCCGTGAGCTTCAATACACATAAGAACCTCCAGGGGACAGGTTAAAAACACACATTTCCTGGGGCATCTGGGTGGCTCAGTCGGTTAAGCATCCGACTTTTGATTTTGGCTCAGGTCATGATCTCAGGGTCATGAGATAGAGCCCTTAATCCAGCTCTGTGTTCAGCATGGAGTCTGCTTGAGATTCTCTCTCTTCCTCTGCCCCTCCCCCTGCTCTCTCTCTCTAAAATAAAAAATAAAATAAATCTTTACAAAAAACCATGCACATGTTTCCCAGCCCCCTCCCCGGAGATGTGTTTTGCGATAGGTCCTCCATGGGACACGGGAATCAGCCTGTTTACAACTTTCCTGGTGACTCTGCTGCAGGTGGTTCCTGGACAGTCCTCTGAGGAGCGCTGCTTTAAGACCGACTGGATCCCCAAAGCAATGCCTGTAAAATGAATGCCTATAAATCTAATCCTTCTTTTCCATTTCCTTCTATCATTTCACTGAAGATGTGTGCCCCTGGGGAAGAAGATGTGGGTTTCAAAAATCAATGGCAATCACACTGAAGAATGAAGCAAATCTTTGACTATGACATATTTAACGGGCACTAATAACGCTAACAGTTGGGGGGAAAGCCCCCCGGCAGGATGTTCTGCTGGGATTTAAAATGCTGCAGGGGAATCTCGTTGCTTGTTTCCCACTGGCCCCTACCTAGGGCTGGGCTGACCCTGTGCCCTGCGTACGCTGGCTCAGTCCCAGTTTATACAGGTTG
Organism: Zalophus californianus; assembly: GCF_009762305.2. NCBI lineage: Eukaryota > Metazoa > Chordata > Mammalia > Carnivora > Otariidae > Zalophus > Zalophus californianus. The sequence continues at coordinate 119,748,002 of NC_045602.1, forward strand.
TCTCAGTGCAATTTCTCACACTTCCCCTTTTGACTCTCAAGAAAAGTCCCAGCTTGGATGACCACCGTCGTTACCCTATTGATAACTTCCTTGGAGACTTCTCATTTTCTTCCAAAGGGATCTGCCTTGTGGGTGTCTCTGAAGGGTTTTGTCAAATTGATCCCAGGTCTGGTCTTCACCCCAAAGGACGCCCAGACTCTGAGCTAGGATGAACGGCAAGAAAACCCTTTTGGCTGGGGAGATCACATACTGGGGAGAAGGAGGGACTGCTCGTTTGGTGGCCTGGGTAACAGAGATGGGGAATCTGGGGACCAGGGCAGCCTTCTTTGGGGGCCCAGTCCCCATGTTGGGTGTCTGAGCTAAGGCCGCATTTTCTTGTCAAACATCAGAACTCCGAGTAATAATAAGCCACTCATCCCACAAAGCACAGTGAACCAGGGGCTGGAGAGTCCTAGCGTGAGGGCTGGATTGGATTCCAGCACTGCCTCCCTTCTAATGGATACGTGACTTCAAGGAGGTTAACCATGTAGAGCCTCATTTTCCTTATTTGCAAAATGCGGATAATAATCTCCAATCTGGCAGAGGATTTGAGATAATGTATGTCAACAGTGAACATTTCATAGGTAATCAATACATGGTGACAGTTAATAGAATCATTCTAATAATGCCAAAATTACAAAATGAGGTTTAATATTCTAAAAATGTTCCCCAACATATTTTTGGGAAGTAATAATTTTATCTTATTTCTTTATCAATTCCTTCCCTTGGAACTTCTGCCATGAAGGCTAAGCTTTGAGGCTTCCCAAGAAAATAAAAAAGATTCAATTATGAATAAAGATGTCCAAAGAGTGAGCATAAAACCCCAGGATGTGTTAGAAACAACTAGAAATTCCTGGGGGAACTCCAGGATTTTTTTAAAAAAATTTTTATTGTTATGTTAATCACCGTACATTACATCATTAGTTTTTGATGTAGTGTTCCGTGATTCATTGTTTGTGCATAACACCCAGTGCTCCACGCAGAACGTGCCCTCTTTAATACCCATCACCAGGCTAACCTATCCCCCTACCCCCTCCCCTCTAGAGCCCTCTGTTTGTTTTTCAGAGTCCATCGTCTCTCATGGTTCGTCTCCCCCTCGGACTTACTCCCCTTCATTCTTCCCCTCCTGCTAGCTTCTTCTTTTTTTTTCTTAACATATGTTGCATTATTTGTTTCAGAGGTACAGATCTGTGATTCAACAGTCTTGCACAATTCACAGTGCTCACCATAGCACATACCCTCCCCAATGTCTATCACCCAGCCACCCCATCCCTCCCACCCCCACCACTCCAGCAACCCTCAGTTTGTTTCCTGAGATTAAGAATTCCTCATATCAGTGAGGTCATGTGATACATGTCTTTCTCTAATTGACTTATTTTCACTCAGCATAACACCCTCCAGTTCCATCCACGTCGTTGCAAATGGCAAGATCTCATTCCTTTTGATGGCTGCATTATATTCCATTGTGTATATATACCACATCTTCTTTATCCATTCATCTGTCGATGGACATCTTGGCTCTTTCCACAGTTTGGCTATTGTGGACATTGCTGCTATAAACATTGGGGTGCACATACCCCTTCGGATCCCTACATTTGTATCTTTGGGGTAAATACCCAGTAGTGCAATTGCTGGATCATACGGTAGCTCTATTTTCAACTTTTTGAGGAACCTCCGTACTGTTTTCCAGAGTGGCTGCACCAGCTTGCATTCCCACCAACAGTGTAGGAGGGTTAGGGGAACTCAAGGTTTTATTTGTTCTTTAAGGATTTTAGTGTTATTGGCGGGGGGGGGGGCGCTGTCCAAACCTTTAGAGAAGTCTCCTACTCAGCAAGGTATTGGAGGCATGTCAGAGCGGATAGATCAGAAACCAGAGAGGGAAGAATTCTGGGGGATATATCCAGGATAGCCACCTCAGGCTCTGTGACTACCGAGAGATTCTGCATGCCCCAGTGGGAACACTCGTGTGTCTAGGGCACATCTGGATGTGAAGGTCTGAATCAGGACAAAGAGCCTGCAGCGTGCAGGACCCCAGGACCAGAGGCTGTGGCTGCAGACCTCAGCAGTGGGTACCAATGGGAAGCTCCCAAAGAACCAGGTAGGACTGGCCACACCCTGGCGGATGCCAGCATGATGACCAAGGATGAGACTGAGACCCATGTCCCGTTGCAATGATGTGAGTCTCCATCTGTCCTTCGGGAAGGAGCAGGGGCCACGGGGTTCCTAGTCGCTGTGAACCTGGCCCTTCCACGTTTGCACTGAATGCATATGCCTGAAATACTTTGTTCTGCACAACCCGATCACACACCTGAGTCACCTTGCTCGTACATCCTGCCTCCCTTGTCACCCACCCACCCGCTCTTTCAGAGAGTTGTTTTCTCGGGGATGCATTTTTTTAAAGATTTTATTTATTTATTTCAGGCTGAGAGGGAGAGTGAGAGAGAGAGAGGGCACACAAGCAGGGGGGAGGGGCAGTGGGAGAAGCAGACTCCCAGGTGAGCAGGGAGCCCAATGCAGGACTCCATCCCAGGATCCCAGGATCATGACCAGAGCCCAAAGCAGGATGCTTAACCGACTGAGCCACCCAGGCGCCCTAGGGATACATTTTTAAAATACAAACCAATCAATCCAGAGCCCATACCCTCCATTCTTCTCTATTGGGCTTTCACACTTCAGGCTTCTGTCCACCTGCCTTAATGGCCCCAGGACTGGGTACCAAACAGCTAGGGGCAGCCCGTAGGCCCCAGAGACCAGTGAAATGATTTAAATTAGCCAATCCTAAAACTGCTTGCCCGGCCTCACCCACACCTTCCTACAGAAACCACAGTAGAGGCTCCTGCCCCTAGTTCCTGTGCCTCCAGACCAGCCCTGGGGCTTCTGTGTGTGTGTCCCCTGCCCCTCAGGGTGTGACCTGCCTCCACCTCTTGGAAACCGTGAGTAACACACTCTCTTCAATGGCAATTGTGTCCTGACCCGTTGGCTTTACTATACCTCCGCTTTTCTATTAATACACCATTATTTTAAAACGGGGATACAGAAGGTGGCAAAGAGCCCCAAGAGGGGATTTGAATTTTACCTTGACCAAATATGCTAAATGAAAGAAGACTTTATTTACATATGTGTTTTATTTTTTGAAGTTTAAAGGTCTTTATCATAGTACTGGATATAATAGAACATTGTATACACCCATACGTTCAATGGCCGGCAAATAGTTAGGTAAATGTTGGTCTAACCATATAATGGATATAGAAGACATTATTATATAATAATGACTTGGAAGGAAAGCTTACATACCGTTAACTAGTTAAAGAAGTGCCCCAGAGCTCTGAGTTGCCCACGATAGGAATCTCCTCAGAACAACTGAGGGGGGAACAGACATGATAAACTGTCTTAAGTTCAGTTTCCTGGAAGCAGAGCCTGAGACAGGGATTCTTCAGGAAATAATGTAATGAAGGAGTGCTCTCAGGAAAAGGAAGGGAGAAAGGGAAAGGAAAGCAAGACAGGGCAGGGGAAGGAAAAAAACAAGGGTGTGATTTCCAGGTGGAGACTAGCTCCAGTCTGATCCCATGGGGGAGCCCTGGTGTGTAAACTGCACCATGGAATTGGTGTCACGGTGAGACAAGGAGGCCGGCCTTATGCGGAGTGGCTGGAGGATGGATGTACCAGCCTGGTCCAGGGGAGTCGGGAATGGTACCAATAGCATCAGCTACGTAAAGTGACAGGGAGCATGCACGCAGCTGAGAGGAGCACCCAAAGCCCATGGGGGCTTTACCGGAGCCAGAGGACCTGAGAAATCGCTCGTCTTGAGGTTCACAGTTGCTCTTGGCTTCTCTTCTCTGCATCTCTTCTCTATTCTCTCAGATTTTCATCATGATTCAGTTGGACCCAAACTAGACTCCTGAACTTGAGGCAGTTCACGCACAACTTGGTCAGCTAGCTCTCTGTGACTTGTCCAGGCTAGCCAGAAAGGATGAGTGAACCCCCCTGGATTCCTTTCTTCACAGCTAAGACTTGCAAAACTGAGTTATGGAATCGCTTAGCTGTGGGAGCTGGACTAAAGGGTCAAGAAGCAAGCTGGGGTGGCTGCCCTGGTCAATTTATGTAGTGAGATGAGAGAGGAGGAGAGGTGAGCGTGATTGGACTTGGGGCCTGCACAAAGGCATCACCTCTACCCAGCACCCCAGCTTTGCTTGGGGTTTTGCTACCATTGACATGGGCTTTGGGGGGGGGCAAGGAGTGTCTTTGCACACTGACTGACAAGTGCTAAGAAACTGCCCAGAATTATCTGGACCATTATAGCCAAAGAGGTTGGTGGTCATGAAGATGATGATGATGGAGATGATGCTGACGATACAGACAGAGATACAGGGGTGACTGCTCAGAGTAAGGACTTGTCATGTGCCAAGAATAGTCTTAAGCACCTTTCCTGTATATTATTAGATAATTCTTGCAATAGTCACACGAAGTAAGTACTATTGTTTTTAAAAAGATTTTATTTATTTATTTATTTATTTATTTATTTATTTATTTATTTAGAGGGCGAGCAGGGAGCAGGGGCAGAGGGAGAGGGAGAATCTCAAGCAGACTCTTTGCTGGGTGCAGACCCTGATGTGGGGCTTGATCCCACGATCCTGAGCTCATGACCCGAGCACAAACCAAGAGGTGGACACATAACCGACTGAGCCATCCAGGTGCCCCAAGTACTATTATTATCCTCATATTACAGATGAAGAATCTGAGATCCAGAGAGATCAATAGATTCTTCCAAGTTCATCTGGCTAGTAAGTAGTGAAGTCAGAATTCCAGCTTATTCAACTTGAACAAGTGTTTCAAATTGTCTTAGGCACCATCTCCTTATCTGAAAAGTAGGCTTGGTAATTCCTAACTCACCTGGTTGGGGGGAAGGTTAGGCAAGACGATATATAGTAGCTGCTCAGTAGATGCCTTGCTTTTCCCAACTCCGTTTTTCAGGTCTGCTGGAGAGTCAGTAGGAGGAGGCCAGCGTAATGCCAAGGATGAGACTGAGACCTTCCTGTAGGAGGAGGAAGGTAAGCATTGGAGCTTTGTCCTGGGCTTTCTACCCAGGTACAGGCAGCACATTTCAATGGGGGCTTCTGGAAGGCAGTTTGAACCCCGAATGGCAGCAATGAAAGACTGCACAGTCCTGGCTCTCCAGGGGACTATAGGAGGGGAACAGAGCCCTCAGTTTCCACTGGCTGGATGCAGGGAGCCCGGGGAGACAGGGAGATGAAGAAAGCTCCAGAGGGCCAGCGGCTCCAATTCTCACAGGGCCGAGTGGTAAAGACACCATCCTTGGCGTGAGCGGGTGCCTCCCTCCTGCTTCTGCTCCCTTTCCTCCAGCCCTTCCTTGTCACCCTGTCTGTCCTTGCCTCCCCCTCTTGTCTCCCTCCCCCTCCTTTCCAGGGCTCTCTTTCTCCCCTCCTGTCTTCCATCCTTTGTTTATCTCCTTTGTTCTTTTTTTCCCCTTTCTTTCATCTTGCCATCTTCCTTCTGCCCCTTGCTTTCATCCCAAGGTGGCCCTGGTTTGGCGTCTGCCCACGAGGGCTTTGATGGCCCTTGGAACAAGGCTTCTCTCCTGGATAACCACTTTGCCTCTATGGGACTCTGGTTTCATCAGCTGTAAATTGGGAAGAGGTGTGGCACTGAACCAAGTCAGATTATCCAACTTGGTTTTTTCCCCACACTACAGAATACTATACGGCAACGTGACAAACTATTTACGACCATACCTACAAACATGACACTGAACAAAAGATGCTTAGACACAAGAATTCATCCTGAATGATTACATTTATATGGAGATTACATTTATACGGAGGTAAGAAACAGGCAAGATGAATCTATGGTGTTAGAAATCAGGTGGGGGCACCTGGGTGGCTCAGGTGGTTAAGCATCTGCCTTCGGCTCAGGTCATGATCCCGGGGTCCTGAGATCGAGCCCCACGTCGAGCTCCCTGCTCAGCGGAAAGCCTGCTTCTCCCCTTCCCTCTGCCCCTTTCCCCCCGCTCGCGCGCGCGTGTGTGTGTGTGTGTGTGTGTGTGTGTGTGTGCACGCTCTCTCTTTCTTTCTCTCTCTCTCGCTCTCTTGCTCACCCTGTCTCTCAAAGAAATAAATAAAATCTTAAAAAAAAAAGAAATCAGGTGGTTACCCTTGGTGGTAGGGGGTATACTGACAAGAAGGGGTTCTCTGGGGGTGCTGATCATTTCTTGACCTGAATGTTGGTTGTATGCATTTGCTTGTTTTGTGAAAGTTCATGTTAGTATTCTCTCATGATTTGCATAGTTTTTGTGTGTATTATAGGGGGAACTTATGAAATACTTTGAAATGAACCAAAAGATTACTGGATGCCTTGAATGGAAATTGAGGTCTTTAACACACCTGTTGTGTAATAAAGAATTCGGCTGGTGTTTGCCTCTGGTTCCTGAAAGGGAGTCTCTAAGCCCTTGGAATACTCCAAGTGATAGAAGTGTCTTTGCTATATCCATGCTTGGCCTCCTGGACCACACCTGAGTCTGTGCTCAGGAGGCCACTCAAGGTGGGCCTGGGATAATTGCAGAATGGGATCTAACTATGCCAGTAAGACCAACCATGTGATTCAAAGGTTGGGGCTTGGAGCCACATGATACCAGCCTGACCTCCAGGGATTGGGAGGGGGATGAAGACCGAATTTAATCCCATGGCCAATGTTTCATTTAGTCATGCTTACCTAATGAAACTCCAATAAAACTCTGGACACCAAGCTTCGGTATGCTTACCTGGTTAATGATGTACGTCAATGTGCCAGGAAGGTGATGCATCCTGAGGACACAAAAGTTTGGAGCCCTCCCTGAAATCATCCTATGGTTTTCTTCTTTTGGCTGGTTCTGGTTTGTTTCCTTTACAATAAAGCTGTTGTTATGGCGTACGTGTTTATGTCCCCTAGAATTCCTATATTAAAACTGTAATCCCCACTGTGATGGTATTTGGAGGTGGGGCCTTTGGAAGGTGTTTAGGTCATGAAGGTGGAGTCTTCATTATCAGCTTAGTACCCTTTAAGAAGAGAGATGAAAGAGCTTCCTTCCCCTCTCTCCACCATGTGAAGACACAGAGAGAATTTGGCTATCTAAGCCAGGAAGAAGTCTCCCACCAGACACCGACTCCATCAGCACGTTGATCTTGGACTTCCCAGCCTACACACCAAGATCACTGTGAGAAATAAGTATTTATTGTTTAAGGCACCTCATCTTTAACACCTTGTCACAGGAGGCTGAGCCACTAAGGGCACTGTAATCTGTCATCCCAGCTGGTGGCTGGTATCTGAAGTGAGGGTTGCCTGTGGGGCGCTGTGCCCTTATTTCCCCTGTGAAATCTGACCCAACTCCATGTAGGGCCAGAATTGCATTGGGACACCTGTGTGGGTTATCTGATTCTGTGATGCTTGGTGCCTCTCATTTGTTTTTTGAGATTTTCACGCCTCTGTCAGTTGTAGTTAACTGACGGTGCTTGTCTGTGGACAGGAAAGTTCTGTCTAGTGCTGGAGAGACAATGGATCCCTCTCCCACCAAATTCGTGAATTCACTCCAGCCGGAACCGGATCGACTAGAAGAGTGTGGTCCTCAGAGTTCTCCTTTGCATGCATCATAACATCTTACTGGTTCCCTAATTAAGGAATGAGGGAAATCAAATCTTCCACGTATCTTCACTTTGTATTTGTATGAGAGCTATGACTCTATTGTCTTTTAAAGTTTATTCTTTAAGAATATTTTCTGCCATGGCAGCCCTCCTGGGTCATTGCCTCTAGGAGCCCCTGGGACTCCAGGGTGTTTGCACCAGCTTCCCTGATGACTCTGATGCCCTTGCTCGTGGCCAGGTGGCTGGCACTCTGCACTAGGCAACTGTCAAGGCTTCCTGTGGCTTTGAACCTTCGGGATTTGAGAACAGATTGTAAACCCCAGGCTTACGATTTTACAGCACCCGTCTCCTTCCTGTTTGGGTTTTTCGTTCACGGAGGAGTTTCTGGTCAGGATTATGCAAAGGAAACAGAAGGTCAAGCCCCGAACCTTCCAGCCAAGACTTTTCCTACATTCCGCTGTGGAATCCAACAAAGGAGGCTAACCCAGAGCCGGGCAGTGCCGGGCCGCCTCGCAGGCTACTGTAGACGGAGCTGAGGAAGCCCCCCTCACTCTCCTTGCACTTTTTTATTAAGCTCCAGCCCCAGTTTTGTAATGGAGTTAGTATTTTTTCTGTCCTCTTTCCTTCAATTCCTAATGCAAACAGCAATGCTCAGAAAAGCAACATTTATTAAATCAGGAGGATTACAATATCAATGGGAAGTTATCATGCAATAACCTTCTATTGATTTGTGTATTGCCAGTAATGAAATCAACCGGAATATTATTTATTAAACATATTGATTAGCAAAAAAATAATTTGCAGGGACGGAAGCCTGACTCTGCAGGGGATTACCCCCAAGCTCTGTGTGTACGTCCAATCTTTCCCTTTTGTTGCAGGGGGAGGAGCCATAGTGTGCATCTGACCTAATGGAGAACTAGTCTTCGAGATGTCGAGTCTTTGAGAGCATCTACTGTGGGTGGGCAGACATGCAGCCTGTAGGGCCAGCTCTCAGCATCTGTGCCAACTGCCTGGGAGGGCCTAGGATGAGCCGTCACTGAAAGGGTGGATAAACTGGTGAGTGGGTAGTGTGGCTTCTCACTCCTGCTTATCTCAGAGACGGAGGTGAGGAGTGGGGAACTGAGGGGCACCTGCGGGGTGGGGAACAACAGCACTTTGGTTGTTTCTGAGGAATCCTTGGGGCAAGGATTTGGGTGCAGGTAATATATATTGGGTAGTGACCCCAGAAAGCACAGTGAGCGAGAGAGGAGGAATGGGAGACAGGGAAGGGAGCAGGTAAGTGATGGGTGTCGCCACTGGCAACCAGGACTCAGCCCTGCGGGGGACGCTCTGAGAGGTGTGTGTGACACTCCTCAGAATCACTCACCAGAAGGCAAAGAAGCTGGGGCATTTACCGCTAGTTCCCACCCCTTTTGGTTGAAGGCTACTCCTGGTTGTCTTAATTCTTCAACATCTCTGGCATTACTGGGCTGTCCCACACGCTAAGAGAGCGTGTTTCCCAGGCAGTATGTGGCCTCAGGCAGGAGGATACGGGGGCTTGAGGCCAAAGCCTTCCTGGTGTATGGGAACTGTCTAGTGCAGTGGTAGGATCGGGAGTGGGGGGTGCCCAGGGGATCTGGAAGGTGCCCCGACTATGTCTACCATGGAGGCACTGAAGGTCGAGGATTGATGCAGGGCAGGCTCTCTCCAGAGCTGCCTTTGACTTTTAACTCCTAGCTCATGGGATTTCCACATCTGAATCTTCTCTCTCTCGGACAGGATCTGGAGTTTCCACGGACAAATCCAGGAGGAGCAGAAATGAAATTAACAGCACATTGCGGAGTGCTTACTAAACATGGCTCATCTCCTCCATCCTCACAAGAGCCCTGTAGGTGCAGGGATTAATGTCCCTATCCTGCAGGTAAGGAGACAGAATGTAAGAACACAGGGTGAAGGGAGAGGTCTGGATTCAGGTCAGTTTGCCCGATTCCAAAGAACGTAATCTGGTTCTGAGCAGGAGGGCGGCAAGCACGCACTCTGGAGCCGGATCGCCAGGTGTGGGATCTTGGCCTCATTTCTATTAGTTCTGGGACCTCGAATGAGGCACTCAACCTCTTTGATCCTTAGTTTCCTTGTCTTCTATGGGGATAACAACAGCCTCTGCCCCAGGGGAAAATGTGAAGCTTACATGACACAGTAGAACTCCAGATCTCTCCTGTCCCGTGGCTAGTTTTCCTTCAACACAACAGTGTCGTTCTTTTTTTAAAAATTTTTTTATTGTTATGTTAATCACCATACATTACATCATTAGTTTTGGATGTAGTGTTCCATGATTCATTGTTTGTGCATAACACCCAGTGCTCCATGCAGTACGTGCCCTCTTTAATACCCATCACCAGGCTAACCCATCCCCCCACCCCCTCCCCTCTAGAACCCTCAGTTTGTTTTTCAGAGTCCATCGTCTCTCATGGTTCGTCTCCCCCTCGGACTTACTCCCCTTCATTCTTCCCCTCCTGCTATCTTCTTCTTTTTCTTTTTTCTTAACCTATGTTGCATTATTGAACAGTGTCATTCTTAGCTCTGACGTGACCTTTCAGTTCCACTGCTGGGGGCTTTGTGCGAGACACACAAACTGGCTGCGGCGGCGGGTGGGTGGGAGAATGGGATCAAGGTGACTGAGGAAATGAAAGCCTCTAACAATTATGAGTCACCTGCTACATACCCTCTCTCCTCTCTACACCTCATTCCAACCTCGCTCATTTCCTCTTTACAATATGAAGAAACAATACTGGTGTTGCTGTGCCCATTTTACAGATGAAACAATAAGATGCTCAAGGATGGTTACAGAGCTGTGTCTGCTCCAGGTTCTTGCTAGAAGGGGCATGGAGGAGATTCCAATGAGAGCTGTCCACATTAAGGCCACGCTAGTGCCCCCCAAGTTGGGGAAGACCTTCCTCTTCACTGTCATTCACAAATGTTTAACTCCTGGGTCTCTTGTTAGCTCAAGCACACAGCTGATGACTAACAAGATTGGCTGAAGAAAACATGCCGGCACCTCCCCCAAGTGACCTTGTGATGAAGAAGGGGGCAGGGCCGCTGCTGGGAGTGTAGACATTCCGCTTTCAGGCCACACTCTGACATTTGGATGCTGTTCTGCAGGCCAGATATTCACATGCGTGGCAAACCCCCACGGATGCACTCAGACACCTCCATGACACGTGACCAGCACGGCCCACTTGAGGACAGCTGCTTGCTGCAGACTGTGGCATAGAGACAGAGACGAGCAGGGCTGTGGTTTGTAGGACAGGTATCAAATCAGGAGGTGGAGTCTTTGTCCTTCCCCTTCACTAAGGGGCTGGTGTTGCAGCTCTGTGACTTCCGAAGCTCCTAAGGGACATCCAGCTTTTTCGTGATTCTCTCTTGGGACATGGGCCCTTGTAGCCTTGAACCTCTGTCGGAAGTCTGGCCAACCCGAAGCTGCCATCTGGAGATACCATGTGGAGAAAGCACATAGAGACGGGGAGAGGTGCCCAAGGAGCCCCAGCTGTCCCAGCCCCCCAACTATTTGAGTCACCTAATGAAAGTGAGCGAGCCTTCAGATGTTTCTAGCTGCATAAGAGAGGGTCAGGACTAGCCGGAGTCCAGTGGAGAAGCAGTAGCAGAGCTGGGCTGAGCCATATTTGAACCCAAGGCCCCGCCCCAAAATACCCAGTAATGATGATCCTGTCTTTTTCGAAAATTTGACATTTTCTTCATCACGGATTCTTTTGGTATTAATTTTGATTTTTTAAAAAGGCACTGATTAAAATATTACTTATCTTGATTACTGAGTTTTTTGGCACCCCCTTAAAATTTGTGCCCAAGGGGAGTGACTTGGGCACAGGAGTCCAGGCCGGTGTGAGACTTTCAGCAGGCACTGTGTCCCAGTCAACCTGGAAGAAACATGCCAGATGGTAATATTGGCTGACTTATTTTACAGCAGTCGCTAACTGATAGAGAGAGCACCCAAGTTCTCTCTGGTCAGCTCGCCTGGATTTATTTATTTATTTGTTTATTTTGTTTAGACCTTTAAAAGTACTAATTCTGAATTAACTCACCCAAAGCAATATCACAATCTACAAGTACACAGAAAGAGGAAGAGGGCAGAATTAACTGTATGATGTAATTATGATAGGATGCAGAAAAGTATAGGGCTAACATTAAGCCCCGTGTGTACCCTGAACCCAGGTCTGTCAAAACCTAGTAGTTCCCTCTTTGCTGAGGATGACAAAATTAAAGGTTAGTTTGACTGGATTTAAGTACTAGCTCTACCACCAGTTAGCCGAGTGTCATTGGACAAGTCACTAAACTCGCTGAACTTCAGTTTTATCATCTGTAAAATGGGCACAATACCAGCACTCTCTTCACGGGATTGTTAACAGAATGAAATGAAATGGTCCATGTAAAGTGTTTTGCACACTGCCTTGCATACAGTAAGTGGTCAATAAATGTTAGCTATCATTATTGCTGCTTCTGCTGCTGTTAACCAGAACTCGAAGAGAGAGCCTAGGAGAGTTGAGCTTGGATGATCACAGGGAGATCATGTCTTTCTGTTACCCTGCATGACGTGTCATGGAAGAAATCTGCCTTCTTGCTGCATCACCATCCCAAGGTGGCATATCACTGCTGTATTTTAAACCCAGATCAAGGATATTAGCAATCCAAAGTGTTAAATATAGAACTATCAAAGAGATGAACCCAAGACAAACCAAGCTCCTGCTAAGAACAACAGTCTTGGGTTGAGAACCCAAGCTGAGCTAAAATAGAGCGTGTTTTCAGAAGTAAAGCAGAACTAGACAGTTGATTCGTTCGTCGTCTTCCTTCTGGCTGGTGTCGCCTTTTAGTTGTGAAATTGTATAAAGTGTGTACATGTGAGTGAGTGGAACCCGAACGAAAGCATGGGTTTCTGGGTTTGTCAGGCATGTTTATGCGTGACTTGTCTGTGTGCTTGTGTGTGTGTGTCTGCGTGTGTATGTGTGTGTCTGTGTACACGTATTTGTGTGTGTGTGAAGGTAAACTCCAAGAAGGTAGGGGCCCCGTGCCTAGCATAGTCGCTGGTATGGGATAGGCACTCACTGTTTGTTGAATGACTGCATGAATATGTATGAGTGTGTGTGTGTTTCCATGTGCGAGTGCAGATTTGGGCCGTTAACTTCCCGAGAGTGAAGGTATGGATGTTCCTGCCAGGGTGGGGGTCCTCCATCTGATTGTGTTTAGGCTTTTGTAAGTTTAGAACTTGACTATGTGGGGATAACGGCATTTTCTTGCAGTCCCTCACCTCACGGATGCTCCCATCCCCTTCCTTGGGGCTCCCCCTGCCTGCAGGGCCCTCCTTCCCTCCCAGCCCCCATTCGGACCTTTGCTTCTGTGTATCTTCCGGAGGACACAGATGGCAGTAGCAGAGAATCGGAAGCACTTGGCAATGAAGTAGCAATTCACTCTGCAATCCCTTCGGTATTCATCGCAACAATGCCCGCTCTGATGGGCTCCGAACACTGAATGCAGCTTTCAATGTGCAATCCGGCAGGGATTATGGTGCCGTGTGGCCCTCATCACGTCCGCTTGTTGTCAAGTGTTGCTGAGAGTTCTCCCACTCGGGATGAGGGAACCACTTGTTTTAGCAACTGCTTTCCGAAACCTCCTCTGGGTTGGGGTTTCTGCGAAGCTCCCAGTGATGCGTTATTGTTCCTGGTTTGTGTTTTGGACACTAATGTGCTCTGCTGAAGTATGTAAATTGCCATAATGCGAGGAAATGAGATATAAAAATAACTCCGGGGCAGCAAATGCTGGAGGAGCTCGGAGATGGGCAGAGCCTGTCCTCGCTCCGCCTTGGGGCCGAGGAGAAGCTCTTGGCAGCAGGGCTGGGGCAGGAGACCTGAGATGCCCTGCACGCACGGCTCTCTGCAGCGGGCCGACCAGCTCCCACTTTCCTGCTGCTGCCCGGCTGGCTGGACAGCTCGACAGGCTGGGGTGACCCCTGTCCTCCAGAAGGGAGTGAGGGGCTGGATGTTGACTATCTCCTTTCGTGTCATCAATCAACTTGGACAACTGAACCGGGGGCTCTGCTCTCGTGGGGGGAATCTGCTGCCCACCCTTAGGGGGGCAAATATGTGTCCTTGTTGACCCATGACCCGTTTACCTTCACGTTCCTTCTCCCCCTTCCCCAACCTGGGCTGTCGGCAGGGGGCTGGCCCTGCAGGCTCCCAGGTCGGCTGGCTTTGGTTGGGTTTGGCCAGTGGGAAGGACCGTGAGGACTGGAGGGCAAGAGAAGGGAGAAGGAGAAGGGGGGAGATGCCTCTCTGACTCAGATGGTGTCTCCAGGAGCAGCTGAGCCCCGCTGTGGATCCAGACCCCCATGGCCCTGGCTTCCGCAGATGACCCTTGCTTCTGGTCATCTCACCCCATCCTCAGACCTAGGCCTCCTTTGGACCCCAGGCCTAGGCATGGGGGCGGTCTCCTGCTCTCCCCCTCCTGGTCTGTGTGTTGACTCACTGGCCTCTGTTTGGCTTCTCAGCCCCTCCATAGCCCCTGTGACAAATTCCTGGCAGTAAAGTGCCTCTGTTTGAAATGCTCAATGGTTTCTCTTTCTTGTTTAGACTCTGACCGAGATGCTTGTCCAAGACAACTTGGACCACCAGATCTTCTTCCGTTGCCTGTTGAGGATAAAATGGTTAGAAGGGCAAGGAAGCACAAGGGAAACAGACCATTTCTCTGTACGGATGGAACCCAGGCAGAATTAATAATAATAATGAGAATATCTGACATTTACTGAGTCCCACATGTGGGTCAGTGTGCCCAGCACCTCATTCTCATTATCTAATTTAATATAATGACCCTTTGTGGTGGGGGGTATTGCTATTATTCCCTTCTATTGAAGAACACTGAGGCCCAGGGAAGTAAGGCTGACATACCTAATAGTGTGCATGTGTGGTCAGACCGGTATCCAGAAGTTTTATTCCAGGGGCCAAGCCTCAGACCATGATGCTCTTCTCCCTTCGCTAATAGCACCTTCCAAATTATAGTTGGAGACACTGTAGTTCTACTCAATGCCACACGGCAGGGGAGGGAGGTGGGGGTGCTGTACAAAGGATTCCATGATGAAATGAGCTTAGGGAAAATGACAGATTCTATCCCCATCTTATTTTGGAGTTCTGCAGTGCATATTGCCATATTAAAGGCTCTGACAAGTCCTGCAGCACAGAAGCACATTTATCTCAATAAACCCAAAGTGTTCCACCATGGAATTCTTGTGGACTCCCTTTATAGCACCTTGTACTGGGGGGGAGGTGGGTCATCCAGGGAAGACAGTTTTTGGAAAACTAGAGTTAGAATGCATCCATCATGTACACCTTCTGTCTTACATTTTCCAACATAAATTGTTTCAGTTCATTGGTGGCGATTCACTTGCCACCCAGAGCACCCTCCTTTTTGGAGGTTTGTGCCCAGAGCTAAACCCACAGAGTTGGGGTTTTTTTAGCTTATTTTAACCATGTTCATGGCTTCAATTTATATATGGTGTCCAAATCTTCCACATCTGCTTGAGAAAATCTCCAAATTACTTCTGCACATGTAAATTCGGATGCCCCTCAGTCATTTCCAATGTTGCATGCCCTAAACTGGGCTCACAGTCCTTCCTCTCCAGATCCACCCCCCTCCTACATTCCCTAGCTTACTAGGGAAAGGATGGCAAACCAGTGGCAAACCACTGGCAAATCCAGTGCCAAAGTCATATCTGGATATTGGAAGGCATCCAACCAGTGGCTCGATCTGCAGATTCTTTCTTAAAACTCCTGCCTTCCAGATACTGTTACTAGGGCTCGGATGTCATCCTCCTTTTCTGAATTGGTGTCAGTAGCCACCCTTTACCCCCCCTTCTGATTTTTGCTCCCCTACAAGCCATTCTCACAGAACAGGCAGTTACATCTTTCTAAAGTACATATTTAATTTCTGATTACTCTCTTGCTCAAGACTCTACAATGGCTCCCTAGTGCTACTGGATAGCGTATCTACCCCTTAGCTAAGGGGTTATAGAAGATCTTTTAGGACCTGGTTCCTGCATGTACCTCTAGCCTCATATTTATCCATTATACCCCTTGTTCTCTATTCTCCAACCAAATCAAATTATTGGAGCTCCTGAACATGCTGGGAGGTTCTTGCCACTGGGCCTTTGCACATGCTGTTACCGGATTTTATTTTATCAACACCTGTTAGTCCTTTAGGATTCTGCTCAGATTTCACCCTCTCAAGGAGAGCTTCTCTGACCTTCCAAGCCTGGGTTAGAGGCTCCTTTTTTGTACTCCCCAGGCCCCTTATGCTCAGTGAGGCTAGAAATGATATCAGAAAGACCTTGTTGCTCTGTGGACCAAACAATCAGATTAGAATAGTACTTTAAAACCCAAGAGGGTGTTAGGATGCTTTGGGGGATTTTATGGCTTGTATAATGGCAGTGGCTCCATTATTAATGTTGGGTGGGATGTTAGGAAGGTATAATCCATAGCAGAAAGAAATTCTTGTTGTTCAACCGCTGACATTACATGGAGGCCAGAGAATGGTGCAAAGCAAACTTTTGCTTTTTCAGCTGAGTCTATGATGCATGCATCTGACATCCGCCCTGGATGGGAAGG